>NC_084795.1:45361607-46040982 GCF_963169125.1 Humulus lupulus
TCACGATGTTTACGGTCGACTTCCTCCTGTCGCTGTCTGAGCTCTTCGCTGCTGGCCACCATATCGCGCCTTTGCTGCTCTAACACAGCTCTCTGCTTGGCCATCTCTTCAGCGAAAGACTCCTACCGAGCATTGAATTGTATCATCTCCTCTTGGAAAAAGCCTATTGCTTCCTGGAGTTGTTCAACTTCTGGAGTGGTCTCCTCGAGAAACACCCTGGGCTCAGTCTCTGGGTTCTGCGGTCCAGGATCTTCTGATCTAGCAGGCTCTTTTGACGTGCCTGGCTTTTTGGATGCCACATTGGTATTCTTGGGTGCCATTTCAATATGATTGTCGTGTGTTTCTTCTCTTCAGGCTCTCAATGAAAGCACCAAAATGTTGACCGTGTTTTTGGCCAACGACGTGTAGAAGTCAAAACGACAAAAAACCTTCAAGAGAAAAATACGACACAGACACTTTTTATAGTGGTTCAGCCCCAATATGTTGGTAATAGCCTAATCCACTTGGAGTTGTGATATATTTAGCCTACGCTTAAGATCAGATGAACTTGAGCCAACTGAGTTTCTTAAGTGCAAGTAGAAAAATATAGAGTTTCTCTCTCTAGAGAATACAAGCTTTATCTCTCTAACCTCTCAGAAAATGCCCCAAGAATGCCCCAAGTAACTGTCCCCAAAATCTCAAAACGAGAGATTTTTCTCACTCTTAAAAGATCAGATCCCCCAAATGATGCCATGAGCCATTTATTTATAGGCTCATGGATCGTACATAAATATCTCCCTTTTACCGGGTCATTTGTTCTTCCAACAGACTTTAATTAACAAAATATAAATAAATCTAATATTACAACAATATGGCTATCATTCCGCGATATCTGAGAGATTCCCGCGGCAGTTGAGAATGATTCGGGTTGAAGCTGTTACTGAGGACATAGGCAAACACCTCTCGTCAGCAAAGCACACCTCTAGCACACTTCTGGTCTAACATGATACATCTCTGGTCTAGTATAACACATTTCTGGTCTAGCAAAACGGACTGACTGGTCGGCCAAAACAGATGACCGGTCGGCCAAACACCTGACTGGTCGGACAAGCACCTGACTGGTCGAACAGGTACCTGACTGGTCGGTCATGGCACCTGACTGGTCAGTCATGACACTTGACTGGTCAGTCAAAAATCCTTATCGGTCTGACGGAAACTCTACCAGGTCGGTCAGATCACTTTATCACAACTCCGAAGAGCCAATACATTTATTGACTATTAATGTGTCGTTTACTGACCATTTATTGCCAGTTGTCACTTCTGATTGCCACATCATCGAACTCCAATTTTTGGGGATAACAATAGTCAAAATATTTCATGATCGTTTGTCTCCCTTATTATCACTAAGTGATAATAATATCCTATTTCTGGCAAAAATAATTATTTATATTGACCAAAGAAAATATAGCTAATTATTAATTATTAAATTTTTTTAAAATCATTTACTTGTTTATTACTTTTATTTTAAAATTAATTTAATTATACATTAATTTCATTTTGTAATTTTTTATTAAATTCTTCAATTTGTATTTGATTATTTGCTTAATTAATAACAATTTTATTATATTTATATTTTATTAAATCATTTATATTTTAAAAAAATTTCAATTACAAAACATTTAATATTAATGTTAAAATTAATTGTTAATTATTATGATTGGTAATTTTACTTTATTTAAATTATAGTTAAAAATTAATGTCTTGATGTATTTTTTAATTATACTTAAACTTTTATTTAATTAATTATTAAACGTTTATTAATTTTGCTAACCATAACAGGATTTGGGCAGCATAACAACTATATTTCAAACTATCCCAAAAGTTTTAAAACCTACAAATTAAACACATATATAACCAGAATATTCCTAGATCATACAAAACATAAATATACATTAACAAATACATCAATTTACATATATACAAATATTTAATCACAAAAAAACATATACCAAAACTGATTTTTTTATTAATATAAAAAAATTATTAAATACATATTTACAAACATATCATATTTAATATAAAATAATTTAAAAATATAAACATACATTATTAATCTGATTTTTTTTAAGCTCATACTTTAACTAAAATATATATATATCACAAAATAAAATATAATAAATATTAACAAGAAAAAATAAACAAATACACATAAATCATTAAAATAAAAAAAATACATATTCAAATCTGTTTTTTTAATTTTACAAAAAAAAATTAATAAATACAAAAAACATATATTATAAAAATAACTTAAAAATAATTGTTATTAAGAGAAACAAATACATATAAAGCATTAATATAAAAATTTAACATCTATACTTTTTGTAATTAATGTTAATTTTCCTAAGACTAACGAAATTTGGCCAGCATAACGACTATATTTTAAACTATCCCAAAATTTCATAAAACCTGCAAACTACACACAATATACAGAATATTCCCAGAACATGCACAACATAAACCAAGATTAATAACATATATCAAATCTTTTTATATCAGTAACATCAAAATAATTTATTTAGTAAATATTTATAAACAAATAATCTTTAATATAAAAAAATAAAGTATAATGCAAATATACAATATAATATAATAATCTAATCTATTTTTTTAAATATACATATAAAGCATTAAAATTAAACAATATACATACTCAAATCAGTTTTTTTTTAATAAATACTAAAACTATTTCTTTTTCATTATTAATCTCATTTTTCTAAAACTACATAGATTTATTTGTTTTTTTAACAGAAAAATATAACTATAATACCAAATATCACACACGTAGATATATATTAATAGTTCACAATTAATTAATCAATTTTCTAAAAAAAATAACATTAAATAAACATATGTACACACACATTTACATATATACATATAAACATATATACATATATACAAAAAACATACATATAAATATAAATATACATATATATATACGAACATATAAATATATATATATATAAACAGACATAAACATATATATATATATACGTGTTATCCAAAAAACAGACACGGATGATGTGGCAGGTGATTTCTGAACACGTGGCTGACACCTGGCAGAGTTTTGTTAGAGTATCGACCAGTAAGATATTGCAAGCATAACGGTTGAGTTTTTCTCACGACCAGCCTGGTCGTACACTTCGCATATTTCAAGATAATTTTGTAAAGATCATAGTCAATCCCGAGATTGTCTCCAATAATTCTTGATGATCCAATTAATTAGGAGAGAATATCTGTAACAAATTAATATAATCCTCCTTGAGCCTATAAATAGAGAAAGATAGTTCAAGGAGGATACTTTTTGCTTTTTGATTACTAGAGAGTATAGATTTACGAGAGAATTAGAGCTAATACATTACGAGATATTGTTTATTCTTCAGAGGTTGGTGAAACTCATAGAACCCTAGTTCTTTGATCACTCCTTTGAAATCCCATATCAATAATAGCTCAAGTGGACGTAGATTATTACCAGTTTCTGGGGCCGAACCACTATAAATTCTTGTGTGCTTTACTGTTTTTGTCATTATATTCATTCCAACATATCTGTCCACATCAAGCATTTTGACTCTGTGTCAGTTGACCAAAATCAGGGTCAACAATACGTATATACATAAACTAACCCTTGGAGTTGTTCTACCGAGAGATTGGAGCTGCACACACTTTGGTGCACCTGTTTATAGAGAGAGAACAAAAAAAATACAATTACAAAACGAGATATAGAGAAAAAATTCTAAAAATGTTAAAAATTTTGCCATTGGATTTACTAACCTTGAGAGAGAAGAGCTTCACTATCTGAGCTGAGCCACGGTGGGATTATGGCATGGGGTGGTCGGACATCAAACTAGAGAGAAGAGAGAAGAAGTTGAGAAAAAAAAATATGAAAATGGGGAAGAAGGGCTCACGGCTGCACTAAAATTGCTATGACTTTTGCTGGCGCGTTTCGTTGCGCCGGCAAATGTAAAAAAATGCGCTGGCAAAAGTCTTTAATAAAACCCTAGGACAAAACAGTGCTGTTTTAATTATTCCGACTTTTACCGACGCAAAATAGACTTTTGTCGGCGCAACGAAAAGTGTCGGCATAAGTCTAGCCACCTACTTTGTTGAAAACGTGCACAAATTTAAAATGCACGTTTTGACTTTTGCCGGCGGGTTAGGTGAAATGCACCGGCAAAAGTGTATGGTATTTTTTTTTAAATCTGATAGATCTTTGTTGGCGCAATTCGAGGTCGCTTCGGAAAAGGTTGCGCCGACAAAAGTGCTTGGTTTTGCCGGCGTGATTCACTAAATGCGCCGGTAAAATTTTTTTTGCCGACGCAATTCCGACGCCTTATTTCTTGTAGTGCAAGTTGCTTTTTATGCTTGTTTATGGCGTCCATTTCACATGGCACTTGCCCTAACATTTGAGAAGATAAGGATGAAGGTCCCGCCTTTTTCCCGCCAATTGCCTTTAGCCCAGGAAACACCCCAAACCCTTTCCTATAGTGCGAGCAGGGCCCAAGGGCATCAGTGACAATTTTCATATCATGCGGAAACTGACTGTCGACATTATCTCTGACACAAGAAGCAACAAATGATGAAGTGACCGTACTCTGTGATGCTCGGCTCTTGGTCATCTTAGTCTGCACAATAAATAACACATATTAGATTCCAATATAACATTGAAAGAAAACCTAACTTAGAACGAAATTAACTAAACAATATGAACATTTATAAAGAAAAGTTATCAATTATATAGTTTCAAAGTATAACTTTATTATCTATCTGCCAACATCCCATCATTAATGACTGCAGACCAACGGTTGGAAAAGCATGTAAGTAATTTTGTTCTTGTATCTGTGAGCAAATGAGCTAAGTTAATTTGGTCAGCAAAATCCATATCTAAATAAAAACTATGACAATATTGCTGATATATATGGTAAAAGCGGTTAATTCCATTAATAGGGGAATTTATGCCTCTAAACATATGTATCAACAATATTTGCATATTTTTTTTATTGAGATACGAATTTTCATGACCAAATTAACTTAGCCCACAAACTCCTAGATACAAGGAAAACATTAGTTACGTTCTTTTTATATCTTGGTTGACAATCATTAACATTAAAGATATTGGCACATAGATCATAGAGTTTTAATTGTTATAAATTTAATTAATAATTAATATGTAATTACTAATTGATACCAACCAATTAGTAATTACTATTTATTAATTATTTACTAAACTTATATTTTTTTAACTAAACTTTAAATTAAAAGATAATAAAATTTTAAATTAATAAACACTTTAAATTGTTTAAGGTTAGGCAACTTACATGTTACGCCATCGCTTCGTCGCTAATCCACTTATCCTTCATCCTATGGAGCTGCTCGAATGTGTCGATCATGCTTGGAAGCTGGCCAGTAGACGGGCTGATCTAAACAAAAACAAATTATTAGAACACTGTAATCCCTATAATATTTTTGTTATTGTAAATATGTCAGTTATTCTAACTTGATCATAAACATGTGCAACAATGGATATGGAATCGTGTCCTCCTGGTATGGTCATTTTTGCTCAAGTGTCTTTATTTTTCTTCGATATGCGTTTCAAACAAAAAATAATACTCATTAATTTAGATTGCAAAATTATAATTAAACATTAATTTAAAAAATATAATCGCATATAGAATTGCCCAACCAAAATAACTAACACCATTATAAGGTTTCACCTTCGCTCCCTTGTTGTCCACCTCTCCTCCAACCCGTACCCAATGCCTCTTCATCGTATGGCGCCAGTCACTCAGATATTTTTGCATCTGTCTTACCTTGGCATCGTTGATTACATGATTGTGTTTGTGGATAAATGAATTTGTCTAAAAATAAAAAATTTGGAATTTGTTAAAATATTATGAATATGGAAAAAATAATTAATAGTGTTTTTTTTCAAAATTTATAAAGACACTTACAAATAACCTCTGCCGAATAACTTCTCGATTAGCTGGCATTACTTATTCCCAAGCTCGTGTAGCTGGGGGTACAGTGTCACGCAGATAACGAGCCATTGCATTGTTGAACTACTTGTCGTACGTTTGAACAAATTTTCCAGTTTGTTCACCAAACTTTACTTGAGGTGGCTAATTTTTTTAGGGGCGAGCTCCTTCTCAATATTGGCACCATAATAAGCTCCTCGACCCCTCTTGGAGCCACCACTGGTGTCATTACTTGGTTCGACCATGCTAAATTAAAATATCCATTAATCATTAATTTTAGTATCATAATAATATTTTTCTAAATATATATTAACTAAAATGATGCAATTAATTCATATTATAATAATAATTATTATTAATTTAGAAATTATTTTATTATTAAATTAATATTTTATTATTCATGGTCTTTCCCAAGAGCTTGTTCCAACTCCAACCTACCATATTCCGACCTAGTTGATCCCTTGGAGAAAGTAAGCAGACATCTAGTACTCCTCATTTTTTCAAAAAATTTGAAGAAATATCCTTAAAAAATGAGGAATACTACATGAATACATTGACTCATATTACTAACCCCAAGACATCCACTAGATGTATGTCTATGGTTTTTTGTTATGAGAAATAATAACAATTATCACTATGTGATAATAACCATCATATCCTATATATGTCAAATATTATGTTGTTTTATGATTTTTTTATGATAATTTGTAAAGTGAAATACTATCCTTAATAAATGATAATAAATAGAGTAATTGATTGAATTAAATAAAAAGTTATAAATATTCGTTCAAATGACATATCACCATCCTCATCCTCACTAACTACAACATCATTACAGACACCACTATCACTATCGACTAGTACATTGTCGTCATCCTCATTGTCTTCATACTCGGTCAACGTGTCATCTTCAAATTCAACTTCATTGTCATCAACAAATTCATCTGAACTTTCACCAATTGAATCATTGACGTTGTACACTTCAATCAGATTGACATCAATCCGATCATACTGAAGATTGTCAAAAATAGGAAGTTCTACCCACAATTGAAATGAGAATTAACTTATTGTAATATTAGTATATCATTTGTGGTCTTCTTATCATCGACATCTTTATCTGAGAAATCCCACACATTCCTCGAAATGTATTCATTAACGAGCTTCCAATCATCCCCATTTTTTTTACATCCCGAAGATAATACACCAACTTCACTTGAGATGTGATAATGAAATAATCATCCTTATAACATTGTTCCTTCATGTAGACACTCGTAAAGTTGGATTCCAGCTTATATGTACTTGTATTGAACCATCTACATTTGAATAGGATAACATTATAACCCATCAAGTAGGGCAATTCAATTACTTCTTCCAATACTCCATAATAATTCACACCTTCCTCACTTGGCACCATTTCACCGTAATTTTGTGTTTTAAGCTTCACATCACAACCATGAACCATAAATTTGATGCCATTCATTATCATCCCTGATATGAGAACACCATGCCACTTGATTTGTTTGCAAGATCATATAATTCATTATTAACTTTAGTAGGTGTTGACTCACGCAAATCGTTCACCTATCAACATTAGCTTTGAAGGTTAGTTGACAATAGATTAAGTGTGGTTTCTAATAAGATACTTACTGTTGGGGTTTTATGCCTTAATTAAAACTCAATTTCTTTGTAATCTCATTTTATTATCAATAAAATAATAGAAATCATTTATTTTACTTGGTCAATCACTTTGCTCACATGTTTTATTTTCATGATTATTTGTTTAATATAAACTTCTCTTAAATCCCGAGCATATAGCTAATCATATTTATAGTGATGTAATCACACTGGAATATTAATATGATTATATGTTCAAAAATAAGTTAGTCCAAAGATTAGTTAGTGCACAGGATTTACATTGACTTGCCAATCTACGATATTATTTACTTACACATTGTAGGGTTATGTTCTTTCAAGAATATTAGTAAAGTAGATAAGATCGGATGTATTTGTTACATTAGACTGTACCGATATTGACAGTAGATAGGATAAGTAAAGCGTACTATTATTATCTATTCTAGTCATATCATAAAGTTGACCATAGGTCAATTCAATCTCAATTCTAAATGGTTAGTATTCTAGCTGATTGTATTATTTGAGTTCTTGGACTTGTTCGTTACCAGCATACCCTACGGACTAGCCCATACTTACATCTTGGGAACTCAGTAGTATAATTGAGTGGGAGTGTTAATCATAGATATGAACATCTATAGCTTCTGATGAAGAAGTGAAACGATGGTTTCCTTTTAATTTGGTTCAAGGTGCTAAATGATAGAGATCTCATTTCTGTAATTAATGCTAGCTTACTGAAATATCATTTACAAGGAACTAAGTATTTTAAGGATAAAATACAATGAGGGGTAAAATAATATTTTAGTCCCATCTCATTGTAGACTGTCTATAAATGATTGAGTGACAATTATGGTTGTAGCAATGGATAATTAATAACGTATCTATATTTGTTATAGAGTGTTCTATGAATTTAAGAGTGCAATTCTGAATCTTTAGTGGAGTCACGAGGAATTAATAAGTTAGTAAATTTATTTGTTAAATTTATGATAACTTATTGGAGCTTGATTTCATAGGTCCATGGTCCCCACTGTACCTTGGATAAAATCATCTAGATAGTCTCAATTAATTGATTTAATTATTAATTAGAATTATCAAAGTTGACTAGATCAATTTTGGATATAGTTTCATAGAGTTATGTAATTTAGAAAAGAAAAGAGAAATTAGGGCAGATTATTAATTAAGATAAATTTGTGTCTAAATTAATAAATAAGTATAAATCAAGGTTCAAATTATAAATAATTAATTTGATAAAGGATTTAAATAATTATTTAATTAATTAATCAATAGAAAATAATACGGGCCTTGATTTTAAGTCCAACATGCTTATAATTAAAAGTGAAATTTTACGGGCCTATGGCCCATGGGAATTTCGACCTAGGGCTGATAATTAGCTATTGTTTTATTTATTTTTTAATTAAATAAGTAACCTAATTGAGCCTACAAAAGGAATGCTAAGTGAGAGTTGAAAACAGATGATAGAAAGACTATCTGACTGAAAATCAGAAGATCTATTCTTGATGCGCTAGGTTTTAGATTCTCTCTACAGCATAAGTCATATTCTAAGTCTCAATATTCTCTTCTATTCTTCTTCTTATTGCATCTATCTCATGTGTTGAGAATTTTTCACTCTAGTCTAGATGATTCTAAGGAGACTTTTGAAGGTCGTGAAGAAAATTGAAGAACGATTCAGTTTTTTGGTGATACCCTGTGACAGAAAGGATACAAGGGTCGGAGAAATTGAAGGAATGACTCAATCATTTCACTGCACAATAATGTAAGTGTTCTTATCATTATTTCAGTTTGAATTCAATTATAGAAACATGTTCTAGGTTTTCTTATATTAATATGTTTAATATACGATTTACATGATACTAAACAAGATCTTGAATATGTTTTCGCAAAAACTGGTCTCAGAGCCTTTGGTAATCTTTATTTTCATGCATGGACATGTTAAAAATTGAATTATTTGCTGTGTTGAGTAATTGGATGGATTTCATGTTTTTATGAAGCATATTGAATTTTATGTGATTATTAACAGTTTCAGTTATTTTGTTGTGTTTTATATGCCATTAAATTTTATGAATGTTTTATTTTGTGTAAAACATGGTAAAAATTAATTAGAAAGCGGTTTTGGTTAGAAAAAAATTGTACAAAAAATTTTTGATTTTTTTTTTGCCTAGCTGCACACCTTGCGCGCATAGATACGCGTGTCACCCCACCAGTGCGTGCGCAGCTTTCGCTTGCACGGCGCGCCTCCGGGCGCATCTGCCTAGGCCACTCGCGCGCGTCCCTCTGCTGCCAGCGTGCGCGCGTCTCTCTGCACACCAGGCCACGCGTGAACAGTACCCGTACTGTTCACCGATAATATTTTTTTATTAAAGAAAATAAAATAATGAAATTGATTATTTTATAACAAACCCAAAAATATCATATCATTTAAAAATATATTTTTTTAAATAAGATATTTTTGTTGTTTAATATTTTAAAATTGGATATTTTCTACGAAGATTCAAATTCTAATTTAAAAATAGGCTAACAACTTAATTTTAAACATTTTAATATATTAAAATATTAGAATTAAGATATCACATATTAAAGATATTTTCTTTTAAATACTTGTTATTTTTATTATATCTTTTATTTGAAAATATTAATATATGTTTATTCTATAGTTTTTAATATTTAAATAATTTGAAATTTGTTAGCTAGATATTTTTATCGATATTTGAATTTGTTTAACTATTTTAAGGTATTTTAGGATTATTATAACTACTAATATTTTTTCATTTTTTAATAAATTGTTAAAATATTTGCTCATAGTTGTAACAATAGAATATATTTTTTGAAAAACTGTTAAGATATTTGTTTTAAAATTTAAAATTGGTTAAATTTTGAAAAATATTATTTTTTTCAAACCAATTAATAAAATATTGTTTTAATAAATGGGATTTAAATTAACATTTTTTAATTGTTGATAAATCCTATTTAAATTAAATTAATAATTTTCAAATTAACCTAAACCAAGTTGAGTGTTGATAAATAACATTTAAATTAACTTTTGTTAATTGTTGATAAATTTCATTTTTTGTAAAAATTTAATTAATTCAAATTTTGGATAAATTCTAGAAAATTAATTGTGGTATTTTTGCAAATGAAATAAATTGTGGTATTTTTACATAAATTCATAGTCTTGCTCATATAGTAACATTATTAGGTCCATCCAATTATAACATGTATGTTTGCACTATATGTGATATTTTTGCAATTGGGCTTAGATGCATATAGTGACCCATATTTTTGCTTAATATATGATTTTTGCCAAATAAAATATTCATAAAATGATAGGTTTTATTTGGGCTCATTAGAAAATGTAAAGTTTAAATTCCTCTCTTGTGGGTGATTCCACTTGTGAAGGCCCATATACTTTGCAGGACTATAGTGGGCCGAATCAATTAATAACAATTACGAAAACGAACGTTTAAATTCATGTCTTTTGGACCTTGTGTTGAAGTTAAGGGGGCCTTTGTAGTGGGAATGACATACTGGACCCAGCCCTCCTCCATGCAAGCCCAATTGTTAAGGTCCATTTGCCTGAGTTTGAGTTAATTGTATAGGTTCATTATATTAGTTAAACCTAAATATTGATTAGCAATAAATTAATTCTAAATCAATTAAATTTGTTTCAATGTGACACTTTATAATTAATAGGAAATTATAGGACTTTGTTTTTTTTTTAAATTTTAATCTTATAATTTTTTAGAGAACCATAGTCATTAATTTTCAAAAAGTAATAATCAAAATACTATTTTTAATAATGAACTTATTTTAAAAATTATATTCGATCTCCACCATTGGTTTAACAAGGTCAATAGCTTAATGGAGCTTTGAGACACTTTGATTCGTCCCCCTACGGAAGGTGTTCATTAGTTATTTTGACAAGATTAGATTTCGAAAGATAGATAATTATAGGTCAAATTCTACTAGACTCCCCCATACGGTGACTACTAAGACTAAATCTATTGATTATCGAAACTGTGGGTCTAGCTCATAAAATAAGAGATTTTGTTTTCTTATTTTGATCGAATAGTAGGCTGTTAATGATTGTGCCCATTATTGAATGAGTTTAGAACTCTATTTAACTAATGATATTTTTGACTCTCGCCAACCGGAACAACAATATCATAGAATAGTTAAAAACCTAGAGAAATAGAGATATGATTATTTTGGTATTTTTTTTTCCATATCTTACATATTTATGGTATATGTTATGCTATTTCTTGAAATTAGAGTGAATAGAAGTTTTATTTAGCAAAAGTGATTGATTTCGATTTTATTGATAATTGGTAGTTTTAAGTATGGCTGTGTCTACTCCCATCCTTTTTCAACTTTCGATGGAGAAACTCACTAGAGAAAACTTCCTTAAGTGGAAGCAGAATATCAAAATAGTGTTGATTGGTGACAATGTTGAGTTCATCATGACTGCGGAATCCCCAGAAGTTTCAGTTGAAGGAGCTCCCAAGTCTGTAAGAGATAAATATGAGCGTTGGCAGACGGCTAATAACAAGGCATGACACTACATGTTGACTCTGGGGACATGCAATTGAAACCACGAATGACATTCTCAATGTTGTGCCATCCAAATCAATCCCCAAAACACCTTCAGAACGTTGGAATGGTTGTGAACCTAGTTTACGCCATTATAGAATCTTGGGGTGCCCTGCCCACGTCCTGAGGATAAAGAAGGGAATACTAGAACCGCGAACTGAAGTTTGCATGTTTTTTGGCTATCCTAAAGGTACTTGGAGTGGACTTTTCTATAGTCATTTAGAAAAGAAAGTGTTTACTTCGACAAATGCTACTTTTCTAGAAAATGATTATGTCCAAAACTTCAAACCGCGCAGCGAAGTAGTTTTAGAGGAGATGGTTGGAGAATTGACTCCAACCAATGTTCCATCGTCATCAATGTGAGTTGATGATGAAATTCCCACTCTTCATGTCCAACAGATGCAAGTCGATTTAAATGAAGAAAATACCTCTATTTCTGAGTAAACAGTCAAAGAGCCTCGTTGTAGTAAGAGGGTTTCTAGGAATCCAGTTTGCTATGGTTTGGATGGTGAAACCAATATAGTTGTTGGTGACACTGGTGATGGTGATCTGTTGTCTTTCAAACAGGCAATGGTTAGCCTTGAAAAGGAACTATGGCTCAAAGCCATGAAACAGGAAATGGAGTCCATGTACTCAAATTCTGTCTGGATCTTGTGGAAGCACCTAGTGACTTTAGGGACATTGGGTGCAAGTGGATATACAAGAAGAAACGAGGTGTTGATGGAAATATTGAGACTTATAAAGCTCGATTAGTGGCAAAGGGTTATACCCAAAGAGAGGGTGTGGACTATGAGGAAACTTGTAGTCCGATAGCCATGCTCAAGTCCATTCACATCCTCCTATCCATAGTAGCCGCTCTCGACTATGAGATCTGGCAAATGGACCTCAAGACAACTTTTCTTAATGGAAAGCTTGATGAAGTAATTTATATGGATCAGTCAGAAGGATTTAAAGTAGCTGAACAAGAAGGACAATTTTGCAAGTTGAATAGGTCCATCTATGAACTTAAGAAAGCTTCTCTTTCATGGAATCTTAGGTTTGATGAAATAATCAAACCCTATGGATTTGAACAAAATATTGATGAGCCTTGTGTTTACCAACTGAAGGCAAATCAAATAGTGGTATTCCTGGTATCTTATGTAGATAATATCTTACTCATTGGAAACAATGTTAAGAAATTGTCAAATGGGAAGAATTGGCTGAACACTCAATTCCAGATGAAGGATTTGGGTGAAGCAAGTTATGTTCTAGGTATCCAGATCATTAGTGATAGAAAGAACAAACTCTTAGCTCAATCTCAAGCTGTTTACATCGATAAATTGCTTGAACGTTTCTCAATGACAAATTCCAAGAAAGGACGCCTACCATCTCGCCATGGAATTCATCTTTCAAAGAAGTAGTCTCCTCAGACTCATGAAGAGGAAGATGCAATGAGAAAAGTTCCTTACGCATCTGCAGTTGGAAGTTTGAAGTATGCTATGTTGTGTACTAGACCAGATATTTGCAATGGGAGTAGTGAGTAAGTATCAGTCAAACCTAGGACTTGAGCATTGGATAGAAGTTAAGCATATCCTGAAGTATTTAAGGCGGACTAGGGATTATATGTTAGTCTACAAGGGTGGCGTTCTAAACCCTGTAGGCTACATCGATTTAGATTTTCAGACTGATGTTGATGACAGGAAATTTACTTTTGGACTGGTGTTTACTCTTGGGGTGGAGCTGTGATATGGAGAAGCATAAAGCAGTTTGCGATCTCAGATTCCACCATGGAGGATGAATACATAGTTGCATCAGAATCAGATAAGGAGATAGTCTGGCTAAAAAAGTTCTATTCAGATCTTGGTGTCATTCCAGGTATGGATAAACCGCTTGTGTTGTTTTGTGACAATACATGAGCGATAATCAACTCGAAAGAACCTTGAAGTCACAAGAGGAGTACGCAAATAGAAAATGAAGTATCACATAATTCGAGAATATGTGGCTAGGGGAGATGTGAAGGTTATGAAGATTGCATCTGAAGAAAATCTTGCGGATCCATTTACGAAGACACTGCCAGAAGCTACATTTGATAAACATATCAAGGAAAGGGGATTAGTAGAATTAAGACATTAGTTTCAATTAGTGCAAGTGGGAGTTTGTTGGGGTTTTATGACCTAATTAAAACCCAATTTCTTTGTAATCTCATTTTATTAACAATAAAATAATAGAAATCAATTTTTTGACTTGGTCAATCACTTTTCTCACATGTTTTATTTTAATGATAATTTGTTTAATATAAACTTCTATTAAATCCCGAGCATATAGCTAATCATATTTATAGCAACGTAATCACAGTGGAATATAAATATGATTATATGTTCAAAATAAGTTAGTCCTAAGATTAGTCAGTGCATAGGATTTACACTGACTTGCCAATCTACGATATGTTCTACTTACACATTGTAGTGTTATGTTCTTTCCAGAACATTAGCAAAGTAGATAAGGTCAGATGTATTTGTTACATCGGACTGGACCGATATTTACAGTAGAAAGGATAAGTAAACATGCCGTTATTATCTATTATAATCATATCATATAGTTGACCATAGGCCAATTCAATCTCAATTTTGAGTGGTTAGTATTCTAACTGATTGTATTATTTGAGTTCTTGGACTTGTTCGTTACCAGCATACCCTACGGACTAGCCCATACTTACATCTTGGGAACTTGATAGTATAATTGAGTGGGAGTGTTAATCATAGATATGAACATCTATACCTTCTGATGAAGAAATGAAATGATGGTTTCCTTTTAGTTTGGTTCAAGGTGCTAAATGATAGAGATCTCATTTCAGTAATTCATATTAGTTTACTGAAATATCATTTACAAGGAACTAAGTGTTTTAAGGATAAAATACAATGAGGGGTAAACCAGTATTTTAGTCCCCTCTCATTGTAGACTGTCTATAGAGGATTGAGTGACAATTATGGTTGTAGCAATGGATAATTAATAACGTATCTATATTTGTTATAGAGTGTTCTATGAATTCAAGAGTGCAATTCTGAATATTTAGTGGAGTCACGAGGAATTAATAAGTTAGTAAATTTATTTGTTAAATTTATGATAACTTATTGGAGCTTGATTTCATAGGTCCATGGTCCCCATTGTACCTTGGATAAAATCATCTAGATAGTCTCAATTAATTGATTTAATTATCAATTAGAATTATCAAAGTTGACCAAGTCAATTTTGGATAGTTTCATAGAGTTATGTAATTTAGAGAAGAAAAGAGAAATTAGGGTAGATTTATTAATTAAGATAAATTGGTATCTAAATTAATAAATAATTTTATATCAAGGTTCAAATGATAAATAATTAATTTGATAAAGGATTTAAATAATTAATTAATAGAAAATATTACAGGCATTGATTTTAAGTCCAATGACTTATAATTAAATGGGAAATTTCACGGGCCTAAAGCTCATGATAATTTCGATCATTAGGCTGATATTATCTATTATTTTATTGATTTTTTAATTAAAATAAATGACCTAATTGATCCTATAAAAGGAATGCTAAGTGAGAGTTGAAAGCAAATGTTTTTGAGATAACAAAAAGACTATCTAACAAAAAATCAGAAGATCTATTCTTGATGCTCTAGGTTTTAGATTCTCTCTACAGCATAAGTCCTTTTCTAAGCCTCAATATTCTCTTCTATTCTTCTTCTCTTTGTATCTATCTCATGTGTTGAGAATTGCCCACTCTAGTCTAGGTGATTCTAAGGATACTTTGGAAGGCAGTGAAGAAAATTGAAGAACGATTCAGTTTCTTGGTGATACCCTGCGACAGAAAGGATACAAGGGTTAGAGAAACTGAGCTGAACAATAATGTAAGTGTTCTTATCATTATCTCTGTATGAATTCAATTTTAGAAACATGTTCTAGGTTTTCTTATATTAATATGTTTAATATACGATTTACATGAAAATAAACAAGATCCTGAATAAGTTTTCCTAATAGTTACTGGTGCCAATGTTAAAGAAAGAGGTGTCAGGTACTACCCCTGGTTGGGTGAAGAGACCCTGGAATTTCAGTGGAACATATTGTGTAAAGAAAAGCTAGTGGAAATCCTCGATAAAAGATATAAAGTCTTACAGAATAAGACTATCGCTCTAGTGAAGGTGTTACAAAGAGATGGCAAGGTAAAAGATTTGACCCTGAAGTTATAGTCAGATTTGTGGGATTAATATCCCCAAATGTTTGAATAAATTTCAAGGGTGAAATTTCAATAAGGAGGGGATAGTTGAAACGTCCTCAATTTGCATTTAAGGCTGAGTGCCTAGATTACTGTGCCAGGAGGGCATAATCGAATTTATATGTGGAATTAATTGGATATATGAGCGATTATGCTGTATAAATGATTTATATGGTAATTTGAATATTTATGCATGTTTGTGTGTATTAAATATGCATACGGGCCTGTTTATGTAAATTGGGGCATATTTGTAATTTTTGACCCGTTGAGGGTATAGTTGTATTATGTATGCGTTATGAGTGAGACCCCATTGTTATAGGGATACATTTGAGATGTGTGGTCCGAGGCAATCCTTGTGAGCGGATTAGCGGAATAGTCACAACGGGGTTAAATACCCAGCTCGGGGTGAGCCTAAGGGTGTTTTGAGAAACCTAGTGAGTATTCGGGATTTATCGGGTAACGGGTAGTTATTTAGTGATTAATTGGGTGTGTGGGGATTAATTGTGAATTTATAGGACTACTTGAGGTTTAGCGGGAAAATGGTGGCAAAAGACGATTTTTCCCTTGGGGGCATCATGGAGTAAGGTTTTGTTCTAGGGGCATTTAAGTCTTTTTGGTATCAAAGGGGTAGACTTAGGAAGCCTTCAAAAAATAACGAGAAACACCAATACTCTCTGTCTCTCCCCCCCCCCCCCCCCCTCTTTCTCTCTATTTCGGTTCTCTCTCTCTCCCACGAGGCAGTTTGGAGTTTCTTTGAATTTTGGAGAAGAAATCTTGGCGTTGAGGGCTTGGAAGTGTGCATAAAGCTAGGAAGTAAAGGGGTGCAACTAGGGGTTAGAATTTGTCCAGCTGAGGTAAGATTTACTTACTTTTTTTGCTAAATTTATGATGAGTTAAGCTTTTCTTGAGTTTTTTAGGTTTGTGATTGAGTTATGGATTGGAGTAGAGTTTTGGCTTAGCTCTTGCTGTAATTCTGTTGTCATAAGAATATTACTGAGATTTTGGGACTCAGTCGTTTCTTGGGTTCTTGTTTAGGATGGATTTTGATAAGTTTGGCTTATGGAAAACGCAGGGAAAATGCTGGAAAATCTGGTTTGCGGGGTCGCGTTGCGACGCTCTTCTTGGAGCGTCGTGGCCCGCATGAACTCAGAGGCCTAGGGGGGGTTCCTTGAACTGCCTTAACATCGCATTGCTAGGTGGGTGCAGCGCGGTGCGTGTTTAGGGAATTATGAGGTTTGGCTCTCTGAATTGTAGAGGGTCGAAGCGCTTGCGAGGGGCACCGCGATTCAAATAAAGAACATTGGCCAATTAAGGTTTTTATGCTTGGGATCTCAAAGCTAAAGGATCGAGAAGGATTTTACTACTCGATTTAGTAAAATTAGAGACCCCAAAGGCTAGAATTATACGTTGGAACTCTTAAATAGTCTAAGTGATTGATGGTCACCATTATTGCGTTGTGACTAGGTTATACCACTAAGGCTCGAGAATAGGGATCGTGCTCGGGATTGCCATACTCTATCTATTCGAAACTCGAGGTAAGAAAACTGCACCCTAGTTGTAATCGGGGCTTGAACCCCTATAATTGGATATGCTTGTAGTTATAAATGTGATTATTTAGTTAGGCATGCTTGTATATGTTGCATCTGATTGCGTGTTGTGCAATATATATGTGACTATATTTATTCTGAAAGCCCGACCTAAGGACGCTGGGGTCAACAGTAAGCGTGCAGAATGCAGCCCGGCCTAAGCGTGCTGGGGTCGGCTATAAGATCAGAGGACTCGGCCTAAGGGCATCGGGCTTGAACATCACTTAAATAAACAAAAGTGTTGATTGCACTTAACTAACTATATTGATTCTTGAGATTGGATTATGTGTTTGACTGAACGGATTATTACTACTAAGCTTATTTCCTATGTCTTATTGCTTATTGAACTTATTGATTTAAGTTTACTGAATGTATATTGTTTCTCATTTGTACTTGTTGATTTAAGTTTTCTTGCTGGGCCTTGGCTCACGGGTGCTTTGCGGTGCAGGTAAAGGCATGGGTAAGTTGGACCAGCCATGAGTTGGAGAGCTTCAGGGGCAGTGTGTACATATGCAGCCTACTAGATTGCCACAACTGAGATAGCTTGGGAGGAACTAGGGTTGAACTCCGTTTTGACGCTTAGGACGACTAATTTGTATTTTATTCGTCTCTTATCAGTCTGTAACCACTTTTTAGGATCCCGTGTATAAACTTAATATTTTTAATGAAAATAATTACTTCGTTGACCAAAATTTTAATACCTAACCTTGATTTAGTTGTTAATTACACATTTAAGTCAAAATGACTTGCTTAGCAAGTTAAGCACTATTTTAAACGCACAGTGTAACGGTCCTGGCTAACCAGGGCGTTACACCCAGTCTGTGTACGCGGATGATACAACAGAGGTGGCGACTCTTAAAGGCTAGATTGCCTCTCAATAGTAGAAGCATGATACCCAAGAGGGGAATATAACTACCCTACAGGAGATAGTCAATGCCATTAGGGCCACTTTGGTAGCCCAAGGGATGCAAGTGGATCCTCATGGCGTAGTACCATCAAGGAAGCCAGTTGGCCTACCTCCTGTGCACCCAGCTAGGGTGCCACTTGTGAATGATAAGGGTGTTCCTCCCGAACACCCCATGGATAGGGCAGAAGATCTACCAGCAAGCATGCCACCAGTGCAGCCTGCTGAAGTTGGGATTTCACATGGGCCACAAGATCGTGGCAAGGGTAAAGTTGGCGAAGGAGCGAACCAAGGGAAAAAGAGGGAGTGTCTTGCATCCGATCCCATACATGTCCCGAAAAGACATGGCAAGAATCCCGGGCGCTTTGTGTCGAGGCCCCGCCTTAGTGTCAGTGCCCGAGGAGCCTAAGAAGGGCTGCCTAGGCGTGCTTCCACTGATCATGACCGAGAAAGAGGTGCAGTTCCAACCCTCTAAGAATTCCTACTCGGGAGGCGTATAGAACGTCTCCGCCAACTGAAGACGTAGGATGAGTGTCTTAATTAGTAACGACTACGATGATTCAGAGGGAGAGACTGAATTGGGATATCCCGAGGATGGAAATCGCCATCAGACGCAACTCGACTTGCGAGATGATCTTAACGCTCGCAGGGGTAAAGCCATACACACGGGTTATCCTGAAGAAAGGCTTCATCCATACCTTCGATAAGGTCTTAATGCTCGTAGAAAGGATCACCTGACGCAAAGTTCCAACCAAATCTCGCCATGCTACAATGTGTCACTCAAACACCTTGTCATGGTGGTATAAGAGGCGGCATCAGTGGACATGGAAATCCAGGTGGTCCAAGAGTAGTCATGGTCAGAGGAGTTTGATCCATGGGTTTAGGAGGATAGGACCATTGAGCCTATGGAAAAAGATGAAGGGGTTATTCTTGACCTTCCAAACCTCAACAAAAAAACAATGGTGGGAATTAATTTGGCAACAGAAGTCTGAGAAGTCTTGGTAATTTTTCTTAGAGAAAATTTGGATGTCTTTCTTGGACACATTCTGACACTACTGGCATTGATCAAAACATCATCTGCCATGCTTTAAACATAGATCTGAGTGTTGCCCTAGTTCAACAAAAGTGAAGAATGCTAGGAATGACTCAAGCAGAGGCACTGAAAGAAAAAGTAGACAAAATTCTTTCCAATGGGTGCATTCGAGAAGCCCAATATCTAAAGTGGTTGTCAAATTCAATCTAAGTGCCTAAACCTAACGACACATGGAGAACCTGCATAGATTTCTCAGACTTGAACAAAGCGTGTCTGAAAGATTGTTTTCCCTTTCCAAAGATTGACCAAATGGTTGATGTTATGTCCGGGTATGAGCTGTTGTCCTTTATGGACACTTACTCGGGCTATAATCAGATCTTCATGCATGTCGCGGACCAGGAACATACCAATTTTCTCACCGATAAGGGGGTGTATTATTACAAGGTTATGCCCTTTGGGTTAAAAAATTTTGGTGCCACCTACGAGCGATTGGTGAACCTCATGTTTAGAAATTAGGTCGAGCGAAAAATGGAGATCTACACTGACAACATGTTGGTAAAGTCAAGAATAGCTCCCGACCACGCAAAAGATTTAGCGGAGGTTTTTTGGTCCTTTGCCGATTTTGGATGAAGTTGAATCCCTGGAAGTGTACATTTGGTGTGGCATTGTTGGGAAAATTATAGCAATTAAAATACGCAAGTATACGTAGCCGCACAAGTAATATAATGTAAAGTGAGATCGTCTCCACAGGGATTTTAAACTAAATTATTGTAAAATCAACTAAGAACAATTTAAAAATAAGGTAACAAAATTAAGAACATGATTGGAATATGAATCTGAAATTTAGTGTGTATATGTAATTTCAATTAAAATAAAATAAAAACGAACAGGAGTAATTAGCTTGAGAGAAAATCTATGTGAACAAGTTGATCTGGGTGGTTAATCCCCCTATAATTTCTTTCCAGTTGTTATAGCAAAGATTCAGCAATGGATCAGCAATCGAGCCCAGAGTTAACAGATTTCACAAATGCCCAGTAAGCTTTTTCCAAAACTCACTGATAAACGTTTACAACTCAACTCAACTCAACACATTCCTGTATTAAATCAGGTTGTACAGAGTCATTTAAACACCAAATCTCATGTTACACAAGGCAGCAAAACATCCCTATTTTACCACTAAGATTTACCTAAAGACAAGGTAATTCTCTTGCGTCAATTAAGTGGGTTCAACTAGCCTAATTCTTTCCAAAATTAGATCTAGCTAATTAATTGTTGCTCATGGCCAGTAAACAACAATCAGTTAACATTAACAACACTTAATTGAACAATGGCACAATTACTACATCCATGCATCAAAACATTACTTCATTATATAGAGTTCATAACCACCCAAATCCTTAGAAGATTAGTTCATGTCTGAAATTAGAGGTACAAAACCAGCAGCAATTAAAGTATCCATGAAGTTTGTTCACAACTTAGATAGATAGAAAATATCATACAAAATGAAGAAGGGGGAAGAAAAAGTTAGAAGGAATTGTTGTGCTCAATCCCCCTAGTTGTCATCTCGCGGTCCTCTTCCTCCTCTGTATTCTCTCTATTTTCTTGCTTTTCTTTCTTTACTTCTTTTCTCTCCAAAATGGTGCTAAGAAATCAGCTCTCTTCCAAGAATGAGGTCCTCCCTCTATTTCGGCTCCCCCCTTCTTTTTTAGGGTACTTTCTTTTACCCTAATAGGAAAGTCATTTCCTACTTTGTCCTTCACACGCCACCTCACCCAGCTGACTTAATCCATTAAAATAATTGCCACATAGGCGCTGATGTAATTCAATAAGTCCAACTGGCTTCTCTCCCCGTCATCAGCCTTTTTCCCTTGGAATGCTATGTGGTTAGCTTACAGCATCAAGATAGCATCACGCCCAGTTCAGATCTCGTTTCCTTTTTCTCCCAAAATTTCCCTTTTATATTTTTCAGTTTCCTTTCCTGATGAACACAGAATACCAAATTACATAAAACACTTAATAATAATACATTAACATGACTGACTTCTAACATAGACTCACTACCTAGAAGATACGGATAAAAACTAACAAATTCACATTAAACATGGTTTCATTACTCTTTTTAACTCAAAAAGCAAGTTCAAAGATTATAAAAATAACTCTAAATCCTAGAGTTATCAACACCCCAAACTTGACCTATTACTCGTCCTCGAGTAATGATGAAAACAGAACTAATAAAGATAGTAAAAACAAACAAGACAGCAACAACACAACACTTGCAACAGAGAGGATACTACTCATTCAGACTTAGTTTAGCAAAGAAAATGCTCTCAGAATTATATGGAATGGAAATTGCAATGATGGTAGTGAATATGCCTTGAACCTATGTGTTTCAATCAAGTTTTTCATGCTATTTTTTTGTCCTTAATGCGTACCAAGAGTAACTCAATCACTAGAGTGTGCAAATGCTTCCCACCAACACCTTGAATTCCTATAATAACTACCCTCGATCCTCGAGTTTAAAAAGTTTGCTTCCATAAGTTGAATTAGTGCAACCCTCTCCACTAATGTAGTCTAGCTTTACAACCTAGATCAAAAGGACTTCATTAGGCTTGTAATGTGAGGTTTCGGCTAGGGTAGGATGAAAAGTAATATCTCTAAGGCTTACAACCTAACCACCTCAATTTATCAAGGACTTTTCTTTCTCTCTCAAGCTCTCACCCAAGATTTCACTCTTAACCCACATTAATGAAGTTGATACAGCTCAATTCTCTTGCTATTTTCATTTCCAAAACTGACTAGATAATGAGAAAGAAGGCCAATATATTTTCTTGTATAGGGGGTGGTACACCCCAAACTTAGGTTCAAAACTGCCTCTTTCTCTCCTCTTTTTTTTTTGTTTTTTTTTTGTTTTTTGTTTTTTTAACAAAATATTATAACAGTAAAGAGAGATATATATATTTATAGCAAGAGAAATATGAATGTTTTTATGTGAGCTCATTCCCACACACCCCAAACTTAAATCCCATCATTGTCCCCAATGTGGCTATACAAATAAAACGAGGAATAGCTCACCACATTGCCAAAGGCTAACCCAATCTCCTAACCAACCGTATAGAACTTGTCCTTGATAAATTTTAGTAATTAAGTTCGAGTAATGAAGAATAAAAATTATGGGCATGGAGGTATATTAAGCATTACTGAGTGTTAAGAAAAATTAGGCAAATCGGCTCAAATAGGGGTGACTAAAAGACAATTAATATTTATCGGGTTAGCTTGAAAGGCTCAATCGTCCAAGGATGGCCTAGATCATTTCTAAGGTGTAAAGCTAGCTAGGATTTCGCCTCAAGGGTACACCAACCAATTCTAGAAGCTTAAACTCTCTCAAGGTGTTAGTTATTCTAGAAACTCAAAGCACAGTGGAATAGCAAAAGCACACTTCTATTGAAAGAATTACTCCTAGACTAGCATTTGGACAATAATAGCACTTAGACTCGCAATTTTAACACACAAATTCAGGGCATATCACATATGGATGAGAATGGATGCTTTCATCATCGAGCACTACGCTAAACTAGCCTAAACAAAATAATACCTCTCAGTTACAAGACAAACACAAACACAAGTCACACAACTACAAGTAACATGTCCTCAACACACAAACTAACAACACATAATTAAACAAACACAAACAGCCACAAACAAAAGTAAAATAAAATAAAACTAAACTAAGGAAAGAAAAACTCCCTCTTTACTCGGAATTCTCGCCATGGGAGTCCTCTTTTTCTTCAACAATGCCATTCCAAAGCTCCCAAATGTGCTCCGGGAAAGCTGGGAATTGTGGACCAGATTTGGGCAGCAACAAAAAAAATGCAAACTACACGTTTTACCAAGAATGCCCACACACAATACCAGCCAGACCACCCAAGAAATTGCCTCCAAATAAGCTAAAATAAGCAGTGAAAATGCTAGCTGACCCCCAAGTAGAATAACATACCAAAATAATGCACCCAAATGCCTTAGAGAAAAACAAAGCCCAGTAAAAATGGAGCCAATATCAAAGAAATGCCCAAACCGGAGTTACCCACGATGGAGAAATAATGGAGCTGGTGGGGTTGAAGATGGGAGACTCAGTATGGGGCTGAGCTTAGGCACGGCTACAGAAAATGGGAGAGGCGGGGCTGGGATGGGTTCTGACGGCGGTGGGCTGGGTCGTTGGACGAGACACAGTGAGGGGCGGATGAGAAGAATCGTGGCTGGGGTTGGGTAATAGGAATGGATTATGGGTTATGGGTGATAGGAATGGGTTATGGGTTATTCTGATGTCTCTTTGCCTTGTTTTTTTTTTTTTCTGTTTGTTTGTCTTTTACCCAGACAAGCCCATTCCAAAGAGAACCCGATACCTTGCCAGGTGCTTTATATTGCCTCAAATTTGTCTATTCAAGAGGCCTGCTTGCTAAATGTCATGTTGGTTGTGCTAAGCCAATTTGATATAACTTACCACTCGAGAACGGCCATAAGACGCCAAGCACTAACATACTTTGTCACCGAGTGCACGGGAGCACAAGAGAGAGTCGGAGAAAACCATACTGTCGGGCCCACATGGAAACTTTATGTTGATGGATCCTCCAATGAGAATGGCGCATGAGCTGGACTTATTATGGTATCCCCAAAGTGCCATCGTGTCCACAACGCCCTAAGGTTTGGCTTCGATGCCTCAAACAATGAAGCAGAATATGAAGCACTTATTGACGGACTCCAAGTAGCCTTGGCACTCAAGGCAGAAGGCCTCGAGATCTTTAGTGACTCCCAACTTGTGGTAAACCAGGTGCTCGGGGAGTATCAGGCTCGAGGAACAAAAATGGCCGCATACTTAGCAAAAACTCAAGAAATGTTGCACAAATTTAAGTTTACCAACCAACAAGTCCCTAGAGAGCATAATTCCAATGAAAACGCTCTAGCCAAGCTTGCTACCACTAAATATGATGAATTAATCGACGTGGTCTCGATTGATTACTTATCGGTTCCAAGAATCTCGGTGCTCGAAGAGGTAGAGTTCGTACAACAACAGGACGGTTGGATGGAACCAATAATCAAATATCTTGTTTCTGGAGATCTACTGGCATATAAGAGAACAACTCGGAAGTTGTAGTACTAGGCTCCACGATATATAATCATGGACATCAAGTTGTACAGGCAAGGATCTTATTTACCCCTACTGAACTGTGTGTCCCATCAAAAATCAAGCCTTATTCTCCGTGAGGCGCACAAGGGCTTCTGCAGGGACCACGCTGGGGGAAGAGCCTCACCAAGAAGAATCTTAGACAAGGCTACTTTTGGCCTACCATGAATACGGATTCTATGGACTACGTTAAGAGGTGCGAAAAGTGCCAACATACCTCGAGCTCCTCCAAATGAGCTTACCCCAGATGACAATTCCTTGGCCCTTCGTTGTCTGGGTGAGTGACCTTATCGGGTCCTTGCCCACTAGAAAGGGAAAGGTGAAGTATGCTATCATCGTGGTCGACTACTTTACAAAGTGTGTCGAGGTCGAGCCTCTCAATACCATAACTTCTAAGAAGGCGCTGGACTTTGCCATAAAAAAAACATAGTTTGTCGTTACAGACTCCCGATAAAGATATTGTTCGCCAATGGCCTTCAGTTGGACAGCGGCCTATTTACCGATTTCTGTCAAAGGCATGGGGTAATGAAGAGCTTCTCCTCTGTGGCCCATCCACAGGAAAATGGACAAGTGGAAGCAATCAACAAGATGCTTAAGGCCACTTTAAATAAGAGGTTAGAATAAGTGAAGGGTGCCTGGACTGAAGAACTGCCTAAGGCATTGTGGAGTTATCACACCACTGCTATAACTTCTACCAATCATTGTCCTTTCTCCATGGCCTATGGCTATGAGGCAATGCTACTAGTTGAAGCAGCTATCTCCACGCATCAACGAGATACATACGACCCAACCACCAATAATGAACTACTACGAGAGTCCCTATACCTTGTGGAGGAGCTTCGAGAAGCTTCGCAGCTTCGTGTAGCATCCTACCACCAAAGGGTGGCTAGATACTTCAATTCCAAAGTAAAATACAGAAAGTTTGATGTTGGAGACTAGGTGTTGCGAAGGGTCTTCTTTGCAACCTGTTGACGGTGAGAACTCGTCAACCAAGTCAAGTTAGAAAAAATTGGAATATGGAACTTATCAATGAAAAACTTCAAATATCTAATCAGGAACTCATAGAACAGTTGCAGAAAGAAAATGGTGAAACGAACTTGTATTTCTTATGGTGTAGTGCTACAGTGTTTTTTCCAACCCCCTTCCATGTGGAAGTGTGGTTCCTTTTATAGTGGGCTCTAATGGCCCTTGATACATTTTGGTCCAGGAGACCAAATGGTACGCAAGTACACTATCAGGAGAGTGGTCTCAGGGGTAGTGGTGTTGGCTCCAGTACATAGTCAGGTTCTGTGGGGATGTCTCCACTACTTATCTAGTATGAGTGTTAGAGGAGTGGCTCCAGGCGTAGTGGTGCTGGTGGTGGTGTCGACTCTGACATCTGGTTAGAAACTCATAGGCCACGTCCCCTCTCCTAGTGCTCCAACTACTTGTCTGGCATAAGTATCTGTATCAGACGTACGGGGTCTTAAAGGTCGTACCCCGTGCAAGATTGTGCTAGTACGACCCTTTTGAATTACACTTGGGCTTCTACTTCTAAATGTTGGGGTCTTGATATGTCTTCATAGGAGACATCCACTTGAGGTGCAGGGTGCGAGAAACTGGGGATGCCTCGGGAGCGTGAGGCACTGGCACGCGAGGCCTGTTGGGCGTGCGAGGTGCTGGCACGCGAGGCCTGCTGGGTGCGCGAGGCGCTGGCACGCGAGGCGCTGGCACGCGAGGCCTGCTGGGTGCATGAGGCACTGGCATGCGAGGCCTGCTGCGCATGCGAGGCATTGGCGTGTGAGGCCTACTGTGCGTGCGAGGCGCTGGGGCGCGAGGCACTGGTACGCGAGGCTCTGGCGTGCGAGGCACACCAGATGCGTGAGGCCGAGGTACCCTCACTAGACCCAGGTGCGAGGCGGTGGGCATGGCAGGCTCAGTGGGTGCGGGATGCTTCTTCGCGCGAGGCCCCTCGGCCATCTGGGCAGGTACGGGGCATGCAGGACGCAAGATGATGGTGGCCCAAGGACATCGCGACTTATCCATGTATGTAGGCACTCATGGGACCTAAGCGCGTACTTTTGGTCTTTTACAAGCATGTAATTTTGAGCATCTACACTTGCCCCCCAGTCTAGGAGAGGACCTTTAGGTGCTCTGGTAGACTATTCTCTTTGATTCTTATAAATAGGCCTTCATGTCTAGCCTATTATTCACACCTTACCTCCTTAGCTTAGTGGTTTTGGGATCCTTGCTCCTTTCAAGAGGTGAGGGGTTCAATCCCCCACAATCTCATTTTTGTTATCTTTTCCCTTCTTTTTTTTTATATAGTTGAGTTCATTTATTGTATGTCTATACCCATGTAGGCGTTCGAGGACTAAAACACCTTTTTCCTTTGTTTTTGCAGATGCGTACTTTCAACCACTTGCCTTTATTTGACCGTGACGGCGCTTTTGGCCCTCGGCCTTCTTTTGGCCATGTCAGCGCCCAATTTTACTTGCTCGAGGTATACTTTCTTTCTCCTTTATGTTTATTGGGTCCAAATTAGCACCACTCAGGATGGGGTACTTTGGCCTGAGCTCGTCGTGAGTTAGCCTTGATGCATGCCCCCTTATTCATACCCCGTAGTGGGTCATTTAGAGCGTTTGTGCCTAGAGGTTTTGAGCCTATTCCTTTGTGTTTTGCAGCAATCCTCCCATTTATACGTGAACTCTTTTTGCTTTCGGGATGAGGTCTCATGGCAAATGAAGGTCCGTTCGACATTCCTCCGAGGGTCGAGTTTGTTGACTTGTCTTTAGACTCAGACTCCCCTGAGGAAAATCCTTACCATGACCATGACACCTTAAGGCAGGCCCGTATTCGTCATCTCGAGCACATGGAAGAACTTAGGCGTAAAATTTGGGTGGTAGAGAGCAAAATTGACTCGGTGTTGAGGGGAGACAGAGTACCTTTCCCCCCTGACCTTAGTGACCATGTAGCGAACCTTAGGGTGACCCTTTTAGATTTGCAGGTGGAGTTTATGGAGGGACATCTCCCGCCTGAGCCTCCTAGCCCGTTCTTTCCCCCTGATGATTGTCACGGGGCCATCCCATCTTCACTTCAGCCCTTATTTTCGATCTTCCCTAGTTTAGTGCTTCCGCAGCCGGTGCCTCGGTTGAAGACTCTTGCTAGGAAGAAAAAATGGAGGGTAAAGTGTTTTGTGTCCTCCTCACCTTTTTCTTTTGGTTTTGCAGATATACCGAAGAGAGGACGACGACAGGTGTCTGCTGATGACCAGGACGATGCCCCTATTGGTATCCTCCCTAGTGTCCTACGTGTCTGAAAATAAATTGATGGAAATAGTAGATCACTATTGTGTTCCTCTGGAGTACGCATTATACATCCATTCGGACAAGTGCCGGGCTGACTGCCCTAATACGGGCTACGTGGCCATTAGCGAGCATATCCTGAAGGCGGGTGGTACAATCCCATTACACCCGTTCTTTGTTGCGGTTCTCAACTATTTTGACCTCGCTCCACTTCAGCTGGCACCCAACAGTTGGCTGACCTTGAGCTGCCTCTTCATCGCATTTATGGAACTTTTCCGTCATGCTCCTATGGCCCAATAGGTGCATTTCCTATACAATCTCATGCCCTCTCCCAAATCCAAGGGCTTTTATTTCTTGCAAAAAATCCAATACTGCAATCCCCTTGATAGATAGTGCTGTGTCCAACCCGGGGTCCTGGAAGCAAGAATTTTTCTTTGTGCAGGGCCCCCTTTCTGTTCGTGAGCACTTTCGTTCTGCTCCCAGTAAGTACTTCGAGCCACCCTTTTTTTTCTTTTCTTTTTGAAACTTATTGTTTTATAACTTATGTTTGTCTCGACAATGGTGTGAATCGTGCAGAGCATTTTGCCATACCAGTAGTTGTTGGGTCGGAGGCGGACACTGTGAACACATTCCTCAGTGCTGACCCCGCCATGAGAAAGGCTACATACCTCTTCACTGTGGAAAAACTCAACTTTCACAAGCTGTCCCCGGTTTCAGATCCCGGGTTGCTGTGGACTCTTCCCAGGTCAAAGAAGATGAAGGCTGCCTCGACTGAGCCTCGCTTGGGTGAAGGTGAGGCCGAGTGTGTGCCGGAGGGAGTCTCCCTTGGACACGGCCAACCTCACCAGCTATCTTCGTCCCCCGGGGAATGCCCTCCCTTTGCCCCTTTCGACCCTGACATGATTTCCCAATCCCAGGGTCAACAGGCCATGTCAGGGAATTTTGTTTGCCCCGATCCTGCGGAATTTGATGCTTTTCCTCAGGCTCCCCTCGACCCTGGTCCATCAGGGGCTTACTTTCTTGATCTTCCTACGCCCCCTCCTGATCTACCCGGGGCTCATTTTTCCTATCTTCCTGCGCCCCCTCCTGTTTCGGCGAGCGGGTCATCTATCCTTACCTAGGCGGGTACCCTTGGCTCAAAAGGGGCACCCTGGGTGGGCCGAATGGCGTCCTCTTAGGGGCGGCGGTATGTCCAGATCGCCTTTGGCCTCCCCGAAGCTGATTGGAGTGGTCTTGGGAGTTTCACTATGTCGGATCTTGGGGAGACTCTTAGGCGCTCTGCTGCCTAGGTGAGTTTAAGCATCTTATGTTGGCCTTATATCTTTTTATTCCCCTTTTTTTTTGTTACTTATCACTGTTGTTGTTATTTTTCTTGTGCACCCCTACATCGTGGCTCAGCGGTTTGCCAACTTGACTCACAACCTTTCCACGTCGAATGCTGAGAGGGACCGTCTTGTGGTTCGGGTCCAGGAGCTCGAGAGGGAGCTTGCTGAAACCAGGTCTAGGCTAGAAAAGGCCTTGGCGAAAATTTCTGCCTCATCGAAAAAGAAGAAGAGGGCGATTGCCAAGGCCAGGATGTTGCAGGAAAGGGTCACCAGCCTAGAGGCCGAACTCCAGGGTGTGAAGGCTATCGCGGCTATGTCGCAGGAGAGGGTCACTTCCTTAGAGGGTGAACTAGAGGGTGCTAAGGTTGCTACAGTTGCGTCGCAGGAGAGGGTTGCTTCCTTAGAGATGGACAGGGCAACTATTGAGTATAGGTCCATAGAGCGCGCCCTTTATGGTGTATGGAGGCAGGATCCAAACTTTGATTTCTCCTCCTTTGGCGAGCACGCCGTTGCCTGGGCGGCTGGGTGGAACGCCCGTAGCAGGAGGCCTTGAGATCGTCACTTCATAATTTTTACCAGTTAGTCCGCTGTGGATGTATGCTCATTCGAGCCTTATTGTGCTTGTAATAATTTTTTTTTAAGTCTTGTCATGTTACCAAAACTCTTTTTTTTTATATATATATATATACATATGCGGTTATTCATCCCTTATTCCTCTATGTTTGAGGTCTTTTTGAGCCCGAATGATGGGGTTTGGTAGGTTCCCCTTTTTTATTTATCAGGCTAGAGGTCCTTTGGAGCCCATGTGAAAGGGTTCAATGGGTCCTTTTTTGGTGCCTCTTGATTGTTCTTATAAGGATATATTGACCCCTTGGGTTCTAGCTATCCTTTTATATATTTTTGCGCGCGCTTATTATTTCTTGCGAGAAGCGTCCTTCTCGTCATTATTCATAGTACTATTTTTGCAAGGGTCTCTTTTAGGACCCTTTTTGGCTAGACGGCTTGGTGGCTGCTCTAGGCTTATTCGCGGGTGCTCTTTCTGGGGCTTCTCCCTTTGAGAGAGTATCTGCCTTTATTTGGAAGTTTGTTGTTTTTTTTTTTGTAAGACCTTTTGGCCTCCTTGATGTTCATAAGGGTAGCTGATCCTTGTGAACTTCAAGAGATGCCTTGTAAGGTCTCCTCCCTATTTGTTAGGGTTCACCACGCATTTTTTTTAAGGAACTCGTTTAAGGCCCTGATATAAGGAGTCCTTTTGGTCCTTTTTAGGATCCTCCTGATGCGAGGAGTCCTTTTTAGGATCCTCCTACTTGCTGTATGTTTTGCCTCCTGTCCTACCCCCCCCCCCCCCCCAAGTGTCTGGTGAAATTTATTTCGGCATGCACTTTGGTTGATGCTTGCATAGAGAAGAAAAATAACATGTGAATTTGTAAACAGTTTCATTCATAGTAGATAGGTTACAATGATATATATATAAAAAATTTACATCTACTTGGGAGGTCATCTAGGCAACCTCTTTGATTCTTGTCTACTAAGCTAACATAACATGCAACAAACTAAGCACAGATACTGTTTGCATTGGATGTGGAAGTCGCACTGGTAGTACTTCTTGAGGTGTTCTGCATTCTATGCTCGAGGCACGACAGTGTCCTCCATGTGCGCTAGCTTATAGGTGTTTGGTGGTATGCACTAAGCGACCTGGTAGGGTCCTTCCCAGTTCGCCCCCAGTACCCCCGCCCCCAGGTCTCGCGTGTTGGGGAGTACCTTCCTCAATACTAAGTCTCCTACCCTGAACTTTCTCTCTCGCACCCTTGAATTGTAATACCTCACTGCCCATTGCTGATATGTGGCCAGCCTTAGTTGTGCCCTTTCTCTCTTGGCTTCCAGCAGGTCCAAGTTCCCGACCAACGCTGTGATGTTAGCCTGGTCATCGTATGCTTGCGTGCGGAAGGAGTTAACCTTCATTTCTACCAGAAGGATAGCCTCACAGCCGTAGGCCAAGGCGAAATGTGTCTCCCCAGTGGTGGAACGAGGAGTGGTCCTGTAGGCCTAGAGCACATTTGGGAGGTCCTCGACCCATGCCCCTTTCAACTTTTCCAACTTAGTTTTCAAGTTCCTTTTCAGGATCTTGTTGATGGCCTCTACTTGCCCATTTACTTGGGGGTGTATTACTGCGAAGAAACTCCTCCTGATTCCTTTTGCCTTGCAGTAGTCCTTGAACACCCCTCCTTCAAATTGCGTTCCATTGTCAGAGATGATCTTGTAAGGTACTCCGAACCTGCAAACAATATATTTGTTGACAAAGGTGGTGATCTGCTGAGCCGTTATGTTGACTAAAGGCTCCGCTTCCACCCACTTAGTGAATAGTCAACCGCTACCATCGCATACTTAGCTCCTCCTCTTTCGGTTGGCAGTGCCCCTATCAAGTCAATCCCCCATACAACGAAGGGCCACGGGCTGTTCATGCTCACCAGCTCATTTGGTGACTGTTGTGGGTAAGTCGCATGTCTCTGGCACTTGTCACACCTTCTCGCGAAGTCACTCGCGTCCTTCTCCATGGTAGGCCAATAATACCCCTGGCAGACAACCTTTCTTGCCGTGGACTGCCCCCCAGCATGGTTTCCACATTCCCCTTCGTGTATCTCTTGTAAAAATTTTGACGCCTCTTCCTTATCAACGCATCGCAGGAGTGGGGTAGAGAAGCCTCTCTTATACAAGATTCCATTTACTAGGGTGTACTGGGCGGCTCTGTAAACCAGTCTGCGGGCCTCTTTCTTATCCAAGGGCAAGGTCCCGTCATTTAAGTACCTCCTAATGGGTGCAAACCATGGCTCCTCGGAGCTCTTGACCATGTTGATCCTCTCTTCGGCTATGCTTGTATTGGGGAGATATTCGACCGGTATAGACTCAAGCGTATCTTCGTCTCGTGTGGAGGCGAGTTTCGTGAGTGCATCGGCGTTCGCGTTCTGCTCCCTGGGGATCTGTTCTATCGTGTATTTTTTGAATGATCCAAATAGTCCTTCACCTTGGTGAGGTATGCAGCCATTTTTGGACCTCTAGCTTGGTATTTGCCCTTCATCTAAAACACTACCAGCTGTGAGTCACTAAAGACATGCAAGTGGGATAACTTTAACTCCTTAGCTAGCCGCAGGCCGGCCAACAGAGCCTCATATTCTGCCTCATTATTGGAAGCCTCGAATCCAAATCTCAGGGCACAATACATCTTGTGCCCTTCAGGTCCCGTCATCACTATACCAGCACCGGCTCTCCCTTTGTTAGACGCCCCATCTACATGGAGGCTCCATTCTTCGAGGTGCCTTTCCTCTTCATGCGCCAGTTCATCCTCCTCTATTTCCCCCTCCTCTTGGGGTCGGTAGGCAAACTCGACTATAAATTCTGCAAGTACCTTCCCGTTGATTGAGGTCCTTGGGGTGTAACTGATGTCTAACTAACTCAATTCAATCGACCATTTTGATAATCTTCTTGAAGTTTCTGGCTTGTGCAAGACTTGACGCAGGGGGGTGTTGGTGAGCACCTCAATTGCATGAGCATGAAAATAGGGCCTCAACTTTCGAGAAGCCACTATCAGGGCATATGCTAACTTCTCTATTTCTGGGTACCAGATTTCTGTGTCTACCAACTGCTTACTCACATAGTAGACAGGTTGTTGGTGCTTCTTTTCTCCCTTGACCAAGGCGGCGCTTATGGCATGCTCTGATACAGCTAGATACAGGTACAACTTCTCCCCCTTTTCTGGCTTGGCCAAAAGGGGTGGCTTTCCAAGGTGTTCCTTTAGCTTGGTGAAGGCATCATGGCATTCATCATCCCAAGTGAACTTTTTGTTCCCTTTTAAGATGTTGAAGAAAGGTAGGCATTTGTCAGAAGGCCTAGAGATGAACCTATTAAGGGCTGCCACTCTCCCCGTCAAGCATTGCACCTTTTTTTTGCTTCGTGGTGGGCTCATTTTCAGCAAGGCCTTGATTTTTTCAGGATTAGCCTCGATACCTCGGGAATTTACCATGAAACCTAGGAATTTTCTTGATGAAACTCCGAAGGTGCATTTGAGTGGATTCATCTTCATTCTATACCTTCGAAGGGTGTTGAACATCTCCATGAGGTCACTGGTGAGCTCCTCCGCTTTCTTTGTCTTCACCTGCATATTGTCCACGTACACTTCCATGTTCCTTCCTATTTGATTCGTGAACATTTTGTTCACCAACCTCTGATAAGTGGCACCTGCATTTTTTAAACCAAAGAGCATCACTTTATAGCAGTATAGCCCCTTGTTCGTTATGAACGAAGTGTGCTCCACGTCCGCAGGGTTTATGGGTATTTGGTTATACCCAGAATATGCGTTCATGAAGCTAAGTAGCTCGTGTCCCGCTGTGGCGTCTACCAATTGGTCTATCCTAGGACGTGGGAAGCTGTCCTTAGGGTAGGCCTTGTTGAGGCTGGTAAAATCCACACAAGTCCTCCATTTTTCATTGGGCTTCGGGACTAGTACTGGATTCGACACCCATAATGGGCAAAACGCCTCTCGAATGAACCCATTTGCCTTCATCTTGTCAACCTCCTCTTTTAGGGCCGCGTATCTCTCTGGGTCTAGTGCTCTCCTTTTCTGCCTCACTGGCCTTGCTTTCGGGTCGATGTTCAGATGGTGGCACATGACCGCTGGGTCTATTCCTACCACATCCTCGTGACTCCAGGCGAATACATCGAGGTTGGCTTTTAAGAACTCTACTAGTTCCTCCTTCATGTCACCGGCAAGATTTTTTCCTACGTTCAACTTTCTCAACGGCTCATTCATGACCGTTACTTCCTCCAATTCCTCTATCGGTTCAGCTCTGGGCTCTTCTGTGACTCGTGGATCCAACTCGCTTGGGTTTGCGCCTTCATGCACAACCATCGCCATAGGTGTTGTCGGCTTTGTGGCTGTGCGGAGGGATGTGTTATAACATTCTCTCGCTTCCTTCTGCTCTCCTTTCATGCATGCTATTCCCTCGAGAGTTTGGAATTTCATAGCTAAGTGGTATACAGAAGTTATCGCCTTCAATTCTCTTAGGGAAGGTCTCCCTAGTACCGCGTTGAAGGCTGAGGCGCAATCTACCACAACGAAGTTTGCCATTATGGTGGTTTGTCTGGGCTGTTCTCCCACAGTGAGGGCTAACTCGATTGCCCCCAGGGGCTGTATCGAATCTCTCGTAAATACATACAAAGAAGTGTTGCAAGGCTTTAGGTGCCAAAGGTTTAGTCCCATCTTCTCCAGCGCTGGGCGATATAAGATGTCCACAGAGCTTTCGTTATCCACCAAGACCTGATGCACCCTCATGTTAGCAAGCTGAACAGTCAACACTAGGGGGTCATTGTGGGGGAAGTGTACACCCCGGGCGTCTTCTTCAGTGAAGGTTATTGAGTCATTTTCACCCTTAAAACTCTTCGGGGGCATTTCTCCAGACTTAGGACGCACGGTGGTGGACTTCGTGTGGCCTCCCTGGCATATCTGTCTCGTCCCTTCCTTGATTCACCCCCGAATCCTGGTCCTCCAAAGATGGTCCTGACCTCTCCCTGTAGTTCTGGGGCTACCTCTCACGCTCCTTCTTCTGGCCTATGGTTCTCCTTGCACACATATCTGCCCAAATGTCCCCTGCGAATGAGCTACTTAATTTCCACCTTCAAATGATTGCATTTCGCGGTAGTGTGGCCTATATCTTTGTGATACTGGCAATACTTTCTGGGGTATCTTTTAGACCGATCTTTTTTCATTGGCGGGGGCCTTCTGAAAGGGGCCTGGTTTTCGTTTGTAATGAAAATATGCTCTCTCGCATGGGTGAGGTCAGTATAAAAGGTATAGGGGCCTTGTCTGCGCTCATCAGAGCGTTGATGCTTCGGGGTTGATCATCTCTTGTTCCCTCATAGACCCTATTTTTCTTTGCATTTATTTGGCTCTCTCGGATTGAGGGCTTTGGTGAATTTTGGTCTTTTCCGGCCTTAAGGCTTTCGTGACCATCTTCCACGCGAATATACTTTTGCGCCTGCTCGTAAAAATCATCCAAGCCCGTGACCTCCCTCTTGAGCATGTTATCCCATAATTTGCTTCCTGGGCGCACTCCTGCTGTGATGGCCATTTTTAGCTCCCTGCTGGTCAAGCTTTAGCTGCCTGCATATTGAACCTGTGAATGTAGCTCTTCAGACTCTCGTTTTCTCCTTGCTTCACATTGGCGAGGCTGGTGCCTGACATCGTGTAGTCCCACACGGCATGGTGTTGCTGGAGGAATTCATCAGAAAACTGTTGCCAAGATCTGATGGACCTCGGTCTAAGTCTTTTGAACCATTTGTACGCAGGTCCTTTCAATGTGACAGCGAAGCAATGACATCTGGCCCCGCTACTAATTTCCCTTAGCTTCATTAGGTTGTTAAATGCATCCAGATGGTATTTTGGATCTGTGCTTCCTTCATAAGGGGCTCCTTGAAGTTGGCCGACAGCCGGATGGCTTTGATCTCCTTGATGAAGGGAGACTCATGATCGAACTCATCCTCAAAGGCTTGACCTCCGGAGGCGGTGATGATTTTCTTAGTAGGCTCCTCATTTTTGTGTCCAGGTCTTGCCTCCTCTTACTTGGGGAGTCTCAGAGCAGATGGGTTAGGATCCCCCTTCCCTTTGCCTTCCCGGGGCGCCATAGGGAGTGTGGTCCTTTTACCCGCCCTCTTTTTGTTGAGTTCTTCTCATAAATCTGAGGGTGTTCTCCTTGAGGTGACCTCGTCATCATTACGAGGGGTAGCATTGGTCTTCAGCTCTGGCTTCTGGGGTTGTTTTTGTGGTCTGGGACGTTCGCGCTGCTTCGTTTGGGGGGTGTTACTAGTGGAGAGTCAAGCCCTTCCATCGTCTACTGGGACGGTGGTTTCTACCCCCCCTCTGGTCTCTCTCTTTCCTCTTAGGGAGTGTCACGTTTGATCTCCCTTGCAACAGCCCATTTAGCACCTCTTGCATGTTTTCCAGGGTGGTTTCTAGCCTCTGATTCTTACAGTGAAGTTATCGTATCTCGTCTTCGTAGAATTTATACTTCAAACTCGAGCTAATGGAGTGGACCCAAGGGTGTTTGTCAGCCTGGCGCTTCGACGGGCCTAGATCCTGCCAACCAGAGTTTTGCACCTGTGGCGGCCTTGGAGGCAGGAACTCATCGGCACCCCTTGCTGGGGCAGCCGCCGACCTTGGACGATCTTCCTCAGGTGGGACCGTCGGGGACGAGGCCTCCTTTTCGTCTCTGGGAACCTTAGGCTCCCTTGGGTCCTCCATGCTTGCAGGTGGAGGAGGATCCCTCATGGAGGCTTTTAGCTGATCCCCGTCAAGATGGACATCCACCTCGCGCGGTTCTCTCAACTGTTTTGAACGTCGCGACATCTTTTTTCTTATCGGAATCGGTGGAAGAACAGTGACTTGCAATCTACCCTTCCCACAGACGGCGCCAAACTGTTGACGGTGAGAACTCGTCAACCAAGTCAAGTTAGAAAAAATTGGACTATGGAACTTATAAATGAAATTTTTTTAATATCTAATCAAGAACTCAAAGAAAAGTTGCAGAAAGAAAATGGTGAAACAAACTTGTATTTCTTATGGTGTAGTGCTACACTGTTTTTTCCAACCCCCTTCCATGTGGAAGTGTGGTTCCTTTTATAGTGGGTTCTAATGGCCCCTGATACATTGTGGTCCAGGGGACAAGATGGTACGCAAGTACACTGTTAGGAGAGTGGTCTCAGGGGTAGTGGTGTTGGCTTCAGTATATAGTCAGGTTCTGTGGAGATGTCTCCACTACTTATCTAGTACGAGTGTTAGAGGAGTGGCTCCAGGCGTAGTGGTGCTGGTGGTGGTGTCGACTCTGACATCTGGTTAGAAACTCACAGGCCACGTCCCTTATCCTAGTGCTCCCACTACTTGTCTGGCATAAGTAGCCATATCAGATGTACGGAATCTTAATGGTCGTACCCCGTGCAAGATTGTGCTAGTACGACCCTTTTGAATTACACTTGGGCTTCTACTTCTAGATGTTGGGGTCTTGATAGGTCTTCATAGGAGACATCCACTTGAGGTGCAGGGTGCGAGACAATGGGGATGCCTTAGGTGCGCGAGGCACTAGCACGCAAGGCCTGCTGGGCACTCGAGGCGCTGGTGCGCGAGGCACACCAGGTGCGCGAGGTCGAGGTACCCTCACGAGACCCTGGCGCAAGGCGCTGGGCATGGCAGGCTCAGTGCGCACGAGATGCTTCTTCGTGCAAGGCCCCTCGGCCATCTGTGCAGGTACGGGGCATGCGAGACGCAAGACAATGGTGGCCGAAGGACACCGCGACTTATCCATGTATGTAGGCACTCATGGAACCTGAGCGTATACTTTGGGTCTTTTACAAGCATGTAATTTTGAGCGTCTACATAATCTGAGATCCTTGCTGGGGTATTGGGCCCAAATTGGGAAGGTCCATATCAAGTCGAGAGGGTCGCATGTCCAGGAACATACAAGTTAGCCATACTAAGTAGAAAGTTAGTGCCCTATGCTTGGAATGCCAAGCATCTTCACCGGTACTACCAATAATATAAGTAATGTAGTAGTCTAAATTTTGTAATCATTATGTTGCCTTTGAGCACAACTAATGAAAACGGTGTATTCAAAACACAATACAGGAGTTTCAGAAAGAAAAAAATTGCTCATATTTAATTATTTATTTATTATTTTTATACCAATGCTCGAAGAGTATGTGCCCGATAGCTGGGATAAGTGAACGCAGACTAAGCATTCAATCACTTGGGGGGCATGGTAGGGCAACCTCACTGAGCATTGTAAATTAGGAACATGACCTAGGAAGCTAGGCTTATCAAAAGCAAAGCAAGCCTGGTGTGAGGTCCTGAATATAAAACTTAGAGAATAAAACTCATTGAAAAACCCTAATATCTTTTGAGGACAAGAGCCCGATGAGTAATGGCTTATTCTCGACGAGCAGAGCTTGGATTAAATAGTGAATGGGCTAGGGATTCCTGAGTATGACACTCAAACTCCTAAAATGCATCCCAAGGACTTAGAGCCTAAGGACGAGTAGTGTTTCCCAAGGTCCGTGAGGCAAGCCCCGAGTAGTGGTTACTCGGGGGGCAAGGGTATTTGTGGCCAAGGAGAACAACCTAGTGGACCCAATGGGAAATACTAAGGTTAAGGAACCCTAAGGCTAATCGACCTCACGAGCCCCGAGAGGGAGAACTCATGGAAGCGCTAAGAACTCTAACTTGGCACCACGCTTAAGCTATTGTCGCAGACATGGTCTCCTACACCCAATGCTAAAGCGTTGGATTGTTTGTCTTAGGGTGATCTCGTTGAAAGAGCAAGGGCCCACAAAATTTTTGTGGTGTCTGATCACGTTCAATTACAATAAGGGCAATTCTCAAAATAACGACACCCAGCAATAGGATAAACAAGTTTAAAAAGAGAAACAACATCCATAAAAACAGTACGATGTGGAAATTTACACATAAAGGTGCTTGGGAGCTTGAGCTTAAATTTGTTTTTGCCCCAAAACAACAACAAAAGAAAGGGCACGTAGGCCTAGGGAATAAATAATTAAAGTTTTACTCTTGGCCGCCTCTCAGATGTAATGGCCCGACTAACTTAAAGACCTCGGACCATTAAAAACTACTAAGACATAACTACTATTTTTGAATACATGCATAAAATAATAGAAATTTATTATAAAAATCCAAAATACGGGATCCCATTGTTATTACATAAAATCATAAAGAAAACTTAAACCTTTCTTATTAATCGCTGAAATACTAAATGTGGAAATATCATAATATATAATTAAAAGACTTGAAACAAAAAAATGTCATCCTCGAACTTTCCCATCAGTCCATTCATTTAGTCATCGCCCAATACACATGCCAAAGCTTCCATGAATCTGCCCCACCTTCCATGCTCATTTTTCGGCACCATCTAAATAAAAAGGAATGAGTCTAATGCCCAGTAATGAAAAACTACTAAAGCATATCATAAATCATAAGACATAAATCATAAAATATATGACGTAAAAATGTAAATTATAGAACATAAGACTACAAATAAATGGGCATTAACTCATTACTGTAGTATGTGATAGAAACCATCTAGGTCCTCTTGCTACTATTTAGAGGTAGGTTTAAACACAATATAGTATATGATAAACCATCTAGGTCCTCTTGCTACTATTCGAGGTAGGTTTAAACATAACTATAGTCTACGATAATGATACAAATCTTGGGATTTGCTTATTTTCTATCTAAGAAACTATATTTCCCAAGTGACTACAACATAAAACATATACATACATATATACACATAGCATATAAACATAATCATAACACATAAAATCTAACTTATTTTCCTTACAAAAAACCAGGATATTGGAGACAAGAGTGGGATGGGAAACTCCGAAAACCAACAGTGAAAATTATAAGTTTCCTAAAGTAAATAAGACGAAGAGAAGATTTAAATCATCAAGATAATAACTTACCGAAAGTCTTAAGTTTAAAGAAAATCAAACACCTAACCAAAAGCCATAATAACAAGTTAGGATTTGGAAGAAAGTGAAAAGAATAAGAGGAACTGTAATGAACTAAACCTGAGGATAAAGAATACCTTGGATAGATTAGAACTTCGATCTACACCTCAATACCGAAATATCACTCTGTCTTACTTCCCAAATGTTTAGAAAAGCTTGGATTTGAAAGCTTTTAACCCCAAAACTCTAGTGTCTCTCTCTAGAACGAACTTAGCAGTTTGGAGGCTCTGAACAATGCTTGAATGATGAAGCAAATGGCTGAGTGAAAGGTCCTACTTATAGAGTTCAAGGAGTGAAACTAACTCCTTTTAAAATGAATAAATAATTGAATAAAAATTGAATTTTCTGCTCAACAGATGCCTAGAACTCGGTGAAAAACGTTCAAGAGCAAGTCCAAGTTGTTGAGGGTTGTTTCTAGCTCGGATTCCATGGATTTTAAAAAAAGCATGAGGGAGCCGATATATTGCCCCCTATAGGCGATATATCGCTTGCCCCATAATCCTGAGCCTCTGTGGTTTCGTTCGTGAGAAGTCGACGTGTTTTCCGTATCATTCGTAGGTGATATATCAGCCCCTATAGCTGCGATATATCGACATATGCTGATATATCAATCACGTTTTTGCACACTTTCAACACACTTGAATTTGTCTAAACCACTTTGACGGAGTAAAACGTGATCCTAACAGCTGAGGTAAGGTTCTAGACTTCCTAGGTTTATCCTTTATTAAATTATTCATATAAAATCCGTAAGTCCTTAATAAACATGCATGCGACAAGTGTCACGTTCTTAATTATTCTATTTAAACATTAGGTTATAATAAATATCATTTCTAGGACTAGCTATATTAATCAAACCTTATGATAAAATTCATATTTCTAAACTATAGGCTAAACTTATAAAATCCATAACTATCTCTATGAGTTTCCAACTAAATCCTGGCTTGAACCAATAACCACAAAAACTAAAATACTAAGCCGCTACTACTACTATCTAGCTAAGTAAAATTCTGAGATGCTACATCGGGACCTCCTCCACAAGATCGATGATAGAGTCCATCTCTGGAGCTTTCCTAGTTCACAAGTTGTGGTATTTGCAGCCTCTGGAGCTTGTGTCGCTTGCAAGCGCTCTTCGAAAAGAAGCTTGTACTTGGTAGCTTCCCTCGTGAAGTCCAAACTCATTTCCTGGTTATGGAACCAGGCCACAAAAAAGGAATCTTTAGCAATGGTCTCGACTTCTTTCTTCCGCTTGTCCACCTAGTACTAAGAGGATCTATTCATCTCGGTCGTTAGCTTCCTTCAACTTCTCATGCACCCCCTTCAACTGCTCCTACACCTGGAGGACCTCTTGGTCTACCCGAGCAACCTTCGTTGTGGCCTTGCTAGCCTCCTCCTTGGCCTTACGTGCCTTCTCATTAACTACTCTAAGCTCCTCAGCAGTCTTTGAGGTTGTTTCCTCAAGCTCCCAAGTACGTTTTTTCGCAGTCTCCAAGGCAGCGTGCAGACAAGTAAGCACTTTCGGAGGAACGCAAACCCTTTCCTTAAGGACTGCGATCCGGTACTGGGTCTGCTGGAGTTCGAAGGATTTCTCCATCATTATATCTCCCAAACATTGGCAGGCTAAGGCAGCCTGTACAAAGAAAAAGTTAGATAATACCCATTATATTTAAAGTCGAGTAAAGGCCCAAGAAGGTGATGATGTACCCGGATAATAACATAGTGACAGGAGGCGACAAGAAAAGCCTCGTACTGCCACCCAGCTGGGAAAAGCTATGAGTGGCCAGCTCACACATGGTAAAGCTGGCCTCTTAGAGAAGTTCAGCTACGAGCGGGGCTACGACTACCCTAAGCTTGGCAGTAAAAAGGGTGTCCAGCTCAGCCCGACCTATTGGGGGCACGATAGGTCGCTCTCTCGGAGGCTTCAACTGACACAAGGCCTCTGCAGTGTCATGGAGGAGTCCATTACCCTCCTCCATGCAAACATCAAAATGTTGGAGCGTGGCCTAATAGTGCTCTAACAACTCCCATTCGTACTTCTCGGGGTACACCAAGAGTTGGGGATGAGACACCAACTCTTGCGGGTCCGAGTTTAGGACCTTCTTCCAATCCATGGGGGAGGATGAGCCCTCTAGGGCTGGAACCAACTCTTCCCTTGAAACTCCTGCAGGAGGTGTGAAGGCCCTTTGGCTCTTCACCAGCAGGGACAGGTCGGGATCCTTTCAAGGTGGCGGCTGTCCTCCAACGGTGGAGGAATTTAGAGGCGCTCCCAGGCAAAGAAATGAACGAGTGATATTAGGAAGCCCCATATGTTTTGCAAGGACAAGGAAACAGTTAGCACAAATTCCTGAGTAGGCCAAATAAAATAGATATAAAGGCTTCTTGGAAGCCCCACCATCAATTATCTCTTGGTGCAAGCAGTTGAGGTGCCTATTTTGTTTCCCTTTCTCACGGTTTAGGTTGGTACCATATTTACTAAACTAGCTAGAGGTAAAGGATGTCACGTGGTCAAGGGATACAAAGCCTGAGGAGGTGATTTCCTCCTCAGATGGTGGCGATAAACATCTATGAGGTCTTGGTAATCCTGGAACTCTTCCCTAGTCCAGTGTCGATCTGTAGTTAGGCCACACTGGAGAAGCGAGGGAGAAGCCCAGACGTGCTCGGGACTTACCCTATGCCCTACATGTTTAGCATGATGTAAGGTTACGGGGGATTTACCTGGAGCTAGTTGAGAATTCTCTGGGCCTGCTTGGAGTTTGGCCTCGAGCTCCAGATCTTCTTGGGTCTCTTGTGCCATCACAACCGCTCGTACAGTCTCCAGTCGCTCTTCTAACAGCCTTTGAATAAGTAACTAGAGGGTGCAGCTGTCAATGTAGTTGATGTGTCGAGAGGCCATCTCCCAAGATTTCTTGGAGGGGCGGTACCTTGTAAACTCTAGGTTGCTGATCATTTGTCCTCGATGGAGGAGTCCGACCCCGACAAGCTGATATCCAAGTCATGCTTGGGAACAGTCATCAACTCTTGAAGATGGTCCTCAAAAAGTTAGACATGCGGAGCTCGGTGGAATGGACCTATTCAATAAAAATACTTATATATGGCAGGATAAAAAGCGAGTAGCTGCCAATAATGGGTAAAATGTAGTTATTGTGGCTGATGACAGAGATCGTGCTATCAGGAAATATGCTATACCTCTCTTCAATGAGCTCAATCCAGGCATTGTTAGACCATAAATTCAGGCCACACAATATGAATTAAAGCTAGTCATGTTCTAGATGCTTCAAACTATTGGCCAGTTCAGTGGGATGCCAACAGAGGATCCTCACCTTCATCTTTGCTTGTTCATTGAAGTGAGTGACTCTTTCAAACTGCCTGAAGTAATAGAGGATGCCCTGAGACTAAAGTTTTTCCCATACTCCTTGAGAGACAGAGCGAGAGCTTGGTTGAACTCTTTGCCATCTGATTTTGTGACTACTTGGCAAGAGTTGGCTGAGTGGTTCTTGATGAAGTATTTTCCTCCCACTAAAAATGCCAAGCTCCACAATGAATTACTTCATTTTAGCAACTTGATGAAGAATCTTCATATGAGGCAAGGGAGCAGTTTAAGGAGATGTTGCGCAAATGCCCTCACCATGGCATTCCTATAAAGAGGCATATGAAATCCTTTAGAGAATATCCAACAACTACTATTAGTGGCCCATTTCTAGATCGTCTATTCGTAGAAAGGTGGCTGGTATTCATGATGTAGATGCCATCACTTCTTTGGCAGCCCAAGTTTCCTCTATTTCTAATATGCTTAAGACAATGAACATGGGGATAAATCAATCAATGAGGCAGCCTATGGGGACACAAATGGGGCAAATGGAGAGCATTTATTGTGTGTATTGTGGTGAGGGTCATACTTTTGACAATTGTCCTTCAAATCCAGCAACTGTGTGTTACATGGGGAATCAAAATAGGAATGTTCCTTATTCTAATTCACACAACCCATCATGGAGGAAACATCCCAATTTTTCATGGAGTAATCAAGGAGCTGGCCCTAGCAATTCTTCTATGCCTCCAAGACCAAATTTCCCACCGGGTTATCCCTCACAAGAACCACAACAAAGGCCACAACAACAAGCAATGCAATCTAGCTCTCTTGAGAACATGTTGAAGGAGTATATAGTGAAGAATGAAGCCATGATCCTGAGCCAAGTAGCATCATTGAGAAACATTGAAAACCAAATTGGGCAACTAGCTAATTAGCTTAAGAATAGACCCCATGGTACGTTACCAAGTGATATCGAGAATCCAAGAAATGTGAGCATGGAACATTGTAAAGTCGTCACTTTGAGAAGTGGGAAAGAGTTGGAGAATACCAAGACAAATTCTGGGCATGAGGGTGAGCCCTCTTCAATCCAAATAAATGAGGAAATATAAAAAGATGCTGAAATTCCTAGTGTACAAAAATCTTCCTCTGCTTAGAATGCTGCAGGAATGCTGCAGCATAGGCGCCTAGATAGCTCAATTTCAAAGCAACCACCTCCATTTCCCTAACGTTTTCAGAAGCAAAAGTTGGATTCGCAATTCAAGAAATTTTTAGATATGTTGAAGCAGTGACATATCAATATCTCACTTGTAGAGGCACTTGAGCAAATGTCTAACTATCTGAAATTCATGAAAGATGTTCTTACAAGGAAGAAAAGGTTAGGAGAGTTTGAAATCATGGCTCTAACCAAAGCGTGTAGTTCATTTCTGCAAGACAAGTTGCCACCAAAGTTGAAGGATCTTGGGAGTTTCACTATTCCCTGTACTATTGGAGATACTTATTATGGGATGGCTTTATGCGATTTGGGTGCCAACATTAATTTGATGCCAATGTCTGTTTTCAAGAAATTGGGGATTGTAGAAGTTAGACCTACTACAGTTACTCTTCAACTTGCAGATAGATCTCTTGCTCATCCATATGGGAAGATTGAAGATGTGTTGGTGAGGGTAGACAAATTCATAGTCCCTGCTGATTTTATTGTGCTGGACTATGAGGCGAATAGAGAGGTGACCACTATCTTGGGGAGGCCATTTCTTGCAACAGGAAGAACTTTGATAGATGTGCAGAAGGGTGAGCTTACTATAAGGGTCGAAGATGAAAATGTGACTTTGAATGTTTTTAAGGCTATGAGATTTCCTGATGAGGTTGAGGAATGCTCAGTGGTTTCAATGGTAGATCCTTTGGCATCAAAGGAGGTTGAGACTAGTAATGTTGATGATCCATTAGAGAGGTTATTGTTGTTTGACTCTCATAATGATGAAGATGAGGAGGAGTACTTAGCTTTGTTGGAGCCTAATTCTCAAGGGTTAAGAACAAGAAGCCGATTTGATTCATTGGAGTTGTCGTCTAGGGAGTTCAAAGCTCCTAAACCATCAATTAAAGAGCCACCTGAGTTGGAGTTAAAGGTCTTTCCATCACATTTGCGATATGCCTACTTGGGTCCATCATCCACTTTACCTGTCATTATTTCAGTGGATTTGAATCATGAACAAGAAGAAAAGTTGCTTGAGGTGTTGAGAAATTTCAAGAAGGTCATTGGGTGGACTATTGCAGATATTCAAGGTATTAGTCATTCTTTGTGTATGCATAAGATCTTGCTTAAAGGCAGTGAAAAATGTTCTATTGAGGGGCAAAAGAGGCTAAATCCTATCATGAAGGAACTAGTGAAGAAAGAAATCATCAAGTGGTTAGATGTTGACATTATTTAATCCTATCTTTGACAATTCATGGGTGAGCCCTGTTCAGTGTGTGCCTAAGAAGGGTGGGATCACGATGGTGAAAAACGGAGACAATGAGTGGATTCCTACTAGAACTGTGACTGGATGGAGAATTTGCATGGACTACAGGAAGCTAAACCAGGCCACTAGGAAAGATTATTTCCCTCTTCCTTTCATTGATCAAATGCTAGACAGACTTGCTGGGAGAGAGTACTATTGTTTCCTGAATGGATACTCTAGTTACAATCAGATAGTAGTGGCTTCAGAAGATCAACACAAGACTACATTCACTTGCCCCTATGGTACTTTTTCATTTAGGAGAATGCCCTTTGGCTTGTGTAATGATCCTGGTACGTTTCAACGATGTATGATGGCTATCTTTATTGATATGATTGATCAATTTCTAGAAGTGTTGATGGATGATTTCTTAGTCTTTGGGGATTCTTGTGGTGATTGTTTGAGCAACTTGTCCAAAGTGTTGGAGAGATGTGAAGAGACAAACCTAGTCCTTAACTGGGAAAAATGTCACTTTATGGTTAAGGAAGGTATTGTTTTGGGGCATAAGGTATCAAAGCAATGGAATGAAGTTGATAGAGCAAAAATTAAAGTTATTGAAAAGCTACCACCTCCTAATTCAGTGAAGAACATTATGAGCTTTCTTGGACATGTCGGTTTCTACAGAAGGTTCATCAAAGACTTCTCTAAGTTTTCCAAGCCACTTTGCAATATTTTAGAGAAGGATACACCATTCCATTTCGATGGAGCATGTTTGAAGGCTTTTCAAGAGTTGAAAGAGAGATTAATTTCAGCCCCTATCATTATTGTACCGGATTGGAGCTTGCCCTTTGAGTTGATGTGTGATGCAAATGATTATGTTGTTGGGGCTGTCATGGGGCAGCGAAGGAACAAGGTGTTTCACTCTATTTATTATGCCAGCCGCACTTTGACAATAGCTCAATTGAATTACACTATGACTGAGAATGAGTTACTATCTATTGTCTTTTCTTTTGACAAGTTTCGCTCCTATCTTGTGGGCACTAAAGTGATTGTCTACACCGATCACTCATCCATAAAGTATTTGATTTCCAAGAAGGATGCAAAGCAAAGATTGATTCGGTGTGTGCTTTTGCTTCAAGAGTTTGATGTTGAGATTCAAGATAGAAAATGGGTAGAAAATCCAGTGGCTGACCATTTATCAAGAATGGAGCATGAAAAATATTCCAACTCTCTTGTCCCCATCAAAGAAACATTCCCCGATGAACAAGTTTTTGAGGTCAAACATTCTCATGAGCTTCCTTGGTTTGCTGATTTTGCTAATTACTTGGCTAGTGGGTTGATGCTGCCAGAGATGACTAGCCAACAAAGGAAGAAATTCTTGCATGTTGTGAAGTCTTATTTTTTGGGAGGAGCCCTTTCTATTTAAGCAATGTGCGGATAAGATGATTAGATGATGTGTTGCTGGACATGAGGTGGAGGGTATCTTATTCCATTGTCATTCATCACCTTGTGGTGGTCATTTTGGGGGAGTTTGTATCGCTGCCAAAGTTTTGCAATCCAGGTTCTTTTGGCCTTCTCTATTTAAGGATGCTCATGCTTATGTCGCTTGATGTGATCGTTTCCAAAGGGTTGGAAGCATCTCAAGAAGACATGAAATGCCTCTAACTAATATACTTGAAGTTTAATTGTTTGATGTTTGGGGGATTGACTTCATGGGCCCCTTTCCACCGTTATATGGTAATTTATATCTTGGTGGTTGTTGATTATGTTTCTAAGTGGGTTGAAGTTCCTATCCTACTAATGATTCCAAGGTGGTCATGAGGTTCCTACACAAGCATATTTTCACTAGATTCGGCACTCCAAGAGCTATCATAAGTGATGAGGGAACCCATTTTGTGAATAAATTGTTGGCTACCTTATTGGCTAAATATGATGTGAGGCACAAAGTAGCTACACCTTACCATCCCCAAGCTAATGGGCAAGATAAGTTCTCCAATAGAGAGATAAACGGTGTCCTTGAGAAAGTGGTGTATCCCAACTGCAAGGATTTTTCCAAGAGGTTAGATGATGCATTGTGGGCCTATAGAACAGCTTTCAAGACACCATTGGGGATGTCACAATATCGTTTGGTGTTTGGTAAAGCTTGCCATTTATTGGTGGAACTTGAGCATCGTGCTTATTGGGCTATTCAAACACTCAACATGGATTTGCAACTTCCAGGAGAAAAGAGAATGTTGCAGTTAAATGAATTAGAAGAGATGTGCTTATTCTCTTATGAAAATGCAAAACTTTACAAGGAAAAAAAAAAGATGGCACGACAAGCATATTCAACCAAGAGTGTTTGAAAAAGGTAAGCAAGGTTTGCTCTTTAACTTGCATTTGAAACTATTCCCAGGCAAGCTCAAGTCAAGATGGTCGGGCCCATTCTTGGTGGTTAAGGTGTATCCTTATGGAGCAGTGGAATTGCGTTAAGAAGGCTCCGAAAGAGAATTCAAGGTTAATGGCCAAATGATCAAGCATTATTGGGGAGGTGAGGTTGAGCGAAACAAGTGCTCAATCTCTTTGGAAGATCCTTGAAGATTATGTAACAACTTGGGCTGCTATGGAGCTTGGAGATTTAATTGTAAAGCAGCCCAAACTTAATATAAATATATATTATGTATAAAAAATTAGATATATAACATGAAAAAAAATGAAAATGAAAAAAAAAAAAATATATGATACATTTCTTTGAGATTTTGATGGTTTAATGTGTTTATGGTTGCAGGAAAAATGGAATAAAAAAGGGGTTGCAAAGTTTAGGTGATGTTGTAGCAATTTTTTAGGAGAAATATGAGTTATATTATGGGGCATTTTTGTTGTAACAAAGTTTGCATGATGTTACAACATCAATTTTGGGCTTGCTTTCGGACTTAGTTTTCTGTAGCAAAGTTCGCATGATGTTACAACATCAATTTTGGGTTTTCTCTCTGAATTGGTTTTGCTGCAGCAAAGTTCTATGACGTTACAACAAAGTTGATAAAAAACCAGTAAAGCAGAAATTGGGCCTAGAATTGTTCCAACTCAGCCTCATATCAGATTTTGAAACCCTAATTTCCTTATGAACCCTAAAATTACCATCACCATCTTACACTCCCTTTCCTTGTAAGATCACAGTCACCCCACCACTACAACTACATGCCACCATCATCTTCAGCCCCTCACCAACCCTTGTCATCGTGAAGCTCCCACCAGCCACCAAAACCCGAAACCCCGGGAACCAACCACATCAGTCTGCCACCTCGCTCTGCCCACCTGAACCCACCCGAGCCTACCCATTCTAAAAGCCCCTCACTAGCCCAATGCCTCCTGCCGTGAAACTCCCACTAGCCACCAAAACCCAAAACCCCACCCGCCCCTACCCGACTCGAAAGCTTCTCACTGTCGCGATGCCTCTAGCATCTCCCATCACACCTCCATGGCTACCTTCAACCAACCCATGAAACCCAACAACTCCAACCTAACCCACCCGACCCAGCCACCCAAAACCCAAATTGTTTCCCTCCCTGACCCAACCTGTGGCACTATCCAAGCACAAAGACCTGAGCCTCCCTACGCTAAGCCATTTGCCTCTCTCACCCTCTCTTAGATCTTACTTGCCCATTCCCGATCAAGATTTGGCAGCTCACTGGGTGGATCTTCATTGGGGGTTTCAAGATATTTTTGAAATAACAAAGTGCATTCAAAAGTGTATCTCGATCCTCCAAGGTACCATATTACTCTTGTTTCATCACTTTGGGCATTGCAATTGACTGTGGCTGTTGGAATTTTTGTTATTGAGCATTATGACTAGAAGCAAGCAAGTAGAACATAGAAAGAAAAAGTCAGCAGCCAATGAACAACCTGTTGTTGAAAAGTTCATATCCCCGAAGGCTGACCAAAAATGCAGGAAATTTTTTGGGTGAGATATTTGGTTTGAGAGAGCATTCCCGACTGTTGGAAATTCGGGTTATGTGACCACTGTGATTAACAATCGAGGGTGGCTTGAATTTTTTACAGCATCTCGTGAGGCTATCGTTCCTTGGGTCAAAGAATTCTATGCTAACTTTGTGTCACAGAAATTAATACAAGTCACGGTCCGGGGCAAGCAAGTTAGTTATGTACCTCAGAACATCAATGTTGTTTTTGGGTCGCCTGATATCGATGCAGCTGAGTATGGAGATGTTTCCCCTAACCAAAGTGATGTGGAACTTGCCAATATGTCGACAGAAATGACTGTGGAGGGCACACAATGGAATGTTTCAAAGAAATTTGGAGCTCATACTATCCCCCACCGCACTTCCTTAACAACTCCTGCTCGTGTATGGAATCATTTTATCAAAACAAACATGTTGTCCACCACTAATGACACCTCGGTTAGCAAAGATCGTGTCGTCATGCTTTTTAGCATTTTGACTGCCCTATCAATTGATGTGGGGGAACTCATTTCAGAAGAGATCGTCTCCTTGGGTGTTATAAAGAACAAGGGACCATTATTTTTTCCAACATTGATCACTGCCTTGTGCCACAACGCGGGTGTGCCCCTAGCTCCAGATGATGAAAGGCGTCACTCTTCTGATTACATTGATGCGTATACAATTCGAAAGGTTACCAAAGTTGTTTCCATTCAGAGAGAGCGGGCCTCGACCTCTGCCCCATCACCATCATCTGACCATGACTCTGCTGTGCCTCCGGACCCCACTGTCGCTGAGCTTTATGCCACTCAGCAGAGTATGCTCAATATGGTGCATCACATGGAGGCCAAGCAGCACGCCTATTGGGGATATGTGTGCCAGCATGACAATGTATTGCGTCACTCTTTCTAGCCCACCGAGCCTTTCCCAGAGTTTCATGAGGCCATCATGGTGCGGGGGCATGCGCCTAAACCTTCAGCTGCGCATGCCTCTTCAGACGAGGAGGAGGATGGCGAGTAGAGGGAGTTTCTTTATTTTCCAGCATACTTTTCAATTCCTGTCCTGTTCTGTTTTGTGTTATATGTTTATCTGTGTTTTTCTGTTGATTTTGTGCACTGAGGACAATGCTCTCCCTTAAGTTTGGGGGTGTTGTTTATAACTATTTTGTGTTGTTTTAATTTCCTTTATGTTTCTTAAGTTTTAGGTATTGTTAGGCCTGTTTTGTTTGAAGTCTTGAGTCTAGTTGTAATGGAATCAATTTTTGTAATGGTTGTGTTTAAGTGTGGAATGGCTCGATGATAAAATTTCAGAAAACAAAATTGCATCATTTGTTTATTCTCTTGTGTATGAGCGAGCCTTTAGTACTTAAAGTTTTTGGTGTTAATGCAACCATAGTGAGAATGTGTCCCAATTAAGTGTGCATAGTTTGACCATGAAATCTCTCACCCTAGATTAAACTAAGTATTCATGAAAGTTTAAGTTTTTAGAATTGGATTGATAATTCTCTTGAGGGAAAATCCTGGGAGGCTTAGTGATTTAGAGAGGATTTAGGCAATTTTCTTGGACCGTTTGAGTTTTTCGTGCCTACCCTCAAATTAATGTCTGTAGTGACCCAAATTTGATCTTATTGGCCTATTTTGTTCATATAACCTCAACTTGATAGCCAATCCCACTTTTGAATATCCCATTTTTATTTCTCGCCAAACCTTAAGCCTAGTTTGTCTTGGATATTATATGAGATAAGTTTGGGGGGAAGTGAAGAAAGGGCATTCTGGTTATTGGGGGTGTTCATATTTGTTAATTAATGCACTTATATGCTCAAATTTGTTAAGTGTGATTATGTTTTATTATCTTAAATATTTTATTTTAAGTTTATTGCTTTTAAGTTGCCTTGTTTTCGTATTATTAAAAAAATGAATGAAAAAAAATGAGAAAAATATATACAAAAAATGAAAAAAATATATATAATAAAAAAAAGAAAAAAAAAGAACATATATATATATATAGTTAAGTGTAAATAAACATGCTTGTAGTTGACTTGTAATCATATTTGAGCATATAAGTGTGGTGTGCATAGAGGAGGGAGTTGAGTGTTATTGAGTGAGTTGGGGGGAGTAAGTTCACTTGTAATGGATAGAGGATAATGCATTCATTAGGTCCAAGGCAAGCTAGGTTTTAAGGTTTTAGCCTACACAATCTATCTTAATCCATGCGCTTAGCCTAGCCTACATGGCAACCATGTAAAGACCTATTGATCTAAATCACTTTGTCAACTACATTAGAGGAGATGGATTATCAAGTTCAACATATGAAAACACGAATTAAACCTTATGATTGTTTCTTTGCTTAGTCTAGGGGAGAGAGGTTGATTGGGGAGAGTTTTTTGTGCACTAATTGGGGTCATATTGAAAGCTTGGTTAGGTTAGTATCTTAATACTTGAGGAACTTGGCTTGCATATGCACTTGAGTTATCTTTTGAATCCTTGATTTGAGAGTTATATTCCCACTTTGATATGACCATTTCTAAATTGATTCCTAGTGTTTCTTTATTTTGAGTCTTTGTGTTGTCGGTTGTGTTTGTTATAGTTGGGTGGTGTGTTTGTATCTTCTTAAATTGATGTTTTATGTGTGTGTGTCTTGTGTTGAGTTGGATTTCTTTGTTTCTTTTCTTTTCTTTTAGAGTCATCACTCGAGACGAGCAATGGTTTAATGTTGGGGGTGTGATAACTCTATATTTTAGAGTTATTAATTGAGCTTTTGAACTTAAAAATTTAAGTGAAATAGAGTGTTTGTGTTGTTATTGTGTGGTTTTAGTCATTTCATCTTTTAATTTTGTTTGTGTATTTTGTTTTATTTAATGATAAATCTTGTAGAAAAATAATGGGATTATGTTCTAAAAAAATGTGGTATCTATTTTGAAGGCAAAAAGAAAGGATGCATGGAAAGCTTAGTGAAAAATGTGCAAATAAATTATCTTGGAACTGAAATTCTGGCACTTTGGTGTAGCATCACTCAACTTTGTTGCAACAAAAGTGTGTGCAGCCAGCAGCATAAAGTTTGCACACTTGGCAAGTGTAATGACCCAACTACTCTAGACTTCGGACCATTAATGACTACTATACATAGACACTAATTTTTAAAGTACTTACAAGTGTAATAATCATAGCTTCAATAAAACTTAAAAAAAAAACAAGTGTTAAACTACATAAAATTTAAAGTATGATATGAGATCCCATTGTTTTTAAAAGAAAAACATAACATAATTTTTAATAAATGGATTACATAACAAAGTGCGGAAAATACATATAAAGTTTAAAGAGACTTCATCCTCGAATCGAACTCTCGGTCCATCGATTCCATCCCGCCTCAATACACATCCCCAAGCTTCCAAGAACCTTTCCCGCTACCAAAGCTATTTTCCCACATAAAGGAATGAGCCTAATGCCCAGCAATGAAAATCTAACACATAAATCATATACATAATATTCATATCAACATATACTAAAACATATCATAACATATGTCACACATACTATAATAGCCATTATTACTTGGGGTCCTATAAACTAAACAAGTCATATACTCAAGTCTACAAATATACATAATATAACATATACATAACACTTAAATCATAAGATAACACATAACATAACATATAAAATCCTATCCTATTTTCCTTACCAAATATATCGGAATATGTGAACAGGTTTGGGACCTTGGGACACTCCTAAAAGCCATAAATGAAAGGTTGAGTATACTGAAGAAAGAGGAATGAAAAGAATGGACGAACTATACCATCAAGAATATACTTACCAAAAACCTTATGTTCAAGATCATAGATTTCCTATCCAAGAATAAAGAATAAAGTTAGGGTGCTGAGTAGAAAACTATAAGAACTTAAGGAAAACAATACCGAAATGAACTAGAGTTTGGAATACCTTGAATGCTTCTATGACCAATCTAAACCTTGAACCGAAATGTGCTATAAACCTTACTTCCCAAGTGTTTGGTAAGCTTATAATCCCCAACCCAAGTGTTTACACTCTCAAAAATAACCTAGCAACTTGCAGCCTCTGAACTTAGCTTGATGAATGAATATATGGCTGGGTACTAGGTCCTATTTATAGAGTTCAAGAATGAAAAGATCTTCATTTAAGTTGAATAAAATAATGGCTTTTTAAGTGAAAAATATTTGAATTATCGTTCAGCAGAGGCTGAAGACTCAGTCAGAAAGATGTTGGACTTATCAAGAGGTTGAAGATTTAAATGAGAACATTTTCAAAAACATTCAAAAATATACCAAAGGAGCCGATATATCGCCCCTAGTAGGCGATATATCACCTGGGGCAGCATGCCCGAGGCTCGTCGACGTGATCGTTCGAAGTTACCCGTACTGCAATATATCGCCTCCTATAGCTGCGATATATCGTCATACCCTGAATATTTAAACATGAAATTGCACATTTTTAGCCTAATTTGAATTGAGTAAACAGCCTTGACTAAGTCCTCTAACGATTTTAAAGCTGTTGACAAACCCTAGGATATTCAAATATTTATCTTAATAAACTTATTCCTCAAAAATACTTAATTTTCATTAACCATACGTATGACAAATGTTACTATCTTATTGGGTCTGTCTAAACCTTATAATATAATAAATATCACCATCAATATCACTCATATTAATCAAACCTTAGGTTAAAATTAATATTCTTAAACTATAGATTAAACCTAGAAAATCTACAAGTGTTACTACGAGTGTCCAATTAATCCCGGTCTGAACCAAAATCCACAGTCATATCGCCCCTAGTAGGCGATATATCGCCTGGGCTAGCATGCCCGAGGCTCGTCGAGGTGATCGTGTGAAGTTACGTGTTTTTCATATCCCCGTACTGCGATATATCGCCCCCTATAGCTGCAATATATCGGCATACGCTGAATATTTAATCATGAAATTGCACATTTTCAGCCTAATTTGAATTGAGTAAACAGCCTTGACTAAGTCCTCTAACGATTTCAAAGCTGTTGACAGACCCTAGGATATTCAAATATTTATCTTAATAAACCTATTCCTCAAAAATACTTAATTTTCATTAAACATACATATGACAAATGTTACTATCTTATTGGGTCTATCTAAACCTTATAATATAATAAATATCACCATCAATATCGGTCATATTAATCAAACCTTAGGTTACAATTAATATTCTTAAACTATAGGTTAAACTTAGAAAATCTACAAGTGTTACTACGAGTGTCCAATTAATCCCGGTCTGAACCAAAATCCACCGTCATAAAAATAGTACTACTATTACTATTATTACTACTATCTAACTAGCTAAGTAAAGTTCTTGGACTCTACAATTCTCCCCTACTAAAAAGAATTTCGTCCTCGAAATTTACTTACCAAATAACTCCGGATACCGGACTTGCATGTCCTCCTCCAACTCCCACGTTGCCTCTCATTCAGAACTATTACTCCATAGGACTTTGACTATAGGAATGCTCTTGGACCATAACTGTTTCACCCCCTATCCAGGATGCTAATCGGTCGTTTCTCGTAACTCAAGTCTTTCTGGAGTGCTATCGTATCATACTTGAGGACGTCAGATGGGTCTGACACATATTTGTGTAGCATCGAGATGTGGAATATGTTGTGACTATCTGCTAGTGTTGGCGGTAGGGCTAGTCTATACGCAACTGCTGTCACTTTGTCCAATATCTCAAAAGGACCTATAAATCAAGGACTAAGCTTGCCTTTCTTCCCAAACCGCTTTACACCTTTCATAGGAGATATCTTCAAGAAGACTTGATCTCCGACTTTGAATTCCACATTGCGTTGCTTGGCATCTGCATAGCTTTTCTGACAGCTTTGAGCAGCAAGCATACGCTGTCTAATAAGCGCTACTGCTTCTTGAGCTTGTCTAACAGCTTCGGGACCTAACAGCTGCCTTTCTCCTACCTCGTCCCAGTGCAACGGTGATCGACACCTTCTTCCATATAGTAATTCATAAGGTGCCATCCCTATTGTTGACTGGTAGCTATTGTTGTAGGAAAACTCTATCAGTGGCAAGTACTTATTCCATGATCCTCCAAAATCAAGTACACACGCGCGTAGCATATCTTCTAAAATCTGAATCGTACGCTCGGACTGCCCGTCTGTCTGAGGATGAAAAGTTGTACTAAGACTTAACTTAGTACCCATAGCTTGCTGTAAACTTCCCCAAAACCTCGATGTAAACACTGATCCTCTATCTGACACTATTGTCTTGGGGATTCCATGCAACCATACTATCTCTTGGACGTAGATGTCTGCATATTGGTCTGTCGTGTATGAAGTCTTAACAGGCAGGAAATGAGCCGACTTGGTTAGTCTATCTATTACTGTCCAAGAGGAATCATGCTGCTTATTCGTCCTTGGCAAACCTGTCATGAAGTCCATAGCTATATCGTCCCACTTCCATTCTGGTACGCTAAGCGGTTGCAATAAACCTGCAGGCCACTGATGCTCTTTTTTCACTTGCTGGCATACAAGACACTTGGACACAAACTCTGCTATGTCCTTCTTCATCCCTGGCCACCAATAGATTACCTTGATGTCATGAGTCATCTTGGTAGACCCTGGGAGAACTGAGTATGGGGTACGGTGCGCTTCTTCTAGAATCGTCTTCTTAATCATTTGGCACGCATACCCGATCCTTATATCTCAATATACCTTGACTAGATATTGAGAAATCTGTGGTCTTGCCTTCTCGGACTGCATCCATATGTGCTGCTAGTGTGTCGTCATGTCCCTGACCAATCCGTATGTCTTCTAGCAGATTCGACTGGATAGACAAGTTAGCTAGCTTGTCGAAAACTACTTCTATTCCGGCACTGATTAGCTCCTGCTGTTGTGGCTTTTCTATTCCGTCTAAAGCTGTTAAATTTTCATAACTTTTCCTACTAAGCGCATCGGCAACTACGTTTGCCTTTCCCGGGTGGTATAGGATTTCGCAGTCGTAATCCTTCACTAATTCTAACCACCTGCGCTGCCTCATGTTGAGCTCCTTTTGAGTAAAGAAGTACTTTAAACTGTTGTGGTCCATAAAAATCTCGCACCGTTCTCCGTAAAGATAATGGCGCCAGATTTCCAATGCAAAGACCACCGCTGCCAACTCCATATCATGAGTTGGATAGCGTTGCTCGTACTCCTTCAACTGTCATGAGGCATAGGCTATCACCTTATCATTTTGCATCAGCACACAACCCAATCCTTGCTTCGATGCATCACAGTAAACTACGAACTTATCGTTGGGTGTCGGTACACAGAGTACTGGTGCTGAGCAAAGCTTATCCTTAAGCAACTGGAAGCTTTCTTCACATCTATCATTCCAGTTGAATCTTTGCGATTTCCAAGTTAGATTGGGGAGCGGAGTGGCTATCTTAGAAAAGCCCTCTACGAACCTCCTATAATAACCTGCTAACCCTAGAAAGCTTCTTACTTCAGATGCGTTCTTTGGTCTTGGCCAATCTTTCACGGCCTCTACCTTTGATGGGTCTACTGCAACTCTGTCTTTTGATATAATGTGCCCGAGGAACGCCACTTGCAAAAGCCAAAACTCGCATTTCTTGAACTTTGCATAGAGTTGGTGCTCCTTCAGTCGTGACAAAATCAACCTCAAATGTTCCTCGTTCTCTACTTTATCCTTAGAGTATACTAAGATGTCATCGATGAACACTACGACGAATTTATCTAAGTAGTCTTTGAATACACTATTCATCAAGTCCATAAACGTGGCTCGTGCATTAGTAAGACCAAAGGACATAACCAAGAACTCGTAATGTCCATAACGAGTTCTAAAGGCTGTCTTAGGAATATCTCCTCCCTTTACCTTGAGCTGATGATACCCAGACCATAAATCAATCTTTGAAAATACAGTCGCGCCTCGGAGTTGATCAAACAAGTCGTCGATCCGGGGTAGCGGGTACTTATTCTTAATCGTTACTTTGTTCAGCTTGCGATAGTCTATACACATCCGCATGCTTCCATCTTTTTTCTTCACGAATAGCACCGGGGCTCCCCATGGAGAATGGCTTGGCCTAATAAAACCCAAGTCTAAGAGTTCTTGTAGTTGCGTCTTTAACTCCTTGAGTTCCGTAGGTGCCATCCGATACGGTGCCTTGGAAATAGGCTCGGTGCCCGGTACTAATTCTATCGTGAAGTCAATTTCCCGAGTCGGCGGCAATCTTGGCAAGTCATCGGGAAATACCTCTAGAAATTCTCTTACTTTACGGATGTCTCCAACCTTAAGTGGTGTCTCCTTTACCACATCTGTGATGCTGGCTAAGAATGCTTGACATCCTTTTGCCATCATTCTTAGAGCTTTGAGAGATGATACTAACGGGGTGCGTAATCCTGAAGCTTGTCCCATGAAGCATAGTTTCTGGCCGTCAGGAGTCTCGAACATCACTTTCTCGCGTTTGCAGTCGATGGTTGCACCATGCCGTGCTAGCCGGTCCATACCTAGTATTACGGCAAAGCCCTTGATCACCAATTCTATCAGGTTTCCTTCTAGTTCTACGTCCTCAATCTTGATCGGTACGCCTCGTACTATCCGTGATGATAGAACTACTTTGCCCGAAGGTAACTCGGTCAAAAACCTAGTTCTAAATCTTTCACAGGGTTTGTCTAGTTTTTCTATCATTCCTAATTAGATATACGAATGAGTGGCTCCTGAATCAAATAATACAAAGCATATGTTATTGAGGATAGAAACCTGATCTGTGACCACCTTATTGCTAGCATCAGCCTTTCCTTGGGTTAAGGAAAAAACCCTAGTAGGAACCATCTTGTCGTCTTTCTTCCCTTTTGGCTTGCGCTGAGGACAATATATTTTCTGGTGTCCTTCCTGACCACAGTTAAAACATTCCTTGGTGTTTGCACGACATTCTCTAGGATGTTTCTTCTAACACTTTGCACATGGCGGGTATTCCACATAACCCGGCCTATTTCCCCCATTATTTGTTCGTGCCCTCTTATCGCTGTCAGATTGCTTGTTATCAGGATGCCTTCTCTTCTGACCGTTATTGTTGTTGCCCAACTGATGGTTGCTATTATGGTTGTTGTTCCGACTGGTCTGAGGTTGACTCTGCTGTCTAGGCTCAGGCTTACTGGCTTCTTCTTTACTTACATTAGCCTGCAGCCTCTCTACTTGTTTTGCCGTCTCAAGAACTTCGGCATACATAGTATTCCCTGGGTTTGCTAGCTTAACCCTCATCTCGATCTTTGGTTGAAGTCCTGTAACAAACTTGTTCACCCTCAGAAAATCGGTTGGAACCATCTCAGATGCGAACTTAGCTAAGCGGTCGAACTGACGAGCATACTCTGCCACTGATAAACTTCCTTGCTTCAAGTTGGCAAACTCCTCAACTCTTGAAGCGAGTACAGCCGAATTATAATACTTCTTGTGGAACAGCTCCACAAATCGAGTCCATGTCATGGTGGCAACATCATGCGATTGCTGGACCAAGTCCCACCATATCCTGGCATCCTTCTTGAGCAATGACGAGACGCAAGATATACGGTCCGCATTATTGAGATTCATGTTCGTCAGAATTGGCTCCACATTCCTTAGCCACTCTTTTGCCTCAAAATGGTTTGTAGTCCCATTGAAATTTGGAGCGTGCTGCTTGTGGAACCTCTCATAAACTGGCTCCATGTGCTGTACTGGATACGACGCGTAGTTCGCCACTCGCCATCCCCCATATGGACCAACTTGTTGGGGGTGTTGAGGCCATTTGCTGTGGCTATGGCTGCGGCTGCGGCTGAGGCGGAGGCTGAGTTTGTGGCTGAGCTTGTTGTCTTTGCTGCTGCAAAAGTTCCTCGACTTGTTGTCGTAGTCTGGCGATCTCCGCAGTGTTGTCAACTGGCGGTGCTGGCGCATTGCGGCTAGCAGTAGAACGCACTCCCCTTCTACGAACTGGAGGGGCTTCATTGTTCATTGGAGCAGCATTGGAGGCGTTTCCGTTGGTGCGTGCAGATCTTCGGAGCGACATCGTAGCAGAGTTCTAATAGTTAAAAGAAACATGTTAGAACTTTACCTAATAGGCTCTAAGGCAAAAAATTATTCTAAAACAAACATATCTCGGACCTATTGATTATGACTTCTTATGAAAATTATATAAGTCTTCTTTATTTTTTAGAATGGGTTTCTATACTTAGAAAAACAAGCCATCTTTATTATTTCTAAGTCTGTTTCTATCCTATATGACTTAATTCTCAGGCTCGAAACTCATCTTTGTTCCAAAGTTAACCATATTGAGGGAGGGCTGGGATAAGTAAAATCGTTCCCACTACTATGGTCCCCTAACTCTCAATATAGAAACTTAGTTCATTGATTTGTATCCACCCTCACCGAACTTAGTCATTATTTATTTTATTTATTATTTATTATGATTGCGAAATAAAAATCAAACTCATACATGATAACAAAATAACATGATATTAATTTGGAAAAGAGTTTTCACTTATTACAACCATAAAACAAACAATAAATAAAATAAACAATGAAACTAACTATTCTAAAAATCAGGACCTTCTATGTGATCCTTCATCTAGAATATCATCATCTAGCTCTTCATAATCTTCATTATCATGTGCCTCAAAATGTCCTTGAGGAAGGTTCGTAAAAATCCTATGTTTTTACTCATTTGTAAACTGAAATTCTGATTTTGCGGTGAACCTAATTAAAAGAAAGTAATATCGCATTGCTGCTGGCAGTTCATCTTCATCATCCATTGTTTCCCATATCTCCTCTAAGGCTGCTATTATGGGATGAAAATCTCTAAATAGTCTAATGACTAAAACGTACTGTTCCGTTGCTCTCATCATGATTTGCTTAGACTCTTGAAGGTGACCTGTTTCTCTGTGGAACAAAAGCAATCTCCGAGTGATTCTCTCTAGTGTTCCTATGGTGTTTCTCGGTTCTCTTTAAAGCCTTAATGGCTCGGATATCCTCATAGGTTAATGCTCCGTTTATACTTAACTGAAAACATAAATGCTAAAATCGTTAGCTATACATATAAGCAAAATAACTATAACTTAAATTCTTACTTGGCGGTCAGATTCGGAGCTTTGAGTGTGTGTATCGAGGAGAACTTCAAGCGAATGAACCGTTTCTCTGATACCAACTGTAATGACCCAACTACTCTAGACTTTGGACCATTAATGACTAATATACATAGACACTAATTTTTAAAGTACTTACAAGTATAATAATCATAGCTTCATTAAAACTTAAAAAAAAAAAACAAGTGTTAAACTACATAAAATTTAAAGTAGGATATGGGATCCCATTGTTTTTAAAAGAAAAACATAACATAATTTTAAATAAATGGATTACATAACAAAGTGCAGAAAATACATATAAAATTTAAAGAGACTTCATCCTCGAATCGAACTCTCAGTCCATCGATTCCATCCCGCCTCAATACACATCCACAAGCTTCCAAGAACCTTTCTTGCCACCAAAGCTATTTTCCCACATAAAGGAATGAGCCTAATGCCCAGCAAGGAAAATCTAACACATGAATCATATACATAATATTCATATCAACATATACTAAAACATATCATAACATATGTCACACATACTATAATGGCCATTATTACTTGGGGTCCTGTAAACTAAACAAGTCATATGCCCATTAGATTTATGGGGCTTGCTAGTTAAGCAAGTCATATGCCCATAAATTTATTGGGGATTGTTAGTTATACAAGTCATATGCCCAAGTCTACAAATATACATAATACAACATATAACATATACATAACACTTAAATCATAAGATAACACATAACATAACATATAAAATCCTATCCTATTTTCCTTACCAAATATACCGGAATATGTGAACAGGTTTGGGACCTTGGGACACTCCTAAAAACCATAAATGAAAGGGTGAGTTTAATGAAGAAAGAGGAATAAAAAGAATGGATGAACTATACCATCAAGAATATACTTACCAAAAACCTTATGTTCAAGATCTTAGATTTCCTATCCAAGAATAAAGAATAAAGTTAGGGTGCTGAGTCGAAAACTATAAGAACTTAAGGAAAACAATACCGAAATGAACTAGAGTTTGGAATACCTTGAATGCTTCTATGACCAATCTAAACCTTGAACCGAAATGTGCTATAAACCTTACTTCCCAAGTGTTTGGTAAGCTAATAATGATTAAGCTTATAATCCCCAACCCAAGTGTTTACACTCTCAAAAATAACCTAGCAGATTGCAGCCTCTGAACTTAGCTTGATGAATGAATATATGGCTGGGTACTAGGTCTTATTTATAGAGTTCAAGAATGAAAAGATCTTCATTTAACTTGAATAAAATAATGGCTTTTTACGTGAAAAATATTTGAATTATTGTTCAGCAGATGTTGAAGACTCGGTCAGAAAGATGCTGGACTTATCAAGAAGTTGAAGATTTAAATGAGAACGTTTTCAAAAACATTCAAAAATATACCAAAGGAGCCAATATATCGCCCCTAGTAGGCGATATATTGCCTGGGCCAGCATGCCCGAGGCTCGTCGAGGTGATTGTGCGAAGTTACGTGTTTTTCGTATCCCCGTACTGCAATATATCGCCCCCTATAGCTGCGATATATCGGCATACGCTGAATATTTAAACATGAAATTGCACATTTTCAGCCTAATTTGAATTGAGTAAACAGCCTTGACTAAGTCCTCTAACGATTTCAAAGCTGTTGATAGACCCTAGGATATTCAAATATTTATCTTAATAAACTTATTCCTCAAAAATACTTAATTTTCATTAAACATACATATGAAAAATGTTACTATCTTATTGGGTCTATCTAAACCTTATAATATAATAAATATCACCATCAATATTAGTCAGATTAATCTAACCTTAGGTTAAAATTAATATTCTTAAACTATAGGTTAAACTTAGAAAATCTACAAGTATTACTACGAGTGTCCAATTAATCCCGGTCTGAACCAAAATCCACAGTCATAAAAATACTACTACTATTACTATTATTACTACTATCTAACTAGCTAAGTAAAGTTCTTGGACTCTACAGCAAGTGATTAAATGAGGTGGAGTAACTTGAACAGTGGGAGGATGAGGTTGAAAAGAGTTGACATTTTTGGGAAGAGAGTGGTCCCCACGTGTCGAAGAAAAAGAAAAGGGTTTATACCCATTTTTGGAACCCTAGAAAGAGAGGGGATCATCTTCAACAAATACCTAGCCGCCCATGACCATTAGAGGATATTCTTTTCTGAACTTTTTGAGCTAAAAGCATCAAGAAAAGAAGAGGAAAAACCTAGGAGGAAGGAAGCTAGAAGAAGAAGAATAATTAGAGGACAAAGAAGAGAAGATTTCTATCATTTTGGCTTGTCTTTATAAACTCTCTTTTCCTATAATTTTATTTTTCTCATATTGAACTCTTGAGATAATTTTGAATATATATTGTGGTGATTTAAGCATTTTGATTATGCGCTAATTTATTTGTGTTAGGGATATTGATGAACCCTAATTTGTATTCAACCCCAAAGTGTTGAATGTTTTATGAAATTTTTCTCTTGTTCATTTAAGCTATATTTATTGTGCAAACTCTTGCTTGAGAATGATCAACTTAGGTGATAAACAAGCTAGTTTTAATTCTGGAAGGATTAAAATTGGTGAAAATGCTTGATTGATGCATGTTTGATAATTTTGTTATTAATTAGTGGATAATTTAGGAATAATTTATTCACCTTGCAAACTTGTAAGATTTATACTTGAATCGGTGTTCTTGAAATTGGATTAACATAATAATAGGTGGATTTAATTATGTGAACTCTAACATGTGCATTTGGAAAAATGGCATGAACAATTGTTCAATTCTTAGTTACAAGAGTAAATTGTTGCTTTGAATTTTCTTACAACAATAGGGCTTGAAATGCAAATTAGGGGGATTCGTTATGCCTAACTTTTATCATAATATTACTCACAAATTTTCATTTACTAGTGTTTACCGAGTTTTTTGAAAACTAGAGTTATAAGAGTTAAGAGAGCTTAGAAAGCGAAGAGCGTAGATTATCACACTAGGAATTTTGCATGGTTCAGGAGTTAAAGAGAACTAGTCCACGAGTCGATTGTATTAGAGCTTTTCGAAGCTTAAGTAATGAGATCTCTCTAAATTTGAGCAGAGTGTATGTTTACAAGAGAGAAATTGGATCCCTTTTCCCAGCGCACAACTGTTCATATTTATAGGCAGTTGAGTGCTCTTGGTTTGGGCCGGATTAATTGGGCCCAATAAGAGTATAAACACTATTTGCTCACTGATGAAGGCTTAATAAAAATGATTTTAATAAATAAGATGCACTAATTAAGGCCCACTAGGTCGGCCTTAGCGTAACCACGCTACAAGACTGACAACAGTACACAGCTTCAGTTTGCTTCGCGTGGGCTTCGAAGGAGATCCAGGGGATAGGATCCGTCAGAGTAGTAGTAGTACATTTCTGCAATGACGGCATACATTTCCTATGTAACTCTTCTGCAGGTTAGTTATGGAGACACAACTCGCAGGAAGATTGGAAAGGTTTTGGTAAGGGTTGGCTCGAGGAAATCGCAGGAAGGAAAAATGCAGGGGTGCAGGTTCTGTGACTAGCGCTACAGCGCTAGCCTTTGGGCGCTATAGCGCTAGGCTTGGTTGTCTGGGGGATTTTGGTTCTGCTTGTAGTGTTGTAGCGCCATCCAAAGAGCGTTGTAGCGCTATCCTGCTTCCAGAATAGGGTTTTTGAGTTATTTTCAAGGGTTTTTGCCCGGGGGTTCGGGGTTCGATTCCACCACCCCGATTGGTGGAATTAAAGCTTACCGAGGGCTCGGGATTGGTCCCGAGGTTAGGTTTTGGACTTGAGGTTTGGTGATGGTTCTGACCTGTGGTTGTGACTAGGTGCGCGCTAGGGTTCAAGAGGGATCGTGCTCACGGATCAAGTGAACAAAGCTAGCAAATTTAAAGGTAAGAAAACTGCACCCGGTATTTTGTTTGTGATGGGACTAAGTGCTCCCGATATCTGTATAATGTCAATGATGGTATTATGCCATGAGACATGTGATAGACGGCCTAAGGGTGTCGTATACAATATTTGCGCACAGGGCGCGACTTGGCCACTGATAGCTGAGGACAGCTTAATATTCACTGAGCTCGGTTTAAGCGGGCCGGAGTCAGTGGGATAAACAGAGGGTGCGGCCTGAGGGCGCTAACCCTAGTTATCATTTGTAAATTGGTGATTGATATGAGTTGATGGGTTTAGTATGCTGAATACTTGATTATCATGAATGCTTATATGATTGAGAACATGCCTATGTGTTATGAGATATTGTATTGTTTGTTGACTGCTTATGCTCTATTATTTGGTTTTCTTGCTGGGCCATGGCTCACGGGTGCTACGTGGTGCAGGTAAAGGCAACGGCAAGTTGGACCAACCCTGAGGTGGAGGGCTGCGGGGCAGAATGTACATAGTCAGTTTTTCGGTCGCCATGGCCGAGGAGTGGATCAGGACAGGGATTGCTTAACTGTCTATTTTGCCTTAGTATGGCTAATACTGTAATTAAATATCGAATCTTTTGTGAATGGTTTTAATTCTATTAATTTTGGGATCCCGTGTAAACAGAAAATGTTTATTTATAAGAAATGCAGCGTTTGAGACCAAAATCTTTTAACCCTAGTTCCATTATAGTTTCAGTAACACGTTTTTAATTAAATGACTTGATTAGCAAGTCTGGCACTTTTATAAACACACAGTGTAGCGGTCCTGGCTATCCAGGGCATTACATGGAAGACGCAAGCTGGGCAGATGCGGCGAAAAGAAAGAGAGAACAGGCCCAACGATCAGAGAGGGCAGCCTCCAAGGAGCTGGAAGCTCTCTTCGAAGAGGCTCAACCAAACACGGGGGCTCCCGGGGCTAGTGTATCAGGGCAAGGTAATTCACCTTTGCTTTTGACTTATGCTCCCCATTTTGGGGACTTAATTAGAGATAGACTAGTTTGTTGGGGTCACCTGTTCGGGGTCGTTAGAGAAATGAGACCTTCGTCCCCCATCGTTGTAGATCTGGAGACTCATGTACTCGTTCGGGTTCCTTCAATATGGAAATTTCATGGACCTGGACGACATGGGAGACTGAATTCATTCCTTCACTTTAGGGGAATTGAGTCAAGCCCGAGTTCTAGATAAGGGTTTGTCTCGGAGGACCTTAGCCTAGTTTTTATTTTGGATCACTTCTTATCCTTACTTGTATACTTTGCTGACTTTCTTTATGTTTGTCTATTTCAGAAGGATCCGATATGTCTAACCCTGTGGTCAAGATGAAGCAGGCCCTTGAGGCTCGAGCGGCCAAGGCCAGGGCATCAGCCAAGAAAGTCGTCAGAGGCGCGTCCAAGAACAAGGTGTTGGACGCGATTCTTGTGGGCTCAGTGTCGAAGCCGAATACGGCTGGTGAGGCCTCAGCTGTGACCCCTACTACCACAGTTCATACTAAAGCTGTCCTACCCCAACTTGCTCGACGTCTGATCATTGACTTGGAGCAGGAACCTCTGGTGAGTCGGGGGTCTGAGAAGAGGGCTGCGGACTCGGCTGCTGGTGAGTCCGCAAATCGGGTGAAGATGGCCAAGACTAAAGACCTCTCCTTGGCTAAGAATTCTTACGGGGAAAGTTAGTTTGCCACTCAGGATATTCCGGAGGCTCCTATGCTCCCCATCAATCTGGCTCTTCCTGAAGAGGGGGAGATGATCCTGCAGAAGGAGCGGTCGAAGATGGTGTCCCGGACATGGGAAGACGGCCGAGGAAAGAGGGAGGAGGTGTACCGGGCTTTGACGATTCGTCGTAAAGTTGAGTTCTCTGAGCGTCCAGTTGCTTTCAGTGCTTCTCAGATGATCGTGGATCGGCTCGTTGCCGAGACTCGGTTTTACCCCAAATTGGGGCAGGACACAACCCCATTCGTTGCGGACCTGCTGAAATAGGTTGGGACTACCATGTCTAATCTTCAGCATAAACGGTACACCACCTTGGCTAACCAGGATGCTCTGTTCATCTCCCAGGCTATCTGTCACCAGGCCACCGCTGTAAGTCATCTGCCCATATCTCCCTTTGCTTTTCGTATTTTTAATCTGTATTTTTTCTAACTTTTATTTGTTCCAGGATGCTTTATTGGCCCACTGGAATGCAACCTTGGTGCCCGAGAAGGTGATGAAATTGGAGATGGGGCCGTTGGAATTGGAGGGCGCTGTGAACCAGCGGGAAGCCGCTAAGGAAGCCCTAGACAAGGAGGTGGCCCAAGCCAAAGAAGATCACGAAAAGGCCGCTTGGGCTCAGTTCCAGCTTGAAGAAACTTTGTCCCAGAAAGAAGTTGAACACAAAAAGCTGGTGGCTAGTCTGGAGGCAGAGCTTCTTCGTGTTCGGGGCTCTGAGGCATCGTCTAAGGCTCTCTTGGAGGCAGCCAAAGCCCAGGCCTTGGACAAGTTGCTTCAGCTAGTGGTGAAAATGCATAGGGAGACCCGTCAAGGGAAAGAGCAGGGGGATGCCTTGTTGGAGGCCACCTTCAACGAGGCTATCTACATGGCTTGGTTCCAGGATAAGAACATAAACCTCCTGCTTTACCCCGATCTTGCCGCGAAGAGAGTCAAGTTCGAGGCTAAGGAGAAAGTTGGTGTGGAGCCCTTGGCCGAGGAGGAGACAGATGGGGCCAACCTGGAGGCATCAGGACACGGAGAAGCCTAAGCTCGGGTATTTTACTTATTTTTCTTTCTCTTTTTTTGTAACACTTTTATGGACGTGGGTGCGTCCAAGATAATTTTTATGTGTATCTAATTTTTCCTTTTGCACAATTTTTTCCCGTTTAATTCGTTAGAATCTCACTAAGTGTTTTACCACCTTGCATGAAAGAGTCAAATGTTTGGTCCTGGTTCCAATGGCCGGGACCATTTGGGAAAAATAGAAAACATTTTTCACGTCTGGGGAACCATGCTTGTCCCAATTTCATAATACAGGCTCCAACGGCCTGGACCATTGGAGATCTCTTTAGATTTTAACTTATTAACTCATTTTAATTCTATTGTTCAAGTTCCAACACCCTGGGCCACTAAAGTGTTAACAATTGTCACCAAATTTGTTTGTCCTGATTCTGGTGTTTAGGATCCAACAGCCTGGTCCATTATAGGGAAGGTATTTGGTTATTTGGGACCACATTCGATCGACCAATTTTTAGGTTTTTTATTCTTCTGGACCATGTATGTCCGAGTTGGGACTAGGCCTGAGCCTTACATCCTATTTGGTTTGTACCCTCCGGGCCATGTATGTCTGGGTTAGGGACCAGGCCTGAGCCTTGCATCATATCGGGTCCGCACCTCCTGGACCATGTATGTCCGGGTTAGGGACTAGACCTGAGCCATGCGTCCTTTTGTTAGGAGTTGGGTTTCTGCTACCCCCAGTTTGTACGGTCCGAACTAGGACTAAAATTTTCATTTTGCATCCTGTTTGTTTTTTTCTCGGACTTGTTCGAACAAATGGATATACCCCCCCCCCCCCCCCCCCAAGTGAGCGAAGACTGTAGTCTTGGGACACTTGTTTATGAAGACAGACGCGAATTTCCATTTCTTTACAATATTTCTTTATGATTTTTTGTACACATCATTTTCATTAACTAAGAAACCGCCCTGGGGCGTACATTATTTACAAGAAAAATTAAAAGCAAGAACATGCCCTCCTGACTATTGATAGTATTTACAGAGATGTTCCATGTTCCAGGCCCTTGGGACCTCTATTTCGTCAAGTTGCCTTAAGCGATATGTTCCCGAACATACTTCATGTTGGATTTCATATGGTCCTTCCTAGTTTGGGCCCAGAATCCCCACTCTCGGATCTTGAGTTGCAGGGAAGACTCTTCTCAGGACTAGATCACCTGTTTCAAACCTTCAACTCCTAACTTTAGAGTTAAAATGCCGAGCAATCTTGCCTTGGACATCTTCAACTGAACCTGGGATTCTTCCCGCATCTCTTCAATGAGGTCTAAAGATTCCTGGAGTAAGGCGTGGTTCTGGGCGGGATCATACGTGTCCCTTCTGTGGGATGGGACAGCTGTTTCCACTGGGATGACTGCTTCATATCCGTATACCATGGAGTAGGGAATGTGTCTGGTAGACATTCTTTTGGTGGTCCGCTATGCCCATAATACGCGGGGCAGCTCCTCCGGCCACTTGCTTTTGCAGGCTTGATTCTTTTTCTTCAATGTTCCCTTCAAGATCTTGTTCACGACCTCTGTTTTCCCATTTGCTTGAGGTCTGTCGACCGCGGAGAAGCTTTTGATGATGTCATGCCTTTCACAGAAGTTAGTGAAATGGACGCTGTCAAATTGCTTCCCGTTGTTGGACACGATCTTGTAGGGGAGGCCATATCGGCACACAATGTTGTTGATGACGAAGTCCAGTGCCTTTTTTGAGGTGATGGTGTTCATGGGTTCCGCCTCGACCCACTTGGTGTAATAGTCGATGGGCACAATAGTGTATTTCACACCACCCTTCCCGGTCGGGAGCGACCCTACTAGGTCGATGCCCCACACTGCGAAGGGCCAGGGACTCGTCATTAGAGTTATTTCTGTTGGAGAGGCTTGCGGGAGCTTTCCGTACCTTTGGCATTGTTAGCACTTGCGGACATAATCGACACATTCTTTCTTCATGGTTGGCCAGAAATATCCTTGCCTTAGGATTTTCTTGGACAAGCTGAGTCCGGCTGTATGATCTCCGCAAAAACCTTCGTACACCTCGTGCATTATTGCACTCATTTCAATCTAGGATACGCATCAAAGGTATGGCATGGATAGCCCTCTGCGATGGAGTTTTCCTTCCATCATGACGTATCTGGGGGCCTGGTACTGAAGCTTCCTGGCTGCTGCCCTGTCCGTGGGCAACCCCCGGTTGTTAGGTAATGGATGATGGGTCTCATCCAGGACGTGGAGTGGTCTATAGCATTGATCATGGGGGCTGGAATACTTGGTGCGAGGAGGTGGTTGATTGGGACAAGCTCGAAGACCTCAGTCTCAACATCCGTGGCCAGTTTTGCCAACGTGTCTCCAAACACGTTTTGTTCCCTAGGGATCTGGCGGATGGAGTGTTTCTTAAAAGATTGAAGCAGCTCTCACATCCGTGCACATAACCTGCCATCTTTTCCCCTTTTGTTTGGTATTCCCCCAATATTTTTCTAACAATGAATTGGGAGTTGCTATAGACCTCCAGACTCGCGACCCCTACTTCCTGGGCCAAGCGCAATCCAGCCAACATGGCCTCGTGCTCGGCCTTGTTTTTCCATGCCTTGAACTGGAATCGCAGGGCACTTTGAAACTGGTGTCCATGTGGTGACACTAGCATGATCCCAGCTCTTGCTCCGTTTTCGTTCGAGGCTCCGTCTACGAAAACCTTCCACAAGGGTGCCGTGGGATTGATGGGATCGTCATCTTCAGTGATCTCGGTGCATTACACAATGAAGTCATCCAGGGCCTGCCCATTGATTGATATTCTGGGCACATACGTAATGTCGAACTGACTCAATTCCATGGCCCACTTCAGGAGTCTTCCTGATGATTTGGGTTTTTGTAACACTTTTCGTATGGGATGGTTGGTCAGCACTCTTATGGCATGGGCTTGAAAGTAAGGCCTAAGCTTCCGGGATTCAATTAGTAGGCAAAACGTCAATTTTTCGATTAGTGGGTATCGCGACTCCGCTCCTAACAACCTCTTGCTTACGTAATAGACTGGGAGCTGGGCCTTCTCTTCTTCCCGTACTAGCGCGGCATTAATGGCCTGTTCCGTCACGACCAAATAGAGGTACAACGGCTCTCCATCCACCGGCTTTGCTAAGATTGGCACTCGGTCCAAATGCTCTTTATGTCTTTGGAAAGCATCTTTGCATTCAGCCGACCAGTCGAACCTTTGGCTTCCTCAAAGGATGAAGAACGAGATGCATTTGTCCGTGGCTTTCAAGACAAAATGGCTCATAGTGGCTATTCGCCCTGTCAAGCTCTGAACGTCTTTGTGCATTCGTGGCGAGGGCATATTGATCAATGCTTTGATCTTGTTCGGGTTGGCCTCTATCCTCAGTAGCTTACTATGAATCCCAGGAACTTCCCGGACGCCACACCAAAGGTGCACTTCTTGGGGTTGAACTTCATCCCATACTTCCGAATGATTGCGAATGCTTCTACCAGATCATCGGCGTGTCCTCTGGAGGTCTTGGACTTGACTAGCATGTTGTCAATATAGACATCCATATTCCTTCCTAGCTGGGCTTGGAACATTCTATTGACGAGCCTTTGATACGTGGCTCCAGCAATTTTAAGCCTGAAAGGCATGACGATGTAGTAGCACACCCCCTTGTCGGTTTGGAAGCTGGTGTGTTCCTGATCTGCTACATGCATTGAGATCTGGTTGTAGCCTGAATAGGCATCCATCAAGCTTAAAATCTCATATACGAATGTCGCATCTACCATTTGGTAGATCCGAGGTAGAGGGAAACAATCTTTGGGGCAAACTTTGTTGAGGTCTGTGAAGTCGATGCAAGTTCTCTATGTCTCGTTTGGCTTAGGCACCAACACCGAATTGGCTAGCCATATGGGATACAAAGCTTCCAGGATGAAGTTGATCGAGTATAACTTCTCAACTTCTAGTTTGAGGGCCTCTGCCCTTTCCGCCCCCAGAGGTCTCCGTTTCTGCCGAACTAGAGTTGCGCCCTTGTCGATGTTCAAGGCGTGGAAGATGATGTTGTGGTCGATCCCGGTCACTCGGGCGACGATGGCGGCCTGGACCTCCGTGTTCAAGTTCTTCCTGACTTGGATTACCTTAGTTGGGTCGATGTCGTTGATACACACTTCTTCAATTTCATCCATTGGCACCAGCGCCCGGTCCACCCCTATTCGCAGGTCCAGTTCGTCCTCCTCCCAGACCATCGTTTGTGCTGGGGGAGGGGATGGAGCTAGATCGACATTTTCCTCCTCAAGAGGCTCCTCGCGTACCATATAAATAGGTATGATCACCCTGGATCATTCCTACCCCTCCGTTATCGCAGGGGAACTTCATACAAAGGTGGTGGATGGAAGTGATAGCACCAAAATCGACTAATGCGGGCCAACCAAAGATGATGTTGTATGTAGTGGGGCAGTCCACCACTACGAACGTACAAAATTTTAAAGAGCCTTGGATCTTGTTCCCTAGCATTACGGACAGCTAGATCTTCCCCATTGGGAGTACCGAATCTTCGTTGAACCCGTAGATCTAAGTTCGACATGAGGCCAGATCTGCCTCAGTCAAGCCAATCGCAACGAAGGCTGGCTTAAACAAAATGTTGATGGAGCTTCCGTCGTCTACCAATATTTGGGACACCATCTTGTTAGCTATTTGGGCATCAATAACCAGAGGATCATGATGCGGGAAGTGGACGTTCCGGGCGTTTTCTTCTGTGAAGGTGATGGGGAGGTTCATCAACTTTGGGTGTTGGGCCAGTGTTTGGACCAAGGCGCATACCTCTTGGTCGTGGTCAAGCTCGCTGAGGTAGTGCTTTTGATCATTTTGGTATGGTCCCCCCAGGTGTAGCCGGCTCAAGATGGTGGCCACATGACCATCTACTTGTGGGGGCGCGGTTCCAGAGGGGTAGGGCATCCCGGGTTTAGGTGCCTGCACAATTGGGACCCCTTGAGGGGCCTGTGCTCCCAGGCCTGTCGCATATCCTCCTTGGGGCGGCTGGTACGCTCCAGGTGCACCCGAGGTCGCGGATTGTCCAGGAATTGTTAGCACTCCCGGAACACCCACGGTGTAACGCCCTAAACTCCAAGGACCGTTACAGTGTGCCTTGTAAACAGTGTTAAACTCGCTAATCGAGTCATTTGGCCAAAATAGTGTAACTAAGTATGATTAGTGGTTTAGGGATTAAAAATTTTGGTTAAGATGTAACATTTCATTATAACGTTTACTGTATACATTGGGATCCCAAAAATATAATTTAAAGGTCTATTACAAGAAAATATTTACAACAGGCTGATCTAAGCGGTAAAATAGGGTTTAACCCTAGTTCCTCTTCAAACCCTCAGCCTGGGCGGTCGAGCAGCCGCATATGTACACGTCATCACCTAAGCTCTCCAACTCAAGGATGGTCCAGCTTTCTTTTGCCTTTACCTGCACCACATCGCACCCGTGAGCCAAAGCCCAGCAAGAAAACTCAACATGCTTATGAACAGTAATAACATGTCATCGAATCATAATACGCATGCCTAGCAATAATAGCTTTCATCATGCATGCAAATAAGTTCAAATAAATGATTATGGGATCCTGCATCTGAATAGAAGACTAATGAGTCATTCTCTGAGGACTTGCTTCTTGAATAGATGACTAGTAAGTCAATCTCAGAGTGGGTGACTAATGAGTCACACCCTGCATAGGTGACTTATGAGTCACACTCTATATAGATGACTAATAAGTCATACCCTGTGTGGATGACTAATGAGTCCATCTCTGTCTAGGTGACTAATGAGTCACACTCTGTATAGGTGACTTATAAGCCACACTCTGTATAGATGACTAATAAGTATATCTCTTTGTGGATGACTAATGAGTCCATCTCTGTCTAGGTGACTAATGAGTCACACTCTGTATAGGTGACTTATAAACCACACTCTGTATAGATGACTAATAAGTCTATCTCTATGTGGATGACTAATGAGTCATACCCTGTATAGGTGACTAATGAGTCACACTCTGTATTGGTGACTAATAAGTCACACTTTGGAGGTCCCATACCCTCCTAGCCATGTGACATGTAGGTCACCTTAGCCTTTCTGGCTCTAGCTCTAATTGACTAGCCCTTAGACTAGACAAGCGCTTTTAATTTTCATCGAACTTGCGGTCGGTCCAGCATTAATGCTCATTTGAGTCATTCAATGCAGATGTCGATTAGATCTAATATTTGTTGGCTTGCGTTGAGCACGCAAAACCGTTCCTGACTTATAAGTCAGCACTGTGTGACCAGTACCCAGTACCACTGCCGAACTTGACTAATGAGTCACAGCTTCACAGTTGATACTGACACCATTGCCAATCCCTGACTAATAAGTCAGTGCTTCCTCATTTAGGTAATACAAATAGACATATATCATATGTCAAATATTTAGATATAAGGCGTTTAGCATGCTCTTTCAGTAATCAAAAGCATAATTATAATCATGCACAATTACAAAGACTCAAGCTCTGATCAATCTCATAATCAACATTCATGCCATGCCCTAATCTCATGTATCTTATGCATTTTCAATGCAATTGATGTCCACATATTGAGCACTCAACATGCCTCATGAATAACCATGCATATCACATATGGGGTGCAGTTTTCTTACCTTTGGTTCGAGCGAGAATTAGAACAAGAATGACTCTTGAGAACGATCGTTCCTTTAATCCTTTAGCGATCACCTAGTCACAACCAAATACTAGCTCCGATTAATGAAAATCAACAATAATAGGGTCTTGATCTAAACCTCACTCTTAGGACCCCGAAATGTACCCACACGGTGAGTAAATTCGATCCCGGACCTTAAGGATTGAAATCCCGAGCCAAAAATCCTTAAAAACACTCAAAACAGGATTATGGAGGAATAGAGTAGCGCTACAACGTTGCTCAATAGCGCCCCAATGCTATACTCAGAACCCCAAACCGCCCAAAAAAATCATGTGTAGCGCTATAGCGCCCTCTGATGGGCGCTGTAGCGTTACCCCCAGACTGATGCTCCCCTGAAACCTCCTTGTTCAACTCCTTCAATTCTAACTCGATTCCAATGCTTCCAAACCCCAATTTTGATGCCAAATGAACTAAAAAATCATCCTCACATGCCCCAAGCATCACAACCACAAGAACCCTAGCCAAAACTCCAATAAATTCCCAACTTTCTAACTCAAAAACCAGCTGAAACTTAACTAAGAAAACTCAATCTCAACAACACACCCTCTTCAATGGTGGAGCATAACCCTAGCTTATCCCAGCTTGGTTCCTTGGCTTCGTTCCTCAAGAAGAGCTTGAAAATTCAAAGAGAAAAAGAAGGAAAAAGAGGTACGGGAGAAGAGGAAGAGATGCTCTATTTTTAACAAGCTTCTACAGCCTTAATGGCTGATATCTATCATAGGGGTGAAAAGACCAAAATACCCCTAGGTCAATTAAGGGTTTATAAAGGCTCCCAAGGGCAAAATTGGTATTTTCCACCTATCTCGTTAATCATAATTAACGCTCTCCAATTCCCACTACTCTTGATATTCTCAAACACCAACAATTCATATCCTGTTACCCTTTTATTCCCGACAATGCTCTAATCATTAAAAACACCCCGAGACTCATCCCGAGCCCCGAACCTGAACCTGTTATGACTAAACCGCTAATTAATATTTCATGATCATCTCATGCCGAATAGCTCGACATGCATACAAATATACAATTACGCCCTCAATGGGCCAAATTACCAAAACACCCCTGTAACAAAATGTGGACCCACATGCATGCATTTAACATCATATTATAATATAATTCACATAAACATGCATATGATCACTTAATAATGTAATAAATCAATTATGGCCCTCTCGGCCTCCTAATCAAGGTCCTAAACCTTATTAGGGATTTTGGGGCATTACACACGGGCATCCAACCCAATGGTGGAGATGTCCCAGCTTGATCAAAGTCTCAATTTTGTTCTTTAGCTAACGACATTCTTCGGTCGAGTGACTCACATCTTTATGGTACACACACCTCTTGCTGGTGTCCCTCGAGTTTTTTCCCCCTTTGAACATGGGGGTGGGTTTCTGATAGTGAACTGTCCTTTTCGTGGCCAGGTATATATTTTCTCTGGTATCCACTAAATTGGTGTACTCTGAATACTGGGGCTCATACCCCTTCTTGCCCTTCTTAGAGGGCTCGGATCAGTTTTGTGCTTTCCCTGATCTCTTCCCCCGGGAGGGGTTTACGCTTGCCTCTGTCCCTTCCATCTGGGACGGCTGGGCCCCGTTGGGAGCAGCGCTATACCATACTGGTGCCATCCCATATCCAGACAATGGGGTGGATTGGGTCGGCGTGTACCCGGAGAACGTAGGACCGTAGACTGTTAGGGTTGCAAAAGTCATTTTGGGAGTACCCGTCGATCCTGGCACTATCGGGGGTGTTAGATATTGAGGGGACGGATATTGTATCCCAACCTCGGAAAGGTTTGGGCACTTGGCTGGGGAGTTGGCTGCCATCCGAATGCCTAGATTCAGGCGTCCTTCCAGTTGATAAAGCCTTGTGCCCTCCTTATTAATTCTTCGAGGGTGGCCGCCTTACTGTGCTGTATGTCGTCCCAGAGGGGGGACTCAGCTCGGATCCCGAACTGCAGGGCCACCAGGCGCTGTCCATCGTCCACCTTGGTTTTTGAGTCTTCCTCCGTGAAGTACTGGATGTAGGCCCTTAGAGTCTCCGTGGGGAGCTGTTTAATGTTAGCGGGGGCGCTAATCTTCATATCCACCTCATGGCAGCCACAAATTGTTTGCGGAATGCCAACTGTAGTCCGGACCAGGATTGGATGGATCTTGGCTTGAGCCTCTTCCACCATTCCTCTGCGGGTCCATCTAAAGTAATTGAAAAGCAAATGCATTTACTGTTGTCGCAAACGTGGGCCACGGTCATTAGCTGATTGTAGCGCGATAGATGGTCTCTGGGATCTGTGGTCCTGATATAAGCGGGTAAATTCGGCATTTTGAACCCCTTGGGGAGCACCACATCCAGGATTTTTTTGGCTCAGGGTTCATTTTCCTCTTCTTCATAATCAGAACCTCCTCCCTCCTGCTTATGGACCAGGAGATTTGTGACCTTCTTTAATGTGGCCAGTTGTTCCATGAACTGTCTGGCCATACCATCATCCAGGGGAACCCTCTCGTTCCTCCAGTCGTTGAGGTTGTTTCTCAGATCTCCCCCTCAGGGGCAAATCTTTTCTTTGCAGACCCGCTCCTTTCAAGCGTTCATCTCATCGCGCAGGTCTACTTGGGACGTATCGTCCCCATAACTAATGGCGTCTGGCTCGTCAACATGCTGGCATCCTCGGTGATTTTTATTCATGGAGGCGATGGGGTGGAAATGTTGTTCCAGTCCAGTCTGTCAGCCCGGGGCCTGATACACTACGTGCGCATCCCTTGCGGATTGATTGGGTGATCCTGTCCTGGGATGGGACACACCTTCTCTCTCCTAGGGGCCCTGGGTTAACCCCCGTTTTCTAAATGGGAGGAGTTTTCCTCCAAGGGTTTTCTTTTCGTTCGAGGTCGGTCGTTTTCGCCTTCCCTTTTTCTTGAGCCGGGTTAGGGGCGTGTTTGAGATCTTTTCCCGAAGGAGGGATCGGCCTCGCGTTTCGGGTGTGTTGGCCCTAACTGTAACGCCCCAAACTCCAGGGACCGTTACGGTGTGCCTTGTAAACAGTGCTAAACTCGCTAATCGAGTCATTTGGCCAAAATCGTGAACTAAGTATGATTAGCGGTTTAGGGATTAAAAACTTTGGTTAGGATGTAACGTTTCACTAGAACGTTTAATTTATACATTGGGATCCCGAAAATATAATTTCTGAGTCTATTACAGAAAATATTTACAACAGGCCGTTCTAAGCGGCAAAACAGGGTTCAACCCTAGTTCCACTTTAAACCTCGGCCGTGGCGGACGAGCAGCTGCATATGTACACATCATCACCTAAGCTCTCCAACTCAAGGATGGTCCAGCTTCCTTTTGCCTTTACCTGCACCACGTAGCACCCGTGAGCCGAAGCCCAGCAAGAAAACCCAATAAAGCATGATATAATATCAACAACGATCATAATAACCATTCAGGACTATCAGTCCAAGCAAATAGGTGACAATAGCCAAAAGTCACAATAATGAGCATCTCTCCTTCTAGCCATGTGACGATAGGGTCACCAGGGCTTAACTGACAAGTGATCCTTTCATAAGTTTGATTAGGACAGGTGCATGGTGAATGGTCACCAACATAACCTTCCTCCCGACCCTAGAGTCGTGCAATGGACAGCGTCCCTTGGCCATGTGACAAACAGTCACCGGGGTCATATACCTTGGCCATAAACATCTGGTCGTAGACCAGGCAAGCGCTTAATAGTTCTTCGACCTTAGGGTCGGTCTGGCATTAATGCCATAGAGCCATTCAATGCATAATTCTCGACTTAAGCTTGATTAGGACAAGTGCGAGGTGTTTAGTCACCAACATAACCTTCCTCACGACTCTAGAGTCGAAACTATGGACAACGTCCCTTAGCCATGTGACAAACGGTCACCGGGGTCATATACCTTGGCTATAATCATCTGGTCGTAGACCAGGCAAGCGCTTATAAGTTTCTCGACCTTAGGGTCGGTCTGGCATTAATGCTATAGAGCCATTCAATGCAAAATTCTCGACTTTAGAGTCGGTCCCTGACTAGTCAGTGTCAATCACAAGTAAGACATGCCACCAATCACATATTTCATGTTCCATATCCATAAACGAGGCATTTAGCATTCTTACTAAACAGGTATTAGTGTTATTAGGGCCATGCATAAACACAGAGGCTCAAGCTCTGAACAGTATCATACTCAGTATATAAAGCACATCCCAAACACATGTTTCTCATGCATCATACGCAACATATCCAGCAATCCAACATGCGCTAATAACAGCCATGCATGTCACATTTAATAATCATCCAACATGCATCATAATAACCATGCATGTCATACATATACACAGGGTGCAGTTTTCTTACCTCAAAGCCGAGCTAGAACGATTAAAAGAACGACCCTTGAGAACGATCAACTTTTAGTCCTTTAGCGGTCACCTAGTCATAACCAAAATATAGGATTCGTCAATAAAAATGATAACTGAGGGTTCCCAAACCAAATCCCAGCCCCCGAGACCTCAAGTACTACCCAACCGGGTACTAGGTCCAACCCCGAGGCCTATGGTTTGAATCCCTAAGCTAAAAACTATTTTCTAGCAAATTTGGCCTCTTGGGCCGCGGCCCCAAAAAGCCGTGCCGCGGCACACAAAAGCCGTGCCGCGGCACCCAGCCCAGAAAAGCAAGAATGCCCAACACGAACCAGTTTTCAACCCTGCGTTTTCCCTCTCAAACCAGACCTTCAAACCATCACAAAACCTCCTCCAAACTTGTAATTAAACCCCCAAACCTTACCTATAACACCTCCTCACCAAAACCCAATCAACTAACACCAAAAACTCCCTTTAATCCTCACTCCCCACATCAAAATCCATGAGTTAAAAACCAAAACGAAAACAGAGTACTAACTGAAATTAATGGCCAAAACTCACCTTGAGACTAGCTTAAACCTCCCACACAGGCTAACACAAGTGCTCCAACCCAGCCTTGAGTTTCTCTAGCTTGAATTATCACCAAGAACACAAAACTCCCAAAGAAGCAATGAAGGAGATGGAGCAAGGAGGATGTACGGGAATGGAAGAGGAAAACTCTTTTTTTTACTCTATTTGTTCTACAGCCTTCAGCCACTAAACCTTATATAAATCCTTACTAAAATGACCAAAATGCCCTTATACCATTTCAAGCCTCTTAAACCAACCCAAGGGCAAAATTGGTACTTCTAGCTTAACCCGTTAATTATAATTAACGCTTCTCAATTCCCGCTAATCTCAATATCCTCGAACACCAATATTTCATAACCCGTTACCGTAAAATCCCCGGTAACGCTCTAATCATTAAATTCACCCCGAGACTCACCCCGAGCCCCGAACTTAAACTCGTTATGACTAGACCGAACACTTACATCTCATGATCGTCTCATGTCGATTAGCTCGAACCAATCCACCTTATAATGTGGCTATATTAATTAATCACAATCATGCACCCAAAATATACAATTACGCCCACACTGGCCAAATTACCAAAATACCCTCACAATAATAAATTCTCCCATATGCATGCATCCACCATCATATAATAATATAATTCACGTAAACATGCATATAATCATTAAATACTATAATAAATCAATTATGGCCCTCCCGGCCTCCTAATCAAGGTCCTAAACCTCATTAGAAAATTTGGGGCATTACACTAACCGGCGAGGCAGATGGTCGTGCTCTAGAGGTGGAACAACTGGAGGGTTGGCCGCCAACCCTTGGGCAGCAATGAAAGCTTCCAGGGCCAGGAGGGATTCTTGCATCTGGCGAATGGCTTCTATTTGTTTAGTTATCCTGGCCTCTTGGTCCAGGACTTGTTGCCTAAGTTTTATCACCTTTGGGTCCTCTTGGTCGGGGTCTATTTCTTCTGGGATCGCCGGATCCTCAGCTTCGTGATTGTGATATTCCCCCTCGTTCCCCTCATCTTTCTTGTAGTAATCTTCCTCATAACCCACCTCGTCTTCGAAGTTCTAGGACTTGTCAGGCTGGGGCATTTGATAAGGTGTATCCTAAGGTTGATTTTGAGGGAGAGGCTGATTAGGCAGTGGCTGTCCATTGCCTTGTTCTTGGTGAGCAAGGTCAAATGTGGTATGTCTTGTGTTCACCATTGTTATAGATATCCGATATCTTTTTTTAAAAATCTTTCCTCGTCTCTCAATGAAAGCACCAAAATGTTTACCGAGTTTTTTGGAAACTAGAATTATAAGAGTTAAGAGAGCTTAGAAAGCGACGAACGTAGATTATCACACTAGGAATTTTATGTGGTTGGGGTCTTAAAGAGCCTTAGTCCACGAGTCGTTTGTATTAGAGCTTTTAGGAGCTTAAGTAATGAGATCTCTCTGAATTTGAGCAGAGTGTATGTTTAGAAGAGAGAAATTGGATCCCTTTTCCTTGCGCACAATTGTTCATATTTATAGGCAGTTGAGTGCTCTGGGTTTGGGTCGGATTAATTCGGGCCCAATAAGAGTATAAATACTATTTGCTCGTTGATGGAGGCTTAATACAAAGGATTTTAATAAATAAGATGCACTAAATAGGGCCTACTGGGCCTACTTGAGCGTAACCACGCTACAAGACTGACAACAATACGCAGCTTTAGTCTGGTTCGAGTGGGCTTTGAAGGAGATCCGGGGCACAGGATCCATCAGAGTAGTGCCAGTACAATTCTGCAATGACGGCATACATTCCGTATGTAACCTCTTCTATAGGTTAGTTATGGAGACACAACTCTGTGTTTCTTGGAGTGAAGTCAGTATCGGGGACTATCACGCCCAACCTGGGTGCCTGGTCCGGGTTCATTTACTAACATCCCTCTTGATTTACCAGGACCCTGGTTTGCTTACCAGGATCCGGGTTTATATACTATCATCCCGGTCCATTCGTAGACTTGAGGAAATAGTTTCTTCATCGCACCGCGATTAACATCGGACAAGGGGTCCGGGAAGATGAAACACGCCGGCTTCATGGTCCCGGCTTTTTTCCCAGGACAATGTGTGGGCTTTACTGGCACTTTGATCGCTTAGACTTACTCCTGACCCATTTATTGGGCCTGATCTGGGCCTTAAATCCCTTCAAGGTGGTCCATGAACTCAATATGCGGAGCCGTGAATGTTGGGAAGAAACGGGGATAACAACTAGCTTTAGTTTTAAAGGCTTGTTTTAATTCTTTTAGTTTCAATTAATTAAATCATAAAAAATTATTTGTACCCCAAATTGTTTGGTGTTGATTTTTACAATATTTGTTTGAACTATCCTTGAGGAGATGATAAAAATTACTTTCATTATATTACTTGCTAGTGATTGTGTACACTTGCACACTTAAGAAATTTCGCAACAAGTTTTTGGCGTCGTTGTCGGGGATTGCTTAAAGTCAATTATTGTAAAGTTAATTATCTTTCAATTTGGTTTAAATTTTCTTTTGTGCTAACTTGGATGATTCTCGTGCCAATTCAGGTGCACATAGTTTATGAACGAGAATCAAGACCCTGAACTACTTCCCATTGATCCATAAATTGAGTGTACATTTAGAAGAAGGAGAAAAGTACAAAAATCAAAAAGAGGAGTATTAGTGATGGATGCTGAGCAAGGAGATCAACAGGGAGCCGTTCAAAGGGCGGCAAATCTAGCAGGAGCTGCTCAAGAAGGAGTAGCTCAAGGGGGAGTAGCTGCCAATAATGGGAAAAATGCAGTTATTGTGGCTGATGACGGAGATCGTGCTATCAGGAAATATGCTCTCCCCCTCTTCAATGAGCTCAATCTGAGCATTTTTAGACCAAAAATTCAAGCTGCACAATTTGAATTAAAGCCAGTCATGTTCCAGATGCTTCAAACTGTTGGCCAGTTCAGTGGGATGCCAATAGAGGATCCTCACCTTCATCTTTGCTTGTTCATTGAAGTAAGTGACTCTTTCAAGTTGCCAGGAGTAATAGAGGATTCCCTGAGACTGAAGTTGTTCCCATACTCCTTGAGAGACAGAGTGAGAGCTTGGTTGAACTCTTTGCCATCTGATTCTGTGACTACTTGGCAAGAGTTGGCTGAGCGGTTTTTGATGAAGTATTTTCATCCACTAAATATGCCAAGCTCTGCAATGAGATTACTTCATTTCAGCTGCTTGATGAAGAATTTTTATATGAGGCATGGGAGCAGTTTAAGGAGTTGTTGCGCAAATGCCCTCACCATGGCATTCCACATTGCATCAAGATGGAGACCTTCTATAATGGTCTCAACGCTCATACTTGAATGGTGGTTGATGCTTCAGCGAACGAGGTGCTTCTTGCTAAGTCTTATAACGAGGCATATGAAATCCTTGAGAGAATATCCAACAACAACTATCAGTGGCCCACTTCTAGATCATCTACAGGTAGAAAGGTGGCTGGTATTCATGATGTAGATGCCATCACTTCTTTGACAGCCCAAGTTTCTTCTATTTCTAATATGCTCAAGACAATGAACATGGGGATGAATCAATCAATGGGGCAGCCTATGGGGACACAAATGGGGCAAATGGAGAGCATTTCTTGTATGTATTGTGGTGAGGATCATACTTTTGATAGCTGTCCTTCCAATCCAGCAGATGTGTGTTACATGGGGAATCAAAATAGGAATGGTCCGTATTCTAATTCCTACAACCCATCATGGAGGCAACATCCAAATTTTTCATGGAGTAATCAAGGAGCTGGCCCTAGCAATTCTTCTATGCCTCCAAGACCAAATTTCCCACTGGGTTATCCCCCACAAGCACCACAGCAAAGGCCATAACAACAAGCAATGCAATCTAGCTCTCTTGAGAACATGTTGAAGGAGTATATAGTGAAGAATGAAGCCATGATCCAAAGCCAAGAAACATCATTGAGAAACTTATAAAACCAAGTTGGGCAACTATCTAATGAGCTTAGAAATAAACCCCATGGTACGTTACCAAATGATACCGAGAATCCTTGAGGAGACAATAAAAATTACTTTCATTATATTATTTGCTAGCGATTGTGTACACTTGCACACTTAAGAAATTTTGCAACACGTGGAAATGCAAAGATACTTTGTGTCATTTGCCCAGAAGTACTGTGCTTGTCTGCAACCGTCCAGGAAAACAAACCCTTGAAGGGAAGAGTTACGTAGAGGAATTTAGGGAAGAAAGGCGTTTGGGCACAAAGAAGCTTGGGCTCTCAGTGTTCCTAATGAATGCAAATGATTTTGAGGAGCCTAAAATTCAGATTTTATACTCACAAAATGTGCAAGGGAAGTAGTCGATCACTAGGTACTCGAGAGTAATCCTACGATCGTAGTTTGTCGAGGCATGGATCACGATAAAAAAGGTAGGAGAAAAGGTGTTCTGGGTACAATGTGAAAGGATGCTTCCGATATAGTTTGGATGGACATGTCAGGTACGGAATATACTTTTTGGGCATGGACAAGACCCCTTATTAATTTGTCCCAATATACAGGCCTAGCAATGGGGAATTGACGTGTGGCGTTGCCTTATTAGTAAAGAGGGAAAGGTCCAGCCCAATCGTTTCCCCCCGAGCACTCCCCTGAGACAATCATCTAGTTAAGTCTCCACTGTCCGAGGACGAGTAATGACTTGGGGGGCAAATGTTGTCTGTGTTTTCGTCAAGTTGACATGTGGCACTCGTTGAGTGTTCATAGAACTCAGGAGGTTATTTAGCATGCCTCGGCCTCGGAGAAGGCTTCCTTAGATCCTACTAGGTATTCTTTAGCCTCTTAGAGGAAGAGTTATAGTATGATGGTTCTTCACCCCAGAGAATGATGGCAGTTGTCAAGCACTGCATCTTGGGACCACCAACAGCTTCCTGACACGTGACACGCCCCGCATGTAGTGGTATCGTTTCCTTAATCAAGACAAATAGCATGTCCCAATGTGGTGCCTAATAGGGGAAGATGTGCAGCCACTCTATGACATTGTCAGCGACATGTCCTCCCAAAAAGTGGTGGGTTGATACCTCGTAAATGGGCCTCGTGCGATCTGTACAGACCTTCCAATTTTTTATCACAAGAATTGTAGTATTTGGGACTAAGATCCCATCATTACGAGGGATAATAACTACTAAAGTCCCACTTAATTGTCCCTAGCCACTATAATTATGGTGGGGATACCCCATTGTAAGGAGTTCGACAATTGTGTAATTTGAGCAGCATATACACTGCCAAAAACCTCCATTGAAGCTTGACCTCTCAAACTTCAAGCATCTCAAGATAATAGACTTGTGGAGCAAGGTTGTTTGATAACCTGAACCACGTAAAACTCGGCGTCATTTTCATTTTCTTGTAAGTTCTCTTTATTTAAAGTTGATAGTGAAAAAGGCAGTCAACACTTGCTATTTCCATTATTCATTTGACAAAGAAATTATTCCTTGATTTAGTTTAAATTGCTCTTTTTCATTATTTTTTTTTTAAGTAGTTTGCAAATTCTTAATTAATCACATCAATTCAAAGTGTTTACAAACAAAATTGTTAGAGTTGATTTTTATAATATTTAGCTTAAATCGATCATTGTGGAGACGATTTAAATACTTATCAATATATTACTTGATTGAAGATTATGTATGCTTGCATATCATAAAAGAAAAATCGCAATAGTAACATTTGGAGGTGTTTTAGGTCGATGTACGGGGTCAAAAGTCAGTGCAATAAACACTGCATCTCCTATCTTTTAGCAGCCCAGACAGGTGACGCATGGGTCATCTGTACGGACCCTTATAGTTATGTGTTTTGGCTCCAAAATTTATTTTTAAATTCTCTAATCTCATTGGTTGACACTAATGACAGTTCCTACACTTTTAAGGAGTTTATTTGAGATTTTAGTGAATTGATCACTTTCCACTCTCTTTCTCTCTCTAACCTTCTAGAAATAGATATTGTAGATCTTTCTCTTAGCTTTCCACAACTTTTTGAATTGTCCAATTTCAAGTTATCTCAAGAGAGTTATGGCCAAAATACGATTAGTTGGTGTTGTAGAGTCTAGGCGCATGCAAGTCTCTGAGGGTCGCGGTGCTGACGTAAGGACGAAAGTTTCCCTTTAATTTTTAGGTATTTTTAAGGGCTATTTGTTGGGGGGTTATAAATAAATCTTGGGGAATCCTAGAGACATAGAGGAGGAAAGAATCATAGAAAAACAACTTGGAGGCTATTGGAGAGAATTTTTAGAGTTTTTCTTTTTTTCTTTTTCTCTATGCATTTTTATTTTATTTCAATAGTTGTTTTTGTTATTATAATGAATTAAATTTCTTTTTTAGTATTTTTAATACAGTCATTTGAATCTCTATTATTAATTATGATAGTTTTATGATTTCTTCTTCATATCTATATTGAATTGTTTAATTTATACTTAATGATTGTGAATGCTTGATCACAATTTACATGACTTATGATTTTGATTCAAGACCTAAAAAAAGAGAATTGAATATGCTATAAATACATACTAGATGAGAATACATCTATGATTTGTGTAGCATTTAAGTTCTAACTCTTAATGCCTTTACATGTTAGAATAATCAAATAGATGTAGAAGAATTCACATGTAAATTAAGATCTTATAACTTGAGAAAGAATATGATTGATTTAATGAACTTAATATCTATGACGACCAAACTTAAAACTAATTAATTTATTAAATACTTGGTATTTAAGTAAATTAATACATACATAAATCTCTTTAAAAAAATAAAACTTTTCTCGAAACTCTTTTAAAAAATAAACATGAATTAAACATATTTTACAAATATGCAACTCAACAAACTAAATCATCTTTTTTTTATGCATAACATAAGTAAAAATGTTTATTTTAAGACTCAACATAAAAACCATAGGTTAAAAACTTTTAAAACAACTTATAGGTAGCAACCCCTTGACCCTCAGGTCAACCAATCACGACATGCATATATCTGATCGAGCCTACTCCAACTCATCGCCTCAACAAACTACACTTTTTCCCTTACCTGCAACACAGAGTACCCGTGAGCTAACACACAACAAGAAGAGTTATGTAGGACACAATTCCCAAAACCCAAACATAAACATAAAACATACAATAGTTTAAATGATCACAATCTAAATCATATACTACTCATAATCTATATCTTAAAATATATAGTTCCAAAAAAAATTATGTCGCATCATAACATAATCATAGCACAACTTAACATATCATAGCATATCACAACACAATCATAACACGTATTATCGATGTCGTTCCAGTCATAAACCAATGTTGATCTTGTCAGTTGTGCAACCGAGCACGAATTAACATAAGCATGCATTTTTTTTCGTAACGTAAGCATGTATTTTCACATCGTAAGCATGAAATTTATCATAACATGAGCATGCATTTTCATATTGTAAGCATGATACGTAAATATACAGCATATTCACACATATCATAGTCATACATAACTTGATATAGCATAATCACGCAAAACATTCATAACACGTAACATTATATCATATAAATGATACAATCATACTTAAGTACGTCGAGTATACACCCTGTGTGCAGGTGTCCACTCTTCTTACCTCAAGTCCAACAGCGACACAATCACTTCCCTTCAAGTGCATTGTCGAGTCATAAATCCAAAACATACAACATATATCATTTAGAGACTCATAACTTAAACCAAAGGTCATGAAGGAAATCTTACCCTTCCTAAGATCCAATCAATCTTATATTATCCTTAGGAAAGTCCTAAAAATGTCCCCAAGAAGTTAGGAAGGAAATTCCCCAACGAACTCCACTTGAAACAACCTCAACACGACCTTAAAAATCCCCAAAAAAATATATCTTTCGCTGCATAGCACTGTAGTGCTACTATTCGACAGTTCTCCTAAATGGCGTTGGGGCAGTGATTTGAAACATGTCCGTCGACTCAACTCGAACAGCCATAACTTTCTCAATTTGAATATGTTTTGAACGATTCTTTTTGAGTTTTTCTCGTCTTAAATCCATCTACATCATCATACAGTTCTTAAAGATAAGTAAAATGCCAAAAATTCATGAGAAACCCCTAACTCCATAACCCTAACAAACCTTATGCAAAAAAAACTTCTTCTTCCCCAAGCTATCTTTCCAATCTTCAAAACCAGCAATCATAACTTACAAAATTAACTCTATCATGTTTCTAACCATTATAGATTAACAACCTAGTCTCTAACTTGCATATAAAACCAACCATCCCAACCTACCATGCTTTCTAATCAAAACCACCATTAACATAACCAAATGCTTCAAGAAAAATCAAATAAACTTAAAAGTATAAAAAGGTCTTACCAAGATCATGTATAGTAACCCAAACTACGAAATTATTCTCCCAATGCATCATAATTAAGATGTCGCACAAGTGTCTGATGATCCATATGTATTGAAGAAATCCTCATTCTTCTTCTTCTTCTTCTTAATTCTTGAACCCTAGTCTAGAAAGAGTGAGAGAGAAAGGGAGAGAGAGAGAGAGTTGTCTCTTTTGTTTCATGTGTAGAGCAGCCACCAAATTAAAATTTTGAGTCTAAACCATAATCCTAATCTCTCACTTTCTATTTATAATGACTCACTATCACCAAATTAACATCATACCATTGATCTAAGCTATTCCAACAATTTCACAAAACCCCTTTTAGTAATTCTCCACTAAATTGTTAGTTTTCATAATTCAAATTAACTTATTCCCTATAAGTTCTCTTTATTCCATTATGACCCTTCAATAATTATTGACAATAAAGCCCTATCACTTGAAGGAACCATGATTCATCACTTTAGTACATAATCTGAACACCCTTGATATATTCCAACATAAAATATCTTACATAGATATTAATATTACAGAAACATACTCATTTAATCACATAACATGAAATTTTACAAAATTACAAAATACTTCTCAAGATTATTAAATTACAAAATTTTCCTCACATGCCAAAATTACCAAAAAACCTATGAAACGAAAAGGCAAATATTACACTATCATTGTAGAAAAAAGAGTCATGAAATTTGATTAATCATAATAATATAGTGGATAGTTGATAAAATGAAATACCCTAGGTTTTTACTCCATTGAATTATTTATTTGTTTCTTGATTTGCGTTTTTATTTCTTTAGTTTATTTTATTAATTTTCAAATAGAATTGAATTAAGAAAATTTGGTAATTAATAAAAAATACGTGTGGGAACGATACTGTATTTATCACTTTACGTGCACTTGCGTAGTATATAATTTTTACAAAACAAAGCAAATAAATAATGAAGCGGAATATAAAGACATGATTGTAGAACTAAGACTAGCTAAGAAACTTGGAGTCAGATGGATCAACATATTCAGTGACTCGTAATTCGTAATAATGAAATGGAAGGAAACTACTAAGCTCGAGACAACAAGATGACCACCTACATTAGCAAGACGAAAAAGTTGCAATCAACATTCGGTGAATTCACTATCAATCAAGTACTCCGAGGAGAAAACAATCATGCGAGTGCATTAGCAAACCTAGGCTCATCCATCTAGACAACCGTTCCCAAAACAATTCCAGTACTATAACTTCAATGGTCGGTTGTCTGGAAGGATAAAGAAAAACAAGTAAACAATCTCTATTAAACGAACATGGCTAACTCTGATACAAGATGTAGAGTCCAAGAACTTTACTTAGCTAAGTTAGATAGTAGTATCATAGTAATAGTAGTATTATCTTTATGACTGTGGATTTTTGGTTCAGACCGGGATTTATTTGGACACTCATAGTAGTACTTGTAGATTTTCTAAGTTTAACCTATAGTTTAAATATATTAATTTTAACCTAAGGTTTGATTAATATGACTGATATTAAGGATAATATTTATTATACTACAAGGTTTAGATAAGAACCAATAGGATTTTAAGCACATGTTATGTATGGGTTATTAATGATTAAGTATTTTGAGGATTAAATTTATTAAGGGTAAAGTTTGAATGCTCTAAGGTCAGTCAGCAGCTTTGAAAACGTTTAAGGGCATAGTGAAGGTTGTTTACTCAATTCAAATTAAGCTAAAAATGTGTAATTTCGTGTTTAAATAATCAGCGTATGTCGATATATCGCAGCTATAGGGGGCGATATATCGCAGTACGAGGATACGAAAAACCCGAAACGATGCACGTTTGCCTCGGGCATACTGGCCCAGGCGATATATCGCCTACAGGGGGCGATATATCGCCCCTCTCAGCATATTTTGAAACTTTTTGAAATCGTTTCCCATTCAAACCTTCAATCTCTTGATAAGTCCAGCATCTTTTTGAACGAGTCTTCAGCCTCTGTTGAACGATAATTCAAATTATTTTCACTTAAAAAGCCATTATTTTTATTCAAGTTAAATGAAGATCTCTTCATTCCTAAACTCTATAAATAGGACCTAGTACCCAGCCATTATTCATCATTTACTCTAAGTTCAGAGGCTGCAAGTTGCTAGGTGAGTGTGAGAGTGTAAACACTTGGGTTGGGAATCATAAGTTTGATCATCATAAGCTTATCAAACACTTGGGAAGTAAGATTTTATAGCATTTCGGTTCAAGGTTTAGATCGTTCTTATAAGTCTTCAAGGTATCCCAAACTCTAGTTCGTTTCTGTACTTTTTCTTTAAAAGTTCTCATAGTCTTCTACTCATTCTAACCTTATTCTTATTTTGGTTAGGAAATCTAAGTTCTTGAGCAAAAGGTTTTGGTAAGTATATTTTAAAAGTATAGTTCCTTCATCTCTTTCATCTCTTTTTCTTCAATAGACTCACCCTTTCATAAATGGATTTTAGGAGTGTTCCAAAGTCCCAACTCTGTCCTCATATCCCGGTAATTTTGGTAAGGAAAATATGATAGAATTTATATGTTATATGTTTTTTATATGTTATCTTATGTTTTTATGTTATGAAATATGTTATGTTATGTATGTTTGTAGGCTTGGGCATATGACCCATATGACTAACAAGCCCCAAATGGATTATGGGCATATGACCTGCTTAGCTAGTAGGACCCCACTAATCTAATGGGCATATGACTTGTTTAGTCTATGGGACCCCAAGTAATAATGGCCATTATAGTATGTGTATGATATAAGTGTTATGTTATGTTTTTATGTTTCTTATGAAATTTATGTATATGAACTATGTGTTAGATTTTCCTTGCTGGGCATTAGGCTCATTCCTTTTTGTTTATATGTACAGGAAAATAGTCTTAGTGGCGGGAAAGGTTCTTGGAAGCTTGGAGAATGTGTATTGAGGTCGAATGGATTCAAGAGCCGAGCGTTACGATTCGAGGATGTAGTTTTGTTTTTATGGTTTTTACATGTATTTTTCCGCACTTGTTATGTAATCCCTTTTTATTTTAAATTATGTTTTGTTTTGTTTTTAAAACAATGGGATCCTATATCCTAACCTAAATTTTATGGAAGTTTAACTCTTATTTTTTAAGTTTCTTAATAAAGTTATGGTATTTTCACTTGTAAGTTTTATTAAGGATTAATATGTATAGTTTTCGTTAATGGTCCAAAAGTCTAGAGTAGTTAGGTCATTACACAAGAATATCTGGAAAGCGACATATTGCTTGAGAATAATAATGAGTCTTGACAATTAAATGCTCAGTCACTCCACTTCTCAATCATACAAGGTAAACTCTATAGACGATCATTTTCTGATCGATATTTGGTCTGTTAACAATGCAGAAGCAAAGTATATACTAGCTGAGCTACACGAAGGAGAATGTGGAAACCACTCGGAAGGAAGGAGCTTGGCACACCGAGCCCTGACACAAGGATAAAATTGGCCTAGCATAAAATCTAACTCATCCGACTATGTTAAATGATGTGATAAGTGTCAACGATTCGCTTAAACACCTCACCAACCTCTAGAATGTCAAGTTACAACCACGTCCCAATGGCCTTCCATGAAATGGGGAATGGACATAGTCAGCAACACCCAATACAACAACTAAGTGTCTTAGAATTAAAGGTCCATGAATAGAAAATACAACTAGACAACTTACAAAAAAACATAAGATAAGTCGAGAGTTCATACAACAACTAGAAATATAAATGAAGGACCAAAATAGTGATCCTTTTAAAGAAGCAGACAAATGCAAAGTCAGCCATCCAGATGAGGATCATTAGCAGTCATAACGATAAGGGATCTCATTACTCAATAGCCTTACCATTTTGATACGCAATAACCATCTAACCACGATACTGGATTTCAACTTCCAGCCTGATCACCAACATTCGCTGCTCTAGCATGGATACTTTAGTTTGAATTTCCTTAAGCTTCGCGAGAGTCAACTTCAATTTGTTGGCTTCAACCTCATTAGCCTCAAGTTAAGTCCTCAAATCAGCAATAATCTAGTTAGACTCCTTTTTTGACTCTTTCAATTGGCCAACTTCACTATGAAGACCATTCATTTGACCTCTTACTTCCTTTAAGGACACCTATAGAGACTTGATACTTTCCTTCAGCCAGATAACCCCTTGCAGACCCTACAACAATGCAATACAAAAATGTCAGAAATGAGACATTAGCAATCATATTCAGATACATCTGAGGAAAGAAACTAACATACCTGAAATAAATGGGAGACATTAGTATCAACCATCCCATCCACACCAATTTTATCCATCATGTCCCTATCCTCGGGCCACAGTAGTTTATTAATCTCCCACAAGTGTGGCCCAACTCACTGTAAAACAGCAGCATAAGATCGAAATGAGAGATCAATCGTGTTGCTAAATGGATCAAACGGCTCAACTTGAGCAGCTTTTTTCTTCTTCTTTTGAACTCATGGTAGGACGAGAGGTTCAACAATACACATAATCTCTTTGTCCGCACTGATGCTACCACCAAATGACTTTTTCGCTTGATGCACATATTCCAGAGAATTCAAACCGGAAAGAGGAAGAGTGTATGGCTAAGACATGACTATGTCTGCAAATAATTGCTCAGCCATCGTCAACTCAGTCAAAAAAGTGGGCTTATATCCTAAAACTTGAAGACATCTTTTGATAAACACAATATGAGGATTATCACAACTCTAAAGAATAAGAATACCTTCAGGAGGCGGAAGGACTAAACGCCACAAATAGTTTTGGCGAAGACTCAACTCGAATAGTAGATTCTTCCAATCACGAATCGACTTTGGAAAGCTACGGATGTGTGAAAGCCAACTAGCTAACTACCTTGAATCTCATAGATACTTAACGTTGAGCTTACCTACAAAATCAATCAAAACATTAGTAAAGACAAGTAAAACAAATCTCACAAAATATACAACTACACCAAGAAAAAAAATCACATGCAGAAAACTATGCATAAGGAATCTTACAATCAGCTGGAAACTGCAGCGAGTCAAAGGAAACAATAAAGTAACGAGCCTTCCACCTTTTATCTCCAAATTTCATTTAAGGAATCAAATGTGGCTTTTTTCCCCTACCCGTAAGTTGATATCTACCCTTTTCATTTAAATATTTATTCAAATAATAGGCAAATAACAACTCAGCTACTCCAAACGTTATACTATGTCTTTTACAAAAAACTTCAAGGGTCGTCAAAACGCGTCGGTCATTAGGGTTATGATATGAAAGCATGCAGCCAGGCGTACCATTAACAATAGTTTTGTCGGTATCAATTCCTCTTCTACTAGCCCCACCAAAAGAATGATCACCTAATTCTACCACTGTAACCCAGTTGCAATCAACCTTCCCATCAAGAATTTCAAATTGAGAACTAAAATTTTCCTCCCTAGACTAACAAGACAGTCGACTCAAATAGTCTGGACAACTGCCACAGTTGCTGGCATACATAATGAAGTGACCACCTAAGTGAATATATTTTTTAGTTAGACATATCACTAGGCAACAAACATATTCACCAATCAACTAGACATTTTATTAAGTAACAAAATATTCACAAATCAGTCGGCGTACTAGTTAGATAGACATATTACAAAGCAAACAAATATTCACCAGTCAAACTAACACACTATTTAGAGCAATCACCAAGTAAATTAATATCTTACAAGACAAACAGTAAAAAATTGTTGAGAAGATCAAACATAATGCAAAATCTACAGAATCAAACGAAAAATACAAATTGAACTTACACAAACTAACACGAAGAACAAGATAAGAACATTTAAAGGATAAGAAAGGAGAACACAAACTTACCTCTTGAGAGAATTTTTACTCCAATCTTTACACCACTCCACCAAGGCCCCCAAAATGTTAGCAAAGTTGAAAGCAACCTCCCATTTTTATAGGCATAAAACACCTTAGATGGATGTCGATTGTTAACCAAAAATGGGGCCTATTAAAAAGTACTTGGTTTTCTAAAAAAAACCTCAAGCTCTCATTCAAACAACATTCGGCCCACTCGGCCTCTCAATCCACCCAGCCTTGCACACTCGGCCTCGCACACTCAACTGGTAAAAAAATGTATTTTTACTGTTTGTCTTGTAAGATAGCAATTTACTTGGTGATTGCTCAAAATATCCTTTTTCTATTTGACTGGTGAACATTTATTTATTTAGTAACAAGTCTAGCTAAGTAGTACGTTTGAGTGATTTGTAAATATTTTGTTACTTAATAGGATGTCTAGTTGGTTGGTGAATATGTTTGTTGCCCAGCAGTATGTCTAACTGAAAAATATGTTCTCTTAGGTGGTCACTTCATTATGTCTGTCAGTAACTGTGATAGTTGTCTAGGCTATTCAAGTCAAGTATCTTGTTAGTATAGAGAAGAAGATTGTAGTTCTCAATTTGAAATTCTTGCTAGGAGGTTGTTTACAACCGGGTTACAGTGGTATGATCTGGTGATCATTCTTTTGGTGGGGCTAGTAGAAGGAGAATTGATGTTTCTAAGTAATATTATTATTGTCTCATTTCTAACGTTTTTGTATTGCATTGTTGTAGGGTCTGCAATGGGTTATCTGGCTGAAGGAAAGGATCAAGTCTCCACAGGTATCCTTGAAGGAAGTAAGAGGTCAAAGGAATGATCTTCGTGGTGAAGTTGGCCAGCTAGAAGAGTCGAACAAGGAATTTGATAAGATTATTTATGATTTGGGGACTCAGCTTAATACCAATGAGGTTGAAGACAACAAGTTAAAGTCGACTCTCGCGAAGCGTGATTAAATTCAAGCTAAGGTAGTCAGTTAGAGCAGTGGTTGTTGATGATCGAGCTAGAAGCTGAGATTCAGTATCATGGTCAGTTGACTATTGAGTACCGAGATGGTAAGCCTGATAATTGGGATATTGCTAAGTATATTGTGGACCTTGAAGAGTTGGAGAAGATAAGGACTAAGGAGGCAGCCCAAGCGGATGGGTTGGCTATTTCCTTTGGCGACATGACTACTAATGATCCTTCTATGGATGGTTGACATCGCATTTGTTTGCTTCTTTAAAGGGATGGTTATTTTGGTTCTTCATTTATGTTTCTAGTTGTATGAACTCTTGACTTATCTTATGTTTTGTTGTAAGTTATCTAGTTGTATTTTCCATTCCTATAACTTAAATTCTGAGAAACTTAGTTGTCTGGTTGTATTTATCGGGTACAGGCTGGCTGCTTGACTTGTCTGGTTCTGTTAGCACCCCATTTTCCCCCAATCTAAGAGTAATATATTGTCATTATTGAAATTAGACTTAGATTTGTTACTTGTTCCGTTTGTAATGATGAAGGCAATAATTATCATTTTGTTGGTGTTGTTTGAACTATTTTTTATTAAAATGCAGGTGTAGTCTAGACTTATAGTCTAGGCAATCTCCCTGGATCGTCTATAAGGAGGAAAAATAAAATTGGTTATGATTGTGGTCGCGCTCCGTAGAGCTGCCTCCATACTATTTGCAGGGATCAATCCCAAATGTAGTTCTGGCTCCGTAGAGCTGCCTCCATACTATTTCCCCTTTTTTTTTCTTGATCTAGAGAGAGATATATGTTTTTATTCTCTTTTTTTTTTAAAAAAAACTTTTAAAAAAAAAAATACTAACTACACTCCCTTAAACTTATTTCTTTGTATAGGCTGGAAGTGTAGTTCATATATAAAAAAAAAAAAAAACAATCTTTTTCAATTTTTGTACATATACTCTCTTTATTTATTTTTTTAGAATCTCATTAACTTTCACAAATGACCCCAATGCGAATCCACACCATATTGTCATCATGTGTATCATAGTATCTTTAGGGAATGATTTATATCAAGGTTTCAATTTTTAGGCTTTATTAGTTGCTCAGAACAAAAGGGTACAATATTAAGCTCAACAATGGTGATCAATGGAAAATAAATTCCAGCATTGGCAAGAAAGGCTCAAACGATCCAAAAATGACCTAAATCATTTTTCGAAACAAGCATGATGTATTATTTTGCCTCATATAACAAATAAGCAAGTTCTAGAATTTATAATTTCCCACTATACAATCCACAAATCCATTCAATATGCATCAAGAAATTCAACTGTACAACTCACTGAGCATGAAAAGGTTTTCTAAATATGTTAGCACACTAAAGTGAAATACAAAAGCAGTTAACCAATTACACAAGTTTTCATGAATTCATTTTCTTTGAATTATACCATCTATCATTCACTTTATCTTCATTGGCAATCATGGTTCACAATAAAATCACGTTAGACTCAAACTCAAAACTTAAAACTCAAAATGACATAAAACAAAAAATGAAGCACAACATATTCACAAACACAAATATACACAAATAAATACTCTAAGAACATACACAAATTTTTAAGTCCCTCCCCCAAACTTAAACTAAACATTGTCCCCAATGTTTATAAAAGTTAAGGAAAGAAGACTTACCTGCTATGAATCATCTCAAAATGGTGGTGGCTCATCAAACAGCCTCCACTAAGGCGGATATTAATAAAAAGTTTGGTCTACCTCATTATTGGTCGTGCGATACAGAACTTCATTATCCCGGTCCACCCGTCCCCTCGTGTAGTCATAGAAAGCACTCAAGTATTGGTGAGTGTGCTGTCCTTGTCTAATGATGTAATCAAGGTGGGCGGTGTTCAAGTCGCTCGGTGGCTATAAAGCCAAATATGGTGGTTGCTCTCTTCCGACTGCCTCCCCTTCTGGCTGTGGAGCATTCACATTAGCCTAGGCATTTGCTTGTTCTCTTTCCTCCTCAGCTTGTGCCCCATGAGGTCATGGTGCTAGAGGCTCCACAGAAAATGGCTGAAAACTATGCATGGCGGATCGATAAATAGGACTCATGCCTTTCATATAATAGTCACTCGGGTACACCGGCACCTCCCATACCTCGCACAGGCCCATGATCATAGACCCATGTTCCAATCCAACAGTAGTATGGAGGTGACACAAATCACAAATATTGGACCGTATCACTCTCTCAATATCCATCGAGAGCCCCTTCATAATGGCATATATCAATAAGCACCAGTCAATCCCACCATCAGATAGGTGAGTATTAGGCATAAGCCTAGCACTCACGAATAGCATCCAAGCGCGGGTTACCCTATTCATTTGGTATCTCTTAAAAGTCTTTGGTTGCCCCTCTTGCATCACAAATTGGGATCCAGGAATACCCAAAGTTTCATTCACATCATCCCAATCTATATTCCAGGAAGTGACCAACCTATGGTATTCATCCTCTTCCCTCGGTATCACCAGTAAGCCATACAAAGCATCAATATTGTCCACATCACACTCCACCTCAATCCCCCTACAAAATACCTTCCTATTCATAGAACCCGGAAAGTTGGCATAGAATTCATAGACCATTGGACAATTGACCTTGGTCATTTGCTTGTCCACAAAAGTCTTCCAATTTCTCCCTTGAATTTCTTGTCTAATAGTCTCATAAATGTCGTCTTGGAAGGGAGAATCATCATATTCCATACCTCTCTCCTTAATGAGTCCCCGTAGACAACACTTTTGATAATGCTCAAAAGCGTCCTTATTAATGAACCTTGAAGAATCATACTCAACCGGAAGGGGTGGTTGTGGAATGGGCTTGGGTATACTCAACCAAAAGTGTCACCATGTCGCTTGGTATTTGGGAAGGCTTGTCATCTTCCTGTGGAGCTTGAACATAGAGCATTTTGGGCTCATGGACCTGAATGAGCTAGAAGAGTTCTGCAACGAGGCTTATGAAAATGCTAAAATCTATAAGGAGAAGACGAAGGCCTTCCATGACAAGCGTATCTTGTGTAAAGACTTTCAACCAAGGGATAAAGTGCTCTTATACAATTCAAGGTTGAAATTATTTCCGGGCAAGTTGAAATCGAGGTGGTCGGGACCTTTCACAGTGGTGGTATCACTTCCATATGGTGCAGTACAGATACATAGTGAGAAGACAAGGCATTTTAAGGTGAATGGTCAGCGATTAAAGCACTATATTGAGGGCCAAGTAGAGAAGGCAAAACCTGTTGTGATATTAAGACCCCTTTGAGAAGGGAAGGCACTGTCCGGCTAAAAGACGTAAAAGACAACGTTGTTTTTATTTTTATGCTTTATGTTTTGTTGGTACAATTTTGGTTTTAAGTTTTAATTTTTAGTTGTAATGTTTATTTTTCTTAAGTTTCAATTAGGTTGTACTTAGGATCCGTGAAAATCGTGAAACAAAATATACTGGAAAAAAATCGTGTGGAGGCCAAGTCGTGACTTACTTTAGCTAAGTCGCGACTTCTGGGAATGTCAGGATCGAAGAAAATGAAAGTGGGAATTAGTGCAGCGGCATGCTCATTAAGGCTACGGCGCTTGCCAAAGTCAGAGAGTGGTGGATTTTCGAGGGGTGATACGGGCCGCAACATGGAGTTTTAAGGGCCGCGGCTTCTAGGAAATTTTTTGAGGCAGGTCGCAACATGGAAAAGCATGGTCCGTGACGCGCCCCCATATCAGCCTATAAACCAACATTTCCCTCATTTTTCCCCACATAATTCAAAACTACTTTCTCTCTCTACGAATTTTTCTCTCATTCTCACTCCTCTAACCCATTCTTTCATCCTAATTTCTCCCCAATCACTCTAAAAATCCAACACCCACTCCAAAAGTTCTTCAACTCAACCATCAATTACGAATTTCTCACCAATCCTAACCTTCAATCCATCAACCTAACCCTAGGATTCATCAAATCTCTACATTTGAAGAAAGAAGGAGGAAGTTTGGGGGAAGACATACATTGGGTTAAGATTTGTCTACATCAAGGGTTCTAGTCTTCCAAGGGTGAGTAAGTTTTATTATCATACACTTTCATTGGAAATTCTATCTTGGGTAATTTTGGGACATGAATTTTTAAGGGGAGGTGTTGCCCAATTTTCTTAAACCCTAATACCAAAATTTTGAGATATGGTCACTAGGAAGAACCTATCTAGGGCAGCCACTACCAAGAAACACAACAGTGCATCCACATCCCACCAACCACTACCATTACCCAAGCCCATTCCACAACCACCCCTTCCGGTTGAGTATGATTCTTCAAGGTTCATTAATAAGGACGCTTTTGAGCATTATCAAAAGTGTTGTCTACGGGGACTCATTAAGGAGAGAGGTATGGAATATGAGGATTCTCCCTTCAAAGATGACATTTATGAGACTATTAGACAAGAAATTCAAGGGAGAAATTGGAAGACTTTTATGGACAAGAAAATGGCCAAGGTCAACTGTCCAATGGTATATGAATTCTATGCCAACTTTCCGGATTCGATGAATAAGAAGGTATTTTGTTGGGGGATTGAGGTGGAGTGTGATGTGGACAATATGGATGCTTTGTATGGCTTACTGGTGATACCGAGGGAAGAGGATGAATACCATCATTTGGTCACTTCTTGGAATATTGATTGGGACGATGTGAATGAAAGTTTGTGTATTCCTATATCCCAATTTGTGATGCAAGAGGGGCAGCCAAATACTATTAGGAGATACCAAATGAATAGGGTAGCCCGCACTTGGATGTTATTCGTGAGTGCTAAGCTTATGCCTAATACTCACATATTTGATGTTGGGATTGACCAGTACTTATTGATATATGCCATTATGAAGGGGCTCTCGGTTTATATTGGGAGAGTGATACGGCCTAGTATCTGTGATTTGTGCCACCTCCATACTACTACTGGATTAGGACATGGGTTTATGATCATGGGCCTGTGTCAGGTATGGGAGGTGCTGGTGTCCTCGAGTGACTATTATATGAAAGGTATGGGGCCTATTTCTTGATCCACCATGCACAATTTTCAGCCACCTTCTGTAGAGCCTCCAGTACCACGACCTCGTGGGGCACAAGCTAAGGGGGAAGGAGAACAAGTAAATGCCCAGGCTAATGTGAATGCTTCGTAGCCAGAAGAGGAGGCAGACGGAAGAGAGCAACAAACATAATTGGCTTTACAACCACCGAGGAACTTGAACACCGCCTGCCTTGATTACTTTATTAGACAAGGACAACACATTCACCTAGGGGTGAACATTTGACCTGAAAAACCTGCAAACCCGCTTGATCCGCAACCCGAAAACCTAATTTTTTTGCAAAACCCGTCGACTTCGGGTGAAATCCGGTCCGAATCTGACATGGTTCGGGTCGAGTTTGGGTTTTAAAATTAAGGACGCACCCGAACCCGAACATAACTAAAAAAAAAATTCAAAAAAATTAATATTTTTTTAAAAATAATTACTAAGGCCCAATTTGTAAAAAAAAAATCAACATTATCAAACTAATAACAAAGTTTAAAAAAAAAACATGTGAAAACAAAAAAAATAATAAAAAAGGTGTCAAAAAATGGTATTTTTTAAATTTTTTTACCAATGCCCATTTTTGGACCAATCCCACCCAAAACTCAACCAAACCCAAAAATTTCGGACCAGATTCGGTACCACTTTCCTCCACCAGAAACCCGGAAAACCCGAACACAATGCACCTGAAAACTCGACCTGTGTACACCCCTACATTCACCAGTACTTGAGTGTTTTCCATGACTACACGAGGGGGAGGGTGGACCAGGATAATGAAGTTCTGTATAGCACGACCAACAATGAGGTGGACCGGACTTTCTATCAATATCCGCCTCAGTGGAGGACTTTCTATCTTCGCCTCTCACATTAGGACTGCACTGACGACTGTCTCGGATATGGCCAGGTAGACAAATAATGTCTCACTATCCTTTGGCTTTGACAACAAAGGGGGGCTGGTCAGGTAGCACTTGAGTTCAGCCAATGCTACCTCACACTCTGTCGTACACTCAAATGTCTTTGACTTCCTTAACGTGTGGAAGAATGGATAGCATCGTTCAAATTATTTTGAAATGAATCGATTGAGTGCAATGATACATCCAGTTAACTTATGCACCTCATTAATGCATTTTGGAGGGGGATTCTTTGGATTGAATTTGTTTGTGCTAAGTTGGCTTCAATTCATATCTGAGTAACCAGGTAGCCAAGGAATTTTCCTGTAGTGACACGAAAATAGCATTTAGTCGGAATCAATTTCATGTTATATTTTCTAAGAATTTCAAATGATTGTTTTAAATGACTAATATGGTCCTCAGCAACGAGGGATTTGACGAGCATGTTGTCGATGTAGACTTCCATCATCTTCCCCAGCAAGTCAGTAGCCATCTTGTTCACCAATCATTGGTAAGTCGCCCCTGCGTTCTTCAATCCGAACGACATAACTTTGTAGCATAATATGCCCAGGTTGGTCATGAAGGTTGTCTTCTCTTGGTCGTCTGAGTGCATTAGGATCTAGTTCCATCCTGAGTACGTGTCCATGAAGCTAAGTAGTTCATGACCGGTTGTGGCGTCTTCCAGCATGTCTATGTGTGATAATGGGAACGAGTCTTTAGAGCACGCCTTGTTGAGGTCTGTGAAGTCGATGCATACTCACCATTTATCATTCTTCTTCTTCACAATGACCACGTTGTTCTGCCACTCAGGGTAATGCACCTCCCTCACAAATTTGTTCTCAGTGAGCTTCTGGAATTCTTCGTTGATTTCCTTGTTTCTTTCAGGGGAAAACTTCCTTCTCTTTTGCTTTCTTGGTAAGTAATCTGGGTCAACCTGCAATTTATGATTCCAGTTATGTTTGGATGGGACCAAGCAAAACCGTTATAATTATTAGAAAAGAATTCGAAAATCTTTATTCTGATGTCGGGGTCTAGTCTCGTTCTGATCTGGACTTTGTGGTCTAGGATGTTTGGATGGATCTAGACTTCGTCTAACTCCTCTATGTTTGGTAGGTCTGGCAGCGAGTTAGTCGTTCCTTCCTATTGTAACTGTTATAACTGGGCAAGTTTGGCTTTCATGGTGGTTTGATAGCATGCCCTCAAGTCATTCTGCTGTCATCTGATCTTTTTTACCCCCCATTTGGTTGGGAACCTCAGTATTTGGTGGTAGGTTGATGGCACAGCCTCCATCTCGTGTATCCATAGTCGGCCTAGTATGACATTGTATGTTAAGGGTGAGTCCACCAGGAACCTTGTGTACAAATTGACTCCTTCTGCATATACAGGTAGCTCAACCTCCCCTACTGTGTTCTTTTGTTCTCCACAGAAGTCAATGAAGACGGTAGTTTTTTTACAATCTTAGACTCATCTATCCCCATTTCCCTGAGAGCATTCATAAACAAAACATTAGCTGAACCGTCGTTATCAATGATAATGTGTTTAGTTAAACAGTTAACAATATAAAGTGCAATAACAAGAGCATCATGATGTGGGTTGAGGAGACTGGTTGACTCTGATGTAGAAAAGTTGATGGTTTGAGATGGTGAGTTAGTCGTAGTCTTCTCTGTTCCACTTGACTCCCCGTTAGTCCAGTTGGTCTGTCTGGTATGTCTTTTAGCTGCTGAATGGGTGACTCCGCTTACTTCAGAGCCACATGTTATCACGTTGACGGTCCACTCATGGGTGGGGGGTCTGGGTGGAGTCAGCTTTCTCTAGTTGGCTGACTTGTCTTCCCTGCTTTGGAAGACTCTTTTGCCTTTTTATATTAAGAGATTGGTCAGGTGTTCGCATTTTGATAAGTTTGACACTTCGAGCTTTAGGGTAATGAATTCGTCTGTTCGTTGGCCATAATCAACATGGAAGTCACACCACTTGGTTCTGTCCCTCTAGTCGACTAGTGTTATCATCTTTTAGGGCACCTCACTCTGTCTCCTAGCCCTTTTAGCGCCGCTACAGCTTCAGTAAGCGAGATTGATAGGTCGTACTCTGGTATTTTTCGTCCATCTTGTGGCGTGTCTCGAATGACCAGTTGTACTCCCTTCTTCTTTTCTCAAGCCTAGTAGGATATGGGTATGACTCGGATCGTCTGTCCCTATGTCGTATGTCCACCCTTGAGTCTCTTCGGGTATCCTTCTTTGTGGGGAGGAGTGATAATAGTTAGCTTTGTCTTCCTCCCACTTGATCTGTGTCCAGGCCTTGGCGATGACGTATTCCATTGTCTTGCAAGGGTACTTGGTAAGCTCTTTGTACTGATATGAGTCGTAGCGGAGACCTTTCCAGATGGCTGAGATGGTTGTGTCTAGATTGCAGTTGGTAATGGATATCTTCTTCTTGTTGAAACGACTTACGTAGTCACGGAGAGGCTCCCCACGCTACTGGACTATAACATACAAGTCTTCTGCAGACTTCTTGAGTTCAACCTATGTCTTAAGCGCCGCCTCAAGCTTCATCTTCTCAGCAGCCTAAGCCACCAGCTCCTCAAAAAAAGCCTAATGAATTGCAAGCAGCTTTATTGACCCTCGCCAACACTCAGACTCAGTTTATGACAAAGACGAGATCCTCCATTAGAAATTTGGAGATGCAAGTGGGTCAGTTGGCGAATATGTTGAATACTGGGCCTCAAGCAAATTTGCCTAGTAATACATAGGTTAATCCTAATAAATATGCATACACATCTTGCTCTTAAGGTGTAACTTGAGATTGGCGGATAAATCCCCATATCATGATACGCATCTTTGTATGTCAAACCATCAAAAACTCACCTATAAATATGCCATTTTCAACATAGTGCTCCGAGGAGTAGAAAGTTACTGGTTGGACCGAATCAATTCTACAACCAAAACACATACACATCTTGCTCTTAAGGTGAAACTTGAGATTATCAAGGAATGTATTAATTGTTTATCTCTGTAATTTATCAATCAAAGAGAATCAGAGAGATTATATCATTAAACTAAATAGTCCAAATCATAGTCAGTACTGAATTGCCTTCTCCATATTCACATATAGGAAATTATGTAAAGGTCTGTACTTACCAATTACATAAATAGGCTAAAAGTTTAGTGTCAAATACCGTAGGCTCTGACTGTACTTTATCATGTGGAACAATGAAACTTATTCGTGACACATTAAATTGTATGAGATATAAAGGTCTTAATAAACAAAACAAAACAAAAAAGTGTAATTTAACAGAGAAAAGGAATCATTGTTCCATGCCTGTACAATTAACTCATCATACTACTGATTATGATTAAACAACCAAGATTTACACTTTACTAAGCAGCCTTAGTACCAACCTTCCATCCATTAAATTCTTCAGAGCTCAACATGAAGGAGCTGGCATTTCGATGTCCACCACCTCCAAACTCCTGATTCATTTTTCCGGGAAAAGAAAAAGAAGAAAGCTGTAATTTAGTAATTTAGTTCTTTCTAGCTATAATATGTGTGTTATGATCACTATGACCTACATGTTCAGATAAATTACAAAAGAAAAAACTCACCTGGGAAATGAGTGTTGTGTCTTCAGATTCCACACTCCTTAAGCTTACTTTTAGAAACTGATCATTTTCGAGCTCAGGGACTCTGTATACGATGGCCCCAATGCCTCTAAAGAGAGTAGAAAGCCACATGAGACATCACAAATGGGAAAAGAGGGTTGAAGCCAATACCATTAACCACAAATGTGGTCAATTATTTCTTTTTTACAACTAGTGTTAGTTTAGAATGTAATGTACCTTAAATTAAGATTGTGGCTCTTAGTAGCTAACTGGTGCCCAAGTTCACTCCTTAACTCGGCAATAGAATCAGCACAGACAGCCTATATATATAAATATATATACATATATATATATAGTCATAAATAACGTATAATTAAGAAGATGAGATAAGAAATTTTGTTGAAAAAAAACTTGTGTAAAGAGTAAATACCAAACAATGTCCAAACCGTCCACCACCAAGTGCAATTTCAAAGGACTCATTCAAAGCTTCATCTATCAATCTCTGCTTCTCTGATAAGCTTTTCATGCCTTTACTAATCACATCCTCTAAGTCCAAACTAAGTAACTGCCCAAAACCACACACACACACATATATATATACACACAAAAATCTCTTAGTGTTATTAAAACTGTACTGAATAGACTAGAGACAATAAATATGTACCTGGTCAAACAAAGAAGGGTTCAACTCAACATTGAATTCGATATTCAAATCTTTAAAGCCACTACTGAAAGCTTTACTATTAGGCAGCCTCCACCGCCAGAGATCTCCATCTTCAATGTACTCAAACAACGGCCGAGCACGATCGAACTGGGCAAGCACCGTCGCATTGCTAACCCTTTCCTTGAAATAATCAAAAGCGATGGTGGCGCCACTCCTCTGCATGTCGATGATTTTGGTCACGTTGTTCTCTCTGGCGCCGGCGCCGAGGGTCTCGAGAGCGGTCTTGTGGTGGTCCAAAATTACGACATTGGGCACCTTAGAAGCGACATCGGGAACAAAGCCGGAAGGGCCAACGAAGTCGAGAAGGTAAAGATGGGTGATTTCGTGGATAGGGAGGTTGTGAGAGGTAATGGGGTTGTAGACGGTGTTGGGGAAAAAGAGGGTTGGGATTGAAGCAGCAGAGAAGTAGAGGTGGGCGGCGAGTGCGGCGAGAGCGCCGTCGGGGCAGGGATAGTGGTATAGAACTGCGGCTTTCATTATGGCGGCCATGTCTTTCACTTTCCGTTCACTCTCTCTAGTCTAGTCCCTTCAACTCGAAAACGCCGTCGGAGCATGGATACGAGATTATTTTTTTAGTACGAGATTTTACTCGTTTAAATTTGGCAAACAGTAATGTTACATTTGGCATAATCCACCAAGATAGTATATGTTTACACGTGTTGGTAATCCATGGCCTACTTTTTTTTTAACTCTTTTGGTATCTAAATTATTCAGATATTTTTTTTAAAACGTTTCAAATGTTTGTTGTGATTTATAAAAAAATTAGAATCATAAATTATACATATGTGTATATAAAAGTGTACGCTATTGTAACTTGACTCTAAATTTACCTTCATTGTTTAAACATGTTAACAATCTTCTAAAGTTTGTAAATGAAATTTTGAATTCACTAAAACAATGAAATAACATTTATTCAATCAATTTCGTAATTAAAACTACACTTTTTGTAACTAATATTTACATTTAGTAACTTAAAATATTTTTTTAATTAACATTTATATAACTTGTTGGCGGTCTTTTTCTCTATCAACATAATCTGAAAGATTAAAAGAAATACTAGGGAAGAACACAAAGATTTTACGTGGTTCGGGCTATAAAAGAGCCATAATCCACGAGTCTCTATTATTTAGTAAACTTTTCAATGGTAGTTCTCAGGCAACGTGTATATTGCACTGAGTTACAGAGTTTCCCTCTCTAAAAAAACCGACTCATTTACAAGTAGATAACACACCGTATTTTATAGGGGTTGGGGACATTAATGTTAATCATCTATCATTAATACAAAATCCACCCACCTTGGGGTGTTAATGTCGAATTAATACATAAAGTTCTGCACTAAATAGATACTACGACTCAAGCGAATTGCACAGGGCCCATTGCAGAAAGTTGCATACCAACTTTATGGGGAATGTATATCTGACTTATCAGTGTGCGGCGCACATTTGTCCATGTTAGGCGGCGTTGTGGGAAATATCAATTATCGAGTTTACGAACTTGACACCACCAATCGAGGCTCACCAAAAGTTGTCAGACAATCATCTGGTGGCCCACAATTGTAGTGACTGACACCTGGCAGCTCCCCCAGGTCCGAGGACCGGAATCATAGACCTAGGGACGAGTGAAGAGAGATCCCTGCCCCGAGGACAGACCTCGAGGCGTGACCTCACTCGGAGACATCCACGACTTATCAACTGGCTTGAGACGTGGCCTCATTTGGAGGTACCCTAGCCATGAGGACAGACCTCGTGTTAGGATTAATGTCATAAACGCATGAAAAGACATTTTATTGGTTTTAAATAAAAGTACAATTTTATTATATTTGAATGTTATAGTTATTATTTTAATTAATTATATATTAATATCAAGAAAATTTCATATTCATTCATGGGAATATGATCTTGTATTAGTATGAGAGAATTAAGATCATATATAATGAATAAAATAGTCAATAACACACTACAACAAAAATCGATTTTAGGGGCAACGCTTGTCGCCCCTAATAACCATAAAAGCCGCCCCTGATATGTCTCCCCTAATAAAATGCGCCTAATATTGTACATTAGGGACGACTCAATAGGTCACCCCTAATATTCCAATATCAGGGGCAAAGCAGTCGCCTCTAACAGTTGGAATGTCGCCCCAAATATTTGCACATTTGGCATAACTTTAGTCGATATGTCGCCCCTGATATTCCAATAGTCACCCATGACACTTGATTACTAATACCATAAGATTTCGCCCTAAATATTTTCACGTGGCATAAAAGTTAGTCGATGTGTCGCCCCTGATACTTTATTATTTTATTTATAAAAAATAATAAAATTAAATAATTAATTAAAATTTTATTTAATTATTAAAATTTAAATCATTGAAAACAAATATATTAAATATTCAAATTAGTTCATTAAGATAACAATTATCCATATTGTTAATACATTAAGATAAAAAATATTCATATTGTTCATATAATGTAACAATAACTAACAATAAAATAAACCTAGTCTCATAAATCAGTTACCTCGTCCTCCCTATTATCTTCTTGTTGCGGTTGTGGTTGATGCGGTGGCTGTGGTGGCTGCGGCGGTGGCATCGGCTAGGGATATTGGGGAGGTGATGTAGACGATCCTACTCCATACATGTAGGGATATGACGACTATGATGACGGTGGAATCAGGCACGGATAAGGTGATGGTGTTGCTTCGTACATGTATGGAGGTACCATAGGTTGAGACGGCGCTACCCCATACATGGAAGGATGGACTGGAGCTGGAGGTTGAGAAGACGAAGCTCCAGAAATATTGTCGATATCAGGCATAGGCGGCATTTGAACGTTTGGTGGACGAAATGAAGGTGGTAAAAATTGAGACAAGAAATTAACTTGGTCAATCAATTTCTGTAGATTATTCTCCAATTTTTCTATATGTTATGATGAACGTTGAGGAGGAGCTTGAGACTCGCTGAAGTGAGAGTGTTGGGTAGATGATGACCCCGACCCCTTCAATTTGCACCCCACTCCTCGCTCGTGTCCACACCTTTGGCCCAATATTTTTTGTAGTACCTCCACCTGATCAACTGTTGTCAAACCATCATTATTGGAAGCGGCAATGGATGTTTACTGAGTTTGTAACTCAAAATCAGCCTTCAATTTTTCCTGTTTTCAGAAAATGTTAGACAGTAACAATAAATATAACTCTATGAATATTAAAAAATATAATTCAAACTTACATAATCTTGGCGAGCATCGTCGTTCACGAAATCATATGTTGTTTTCTTCCAGTGGTATTCCTTTCATGACTCAATAAGGTCCGGGTTTGCCTAAAAAATATAACCCAAATGTTAGAGAACATATAATTTAAAATAATATAATTTTGATAATATTTTAACTTTCACTTACTTTTTCGTGGCGGATAGCCGCTAGCGATTTTGTACCCTGCGTTGTAGAATACTTGTGTTTCTTTCAATTTTCCTTATTCTTTACGGAGAGCACAATAAATTTCGGACTTGTAAATAACTGATATATCTGCTTCCACTCGTCCTTGTTAACATCCTTGGTTGGGTTGTTTAGAACTTTTTCCCAATCCTCTAGTCCATTGAAGTGTTGATCTGTGAAAATTTAACACGCAAGTTTATGTGATCGAATCAAGTAATATATGATGAGTAAAGTGTCGATCCCATGAAGACTGATATTAATTACCAATATTTAACTCTTGACTCTAATTGATTTAAATGATAATTTCATAATTATGAATTAAATAATTACTACTAAAATTAAAGAAAGTAATTAATCACTAGAGCAATTCAGAGATAAAAATATGATTAATTCAATGGATGTAAAAGCTAGGGTTTTAGTTTCATCAACCATCCACTTATGATTCCTAACCAGTTTTCAATATTTCTTAATTCTAGTGTGATAACAGATTACAATGATATATTATAGTCTTGCTAGGATCTATAATTCTCTACAACATATTATTTCCTACATCTCTGTGGTAAATCAACATATTGCAGGCATTAAACACGTAATCCCTAAACTACACAGATTATAGAGATACTCTCGTCCAATATAAATTTGTGATTATCTACCTATAGCATAATTAGTCTTCTCTTCTCAAAGCCTAGGTTAAAATCATCTAAACACATGTAAATGGTGATCAAACATTCACAAGCATTAAGCATAAGATAAATAATTCACAATAGTAGAAAGAAACTCAGAAAAACTGCATTAAGAAATCAAAAGCTTCAAGAAGAATCACCCTAAAAACAAGATTAGTTCATGACAAACATAATGGAATCCATCAAACTAAATATAAACGTAAACTCAAGACTAAAGAGAATAAAGAAAATAAAGAGATCAAGAAATAAAACTCTCAAATCTTCAATGTTATCTCCAAGGTCTCCAGTAATCTCTGCAATTCATCAATGACCCCTTAATTAACTCTTAACAAAACATTTAAATAGAAACCCTAAAATCTATTTTTCAACATAAATGAAAACTTTGCCCTTCTGATGGCCACGAAAAAGTTACACGCGCCGCGGCCCTAGGGTTTAAGCGCTACGACCCGCCTCTTTGAATTTGCGTAATCCCAGTCTCGAATTCCAGCACGCGCCGTAGCGCTCCATACATGCGTCGCGGCCCTTGAAATTTCTAGAAATGGCTCTCTCTTTTTTTTTCCCTTATGCCGCAACTCTTCATTTAAGTGCCACAACTCTTCACATTGACCTCAAAACTTACTTCCAAGGCTTCAAAATGAACAAGTCTCTCCGAATATGAATCCTCAACTGTCTTCTTGTCAACTTTTAGCATAAATTTCCCAATTGCTATGGTTTTTTCGTTCATTTCCTCAATTCCATGCTTTCTCATTCTATTTCTTGCAAACATACCAAAACAAGCGTAATACCGCACAACATTCCACCAAATTGGCTCAAACTTACCCTAAACACAGGTTAAAAACTATACTAAAAACCAACTCATCAAATTCCCCCAAACTTGACTTTTACTCGTTCCCGAGTAAAACAAAACAAACCACACAACTAAAGACAAAACACAAATACACACACACACACAGATGAATCAAGGCAACAACAATACTAAGCCTCAAGCTATGACAAACAACTCACTTATATAATCTTCAAAGAACTCAACTTTTAATCCAGAATTTCAATTAAAACATTTATTCCATTCACTTTGTACGCCCCAGTTTTCCCACGGCCTGATTAGCAAGCCTGAGCTGTTGACTAATCGTAGTTATCTCATGAACTCCCCTAAGACCGGAGCTTCTGTCGTTAGCTCGAGGAAGCCCAAAGGGCTCCCCTCCATTGTCCAAGACTGGAGCAGGTCCCCTGAAGGCCGAAGGTCGAGTCCAGCATGAAGCTCGCGGTACGAGCTGGATATGGGGGTGTGACCCCTTGAGAAGTAAACACACGCAAGGTAAACGTGCATATATCAGGCATCACGTGTCTGATATCCCCCTGACTTCTCGGACACGCAGCAGGAACGTGCGTGTTCAGACACCCACGGTGGGGTTGGGCCGTGCGGCCCATTACTTCCTTACCTATTGATTTGACCACACTTATGTGTCAGGTTTAGGAATTAATCATGAATGTCACAGAATTGATACGACAAGTAAGAAGGTCGCGGGATGACCTCCCTACCAACTTCCAGGTGCCTTCTCCTATAAATATGGAGGCCCTGGGAGTTGATAGGGGTTGGAAAAATAATCTCTTGTAAGAAATACTTTATATCCAGTATAGAGCAATAATACTGACTAGTGGAGTAGAAGGATTTTAACCTTTGAACCACTTAAAAACCGTGTCTTGAGTCACCTTTTCATTTGCTAAGAGCATATATCTATTTTCGGTTCACATTTAGCACTAATCCTTTTCTCTCATTCTCTTAATTACCTGTTGGCGAAGAACCGCGTCAACAGTTTGGTGCTTTCATTGAGAGCTTTTTTCGATTAGTGCTGCTGCAAACATCCAACTATGGTGACTACTCGGTCCAGGCATGATAACGAGACAGAACAGCATGATGGGCAAGAGGCTCATCATACTCCCATCCCTGATGAACAAGTTCCTGAAGTCCAGCAGCGGCCAGGAAAACAACCGGTGGGCCAAGATGATACCGGTAGTTCGGCGCCTCGGTCGCCTAATCCGAACCCGTGTTATTATACTGCGGTGGAGATGGAGAACGCTCAACTGAGGAGCCAGTTAGCAACAGCCAGCCAGCAAATCAAGGATATCCTGGCCAGATTACCCCCTCTCACAACCGGCGTTAACGTCAGAGAGAGGCAAGGCGAGGCTCATAAGTCTCGCCGGGATAACCGGTCCAGGCGTTGCCGTTCAGATAGGTTTCCGGCAGCCAACTCCACCCCTTCATCACACCGTCAAGAGGCAAACTTCGAGGAAGTGCCTAGGACCGGACAATAGCAATACAGCTGTTCGGTCAGGACGTCAACTCCTAGCTCCCAACCATCCTCGAGAGCGCCCAGGGGAGCTCGAGGAAATTCCCGAAGGAGATCCGGGGAAGGCTCGCGACGTCAGCCCGTCCCCGACGACCGTCCTACGCCTCGTCCAGATCGCCCGGCGCGGGACCAGCAGGTTGGCAGGGCCGAAAGGGCCCTACCAAACTTGATCCATCCAGACGGAACTAGGATCGCCTCCCCAGTCAGGCATCCTCCATCTCCGATCAGATATCCATCTCCTCCTCAGCCCGTCCGAGACATCCCAGCCTATGGAAGTAGGAGAAACCCGCCATCAGCTGGACCTTCCCGGCGTAGCAGGGCGCCAGGGGAAAACTCAGGTCGTCACCACCAAAGGCGGACTCCAAGTCTATCCAGCAGGAGCCACTGGACCGGCAGTCGCCGGAGTGATCTCTCCGGGGGAGACCTTCATCAGCGTTTAAGTTCGGCACAGAGTCACCAGACCACCCAGGGAGGTGACCTGCGAGATCGCCTCAACTCCCATAGAGGGGACAGAGCAGGAGGTGATGGCCAGGTTCACTCAGGGGGGGCCCTGTCCGAAGTACGCAACGGGGGGAATGTCCCAAATAACCTATCTCAAGATAGGAGGGGAAATAACCCACAAAATGTGTACAATGGATCCGGAGCTGTTGAACAGCCCTGGAATAACCAAGGACATCAGGATCAAACCCTCAATCGCCTGACCCAGATGGAGGAGCTGATGAGGAAACTTCTATCAGAAAAAGAAAAGACGAATATGATTCAGGGGACGAGATGGAACTCTTCGCCCCCAACATAGCAGCGACGGCATACCCGTCTGGTTTCCGTATGCCTCACCTGTCAAAGTTCAACGGGGACGGAGACCCCTCAGACCATTTAGGGATGTTCAACACCCTAATGATGGCCCATAACATTGGCCCGGAGCTGAGATGCTTGATCTTCCCCTCCACGCTGACTGGACCCGCCAGACAGTGGTTCAAGCAAAGTAAAAGACAGTCAATCAGCTCCTGGAAGGCCTTCTCAGCCGACTTCAAAAGGGCATTCCGAGCCTCTCAGGCCGCCCGTGTTCAGGCCAACGTGAGACAGCAGCCCGATGAGACTCTGAAGGCCTACCTGAGCAGATTCACGAACGTTGCTGCTCGGGCTAGAGACGCGGATGATAGCTCCAAGCTCATGGCCATGAGAACCAGAATCCTTGTCGGAGGAGACCTATGGAAGGATATACAGAGGAAGGGAGTCAGCTCGGTCAACGAATTCCTTAACAGGGCCCAAGAGTGGATAAACTTGGAAGAAGCCGAGGCCTCAGATGCGGGAACCAACCAGGTTCCCGATCAGCCTGCGGGAATAGGGGCGGAGGTTGTGGCGACGATCCCGAACGTCGCGCAGAGCAACCAGCCCGATGGAGGCAAGAGAAAGGGCAATGGCGAAAACAGTCAACACGACCAAAAGAAGAATAAGTCCGTACATAAGTTTAAGCCCTTTTTCACGACATATACCGAGCTCACCCAGTCCAGGGAAAATATCTTCCTAGCCAACTCTACTCGAGTCCCCTGGAAGAGGCCGGAGCCATTGAAGCACCACAAGGGAAAAAGAGATACTTCTAAGTTTTGCCGTTTTCATAACGACGTCGGCCACAATACCGACGATTGCAGGCACCTAAAAGATGAGATCGAGACTCTCATCCGAGCCGGTCCCTTGGCTCAATACTCGCAGAACAGGGTCCCAGCGAGTCGACCTACTCCAGAGGTCCCAGCCAGTCAGTCCGGGTTCCGGGTAGATCAGGACGTCCCTCCTCCCGTTGTCGGAGGAGAGATATCCACCATCTCGGGAGGTCCACACATGGCTGGCACAAGCAGAGGCGCCCATAAGAGATACGTGAATGAACTAAAGGCTCATAACGGAGTGGAGTTCGTCCCGGAGCAGCGTCAGTCAAAACAGCAGCGATTGGAAAGACAACCAATCATATTTACGGAGGAAGATGCAGGCCATGTCCAGTTCCCTCACAATGATCCTCTGGTTGTAGCAGTCCAGCTCGCCAACAGGAGGGTGAGAAGGGTACTAATAGACAACGGGAGTTTGGTAAACCTTCTATTCCGATCCACTTTAGAGAAGATGGGTCTGACTGTCGCCGATCTAAAGGCAACCTCCATGATGCTGTATGGTTTTTCGGGAGAAGGATCAGCAGCGATAGGGACGATCAAGCTGGTGATCACCCTAGGAGAAGAATCTCGAATAGTATCCAAACTACTCGAGTTCGTGGTCATAGACTACTCCGCTGCTTACAACTCCATTTTGGGCCGACCTACTCTCATAAATTTCGAGGCTGTCACCTCCATCCGACACCTCACCATGAAGTTCCCCACCTCGACGGGAATCTGCACGATCCAGGGTGATCAGCTCGCTGCCAGGGAATGCTACAGCATTTCCATGAAGGGAAAATCTAAACCCGGGCAGCTGGCCATGGCCATTCTGAGTGAAGAGGAATCCCAGGAACCCTTGGCGACTCCTGAGATTGAAAAACCTCAAAACGCCAAAGGGGAAAATGTCGCCTTGAGTGAGGACATTGACCCCCGAGTAGGCGAAGAAAGATCCGAGCTCCAGGCTATTGAGGAGCTCGAGGAGGTGAACCTTGATCCACAAAATCCATCACGGATGGTCAAGCTCGGGAAAAACCTCTGTAGCAAGAGGAAGACGGAGCTGATTACGTTTCTGCGGGCTAACTTAGATGTATTTGCCTGGTCCCACGAGGACATGGTGGGAATTAGCCCGAGTGTCATCATGCACACGCTCCATCTGGATAAAAGCGTTCCTGCCAAGTCTCAGAAGCAAAGACGCTTAGGAACAACTCGAGCTGAAGCCCTAGAAGAAGAAGTAGCCCAGCTCAAAAAATGTGGTTTTATCCGTGAAGCCAAATTTCCAATTTGGGTCGCCAACCCCGTGCTAGTTCCAAAGCCCAACGAAAAGTGGCGAACCTGCATTGACTTCTCCGACCTGAATAAAGCCTGCCCCAAGGATTGTTTTCCATTACCAAGGATCGATCAGCTGGTGGATGCCACGGCGGGGCACGAGCTCATGTCTTTTATGGACGCGTACTCAGGCTACAATCAGATCGCGATGAATCCGGCGAACCAGGAACACACCAGCTTCATGACCCCGACTAATGTCTATTGCTACAAGGTCATGCCTTTCGGTCTGAAGAACGCTGGAGCTACCTACCAAAGATTGGTAAACAGAATGTTCGCGGACCAGATCGGAAAAACATGGAAGTGTACGTTGATGACATGCTAGTCAAGTCAAAGACTGTCGACAACCATGTTTCCGACCGGGAAGAATGTTTTAAAATATTACGAGAATAAGACATGAGGCTCAATACCCAGAAATGCACTTTTGGAGTCGCGTCAGGAAAATTCCTGGGGTTCATAGTCAATACCCAGGGAATCGAGGCAAACCCCGACAAGATCAGGTCACTGCTCGAGATTCCTTCACCTAGGTCGCGGAAAGAAGTCCAGTGCTTAACAGGAAGAGTGGCGGCTCTAAATCGGTTTATTTCCAAGTCAACCGATAAGTGTTTGCCCTTCTACAACCTGCTCCGAGGAAACAAGAAGTTTGAATGGACAGTAGAGTGCGAAAGCGCATTCCTCGACCTGAAGACGCATCTGGCTGAACCACCCGTGCTATCCAAGCCCAAGGCAGGCGAGCCTCTTTTTCTCTACCTAGCTGTCACTGAGGATGCAGCTAGTGCCGTACTGGTACGAGAAGAGGACCAAGCTCAGAAGCCAGTCTACTACATCAGCAAGAGACTTCTCGGGGCAGAATCCCGGTACCCACTGATGGAAAAATTGGCATTCTACCTAATCACGGCCTCGCGAAAGCTCAGGCCGTACTTCCAATCCCACTCAGTACACGTCATGATCGATCAACCTCTAAGGCAGGTTTTGCAAAAACCTGAAGCATCGGGACGTTTGTTAAAATGGGCGGTCGAACTCAGCCAGTTTGAGATTTTATACACTCCACGAACTGCTATAAAAAGTCAGGCCCTCGCCGATTTCGTGGCAGAATGCACGGGATTCCAGGAGAATCCAGCAGAGGGCTCATCTCAGCTCACCTCACCCCAATCGTTGTGGAAGATCTTTGTAGACGGTCCATCCAACGAGAACGGCTCCGGGGCCGGAATCATTCTGATATCCCTCGAGGGACATAGATTCCACTCGGCACTAAGGTTCGGGTTCAAGGCCTCCAACAACGAGGCGGAGTACGAAGCTTTGCTAGCCGACCTGAGGATAGCCAGGGAGTTAAAGGCGAGCTCCGTCCAGTGCTTCAGTGACTCCTAGCTCGTGGTAAACCAGGTCCTGGGCGAATATCAGGCGCGGGGACCCAAGATGGCCGCCTATCTGGCAAAGGTAAAAGCTGAGTTATCCGCATTTGAGCGAGGATCGATCGAACAGATACCTCGGGAGCAGAACACTAATGCAGATGCTCTTGCCAAGCTCGCCACCTCGGGAGAGACGGAGACCTTGGGGTTGGTGCCGATAGAATTCTTGGAACAACCAAGTATAGAAGAAGGACGGGCCGAGGTCGAAATGATTGACGCTAGGCCAACCTGGATGACCCCCATTCTGGAGTATCTCGTCGAGGGCAAGCTGCCCGAAGGACGTAACGACGCACGATGAATCTTGTATCAAGCTCCGAGATATACGCTGGTCGATGGAGTGTTGTACCGACGTGGGCATTCCCTACCTCTCCTCTGGTGCGTTCATCCAAGTGAAGCAAAGGCGATCCTACTGGAAGTCCATGAAGGATTCTGCGGAGACCACACTGGGGGGCAGAGCCTGGCCTTAAAGGTTCTCAGGCAAGGATATTACTGGCCGACCCTGTCCAAAGACTCGATCTCATACGTGAAGAAGTGCGACAAGTGCCAGTGATTCGCTGCAGTTGCCCGAGCTCCTCCAGTCGAGCTGAAAATGATCTCGGCCCCTTGGCCGTTTGCCGTTTGGGGAATAGACTTAGTAGGCGCCCTGCCCACTGGAAAGGGCGAGGTCCGTTACGCTGTGGTAGCCATCGACTACTTTACCAAGTGGGCTGAGGCAGAGCCGTTGGCAACAATCACGTCTAAAAAGGTGCTTGACTTCGTAGTTAAAAGCATCATCTGTCGCTTCAGCCTGCCCAAGAAGATCGTCTCCGATAACGACACTCAGTTCGACAGTGACCTGTTCACCGAGTTCTGTGACAGACATGGGATTGTGAAAAGTTTCTCCTCCGTGGCCTATCCTCAGGCTAATGGCCAGGTCGAGGCTGTCAACAAGACTTTAAAGGCGAGCCTCAAGAAAAGATTAGATGAAGCGAAGGGGGTCTGGCCAGAACAGCTCCCCCAGGTCCTATGGGCATACCGGACCTCGCATCGGACTCCTACGGGTCATACTCCCTTTTCCCTAACCTTTGGGAGTGAGGCAGTCCTCCCCGTGGAGATAAAGGTTATTTCGCATAGAGTCCAGTCTTATGACCAGGATCGAAACCATGAGCTCCTGTGCCATTCCCTCGATCTGGTCGGGGAAAGGCGAGAGGATTCACAACTCTAGCTCGCCCATTATCAGCAGAGAATCGCCCGCTACTTCAACACCAAGGTTAAAAAATGCACCTTTAGCGTAGGCGACCTGGTTCTGAGGAGAGTTTTCCTCACCGGAAAAGATCCCAAAGACGGAGTTTTGGGACCAAACTGGGAAGGACCATACCAGGTCATCGAAGTCATCAAGGAGGGAACTTATAAGCTAGCTCGACTTGATGGAGGGGCAGTCCCGCGAACTTGGAACGCCGTCCACTTAAAGAGATATTATCAATGATCCACTTGTAAGGCCTGGAAGGCCACTTCTTATGTATTAATGAAAATCAAATTTTTATGCATATTTGCAAGTGTAATCTTAAAGTAACCACGAAAGACCCTTTCCCAGTTACTTGGGGGGCATATGGTACCTGGATATAACCAGGTCTCCTTAACGACTTAGATGTTGATTCTTATCGATTGACCGTTGTTTTCTTAAAAACGTGAGATATCGATAAGGGTTAACACTAACTAAGTCCTATCCTGGTTTTAACCGGGTCGTAAAACTTAGAAGTTGATTTAAATCTATTGATCGTTGTTCTTCTTAAAGAGCTCGAGATATGGATAAAAGTTACACAAACTAAGTTTTCAAATTAAGTTCCTGGTTTTAACCAGGTCATAAAACTTAGAAGTTGATTTAAATCTATTGATCGTTGTTCTTCTTAAGGAGCTCGAGACATAGATAAAAGTTAACACGAACTAAGTTTTCAAATTAAGTTCCTGGTTTTAACCAGGTCATAAAACTTAGAAGTTGATTTAAATCTATTGATCGTTGTTCTTCTTAAAGAGCTCGAGATATGGATAAAAGTTAACACGAACTAAGTTTTCAAATTAAGTTCCTGGTTTTAACCAGGTCATAAAACTTAGAAGTTGATTTAAATCTATTGATTGTTGTTCTTCTTAAAGAGCTCGAGATATGGATAAAATTTAACGCGAACTAAGTTTTCAAATTAAGTTCCTGGTTTTAACCAGGTCATAAAACTTAGAAGTTGATTTAAATCTGCTGATCGTTGTTCTTCTTAAAGAGCTCGAGATATGGATAAAAGTTAACGCGAACTAAGTTTTCAAATTAAGTTCCTGGTTTTAACCAGGTCATAAAACTTAGAAGTTAATTTAAATGTGTTGATCGTTGTTCTTCTTAAAGAGCTCGAAATATGGGTTAAAGTTAACGCGAACTAGGTTCTTCAATAAATTATAGCCGAAAGGCTTAAAAGCATGAAAGAGCGTAAATTAAAAACGTTAAAGCAAATTGTCTCGAGGTGAAAACACCTTATGCAAAGGTTACAAAAAAATATATACTTAAAAATGTTCAAAGGCAACAGGGAAGGAACGCCCTAAGCTCCGTCAGATGGCCCCTTGGAGGTCGCTGTCTCACCCTGCTCCGCCGCGCCCGAGGCTTCTCCAGTCTTCGAAGGTGGCGCCTCTTTCTCAAGGTGAGCTTGGAACTTCACCAGCAAGCGCGCCCAAAGGCTCAGTTCCATGAAGGAGAAGTCAGCCTCCGGATTGTAAGCCCAACAGTGATAGAACAAGTCTTGCATAGACTGCTCCGAAGTGGCCCGTTCGGCCTCTAGGGCGACTTGGGCGGCCTGGATCTCAGCCTTCGCAGCCTCGAGGTCAGTCCGCGAGGTGGCAAGGGAGGCTTCAAGCTCCTGGACCTTCGAGAGTGCTTTCCCCAACTCGGCCTTCGAGGTCGCCAAGGCATCTTTAGTCGCCTTAGCCTCCCGAAGGGAGGCCTGGTGCTCTGTCCTCATATCCTCGAGCTGAGTTTTGGTCCTGATAATGCTCCGGTGTAGGGCAACAACGCTCTGCAAAGACAAAGAGACAATTTCCTTAGGAACAAGCAGAGCAAAGAATAAAAAAAAACAACACAAGTCTAGGTTGGCTTACTGTCATGGCCATGCTCATTGAAGATTCCAGCACGTCCACTGGGCTCATGGTCTCGATGGCCCGGAGCTCCTTCTCGATGAACTTTTATGTATGGCTGACGACGTAGTTCGCCGACTCATACACCGTCCCCCGGAAGGCCTCTGGGATCTTCTCCAGGTCATGAGGGTTGACTGGGATGCGCACATCGGAGACCACCATGACCGGGGTCCCGAGCTCCGTTCCTCCGTCCTGAGTGGCGGCTGGAGCTCGCGGAGGTGGGGGAGGCATTTGGCCTGCTCCTGCGGCAGGAAGAATTGCTCCCGTGTCCTAGGTAGCCGGGGTTTTCTCCTTCTCCTTTGCCGGAGACTTGGTGGAGGTCCCAGCGGCGCTCCTGGACCCCCGGAGCCTTTTTAGTCTTGGTCTGGCCGAGGGGTTACCCCCGAAGATTGCGCCTCGCAAGTTGTCCTCGGACTGAGACATCTCTTCTGTCGAAACAAAAACATTGTTAGTACAAGTTAGCAACCTTACAGACAAGGACAAAGGGTTAAATATAAAAAGGGTGCGAATACTAAGGGAGCCCTACCCCCCGAGCTGGAAGAACCTAAGACGATTATTTCCCGAACTGGCGCAAGTTCTGGGTCCGGTTCTGACTCAGGGCTAGATTCTTCTACATACTGCCTAAGCCCCGGAGCATAGATACCCCTCTGGAGTGATGGCCATGTGCGTAAGTTGGTCCCATACTCCTCGAATAGGATTGACCTAAAGGCTAGGGTGTTATCTACTACTACTGTACCCCTAGGCCGGCTCTCTTGGTGATCCAGCATGAGCCGGTCGACACAATGGAGCAGGAGTATGTTCAGGTCCGGATCGCTTCGGTGACGATGGACGAGCTGCCTAGGATTGAACCTAGCCAGCCGGGGGTCTGCGGTGGCCCTATCTAGACTCCTAAGCAAGTAAGGGTTACCTTGGCCAGAAGGACCCGCAGCTGCTCCGGATTGGATCCTCTCCTCGCCCATCCTCTGGGCGACCTCCAAGGTCCTCTTCCTGCTCCTCATAAGTGGAACTTCGTCTCCCTCGTCCTCCTCGTCTTCATCTCCCGCGACCTCCTCCACGATGATGGGTCTGGTGTCCCGAGCTGGGGGCGGCCCCCGGGGCCTCTTTAGGTTCAGGGTCTGATTTGGAAAAATCAGCTTGCAGAACACCATCGTCTCGTCCGTCACGAGCACGCGATAATCCTTCTCATTGGGGGGCAAGCCCGCCAGCGTTTCATATTGGCCCCCGAGGGTCACAGACTTCTTTGTCCTCGCGAAGATGGTTGCAAGGTTAGTTTAAGTCAGAATCTGGTACGGGAGGAGCTAAAATAACACTTAAAAGGCGAGCTAAGGATGGGAGAAACTTACGAGGATGATTGAAATAATGATGCTCGCAGTTCCGGAAACTAGTTGACATGAAAAACTGGTCCTTAAAGTCATTGGGGTGGCTGGGCAGCTCGATGACCGCCGCCGTATTGGGAAACCGGGTTAATTAGTAGAACCCGTCGCCTCGCCCCCGCTGGTCTGGGCTGGCTTTGAGGCAGAAGAAATATAGAATGTCTGCAGGAGTGGGGACCTCCCACTCGTGCTTCTAGAACAAATACCTCAGCCCTGCCAGCAGACGGTAGGAATTAGGGGGGAGCTGAAATGGGGCCAACCACACATAGTTAAGGAAATCAGCAAAGTACTGATCCAGTGGAAGGAAGGCCCCTGCCTTAAAATGTTCACCACTCCAGGCTGCGAACGACTCGTCGAGTGGCGCACAGCTCCGCTCGCCCTCTGAAGCAGGTTGAGCCACTACGGACGCTTTCCCCAAGGCGATGTTGTGGGAAAGGAAGATTTTGTTAATCTTCGCCTGGTCGGTTATCTTCGAGACGATCATTTCCGCCTCAAAGAAGGCATCAGGGGCCACCTCGACCTCCTTCTCCACTGTCGGCCCGAAGCGGGGGATCGGGGAGCTAGGCATCGCCGCCTTCCCTTTGTCCTGCTGGGAGGCCGAGCTGCTGGCGTTCTTCTGAGGGAGATTTCTCTTTGGAGCCATCTGGTCGCCTAACGATCAAAAGAAAACATTTCAGAAAAGGCGACCCAAGCATGAGGAAAAAGCAATTATTATTTACACGAGCTGAGGTAAGCTCAGCCTGTGGAGAGTGGGACCATGCGGTTCGATGAACACGTGCCTGTGCTCCCAACCGATCCCCGATTACTCGGGATTCGTGTGTCAAGAGGGTCAGGATAGAATTTGCCTTGGGGGGAAAGGTTCAGTAGGCAGGAAATTGAAAAACTGCTTGTGAGGTGTGTTCCCTAAGCTACCCGGTTTTGCACCCAAAATTCCCAAAACTCCTACCCAGAAATTTTCCCCAGAAAAAGCATCCTGAAACCCATACTCTAAAGCGATTTCCTACAATAAATGTGCCCTAACCTAAAAGGGCTGTCATCCTCCATATCCACAAAACCCAGCAAACTCTTGCATGCGGCTACAGTAAATTTTTTTACCTAAGCTACAATAGCATATTTTCAAAACACACAGGGTCATGATACTTACAGTGTGTGGCTGGGAGGTAGACGAAGGTGTTGCGTTGGTAAGAGCTTCATCGGTGTAATGGCTTCCAAAGCTTCGGAGAAGTCCGTGCGCCTAAGCTTCTTGAACACTGAAAGTAGCAGTAGCGGGATCGAGGGTTTTGTTCTTCTGGAGATATAGAGAGAAGAAGAAGAAGAGCTTGAAGCTTGAAAATTTTCAAATGAAAGGGTGGCCCATGCGTAGGGTGGCCACCCCTTTTTATATGCGTAAAGGATCACGTATAGAGGGCCGTTGGAAGGCCCTGATGGGGGATCCGAGGCCCTCCACTCGAAATACGAAACGACGGCTGGGCATGGGCTAGGCCATTAAATGCAGTTCTCGTAAGACGTACCGTCACCACCCACGATGTTCCACGTATCAGACGCCTGCATAAAAGGTGGAATGCAAAGAGTTCATGGGGAAGTCCAAAAGCCCCTACTGTGGTCTTATATACGATGTGGTATACCACGAGCAGGAGCTTGGGGGGCAGATGTATGCCCTGGTTTTCCCACGGGCTGATTAGCAAGCCCGAGCTGCTGACTAATCGTAGTTATCTCATGAACTCCCCTAAGACCGGAGCTTCTGTCGTTAGCTCGAGGAAGCCCAAAGGGCTCCCCTCCATTGTCCAAGACTGGAGCAGGTCCCCTGAAGGCCGAAGGTCAAGTCCAGCATGAAGCTCGTGGTACGAGCTGGATATGGGGGTGTGACCCCTTGAGAAGTAAACACACGCAAGGTAAACGTGCATATATCAGGCATCACGTGTCTGATATCCCCCTGACTTCTTGGACACGCAGCAGGAACGTGCGTGTTCAGACACCCACGGTGGGGTTGGGCCGTGCGGCCCATTACTTCCTTACCTATTGATTTGACCACACTTATGTGTCAGGTTTAGGAATTAATCATGAATGTCACAGAATTGATACGACAAGTAAGAAGGTCACGGGATGACCTCCCTACCAACTTCCAGGTGCCTTCTCCTATAAATATGGAGACCCTGGGAGTTGATAGGGGTTGGAAAAATAATCTCTTGTAAGAAATACTTTATATCCAGTATACAGCAATAATACTGACTAGTGGAGTAGAAGGATTTTAACCTTTGAACCACTTAAAAACCGTGTCTTGAGTCACCTTTTCATTTGCTAAGATCATATATCTATTTTCGGTTCACATTTAGCACTAATCCTTTTCTCTCATTCTCTTAATTACCTGTTGGCGAAGAACCGCGTCAACACACTTAAACAACAAAAATAACAGCTCTCAAAATCATAAATAACAAATAACATGTAATTGAATTAATTTATGCTCACTAAATTTCCACTTCAATCCAACAACCAAACAATACCATATAGACTTGCTACACTTGCTAATCTCCACTAATGTAGACAAAACATGCTAAAAAATCAATAGGTCTTTTCAAGCTTATAATTGAATGGCTTAGGTAAAGGTGGATAAGAAAATTATTTAAGCTCAAAATGTACCATGAACTTTAACCAACCAACCATTTCAACCCTTAATACAAATCACAAAACAAATCCCAAAGTTCCCAATATCTTATCATTTTGAGAGAAATTGCATAATCATTGAATTTTTTTTTATATGACATTACACTCCCCCAAACTTATTCCTTGATATTACAATTTGGAGTGTAATGATTTCTCAACATTGTATTTTTTTTTCTGTTTCTACTTTTCTCTTCTTTCTCTCAAAATATATTTTCTTCATTGTTGACACAAATTGTCATGCATAACCCCCCTATTACAAATCAATTCCAATTACTCCCAATTATCGTTCCTATGCTCATGGTACATTAAAGGGAAAGAAAAATAATAGTTAGGTTCCCAAGTTATAAGCTCAAAGCAAATGTCAATCAATAAAAGAATCAATTTAGGCTCAAAAATGGGTAACTAAGGATTCCAACAAATAAAGGTTAGCTTGAAAGGCTCAAATAGTCCAAAGAAATGCCTAAATCATTTTTCTAAGCATGTATCATCTAGGATTTCGCCTCAAAAAGCAAGTAAACAAGTTCTAAGATAAATCAATTTCAATCTTCCCTTCTTATTTTAAATTCAGCAGGCATAAATTTTATTCAATCACATAAAATTTATCAAAATCATGATTAAGCTCTCCATTATTTAAATGTTTAAGTAAAAATAGAACAAAATATTCAACCAAGCACACAGATTTTTACAGTTTTATTCCCATTCAATTTATACAGCTCATCATTCAATCATATTATCATTAGCTAATCATTGTCAGCTTGATTCAACTGACACCCTAAACAAAACACAAATTAACACAAAATAGACATAATCAACACAAAACAAGACAACACAGACAAAACAAACAACAATAAATCTCTTCCCCCAAACTTAATCTAAACATTGTCCCTAATGTTTAAAAAAAACACAATAAAATAAAAGTAAAGGAAAAGAAACTTACCATAAACATTCAAAATGGTGGAGGCGGCGACGGTTGATAAGGAAAAAACTGAGATGGTGGTTGGAACGGAGCTACATCTTCATTGTTTCGGAGAGACCACCGATTCACCAACACATTGAGTTGGTTCACGTGAGCGATTTGGTACTCACTTTGTTGCGCCAGATACTACTGCATATGCTGATTTTGAGCAATCTAATAATTGTTCTGTTGAACCAAATAGTCGAATTGGTTCTGCATCATCTTCATATATGGATCAAAAGTACTAGCTTCAGGCTGAACATGTGGCTTTGCAACTGGTACCTCATGCCTAGGCTCCTCAGGAAGATCACCCTCTAATTCAGCTTCATTATCCTCATCTTCTACATCATTAATCATTTGTCTCTTATCAATGGCACGATGTCGAAGCGGTTGTGCTTCTAAGGAAGGTGGTTCATAATTAAGCACCCTATTTTTAGAAATTGCAGACATAGGCTTCCTAACTACGTCACTTCCACTCATAACAACTCCATACGTACGACATAAATCAGTGATGAATGAGCCATGTCCTAATCCTGCCGTAGTAGTCAACATACTAATATCTTTCATATTTTTTCTAATAATTCGGCCCACATCAATAGTCATCCCAGTCATAATTGCATACACCAATAACAACCTCTCCTTGTTACTATCCGACATGTGAGTAGTCGGCATCAATCGTGTGCTCACAAAATGCATCCAAGCACGAGCCACATGATTCAACTGATAATGCCAAAGATACTTTGGAACACCACCAACAATAGTAAAATGAGCCCCTGGTATACTCAAAGTTTCAGCCACCTCAATCCAATTAATGTCATCCCCATGAGCCCATTGATGATACTCATCATCCTCTTGTTCATATGTCGGCATGTTGTATAAAACAACAATAGTATCTATACCTACAGGAACTTGGAAACCTCTCACAAACACTTCCGTATTTTTCATCTCAACATAATTCGCATGAAATTATAAAACCACTGAAAAATTAGCGTGACTTACATCCTCCGCAGCAAACATAGCCCAACCCCTTCATTGAATTTCTGCACGAATCTCTTCATAAGTAGCAATTTCACATGGTTCTTCAGTATACTCAAAACCTCTCTCACTTATCACCTTTAAATTACGTATCCTTTTATACCAATCAAAAGCTGCCTTACTCACAAATTTTGTAGCATCATATTCTGGGGATTTTTCAAGTTCCTTAGAAGAAGATGGTCTATTGAAATTCCTAGAGGATGATGCTCTAGAAGGATTTCTTTTAGGTCCCATAATATCCTACTAAAAATTTGACAGCACCTCCCCTATATTTTCAATATTCCCCAAACTTTACAATATACTAATAATAATCCCAAACAGTTCAAAATCACACCACAATGCTTCTCAATCCATACAATAATCTCAAAACTATAATCCCTTCAACAATGTTTTCAATATAAGGAAATCACCCAAAAAGAATTCAAATACTTGTAGAAAAACTTACTTGACTGTGATAGACTCCTCTTGAACCTTTCAAATGCACCAAGTAACCAATAAATCTCAATTTGAACTCCAATGGATAGAATTTGAAAAACAAGGGTTTGAAAGTTTTGGGAATTAGGGATTTGTATAGGAAAATAGGGAATTTGAGTGAAAAAGATATGTTTGGAGGATAATATATAAGGATTCAAGGTGTAATAGGGGATTGGAGAGATAATTTCTGAGTTGAAGGAGAGAAAAGTTAGAGAGAAATCTTGAAAAAAATTTCAAAATGGTAGAAGTGACAAAAATAGAAGAAGGTAGCCCCCTTTTACCCCCCGGTTCCCATAAGCGTCGCGGCCCGTGTCTTTAAAAATTTATGATTATTTTTTTTTAATTTTTTTTCTAAGAACCTGATGAAGCGCTGCGGCCCTTCACCCATGCGCCATGACGCTTGATCCTTACCGAGCCACTGCAACCTTTCTGGTTTTGTCAAGGTCGCGGCCCTTGCTCCATGCGCCGCAGCCCTCTCCTCCTTCTTCAACATATTTATTTTTTCAATAGTTTTCACGATTTCCACGGTTCATTACATTAAAAAATACTAAAAAAATAAAAACTAAAAGAAAATAAAATGCCAAACCAAAACTAAAATTGTTCATAAACTTTAAAACTTAAAACAAATGAAAATTAAAAATATTGAGATGCCTCTCAAATGCGTTGTCGTTAACGTCATTTAACCGGATGCGTGCCTCCTTCTTCTAAACTCAACTCGGATCAAGTCCTCCCCTCACATCTTTAGAGCCACAGTAGCATGAGTTGGTCCTTGCTTCCTATGATTAGAAATTATCAGAACTTTCCCTCGCTCATATAGCTTTCGACTCCTTTCATTAAAGTAATTTTTTAACCGGTTACACCCCTTTCTCATTCCAGTTTTAACTATGGAGCTTTTCTTAGAGGCTTCCATCTTGTTCTCTCCTTGGTTCACCACTTCAACTCTATAACAAGTTGGAATTTCTATTGCTGCAAAAACTTTAAATATAACTTCCTCATTTTGTACTCGCAGCTTTAATTCACCTTTTTGTACATCAATTAACGCCCTACCAGTCGCTAAGAATGGCCTTCCAAGTATTATTGGAATATTTTCATCTTCCTCCATATCTAAAATAATGAAGTCCGCAGGAAAGATGAATTTACCAACTTTTACCAATACATCCTCAATCACTCCAAGAGGATGCTTAACTGACCTATCTACCATCTGCAAAGATACCGTAGTCGGCCGAGCTTCTCCCAAATTCAACTTCTGAAAGATTGATAGAGGCATCAAATTAACACTAGCCCCTAAATCACATAATGCCTTTGTTCCTACTAAATCCCCTATAGAACATGGGATATTGAAACTACCCGAATCCTTAAGCTTTGGAGGAAGTTTCTTCTGTAGTATTGCGCTACACTATTTAGTTAATGCAACTATTTCATAATCCTCTAGCTTCTTTTTCTTTGACAAAATTTCTTTCATAAACTTCACATAGCTGGGCATCTGCTCTAATGCTTCTGCGAATGGTATATTGATATGTAGCTTCTTGAACACCTCTAAAAACTTTGCAAACTGCTTGTCCAAATTATGCTTGCAAAGCCTTTGTGGATATGGGATTCTAACATGATGGTCAATGCTCACTGGTGGGACCACTTTTTTCTTGTTAAGGTCTTCAGTAACCTTATCTTCATTAGACATCTCTTTCTTTGGAAGGTCTTCAGTAACCTCCTCTTGTGCTGGACTAGTGGCATGTTGATCCTCTATCTCCTTGCCCTTGTTGTCTATTGTAGGCCCCTCATACTTAGTCCCACTCCTCAAGGATATAGCATTACACTGCTCTTTAGGATTAAATTTTGTAGTGCTAGGCAAATTTCCTTGAGCTCTATTAGACATTAAAGTAGCCAACTGCCCTATTTGAGTCTCTAAACTCCTTATAGACGCCTTAGTTTCAGTCATAAATTGGTTAAGTACATCAGGTTGGGGTTCAGCTGGTTTCATTGGCATTGGGTGAGGTCTATTTTGTGGTTGATAATATCCAGGTGGAGGGTGCATATTGTTGTGGATATGGTGGTTTATATTGGGCAAGTTGATATTGTAGCTGAGGTTGAGGATAAGGTTGTAGAGAATTTTGATTATTGGACTAGGAAAAATTAGGATTGTTCTTCCAACCTGGGTTGTAGGACATGGAATTGGGGTTATCGGGTTGTCTTTGGTAAATTCCTATAGCTTGTACTTCTTCCATGGGCATGTTATTCATATCTAAAGCAAGACATTTGTTTGGTTAATGGGTTGTACCACACACTTCACAAAGGTTTTGAACTTGCATAGCTTGAGATGGGAGTGTAGTCTTTTGTAATTCCTTTGTCAAGGCTGCTACTTATGCAGTAAGCATTGATATGGCATCCAATTCCATCATTCCAGCCACCTTCTTTGATTGTCCCCTTTCAGTTGGCCATTGATAATTATTCATCGCCATCTCCTATAATAGCTCATATGCCTCTTTAGCACTCTTACTCATAAAGGCACCTCCCACTGCAACATCTATAATTATTCTAGTTGTTCCATTCAACCCATTATAAAAATTATGCACCAGTATCCACTTTTATATTCCATGGTGTGGACACTTCCTTAACAACTCCTTAAAGCGCTCCCAAGAATCATACAATGACTCTCCATCCATCTGATAAAAATTATTAATTTCTCCCCTCAATTTTGTAGCCTTCGCTGGAGGAAAGAACTTGGCAAGGAACTTCTAAGCTAACTCCTCCCATGTAGTGATAGAATTCACCTGTAAAGATATCAGCCAACTCTTCGCCCTATCCCTTAGTGAAAATGGGAATAACCTCAGTCTTATAGCATCATCACTCACCCCATTCATCTTAAACTTTGCACATAACTCCAGAAAATTAGCTAAGTGTAAATTGGGATCCTCCGTTGGCATACCTCCAAACTGAACAGTTGATTGAACCATTTGAAGAATTATTGCACGCTTAATCTCAAAATTGTTTGCGGCAGTGGTTGGAGGTCTAATGCATGAATGCACTCCTGTAATAGTAGGAAGTACATAATCTCTCAAAGTTCTTGGGCCTTGTTCCCTTGGAACTTCTGCACCCCCTTGACCGTTATTAACACTGTTACCCAAATTATCAGCCATGGTAAAATCCAATCTCCTCTTTGTTTTCTGATTCTGTCTGCACGTTCTTTCAATTTCCAGATCTATTGGTATAATCTCCTTTTGTCGATTGCTTCGCATATACCAACCAGTCCTGAAACAAAATAGAACCTTGATCCAAATTGTAATGCCCTGAAATCCCTAATGCGGTTTAATAGCTGGATTAGTAGGTCGGGAGGGCCATAATTATTTAATTATGCCATTAAATGATTATATGCATGTTTATGTGAATTATATTATAATATGGTGTTAAATGCATGCATGTGGGTCCACATATGATTGTTAGGTTATTTTGGTAATTTGGCCTATTGAGGGCATATTTGTGTATTTTGGTGCATATTGTGATTTATGGATGAGATCCCATTATTATGGGGATATATTTGAAATATTTGGCATGAGACGGTCTTATATTGCAAATTAGCGGTTTTTTCATAACGGTGTCAATTATTGGGATATTGGATAATGAGAGTGATTATTTGATGATAAATTGGGAGTTATTGAGATCAAGAGGAAATTATGGGAGTTTTGACTATTATATCCCCGAGGGTGTTTTTGGGACCCAGAGAATTAGGTTTTATTTGAGGTTACTTAAGCCTGAAGTAGTTCGTCAGATAGAACCGTACATTAAAAAAACACTTTCTCTCTCTCCCGTAACCTTTGTGACGTTTGTGGCAATTTTGAAGAAATCTTGAGTTCTAGGAGTCGGAATCAAGCGAGGATCGAGGCATAGCGATCCTAGGAAAGATTAGAAGCTTCTTGACCAAAGGATTTAACGAGAAACAACCCAATCAAAGGTAATCTAAGCTTTAAGTTTTGAGCTTTTAGAGTTTCTAAGCCCTTAATTGGATTTTGTGTATCGATGAGTTTTTGATTTGTTTGAGCCTCGGGATTTGATGATTTTGGATCATTGGGATGTTTGGGAACTTTGATTTTTGGATTTGGAAGTGTTTAGGTATGTTTTTGGAAGGTTTAAAATGGAGAAAAACGAGGTTATGGCAGGTTCCCAGGTGGGGGTCGTGGCCCTGTTCTTGGGCGCCGCGGCCCAAGCATGAAGAAGCAGGAGGTGAGGTTTTGTGTGTGCTGGGCGCCATGGCACTGAGTAGTGGGCGTCGCAGCGCTTGCTCTTAGTGTGGCTGGGGGCCGTGGCTCAAGGTTCTAGGGCCGCGACTCGTGAGTGGTTTTGAGGCCAATTGGGTGTTTTGATCATGGGAACTCAGTTTTAGGCCTCAGGATCGCTCCTACTACACGGATTAGTGGGATTCGATGTCCCGGAGGCTAGATCTTGGTTTGGGAACCCTTGTTATTCAATGTATTGATGGTATCCCATATTTGGTTATGACTAGGTGACCGCTCAGGAACTTAAAGGTTGATCGTTCTCAAGGGTCGTTCTTATATAAACTCTCGCTTGAATCAGAGGTAAGAAAACTCCACCCTGTGTATATGACATGTGTGATTGTTACAGAGGCATGTTGTTTGATAAATGTGGACATTGATTGCATATTAAATTCTTAGCAACTCCTGCTTATTTTTGTATGGCACTGACTAGTCAGGGTCGGCATTAGTCGCATATTACTGACCTGAGAGTCAGAAACGACATAAGCGTCATGAACACAGGGCCGATAAAAGATTAGATCTAATCGATATCAGTGTTGAATGACTCTAGAAGCATTAATGCTGGACCGACCCTAAGGTTGATGAAAATTATAAGCGCTTGACTAGTCTAGGACTAGTTACTCAGAGCCAGGGCTAATTCAAATTATTCAAAGTTTTGTGTATTATTTAATTCTCATAACTCTACCGAAATTTCAGCAACATAACGACTATATTCTAAGTTAACCCAAAATTTTAAAAGCCTGCAATTGACATTCAGAAAATTCCCAGAACATTGACAATATATTATACATTTTTCTACACATATTCACAATATAATTTTCTACAAATATATTAAAAACAGTAAACACATATTATTTTTTACATACATTCACAATACACTTTTCTAAACACATATTAATAAACATTCACAATTTATTTTTTTCTAAATGAATATTAATAACACTAATATTACCTAAACATAAACACATATTAACAATAATAATTCTAATATTTCAAACATTTCAAATATAAATATATTTTTTTATCAACTTAATTAAACTAATTAAAACAACATAATCAAATAAAAGACATATCTTGCTGCAATTTTCCTATTGTCCTTCAATGTTATATTTCTCTCCTTCAATTTCTACACACCACCACAAATATATATAATAGATATTATATATATATAAATAATAAATATATATAAACTAAAATATATATATGTATACATATGTACTTACCTCTGATCGGACGTTGCGTGGTGGTGGAGCCGCAGGGTCGTCAGCGTGGTGGTGGAGCCACAGGATTGACGGCGTGATGGTGGAGGCGTGGTCATCGGTGTTGGCAGAGGAGAAGAAGAAATGGTGAGGGAGATGAAGAAGAAGAAATGGTGAGAGAGATGGAGAAGAAGAGGGAAATGGGGATAGAGAGAGAGAGAGAGAAAAAAAAAAGGATTTGAGAGAGAGGGATAGAGAGAAACTGAGAAGGGAGAGAAAGAGAAAGGAAATTAGGGATGGGGTATATAAACTTTTCAGGGGCGACATGTGTAATTATTAGGGGCATCGCGTCGCCCCTAATACTCAAAATGCAGTGTTTTGAAAATTTTCCCCAAACTAAGACCGCGAATATTTCCCTCGTAGCATTGGTTAAATTCATCAAATATCGGGGGTGACATTATTATACATGTCGCCCCCCTAATATTGTTTTCCAATATTAGAGGCGACGGGGCGACAATGTGTCGCCCCTGAAAGTGGTTTTTCTTGTAGTGACATATTAAAGTAAGGAATATTTAATGAATTATTACTAGTACGGTTTGCTAAGCATACGGGAAGCAAGTAATCTAGATTCGGATTATTGATGTGGATAGACATCTTAGTAAATGTGTTGTATATAATAGAGATTATATATGACAGGACCGATGAAAATTAATTATCTTTATAAACTTGTCGTTTGACGTAAAGATTTAATTCTTGTCGTAATAGATGATCATTTGTAGATCCGTCTAATTCCTGAGTATTCATGAACTACTGTTTATGTTTATTGGATTTTTGATTCACTCGTTAAGGTCTCTTAGAATAATGAGGTTGATGACTTTTGTGTTTGTAGATTCAATATCATGGATGGCTCAGAACATGAATTACAATAATGGAATCCAAGCTTTTATAACAGATCGAATATTGGTTCCCTCAAGGGTTGATTCTGGAACTGAATAGTTATTAAGCTCAAATCTATAATTAGATTATAGATTAATTATTCGCTAGTGAATTAATGGTACTTAAGGATCAAGATGTAATTAGAATGGTAAAACAGTAATTTTGACCAGCTCTAATTAGCGAACCAATAATGGAGGACAAAACTACATATATTGATTATATCAATGGACTACTAGATAAAACTCTGTAAATATAATTATATAAATACTTAGAGTGCAATTTCATATTTATAGTGGAGTAATCATGGAATTAATAAATAAGATTATTAGATTAAAGAGTTTAATTAATAATCTGGTTTATTGGAGCTTCGTATTATAGGTCCATGGTCCACAGATCACCTCTATCCTACACTGTCAAGGGTAAGGATGTCAAAAAGAAAGATTTGTAAAGAGAAATGACTAAATTGCAACGGAATTAATTTTGCAGAGCAAGGAAATAATTATGTGATAATTATGGGTAATTGATAAATTGTTAATTAATTAATTATTTAACTATATAGTTTTTATTTTGAAAAAGTATAGGTTAAAATTAATATTAATCTTGTTTGGATTAATATAAAGAGAGAGAATAATAAAAATCTTATTTATAATATGATATTTATTTATTTAATTTAAAACTAATATTTTAAGATAAAGCTAATTTTGAATTAATTGATATTTATGTTGGGATAAATATATTGTCTTGAGATTAATTAAACAAACAAATGAGAAAATTAAGGAAACCTGATACAGGCTTGGGCGACACACACTGTATTGTACAGTGTGTGGCGCCTAGCATTAGGGATTTAATCCCTATGATTTGAATTTTGAATTTCAAATAATTTTGTTTAATCAGTTATTCAATTATCCTTTTTAAATATGATTTAAATAAATAATTTAGTGAAAATATCTAATCAGTTTTAATTTCAATTATATTTTAACTAAATAGAGATTATTTAATTAGATTAAATATCTTTATAAGTCTGATAGTACGTGACTTTCAGAATAAGGCTTGATTATTGTTTTGAAAAATAAAAAAGATAGATTGTATTGTCCCGGATTTTCAAGACTCGATAATGCAAAAATATAAACGTTTTCAAGTAATAAAATGTCTCAAAAACCCGTATAAAAAAAACTTTTTAAAAGTCGTATGGTCATACTTAACATTTAATACAAACATAGTTTATGAAGAGTAGAGTAAGCCTAGCTTATGAAAATAATACAACATTTCAAAAAAAAAAACAAAACAAAACGACTTCCCAAAAGGTTGGTCCACATGTACGTCCACAAAGTAGACTCCAGCGTTCACTGCTCTGCTTTGCCCTTGTTCTTACCTACAATAGGAAACAACTAGGTAAGCGAAAATACTTAGTAAGTTAAACTTTAAAACAAAAGCATGCATAGAAGACAGGTGGTGACTGACCAAGTTACTGTCCATTGATAACTATAGCTCCCAAAAATTAGGGTTCCGGATCCATCCGAACCCTACGCAATCAATTCAAGAACGCAAAAGCATCCTGGAAAACTTATGGTTATGCCTGATAACCAATGGCAAACTATTTCATATAAATAGATAAATCCCTACACTCAGAAAATCTCAGAGCAAGCATATATAATATATCACAATATAATTCGAGACCAACGATCGACAATTTCCAACAATTCAGGCGTATCACGCCTCCAGCACAATTGCTAATCTGTAAGAGAGAACCGAGTCTCAACACTAAGATCTAGCCAATAAATATCCCCATCAAGGGTAACTATCAAGTTACCTAGGGCATCGCTACTTATCCAAGAGTAAATCCCTCACAAGGGTAACCATCAAGTTACCTAGGGCATTGCTACTATTCAAGAGTGTAATCGAAGTAACACGAGTTTACAAAGACTTCTATGTTAATCAGTAATGCTGGTGAGCAGTTGCCCCTAGGGTGTTGAGCCTCACTCAAACTTGGCAACCCCTAGTATATCTAGGCACTCTCATTGGATGGCCAATATTCACAGTTACTATCCAAGAATAACTTATCAGAGTACTTGCTCGGGTTCTAACTGTTCACTGATTAAGTAAGCATGATGGCCCCTAGGTCCCATTCATTTTGGCGCCCCTAGGTTTAAACTAGCAATCCTCTCTTGGGCACTCGTCGTGGTAGTGAATTAGACATAATAAAATCAAGCAGTGTGACGGGGATCAGCTGTCTAGAATATGACGAATATCTAACGATCATATTTTCTGAATGAGCACCCACTAGACCAACATCCCTATGCAAACTTTCTACGACAGTGTATATATGTGCATGTGTCTCTATACTAACATACAATACAATAGTCATTTCATGTTGTAACCACACAATAGAAGTTGACTTACTTGGAGTCCTTTGCTCTCAGCAGTATTTCACCCTCCACTATATAGTCTAGTTATGCTTAGCCCATACTGTTAATTATCCATACAGTATACTCGGATTAATTACGACACTTCATAATTCATTATTATTATTTTGGGCAGTGTGGTCATTTTAAAAATCATTTGTAAGGATTAATGATCCTTAATTGGTTTTAAACCCATTCAAGAAATTCGTACTAAAAAATTTGAGACTAAACCCTATGTCTCGGGGAGACCTATCCTATGGTCTCGATACTTAGGCTCGGGTATCGCAATAGTATTTTCCCACACAATCCGCTAAAAATATATTTTTTTTTAAAGTTCTGATATTAACCCTTACTTTCAACAGGCGGTTAAATATATAAAAGATTTTAGCCGGTATTATATCCAGAAAATACTAATTAAATTCCTTAATTATTTTTCAAGAAAATAATCTCTTAATTTTCCTTTTATTTTTCTTAAGGTTTTAATCTCTAAAAATTGTTTTAAGAAAATAGCTTAATTTTAACTTAATTAGGAAAACCGTTAATAATTTCTTATTTTGACTAGTTAATTTTCTGAAGTTAATTAATCAAGTTTACTTACTAGAAAATTAATACTTAATTATTTTCTTAAAATATAGGGGTTTTAAACCCTCTTTTAATTTATCAACTTAATAATAAATTAAATATTTTATTTTTAGAAAGAATAAAAATAATTCTCACTTAAACTCAAAGTGGTATTTTAGGTCAAAATGTTTTTAAGGCTTACCAAGTTTTTATCTTACAATAAGCACAAATGTCCTTTTTATCTTAAGTTCCAAAATCTCAAGTTTACACTAACTGTGAAAACCTCATTTTCCTCATTTTTAAATACATATTGTATTAGGTCATAACTTGAAATTTACTTACCAAATTATTACCAAAATTTCCCAATTCAATATTTGGTATGCCTTTTAGTTCTTTATAAAATCTTAGGTCAAAATGAGCATTTTTTATTGGTGAAAATATTTTTCAAACATTGAGGTAAAAATGACTTTATTTTCAAGTCCTTATCTTTTTCCAAACATTGGCACTTAATAACTCTCAAACCGTTCATTATTTTGTTACCAAATTTTATAGTGGAATACTAGGTTATGCAAAGAATATGTCCACCAAATTTTAGAAAAGACTAGGTTCATTTGACCTATAAACATGGTCCCGAATTTAAGAATATGAAAAGAAAAATTGTTACCTAAACTTTGAAATAGTATAACTCACTCATTTCTAAACGTTTTTGAGTGTTTCAAAAGCTCAATTTTATGTACTCCATCTCAATAACATCAAAGTACAATTTAATTTTACAAAATAAATATACAAAAGATGCTTGACCCCTTGGAAGTCACAGCTCAAAACTTATATTTTTGTTTTAGGGTTTTCAACAAAACCCCTTAGGGATTTTGGTCCCTATTTTCAAAAATCAGCACACAAGCATCATAAAAATTATAAAGAAACTACCATAGCCTTATTAAATCACCAATAAGAAACTTTATGCATTAAATATACAAAATAATTCTTAAAAAATAACAACCATAAAAAGTAATTTTTTTACCTCTTGTTGTTCTTGCTTTATGTTTTGATGTTTCTACTAGCTTTGAATCCTTAAAAACCTTAACCAACTCCCCCAACAACATATATAGTTAGCTATTGAAAGATCTATGGTTAAAAACTTTACAAAAGTCAAGTTTTTTGAAACTTACCTTAGGGAAACTCTTCCTAGACCAAAGCTTAAGCTTCCAAGCTTTCTTAGTGTTCTTGATGGTTGAAAATGGAGAGAAAACTTTAGAGAGAAATTTTTAACAAGATGAGAGTGATTTATGAGAGAGGGGGGGGGGGGGGGGGGTCGGTTTTGGGGAGGTTGGAAGAGCTTAGACAACTGTAAAATATCTAAAACACTCAAGTGTTTTTACCTTTATCACTTTGTGTCATTAACCCTAATTTAAATGTGATTTAAAACTTAATTAATTTGCTTCACACAATTTAAAACCTCACATGACCGGCTACCTCCTTCTATTTATGCATCTATATTTTTTTATATATAAAGTTTAATAAATATTTCCTAAGAATTTGTGAGATCTCAAAACATTGGATAGGAAGATTGTTGATTTATACAAAAAGACTCAAGGACACTTGATAGGCTACAAGAGGTAATCCCTGATATATTTTTATGTGATTTAATATTTATATATGTATATGATCCTAGCTGGTATTAATATTTATTAAAATGGGTCCATATATTCTGTTGTGTACCTTTGATTTGATCATTTAATACAAACAATTGGTATCAGGGCAATCTATCCATATATATTAAATAATTTGTTGGTTTCTTGCATTTGTTATATGTATGTTGATATGTATATTGAATGGATGGATATGTTTTTTGAATGTATGGTTGAATGATGGATTGTTAATTATATGGTGCTATTGGGTTAGGAATTTTATTGTTTTTCTAGATCTTGTGTAAGACATAAAGGGCATAGAATTTTTGTAAATTTCTATTTATGAAACATGTATTGTAAAAATCTGTACACAAGTGGAGAAGGACCCGAGCCACCAACCATGGCAGCAGCTCGAGCCCTCTCGGCTACCTGCGCACACCCACGCCTAGCCCCTGAGCAGTCCCACTAGCCCTCGCGCCTGCCTGCGCACGCCCCTGCGCACCCGAGTCGAGCCCCTACTGCCTGCCTGCGGATGCGCCTGCGTACCCTTGCTTAGCCCCCTATGCATGCCCCTATGTGCCGCGCCTGATGCGCCTACATGCCCAGCCGCCCATCCCGAGCTTGGCACCTTGTCCCGCCGGCCCTAGGGCACCATCTTGTTGCCCAAAACCCTAATTCCTAAGTTGTTGCAAATATCTTTTATTTAATTAATTTTTAAATTATTTGAATTTAAAAGTTTAATTATTTTATCTTATTTTATTTTATTAGAAAATAAAATATCTTTTAGTTGGTTAAGATATTTTAATATCTTAAGTTTAAATAATTATTTGAATTTGATTATTTAATTATTTAAATTCAACTAAATTAAAAAGATGACAAAAATGGTTATTTAAATAAAAGTTAGTTTTAATTAAATAAAATAATTAGAAAGTTTGTTTCTGTTGGGTTTTATGCCCTTATAAAACCATGTCGGGCATGTAGCACGATTTCATATTATCAATAAAAGTAGTAGAAATCATTTAGTTTGACAACCATGTTGCTTGCTTGTTTTATTACATGATTATTGAAATAATATAAACATTTATAAAATCTCGAACATAGGGATAGTTACAATTATAGTGACTAGGTCACAGTGGATTATAGTTGTAATTATATGTTCAAAAGAACGAGTCCTAAGATTAGATCAGTGTATTGGATTTTCACTGATTAGGTAATCTACGGTATGATCTACTTACACATTCAGGAGGTGATGTCTTCTCCAAGGCATCGACCAAGTAGATAAGATCGGATGTATTTAGTTACATCGGACTAGGACCGATATTGATTATTGATTGATAAATAAGCATCGTTGTTATAAAATCTAATCAATGTCACAACGTTGACCATATGTTAAGTCGATCTTAATTCTGAGTGATAATATTCTGCTAATTATATTATTTAAATCTTTTGACTTGTTCGTTACCAGCTTACCCTACGGTCTAGCCCATACTTACATCTTGGAGATTTATTAGTGTAATTGAGTGGGAGTATTATTCATAGATACGAAATCTATAACTTCTGTATGAGAAGTGAAAAGATGATTTCCTTAATTTCTTTGTTCAAAAGGTTAAATGATTGAGATCTCATTTCTGTGATTAAGTTCACGGAAATATCATTTATAAGGAACTTAGTGGGAGTTAAAGATAAAATACTGATGAGGGGTAAAACGGTAATTTGCACCTAGCTCATTAGTAAGTCATCGATAGAGGATTAACTGATTGTAATGGTTATAACAATGGATAACATATTTATGGTTTTGAAAATACGTTCTATGAATTCAAGAGTTCAATTCCGAGTCTATAGTGGAGTCACGAGGAATTAATAAGGTAGTGAAATTATTCGTAAATAAATTCACGGTAACTTGTTGAAGCTTGATTTCATGGATCCATGGTCCCCGCATCACCTTTGAGTAAATAATCTAGAATGTCTCAATTAATTGATTTAATTATCAATTAGGATTTTTAAATTTGACTAGGTCAATTTTGGAAAATTTACAGAGATATGAAATTTAGAGAATAAAAGAGAATCTTTGGGTAAATTTATTAATATTGATAAATTGGTATCAATATAAATAAATAATATTAAATCAAGTTTTAAATTATAATTAGTTAATTTGAATAAGGATTTAATTAATAAATTAAAAAAAATGTATTGAATTTAGGCCCAGTTGGGATTTAAATTCAAAACAAAGAGATTGGGCCCAAATCCATTTATGGCAGCCCAAGGCTTTTATTTTTGTTTATTATTTTTAATTAATTTAAATTTAAATAAATCTCATTAAGTTTCCTATATAAGGAATATGATATCTAGGGTTTTCATATGGAAGTGAGTTTTCAGTTGATTGGTAAGTGAAAACCTAGACAGTCTAACTTTTCTTGGCCACTCCCTCTTCTTCTTCTCTTCAAGATCTCTATCTCATGTGTTGAGAACCAACCCACACTAGTTCTAAGTTGATCAAAGGCTTGGTGAGGAAGACTGTGTTGTTGATCTTGTTCAATCTTTTGATAATACAGAAAGGAATCAAGGGTTAGAGAGATTGAAGGATGGAGTTGTTCCAATTCCGCTACGTAATATAAGTTTTTACTTTACTCTGTATTTGTAACAATTTCATAGGGGCATGTTCTAGGAATTTGCATGTTTGTTTGATAATATGTAAATTGCATAAAAATAAATAAAGATCCTGCAATGAGCTTTTCCAACAGTTTCTAATTAATAAGTTTGGCAAAGCAAAGTTCCTAAAGATTAGCAAAAAAACCTAAAAGAAAGGAGGAGTATTCTTGGAGAGTCTTGAAAGCTACATAGGCTTAGATTGCAATTTTATTTCTAATTTTTTCAAAGGGTTGTAAATCTTAGAAATATCTATTAGTACTCGGTTCATCATTTATTGTTTATTTATTTATTGTATTTATTTAAATAAATGTCCATTGATGTTTGATTGATAACATGATCATGCATTAGTCAACTATATGCCATTCATGAAACCCCACACAATTTCTCATTAATCATGCATCTTTTAGAAACATGATTATCTAGGATTGTTCTATTTGTTTATATGAATTGTTATGGGGAAACCAATTGCATGTAAAATACTAAGTATTAAATTAGTTAAAACTTGGTAACTCACACCATAATAAAAGGCAATAGATTTTATAGGCTTTTAAGATAACCAACTTTATGTAAAATAATATTTTTTTAGTAAAGTTAGATGAATGTAATGGGTAATTATTTAGATCACATTAATTATAGATCAGACTCTTTTATAATTATGAATTTTTTAATTAATTAAATTCATAGGGTTATTAATAAACTAGTAATTAATTTAGAATTAATTGATTGGTTTAATAAAACACATTTAATCTAAAATAGTAAGTGGGAGAATGTGAACATCTCAATGTGACCTATGGTCTCCATTATTAGTACAACACCATGAGATATGAATAGGGCCTCGAGGCGGCTTTGTTTCTGTCCCCTTAAGGAAGGTTTCTAAATATATTAATACCAAGGTTGGCTTTTTACGAAGATAGGAAGAAATGATGTATTTTAGGCTTGACCGACCCTAAGGCGGCACTCTCTAAGTTAAGTCATGAATTCCAAAATAATGGGTTACTGTAATGCCCCAAATTTCCTAATAAGGTTCAAGACCTTGATTAGGAGGCCAGGAGGGCCATAATTGATTTGTTATGTGATTAAATGATTATATGCATGTTTAGGTGTATTAAATATGCATGTGAACCCATTTATGAGTAATTGGGTGATTTTCATATTTTGGTCATTTCAGACATATTTGGCATATATGTGATATGTGTGTGATGCTTTATTATTATTTGGTTATGCCAGGGTTACCCAGCACGAGACGATCCTAGGAGGTAAGCTAGTGGGAAAGTCACAACGGGATTTATTCTTGACTCGGAGTGAGTCAAGGGGTATTTAGAGCATTACCAGGTTATTGGGTAATGGGAATCAATATTTGGTGACAAATTGGGAGTTAGTAAGATCAAGGGGAAATTCTGGAGGTTTTGACTATTTTTCCCCCGGGAGTGTTTTTGGGACCCCGAGCGTTAGGATTTGTTTAAGGCTACTTAAGCTTGAAGTAACCTTTTAAGAAATAAAAAGAATGTTCTATACGTTCTCTCTCCCTCTAAGTTCCACTTTCGTCTCCCAGTCGCATTTTCGAAGGAAACTTAACTTCTAGGACTCGGATTCAAGCGAGGATCGAGGCATAGTGATCCTAGGGAAGATTAGAAGCTTATTAGCCGGAGGATTTAGTTGGGAAACAACTCAATCGGAGGTAATTCAAGTTCTAAGTTTTTAAGCTTGAATTGGACTTTGTGTTTTGATGAGTTTTTGTTAGATTTGAAGCTTGGGTTTTATGGGTTTTGGATCATGGGGATGTTTGGGAACTTTGATTTTTGAGTTTGGAGATGTTTGGATATGTTTTTGAAAGTTTTTAGATGAAGAAATGGAGTTTTTGGCTGGGTTCGAGGTTGAGTCGCGGCTCTGTTCTTGGGCGCTGCGGCTCAAGCTTGAAGAAGCTGGTGGTTTGGGGCTGATGGGCCATTTGAGCTGCGGCTCTAATTGCTGTTAGAGAAGAGTTTTTGGGCCTGACTTGAGTGGGGCTGCGGCTCTAATGGTTGGGGTCGTGGCTCAAAAGAGGAAAAGTTACCAAAGTGGGTTTTTAGTCATGGGAACTCAAACCTTAGGCCTCGGGATCATTCCTAATACTCGGTTTAGTGGGATATGATGTCTTGGAGGCTAGGTCTTGGTTCTGGGATTGGTTTTAGAACTTGAACTCATTGGATCATCGTTTATGGTTGTGACTAGGTTATCACTAGAGGCTTGGAGTAAGGATCGTGCTTGTGGCGTGTTTATTGGTAACCTGTGCTTGGACCAAAGGTAAGAAAACTGCACCCTGTGTATATGTGACATGCATGGTTATTCTTGCTGCATGTTGGTTGATTAAATGTGACATGCATTTTTATGATTGAGGCATGTCAAGTGATTAAATGTGATGCATGTGCTGCACGAGAAACATGTGATTAGGGCATGCTATGAGTATTAAATATGAGATTGTTCAGAGCTTGAGCCTCTGTGTTTATGCATGGTCCTAATTATGCTAGCAGTTGTTAAGTAAGCATGCTGAATGCCTATATTCGAATATTTGACATATGATATATGTTTGGTAGCATTGCTTGCTTGTGTGAGGTACCAACTGTTCAGAATTGGCACTGGTCGCGTATTACTGACCTGAGAGTCAGAAACGGCATAAGCGTCGAGGAGGCAGGGCCGAATGAAGATTAGATCTAATCGATATAAGTGTTGAATGACTCATATGGGGTATTAATGCTGGACCGACCCGAAGGTCGATGAAAATTATAAGCGCTTGGCTAGTCCAGGACTAGTTACTCAGAGTCAGGGCCTAAGGCCTAGGTGACAGCTTGTCACATGGCTAGGGAACAATGTTCCATAGTTATGACTCTAGGGTCATGAGGAAGGTTATTGTAACGCCTTGGTTACCCCAGAACAGTTACGGTGAACGGTGGACCAGAAATTTGACTCGCTACCCGAGTCCTTTGGTCAAAAACGTGCTCTAAGTGTAATTAACAGGCTAAGGTATAAAACCAATAAAAAGGAAATGGATATTTTCATTACAAACTGCTCTGCAGAGCTAATCAAAACATTTACAAGTCGTTCTCAGTACAAAATGGTCATTACACTTTTAAATTTACAATCCCGCTGACCTAAGCGGCAAAATTAGGGTAAACTCCCTAGTTCCTCTGAGAACTCCTTGGCCGTGGTGGTCAAGCGGCCGCATATGTACACATCACCACCTAAGCTCTCCACTCAAGGCTAGGTGAGCTTTTCTTTTCCTTTACCTGCACCACATAGCACCCATGAGCCAAAGCCCAACAAGAAAACATAACACTATACATAAACATTATTAAATGATTATCATCATAATCACACTGAGCACAAAGCTTTCAAACAAGTGAGTGAACATCACATGAGGTCCTGATAAACCATACTGAGTGACTGTCAAGCATGTCACTATTTCAAATGGAAGAGTGGCTGCTAGGTAAGCCACTAGCCTTCAACAGGTTCTGGTAAACCATACTGAGTGACTGACAAGCACGTCACTGTTTCAAATGGGAGAGTGGCTGCTAGGTAAGCCACTAGCCTCCAAGCGCTTATTTCATTCATCGACCCTCGAGGTCGGTCTGGCATTAATGCTCTTTGCGTCATTCAATGCTGATATTCAATTAGATCTAATCTTTGTTGGCTTGCGTTAACACGCTAAGGCTGTTATGACTAATGAGTCAGTGCAACGTGACCAGTGCCCAGTACCACTGCCGAACCTGACTAATAAGTCACAGCTTCACAGTTGATACTAGCACCTTTGCCAAATCTGACTAATGAATCAGTACCATGCACAAGTGAGCAAAATTTGCTAAGTATACCACATTCAATCCATGTCCATATTTACACAACTAACATGCCTCATGAATATCCATGCATGTCACACTTGGGGTGCAGTTTTCTTACCTTTGATTCGAGCTAGAGTGAACAAAAGAACGACCCTTGAGAACGGTTTAGCGTTTAGTCCTTTAGCGGTTACCTAATCATAACACATATAGGATACCATCAATAATCATGATAATCAAGGGTTCTCAAACCATTACCTAGCCTCCAAGAGATCAATACAAACTAATCCAAGTAGTAAGGACACTCCCGAGGCCTAAAACTAGGTTCCCGGGGTCAAAACGAGCAAACGGGGCGAAAACAGGGCAAGGGCTGCGGTCCTTTCACCTTGGGCCACGGCCCCCAGGGTTCTCTGAGGCAAGGGCCGCGGCGCCCTCCATCAAGGGCCGCGGCGCCCAGCAAGCACAAATTCTCCACCTGCTTCTTCAAGGCAGGGCCGTGGCGCCCCAAGAACAGGGCCGCGACCCTTCACCCTGGGCCATTCCCAACCGCATTTTTAACACTCCAAAGCCTCCAAAATCATACCTAAACATTCCCCAATCATCAAAACAAAGTTCCCAAGCTTCCCCATGCATCAAAACCCTCAAAACCCAAGGTTCAAACGAATCGAAAACTCAACAATTCACAAAATCAATTCAAAGCTTAGAAACTCGGAAAAACTCAAAACTTAAACTTCGATTACCTTCAATTGGGTTGTTTTTTGTCAAATCCTTAGTTCAAGAAGCTTCTAATCTTTCCTAGGATCGCTATGCCTCGATCCTCACTCGATTCCGACTTCTAGAACTCAAGATTTCGTCAAATATGCTCCGGGTGGCAAAAATGAACTAACGAAGGGGAACGAGAGGTTTTCTATTTTATGTTCTATCTGATAAGCTACTTCAAGCTTAAGTAACCTCAAATAAAACCTAATGCTCGGGGTCCCGAAAACACCCCCGAGGAAATTATAGTCAAAACCTCCAGAATTTCCCCCTGATCTCAAATATTCCCAATTTATCATCAAATAAACATTTCTATTACCCCAAAATTGACCCCGTTATGACAAAACCGCTAATCCACTAAAAATGACCGTCTCATGCCGAATAGCTCGAACATATCTCCATAATAATGGAATCTCATTCACAAATCACATCATGCACCCAAATACACAAATTACCCTCAACGGGCCAAATTATCATCACACCCCTGTAATTAGAAATATGGACTCACATGCAAGCATTTCACATCATATTATAATATAATCAACATGTACATGCATATTATCAATTAATAACATAATTAAACAAGTATGGCCCTCCCGGCCTACTATTCACGCCGTTAAACATATCGGAGAATTCGGGGCATTACAGTTATGTTGGTGACTAATCATCATGCACCTATCCTGTTTAAGCTAGTGAAAGGTTCACTTATCTATAAGCCCTGGTGACCCTATCGTCACATGGCTATTGGGAACAGAACCTACCTCAGTGACTATTACAACTGTCACTCTTCTATTTGGGGCTTAAAGCCCGGGATGATTATTATGATCATCGGTTGATGTTGTATATCCATCATTACATGAACTCATTTGCCTGCTTGAATAGGGCTGTATTTGCTAGGCGTGTGCCTTATGATTCGATGACATGTTATTACTGTTCATGAGCATATTGAGTTTTATTGCTAGGCTTCGGCTCACGGGTGCTATATGGTGCAGGTAAAGGCAAAAGAAAGCTGAACCATCCTTGAGTTGGAGATCTTAGGTGGCGATGTGTACATATGCGGCTGCTCGACCGCCACGGCTGAGGGTTGAAAGAGGAACTAGGGTTAAACCCTATTTTGTCGCTTAGATCGGCTAGTTGTAAATATTTTCTTATAATAGACCTTTAAATTATATTTTTGGGATCCCAATGTATACAGTACATGTTCTAATGAAACGTTATATCTTAACCAAAAATTTTAATCCTTAAACCGCTAATCATACTTAGTTACACGTTTTTGGCCAAATGACTCGATTATCGAGTTTAGCACTATTTACAAGGCACACCATAACGGTCCCTGGAGTTTAGGGCGTTACAGTTACACTTACAAAGATGTAATTAAGCTTTTGCATTGGATAATTGATAACTCCATTTTAGAATGTGTTTTTGTGGTAATCTTGAGTCTTTATGTTTGTTTTGTGCAAGATTACACTTGTGTTTGTTTTTGTTGTAAGTCGGTACTTTGGATCAAGTGCTAAAGTGAAAAGAAGAAAAAATTGTGGAAAATGGAGCTTTTAGTGGTTGTTCGACTCAAATTGGCGCTAAGGATGAATTATAATAAGTTTTTGATGAAGGAAGGATGTCAAAAGGTTAAAATCTGGAAACAAATATAGAATTAAAGTCGCGGCATAGGCATAAAGGCCGCGAATCTAACATAGTCAGAGGCTAAAGGTTTATTGAAAGGAATTAGAGTTGCAACTTGGTCAATAGAGTCGCGGCGCTAGAAGAAACAGAGGCAAAACCCACAAGGTCCATGGAGATGTGGGTTGTAATCTGGGTTTAGAGGGTCGCGGCGCCTGAAGACCGAACCAGACTTTGAAATGCCTTAAAAATGACATGGGTCGCAAACTAAGAAAGGCCAAGCCGAGGCCCGCCCTTGAAAAAAGAAGAATTCAGTTTTTTTTCATATAAATTCATACTTTATGTTTTAATTAGGGTTAGGTCAGATTTTAATTAAGAATTTAGAGATTAAATTTGATTCTGAGACAGTTTTTTTTGCACTTTCATATTTCTATTTCTTCTTCAAGCTTTTAAATTTTATGTTTCTAAATAATTATTTTGTTGTTTAAGTCATGTCTAATATGAACTAAACATCTCTATCTACGGTTTAATGTAGTTTCTTCGATTTCTATTTAATGTTATTATGATGTTTTATTAATTCTTCTTCTTTATTCTAAATTATATAATGTTTGTTTAATGCTAGTAAATATCTTATCAATATTTGCTTGATATTTTATTTTGATTCAAAATTCGAAAGATGCGAATTGAATATGTTATCGTTATATAGACATAGGTTGCATATTCGACAAAAGTACATGTATGGCTTGTGTAGCAATTAGGTTTTTATGCTTAATGCCTCCTATAAGTTTAAGTTTATCACAAAGATGTAGAAAATATGCATATAGGTTGAGATCTTATATCTTGAAAAAGAATAGGAATCGATTTTTGTTAACGTTCTATTAGAATAGGAAAAAAGAAATTTAGAACTGATTAATAAAATTAATAGAATGAAAAGTTGATGAAGTTAATACCCTAGGTCTTTTTATTATTGATTTTTATCCTTTGATTAATTGTTTTGTTTTTAGTTATTGAAATTGTGTTTATAGTTAGATCTATTCATCTTAATTGTACTTGCCAAATAGAAAGAAAGAGCGATTATTGGTAATTGGTTAATAATCTCTGTGGGACGATATCTGTTCTTCCTGAATTTATTACTTGGCACGACCACGTACACTTGCGTTCATATTTACCGATCAAGTTTTTGGTGCCGTTGTCGGGGACTAATATCCAATATCAAAATTAATAGTTTTTTGTTTAACTTTGGTTTTTTTTTCTTTTAGTACTCATTCGGATCGAGGTTATATTATGTTTTAGGAATTATTGGTATATGCGACGAAGTAGACAAAATGAACTCATACTGGTAGATCTTGAACTTGAAAGAACGTGCAGACAAAACCGAAAGATAAAGAAAATGCTGGATTTTTCCATGGCTGAGAATCAAGGAAATGCAACAAAAAATGATGCTAATGTTAATAATAGTCCAAATATTGCAGAGGTTCCAGTGGAGCGAGGAGCAAGGACGCTTAGAGATTATGTACTTCCTACTATCACAGGAGTGCATTCATGCATCAGACACCCCACAATTGATGCAAATAATTTCGAGATTAAGCCAATAATATTACAAATGGTGCATTCTACTGTTCAGTTTGGGGGGTTGCCCATGGAAGATCCTAATTTGCATATAGCCAATTTCTTGGAGCTATGTGCAACATTTAAGATGAATGGGGTGAGTGATGATGTGATTAGACTTAGATTATTTCCATCCTCTCTACGAGACCGAGCGAAGAGTTGGATAATTTCATTGCAAGCTAATTCTATCACAACATGGGAGGAGTTAGCTCATAAGTTCTTAGCAAAGTTTTTCCCCCTAGTAAAAGCTACAAAGTTGAGAGGGAAAATTTATAATTTCTACCAGACAGAAGGGTAATCATTGTATGATGCATGAGAAATATTTAAAGAGTTATTAAGAAAGTTCCCTCATCAAGGGATTGAAAAATGGATGTTAGTCCATAATTTTTACAATGGGTTAGGCAGTACTACTCGCACTATCATAGATGCAGCATCGGGATGAGCGTTTATGAGAAAGAGTGCCAATGAATCTTATGATCTACTAGAGGAGATGGCCATGAACAATTACCAGTGGCCTACTGAGAGGGAAAATACAAAGAAGGTGGCTGGGATGGCTGAATTAGATGCCATCTCAATGCTTACAGCTCAAGTGGCATCCTTGACGAAACAACTACAATAGAATAACCTCACAACTCAAGCCATGAAATTACAAAGCGTGTGTGAAATGTGTGGAATGGCGCATCCACCTAACCAGTTTCCTGCAATGGATTTAAATTATTTTCCTATGGAACAAGTTCAAGCCATAGGAAATAGCCAAAGGCAGCCAATAATCCATATTCCATGTTCTACAACTAAGGGTGGCAGAATCACCCTAACTTGTTTTGGAAAAATAATCAAGGAGCACAACCGCCATACCCACAAAATCATCCTCAATATCCACCCCATCAATCCATATATGGGCTAAATCCTCGACTGTATTATGATCCTCGTCAAGAAATGCCACAACACCCACCACTGCATCCTCAAGTGAACCCACCAGAAGCACAGTCAGACATGTTGAACCACTTTATGACTGAAAAAAGGTCTTCGATAAAGAGTTTGGAGATACAAATTGGTCAATTGGAAAAGTTAATGTCTAACCGGGCTCAAGGGAATTTACCAAGCTCCACTGAGGTAAACCCAAAAGAACAATGCAATGCAATATCTTTGAGGAGTGGTAAGAAGTTGGAAGAGCCAAGTAAGAAGCCTATTCAGTTACCAAAAGTGGTCGATGAGAAAAAGGGTAAAATTATAGAAGAGGTTAATGAAAACTTTGAGAAAAAGGAGCCAAAAACAAGTATAGAGCATCACATTAAGATTCCATATCCTCAGAGGTTTCAAAAGAAGACATTAGACAAGCAATTTTCTAAGTTTTTAGATGTCTTTCGAAAGCTTCACATCAACATTTATTTTGCCAAAGCACTTGAACAAATGAAAAGTTATGTTAAATTTATGAAGGAGATCCTATCAAAGAAAAGGGAATTTGAGGATTATGAGATGGTTTCACTTATTGAGGACTGCAGTGCGATACTTCAAAAGAAGCTACCTCCCAAGCTTAAAGATCCCGGTAGTTTCAATATTCCATGCTCTATAGGGGGTTCAGTAGAAACCAAAGCTTTATGTGATTTGGGGGTTAGTATAAATTTAACGCCTCTATCTATTTTTAGAAAGTTAAAATTGGGAAAGGCTCGACCAACTACCGTGTCTTTGCAAATGGCAGATCGCTCTATAAAGCATTCTAGGGGTATTATTGAGGATGTTCTAGTAAAGGTGGACAAATTCATTTTCCCTATAGATTTTATTATTCTTGATATGGAGGAAGATGAAAATATTTCCATTATTCTTGGAAGGGCATTTTTAGCAACTGGTAGGGCCTTAATAGCTGTGCAAAAAGGAGAGTTGAAGTTGCGAGTGCAAAAAGAAGGGGTAACATTTAAAGTTTTTGCAGCAATGGAGGTTCCAAATTGTTGTAGAGTTGATGTGGTGGAAAATGAGGGTGATAAGATGGAAGTTATTAAGAAGAAAACTATGGTGAAAGGTGGAAAATGAGCAGTTCGTCGGAAAGTGAAAAGGATATTTAGTGAGAAAGCTCGATTGTTTCATGAGCGGTGGAAAGTTTAAAAAATATGCAATATCAAGAAAAGAGTGTCTTCTCATGATACTATGGCTCTCAAGGACATGAGGGGTGGTTTGGATTCGAGTTGAGTTTGAAGAAAAAGTTAAGCGTCCGGCTAAACGACGTTAACGGCAGCGCTATTGGAGGCATTCCAATTGTTTTTATTAGTTTTATTTAAGTTTTGGATTATGAACATTTTTAATTTTAGTATTTTAAGTATTTATTTTTATTTTCTTTTAATTTCTATTAAATATGAGAATAATTTAAGTTGCAGTGCTACTTCAGGCTCCGACAGAATGAACTATGGGATAACAAAAAAAAAATTATTTCCCCATTTTTGATTCACCATTTCAATCCGTATCGTTTTAAGCAATTTGAGGTGTTAGGTAAGTTTCTTTTCGTTAGCTTTTATTTAAACATTTGGGACAATGTTTGGGTTAAGTTTGGGGGAAGGGATTTATTGTTTTGTATATATTTGTTAGTTGTGTTGTGTTTGTTATGTTTTGTCTAGGTTGTTTAGAGTGTTAGTTGAATCAAGTTGACAATGATTAGCCAATGATAATATGATTGAATGATGTGTTGTATAAATTGAATGAGAATGAAGCTATAAAAATCCTTGTGCTTGGCTTAATATTTCTTTCCAATTTTTACATTGTCCACTTAAATAATTGAGAGCTTAATCATGATTTTTAATAAATTTTATGTGATTGAATATTATTTATGCTTCCTGAATTTTTAAAATAAAAATAAGATTAAAACACTGTTATCCTAGAACTTGTTTGCTTGCTATTTTAGACGAAATCCTAGATGATGCATGTTTAGGAAGATGATTTAGTGAATTCTTTGAATCGATTGAGCCTTTCAAGCCAACCTTGATGTATTAAATCCTTAGTTACCCAATTTTGAGCCTAATTTTATTCTTTTTGTTTGACACTTATTTTGAGCTTATTTGAAACTTTGTTATTTTTTTCTTCCCTTTGATATACCATGAGCATATGAAAAGTGAGTGGGGGATGGTTTGTCATGGGGTTTATATTTGGAAAATTTGTCAATAGAAGAAGAAAAATTGAGAGAGGAAGAAAAAAAAAAGTATATTGAAAATAATCTACACCCCAATTGAAAATACAAAGAAATAAGTTTGGGGGAGTGTAGTATCATTAGAAAAAAAATAAAAAGAAAAAAAATCAGTTTATAAGTTTCTCTCAATGTAAGTAAATTTGGGAAATTTGGGATTTTGTTTGGGGTTTGCAAGTTGATACAAGAATGGTTTGCTCAGTTTGTGTGCTTATGGTATATTTGAGCCTAAATGATATTTTTTTCATCTACCTTTACCTAAGCCAATCAATTATAAGCTGTGAAAGTCCTATTGATTTCTGAGCATTCTACATTAGTGGAGATTAGTAAGTATAGCAAGCTTATGGGATAATAATATTAATTGATTGTAATGAAAAAAAAATTGGTGAGCATGAATTGATTCAAATACATTTTATTTATTAATCATGATTTTGAGAGCTTTTCTTTTTGTTTGGACTTAAGTGAATTGGAAGAATGTTTTGACTGAAATTATGGATTCTAAGTTGATTTTCCTGAAGATTATATAAGTGTGTTGGTCATCATAGCTTGAGGCATGAATTACTGTTGTCGGCTTGATTCAAGTGTGTTTGTTGTTTAGGTTTTTAGTTGAGTCTGTTTCTTGTTGTGTTCTTTACTCGAGGGCGAGTAAAGAGTAAGTTTGGGGGAGTTTGTTAACTCCATTTAAGTGTCGTTTTAGAATGTGTTTTTGTGGAAATCTTGAGTCTTTATGTTTGTTTTGTGCAAGATTATGCTTGTGTTTGTCTTTGTTGTAGGTCGGTACTTTGGATCATGAGCTCAAAGTGAAAAGAAGAAAAAATGATAGAAAAATGGAGCTTTTGGTGGTTGTTCGACTCAAATTGGTGCTAAGGATGAATTATAATAAGTTCTTAATGAAGGAAGGATGTCAAAAGGTTAAAATCTGGAAAAAAAAAATAGAATTAGAGTTGCGGCATGGGCTTAAGGGTCGCGACTCTAGCATAGTTACAGGCTAGAGGTTTACTGAAAGGAATTAGAGTCGCGACTTGGTCAATAGAGTCGCGGCGCTAGAAGAAACAGAGGCAAAACCCACGAGGTCCATGGAGATGCGGGCTGCGACCTGGGTTTAGAAGGTCGCAGCGCCTGAAGATCGAACCAGATTTTGAAGTGCCTTAAAAACAACACGGGCCGCTACCTAAGAAAGGCCAAGTCACGGCCCGCCCTTGAAAAAAAAAGAATAATTCAGTTTTTTCATATAAATTCATATTTTATGTTTTAATTAGGGTTAGGTCAGATTTTAATTAAGAATTTAGAGATTAAATTTGATTTTGAGAAAAAAAATTATGCACTTTCATATTTCTATTTCTTCTTCAAGCTTTTAAATTTTATGTTTCTGAATAATTATTTTGTTTTTTAGTCATGTCTAATATGAACTAAACATCTCTATCTAGGGTTTAATGTAGTGTTGTGAATTTTCTAACGATTAAAATATGCGCAAGTATACACAGTCGACAACAAGTAATACAGTGATACAGTATCAAAGTTCGTCTCCACAGGGACTTTTAAACTAAAAATAATGCAATATCAACTACCAACAATTTACAATTCAGTAACCAAATCAAGAGAAAATTTATGTAATTAATTCTGAAAATAAATGTAAATGAGCAAATTAATTAAACTAAAAATCAGAGATTAAAATGAAAGAATTCTGGGTGGATTTCAGATATGAGAAAAATGGATTTGGGTGGTTAATTCCCCTCGGTTCGTTCCAGTTGCTACAGCAATGACTCAGCAATGGGTCAGCAATTTATGTCACAGTTAACAGATTTCGCAAAACCCAGTAAGTTTTTCCAAAAACTTAATATCTATTGTCTATAACCCCCCTCAATACATTCCTGTATTAAAACAGACTATAACCAACCAATCAAGCACCAAATCTTTAGGTTATGCAAGGCAGCAAAATAGTCCTATTCCACTACTCAAAATCACCTAAAACTAGGTAAGTTTCTTGCATCAATTGAATGGGTTCAGCTAGAGTTCCCTTTTCCAAGCTAGATCTAACTTAATAAATGCTAAAAATGGCCAGTAATTAACATTCACTTATCATTACAGCACATTCAATTGAACTATGAAATAAACAACTTAACCATGCATTTAGAAATTTAGTTCATACATAAGGGTTCATAACCACCCAAATCTTTAGGGTGTTAGTTCATAGCTGAAATTATAAACATAAGACTAGTACAGAATATTTCCATGAAGTTTGAACAGAAATTGAGATGAGAAAATAATACAAAATTAAAGAGAAATAGAGATTAGAGAGAATTGAGTGTTGAGCTCTAGTCCCCCTTAGGCGTCTGCCTTCTTTTTCTCTCCTATTTCGTACTCCCTTCTTCTTCTTTCTTTCTGCTTCTCTCTGTCAAAAATATGCAGAATACTTCAATGATAATGGGTCATCCCTTTCTATTTTTCGGCTGCCTCCTCTTTAGGGTACTTGGTTTACTCTAATTAGTAAGTCAAAGTCAATTGTGCCCTCTTGTCCTTTGCCACACCATCCAGCTGACTCATTGTACAACATTCTCGCCACCTAGGTGTCACTTATTCTTCATTAAGTCCAGCTGGAATTTGTCACGTTTCTTCACTGGTCCCTGCTGATTGCTACGTTGTGGTTGCTACAGCATTGATAGAACAGCAACATGCTATTTCCAGATTTGTTCCCCTTCTTGATCCAAAGTTCCCGATCACCTATTCCAGCCTCCTTTCCTGCTTAACACATACACTAAACTACATAAATCACTCAAAAATATGACAATGCAAACACAAGGTCCCTAGCTACACAGGCACACTAAATTATACACATTACTCTTTTGTTTGGTTTAAAAATTAAGTTTAAAGATGTGAAAATAACTCTAAATCTTAGAGTTATCATGTAGTCACGTAGATTTCTATTTAATGTTATTATGATGTTCTATTAATTCTTCTTCTTTATTCTAAATTATTATATAATGTTTGTTTAATGCTAGTAAATATCTTATCAATATTTGTTTGATTTATGATTTTGATTCAATCGAAAGATGCGAATTGAATATGGTATCGTTATATAGACATAGGTTACATATTGGACGAAAGTACCTGCATGGCTTGTGTAGCAATTAGGTTTTTATGCTTAATGCCTGCTATAAGTTTAAGTTTATCACAGAGATGTAGAAAACCTGCATATAGGTTGATATCTTATATCTTGAAAAAGAATAGGAATTGATTTTTGTTAACCTGCTATTAGAATAGGAAAAAATGAATTTAGAACTGATTAATAAAATTAATAGAATGAAAAGTTGATGAAATTAGTACCCTAGGTCTTTTTATTATTGATTTTTATCCTTTGATTAATTATTTTGTTTTTAGTTATTGAAATTGTGTTTATAGTTAGATCTATCCATCTTAATTGTACTTGCCAAATAGAAAGTAAGGAGCGATTATTGGTAATTGGTTAATAGTCTCTATGGGACGATATTTGTTCTTCCGGAATTTATTACTTGACATGACCACGTACACTTGCGTGCATATTTTACCGATCAAGTTTTTGGCGACTCTATTGACCAAGTCGCGACTCTAATTCCTTTCAGCAATAATTGCATCTTGACCAAATCAGCGATACTTTATATTTAAAAGAGAAAATAAAGAGTTATTTTAAGTTTTAAATTATAAAGATAAGATTTTCTTATAAGCTATTTGAATTTAACTTGACCAACCCTAAGGCGACACCTTATTTGTTGGGTGGTTTTATCGTGGAAAAGTAAATGTTAATTTATGTGTTTTAATTATTGCATTCATGCATCATGTTTACTTTCCAAAACATTGATATTGTTTCAAATGATAATATTATTGCATTTTATTTTCAGTCATAAAATGTTGCCACCCAATTATTTTCCTATAACGTGCCCGGTAATGCATCAAAAGATTGATGATCATATAAAGAAAGTAAAAATGACTGAAGATGGATGGGAAAATTCAACTTTGTTCGTTTTTCTTGCCAAAAATCTTAAACATATCTATAATGAGAAGAGACATCCTCTTGTACCATCATGGGATGCAAGTAAAGAGGAACATGAGAAATATGTTGATTGGATGAGACCAAATCACATGGCGAGATTTTACTGTCTTAGTACCATGGAAGAAAAGCTAAGAAAAAAATTCGAACACATTGAATGTGCTAGTGATTTGTGGGATGCTGCCTTTGAGGATTTACAGACAAGACCACAATCACGAAAAAGGTAGATATGATTTACCTTTACCTTAGGCTTAATAGCGGATTATGATACATAAAGTTCTAACTATTTGATTTAGAAACCACTAATCATATTTTTTGTTAGTTGTTCTTCTTTACAGACACTTGAGCAATCAAGAGGAACTTGTAGATGGAGACAAAAAGTTGAAAAGAAAAAGAGGAAAAGCGTCTAGTTCAAGAAAGCGTTAAAGAAAGTCCATTTATTTAAAATTCTTTAGTTTTATTAATAGATAACTTTATTGTTGTTTGAACAATGTTTAGTTCACTTTTTTTAGTTATTTTGAAATTTTATTGCATATAATGACTTTAGAATATTTTCTTTAGACATGCAATTGAATATTCAGACTTTATCGCTTTCATTAAAATGAACAAACACTCAATAATTCAAAATTATTTAAAGTAGCAAAACCGCAAGGTAACAAAAGACAAAAAGTTTTAAACGAAGATGACACATATCTTTGGCATCTTAGACTTGGTCATATAGGTTTAGAAAGGATAAACCAGTTAACAAAAGATGGACCTTTGAGAGAACTAAAAGCTGGAACTCTTCCGGTTTGTGAATCTTGTCTAGAAGGAAAAATGACTAAACGTCATTTCTCAGCGAAAGGAAATAGAGCCAAAGAACCTTTGGAGCTTGTACAAGCGATGTCTATGGTGCAATCAATGTATAATCAAGAGGTACATATGAGTATTTCGTCACTTTTATTGACGATTACTCAAGATATGGTCATACTTACTTAATACTTAGGAAATTTTGTTTCAAGAATTCAAAGCTGAGGCTAAGAAGCAGTTAGGTAAGACTCTAAAGACACTTCGATCTGATCGAGGTGGAGAATATTTGGATTTAGAATTAACAGATTTCTTGCTGGAGCATGGTATTTTATCCCAACTCACAACACCAAGAACGCCACAGTAAAATGGTGTTTTTGAAAGAAGAAACAAGACCTTGTTGGACATGGTCCTGTCTATGTTATTCTACTCTTCACTTCCTCTCTCATTCTGGGGATATGCACTTCAAACGGCGACGTACATTTTGAATGTAGTCTCATCTAAAACCATTAGCAAAATTCCACTGGAACTGTGGAATGGAAACAAACTTAGTTTGCACTATTTCCACATTTGGGGATGTCTTGCTCATGTTCTTAGACCTAAATCAGGGAAACTTGAATCAAGGTCGGAAATGTGCATTTTTGTTGGCTACACTCTAGAAACAAGAGGTGGTTATTTCTCTAGTCCCAAGGATCAAAAGGTATTTGTTCCCACAAATGCGACCTTCCTTGAACATGACTATATGAATATTTATAAACCTCGGAGCAAGGTAGTATTGTAGGAACTCACAGCTAATAAGATTCCATCACAATCATCTTCCTCATTAAATGATAAATGACAAACCGAGGAAACCATGATTCCTGAAAAAGAAACCCCAGTGCAACGTCATAGTGGGAGGATTGTGAGACAACCTGTTCGCTACGAACATGAGGCACATGTCCTTGTTTCTGATACAAACAAGGACGATCCATTAACCTTTAAAGAGGAAATGGATGATCCTGAAAAGGAGAAATGGCAAGAAGCCATGAACCAAGAAATGGAATCGATGTATTCCAATTCTGTCTGGAAACTTGTGGATCCACCTGAAGATGTCAGACCCATAGGGTGTTGTAATGCCCTACTACTCAAGGAAAGTTACACTGTGTATTTTAAATAGTGCTAAAATCGATAAACGAGTCATTTTGTCATAAATGTGTAACTAAACGTGATTAACAGTTTAGGGTTAAAAAATTTGGTCAAAGATACAAATGTTTCACTAAAACGTTTACTCTATACATGGGATACCAAAATACATTTAAAAGGTTAATTACAATAAAAGAGTTACAACCTGCCGACCTAAGCGGCAAAATAGGGTTTGACTCTAGTTCCTCTTTAAACCCTCGGCCGTGGTGGTCGAGCAGCCACATATGTACACATCGTCACCTAAGCTCTCCAACTCAAGGATGGTCCAACTTTCTTTTCCCTTTACCTCCACCACATAGCACCCATGAGCCAAGGCTCAACAAGAAAACTTAAACATGCTCATAAACAGTTATAACATATTACCAAACCATAATAAGCATGTCTAATAGTATTAACCCTACTCATGCATGCATACCATCCATATAAATGACTACAACGTCATATGGGTCAATTGCCCTAGATAAATGATCAATGCATCATACCGAGGGTCCAATGCCCAAAATACATGACTATGGAATCATACTAGGGCTCAGCGCCCAAACACATGATTAATAAATCATACTGGGTTAATGCCCTAAGATATGGGATTAATGAGTCACCCCAGGGCCCTTTGCACTGTCCTTTGGGTAACCAGCCTTGGAGCTGGCCCAGCGTACATGGCGTTGAGTTTTCCTTGACCGCCAGGTCGATCAAGTGTATGATGCACTTCTGGTTGGACATAACCATATCGACCAGCGCTCAGTGCACTATTGTCATCCTTGACTCATATGTCAATGCCTTACGACCAGCACTCAGCGTGCTAAGGCCATCCTTGACTAATAAGTCAATGCTTTACGACCAGCACTCAACGTGCTAAGGTCTTCCTTGACTAATAAGTCAATGTTTTACGACCAGCATTCAACATGCTAAGGCCGTCCTTGACTAATAAGTCAACACTGGGGCCTAGCCCTAGGATATAGGACTAATAAGTCACCCCAGGGCCCATTGCCCTGTCCTCTGTATAACCAGCCTTGGAGCTGGCCAGCGTACCTAGTGCTGAGTTTTCTATGACCAATAGGTTGGTCAAGCATATGATACACTCCTAGTTAGACATAACCATAATGACCAGCGTTCAGTGCGCTATTGTCATCCTTGACTCATAAGTCAATGCTTTTTGACCAGCGCTCGGCACTATTATTGACCTTGACTAATAAGTCAATGCTTTTCAACTAGCGCTCGGTGTTATTGTCGACCTTGACTAATAAGTCAATGCTTTTCTAAATTATATAATGCTAACAGACATTCATCATATATTCAATATCCAGATACAAAGCATTCAACATGCTTAATCAACAATCACAAGCATAATCATAATCATAATCATAATCATGCACATACTCAGGCGTTCATGCCCTATTCATGTTCATGTTCAACAATTCAGGAATCACAAACATAATCATAATCATGCACATTTACAGAGATCCAATCTCTGATAAATTCTATATTCAATATTCAGACCAAGCCATAATCACATGTATCACATACTGGGTGCAATTTTCTTACCTTTAGCCCAAGCACAGGTTACTAATGAACAACCCTCGAGCAGGATCCCGGTTCCGAGCCCCTAGCGATAACCTAGTCACAACCATGATATAGAATCCCATTAAAAACTTGTAAATAAAGGCTTCCAGGCCAATTCCTATCCTTCGGGACCTTGAATTCTACAAAATTAGGTAGTAGATTCGATCCTGAGCCTTTAGGTTTGAAATCGCGTCATTAAAACCTAAGGTGGCCATATGTAACCAGGCGGGCCTCAAATTGACCCTAGGGGTCGCAGCACACCTCCCAGACAGACAGCCTCTCCCTGGCTGGAAGGAGATGCGGGTCGCGACTTGCCTCTGAGAGTCGTGACGCGCCTCTTAGGCAGAAAACCCTCCTGGTCCTGGGTTCACACGGTTGCGACGCCCAAGAATAGGACCGCAACCCAACCTCAAATCCAACCATTTTCTCCATTTTTCCCATCTCAAAACCCTCCATAAACCTATCCAAACATATCCAAATCCCCAAAAAAAAGTTCCCAATCAACTCCATGACCCAAAACCATCATAACCCAAGTCCCAAACAATTCAAAAACTCATCAAAACAAAAAATCCAATCAAAGCTTAAAAACTCAAAAACTTAATACTTAAAGCTCTGATTACCTCCAATTAAGTCATTTCTTGGTTAAATCCTCTGGCTATCAAGCTTCAAATCTTCCCTAGAGTCATTATGACTCTAACCTTGCTTGAATCCGAGTCCTAAAACTCGAGATTCCTTTGAAAATGTTATTGAATGCCAAAAAGAGAACGAGAGATAAAGAGAACGTGACTGAACATTCTTTTTATTTCTTATTTATTCTGTCAAGTTACTTCAAACGTAAGTAACCTCAAGCAAATCCCAATGCTCGGGGTACCCAAAAACGTCCACAGGGGCCAAATAGTCAAAATCCCCATAATTCCCTCCTGATCTCATTAACTCCAAATATATCATCAAATATTTATTCCCATTACCCAATATACCCCTTGACTCCCCCAAGTCAAGTATTGGTCCTGTTGTGACTTCCCCACTAGCTTGCTCCCTAGGATCGTCTCGTTTTGAGTAACCCAAATATATCCATATAATAATGTGGTCTCACAGATATATCACATATATGCCAAATATACCCATAACGGGCAAAATTATGAAAATTATCCTTTTAACCAGAAATGGGCCCACATGCATATTTAATACACCTAAACATGCATATCATGTAATATCATAATATAACTCACATAATCACATAATGATACACATATATATCACATAATCACATAATTTCCATAATTTGCCATCCTGGCCCGTAATCAAGGCCCTAAGCCTTATTAGGTAATTTGGGAAGTTACATGTGTAAGTGGATATACAAGAAGAAAAGAGGTGTAGATGGGAAAGTAGAGACTTTCAAAGCGAGGCTTGTAGCCAAAGGTTACACTCAGAGAGAAGGTGTTGATTATGAAGAAACATTTTCTCCTGTGGCCATGCTCAAATCCATTCGTATGCTCTTATCCATAGCAGCTGCCAATGATTATAAGATATGGAAAATAGACGTCAAGACAGCATTTCTGAATGGCTATCTTGATGAAAGTATCTATATGGTACAACTAAAAGGTGTGCAAGTTGCTGAAATCCATTTATGGATTAAAGCAAGCTTCTAGATCTTAGAATATCACTTTTGATGAAACAATTAAAACATATGGCTTCGAACAAAATGTCGACGAAGCATGTGTGTAAATACATCAAAGAAAAAGTAGTGGTTTTCTTAGTTCTTTACATTGATGGCATTTTTCTCATTGGGAACAATGGAGAGACATTGTCAAAAGAAGTGGTTAGCCAAAAAAGTTCCAAATGAAAGATTTGGGCATGGTGAGCTATGTTCTGGGAATCCAAATCCTAAGGGATAGGAAGAACAAGTTCTTGGCACTTTCTTATGCTAATTATATAGATAAGGTGCTGGAAATATTCTCTATGGAGAATTCCAAGAAATGTTAATTACCGACCATACATGGAATTGCTCTCTCCAAGGAACAATGTCCTAAGATACCTCAGGAGGAAGAGGATATGAGAAAGTATCCCTATGCTTCATGAGTTAGGAGTCTGATGCATGTTATGTTGTGTACTAGGCCCGACATATGTTATGCAGTTGGGATTGTAAGTCGTTATCAATCAAATCCTGGTTTGGAACACTAGATTTCAATAAAGGACATTCTCAAGTATCTTAGGAGAATGAGAGACTATATGCTGGTATATTCAGGTGGTGAGCTAAACCCTACTAGATACACTAATTCTGATTTCCAATCAGACAAAGACAGTAAAAAATTGACATCTGGGTCAGTGTTCACACTCGGTGGAGGAGTTGTTGTCTAGAGAAGCATTAAACAATCTAGCATAGCTGATTCAACCATAGAAGTCGAATACATAGCTGTAATGTCCCAAATTCCCTAATGTGACTTAGTGCCTGGATTAGGGGGCCAGGAGGGCCATAATTGGTTTAATGTATTATTATGTGATTATATGCATACTTGTGTGAGTTATATTATTATATGATGGTATTTGCATGCAAGGGCCCACTTCTTATAGGAAAAGCATTTTCGTAATTTTGGCATGTTAGGGGCATATTTTTATATTTATGTGCATGAATGTGATATATGGGTGAGATCACATTATTATGTGATTATGTTTGAGCTATTCGGCATGAGACAATCCTAAGAAGCAAGTTAGCGATTTTGTCATAACAGGGTCAATTACCGAGATATTGGGTAATGAGAACGATTATTTGATGATATATTGGGAGTTAGTAAGATCAGGAGGAAATTATGGGAATTTTGACTATTTTACCCTTAGGGGCATTTTGGGGACCCCAAGCATTGGGATTTACTTGAGGTTACTTAAGCTCAAAGTAACCTGTTAGAAAGAAAATACGTTCAAAACACTTTCTCTTTTTCTCCCGTTATCCCTTTTTTACCATTCGTCGCATTTTCGAAGGAAACTTATGTTTTAGGACTCGGATTCAAGTAAGGATTGAGTTCTAGCGATTCTAGGGAAGATTAGAAGCTTATTAACCGAAGGATTTAGCAAGAAATGACTTAATCAGAGGTAATCCAAGCTTTAATTTTTGAGTTTTTAAGTTTCTAAGCTTTGTTTGGATTTTATGTGTTGATGAGTTTTTGAGTTGTTTGAGGCTTGGGTTTTGATGGTTTTGGGCCATTGGGAAGTTTGGGAACTTTTTTTTTGGGATTTGGATATGTTTGGGAAGGTTTTTGGAAGATTTTTAAATGGGAAAAACGTAGGTTTTAGCTGGGTTCCAGGTTGAGCCACGACCCTGTTCTTGGGCGTCGTGGCCCAAGCTTAACGAAGAGGAGAAGAGTGGTTGATGGGCATTAGGGTCATGATGCCTGGTAGGCGGGCCACGACGCGAGGTGCATGGACCTCTATCTAGAGGCGGGCTGCAACTCAGTGGTATGGGGCCGCAGAGCTTAAGGGCAGTTTTGGCCAAAGTTGTATTTTAATCTTGGGAACTTAACCTAAGGGATCACGATCGATTCTACTACCCAGTTTAGTAGGATTCGAGGTTCTGGGGCTAGGACTTGGTCTGAGAATCTTTTATTATTTATTTTATTGATGGGATTTCATATTTGGTTATGATTAGGTGACCGCTAAGGGCCTAATGACAAGATTGTTCTCAAGGGTCGTTCTTTATTTATTTTATGCTCAAGTCTGAGGTAAGAAAACTGCACCCATGTTGTGACATGCATGGTTAGGGCTTGGCCTGAATACTGAACATAGTTTTGATTAGGCATTGGCCCTTGTAAATGCACATAGTTATGATTGTGCCTGCAAATATTGATATATGTTGCATTATGAATGTTGGGTTGCATTGTTTACTTGTGAATGGCACTGACTAATTAGTTAGAAATAACAATGGTGTTTAGTACTGGTCGTTAAGCTCTGACTTATCCGTCATGATTGACAATGGTACTGAGCATTGGTCGTATGAAATTGACTTACGAGTCAAGAGAGGCAATAGTGTATTGAATGCTGATCGATATGATTAGATCTAATGAACAAGAGCATTATATGCTCGACCGACCTATTGGTCGAAGAAAACTAAAGCGCTTGGCTAGTCTAAGCTAGTTACTCAGAGCTAGAGCTAAAAGGCTCAGGTGACTTGATAGTCACATGGCTTGGGGCACAAGACCCCAAGATGACTTAACAGTCATCAATTTAAGGCACATGGCCCCAGGATGTCTTATTAGTCATCTATTCAAGGCGCAAAACCCCAGAATGACTTAATAGTCATAATCTGATTAAGGTTGTGAGCCCCAGAATGATTTCATGATCGTTATTGTTATTTATATACATGCAATAATAAGTTTTCTTGCTGAGCATTAGCTTAGGGTGCTATGTGGTGTAGGTAAAGGGAAAGAGAAGCTTACCCAGCCTTGAGTGGGGAGCTTAGGTGGTGATGTGTACATATGCAGCTGCTTGACCACCACGGCCAATGTGTTTCTCAGGGGAACTAGGGTTTAACCCTATTTTTGCTGCTTAGGTCGACTGATTGTAACTTTTGAACTATGATGACCATTTTGGATTGTAAACAACTTTGTTAACACTTTTATGGGATAACATGTAGAGTTTAACGTTTTTAATAAATTACATCCATTCTTTTAACCGAGATTTTCACCCTGGTCCGTTAATAACACCTAGATGCACGTTTATGGCCTAATGAATCGTTTAGCGAGTTAAGCACTATTTAAAAGTACACAATGTGATGGTCTTGGCTAACAAAGGCGTTACAACTTGGTATCAAAGCGTGCCAAGGTTTAGGGTTCCTGTAGACTAGATGGGCATGCACACTCGCCACTGAAGACAAGCTCGACTCATGGTTCGATAACTATTTATGTGGTTATGTGTTTAACTGCTTATATAGAATATAAATGCTTTACCTGCATGCATAAGATGCACTATAAGGGCTGGCCCTTGACTGTTGCATGCTAAACAAGAACGTGCATATTAGCACTGATATTGCTAGAACATGCTTATTAGCATAGTTAATTGTTAATTGCTAAGTGTTAAATGTTAACTGTTATGTTTATGAATTGACATGTTTATTAGCATGATTGTGGAACATGGATGAGTTTCTGTTTGATCTTGGACCGTGAGGCGGCAAGAGGTTTATTTATCACTACCTAACTGGCTGCATTCATTATTGCAGCAACATATAAGTTGAAAGTATGCTTCCAAGGCAGATAGAACCATCAGCTGGCCAGGAAGATCAGGTCCTAAATGATAGACAAGGTCAGGATAATGACCAGGGTCAGACCCCTCAGCTAGCTCCTAATAACTGGCAGCAACTGCTTGTTGATTTACAAGCCAGAGTAACAAGGCAGGATGAAGAAATCCGCCTCCTGAGATAACAACAGGTTCCTATAGGGAAAGCAGTGCCAACAGTTGAGCAGTTTCCAGAGGCTGGAAGAAAATGGGAACCTCTTTATGAATAGTTCAGGAAACAACACCCTCCAGTTTTTTAGGATAGTGCAGATCTAGCTAAGGCAGAGTAGTGGATGAGCATGGTTACCACCATCCGTTCCTTTTTGCGGGTGTCTGGTAATGAGAGGGTGGCTTGTGCCACATATATGTTTTGGGAGGATGCCCGAATTTGGTGGGAAGTGATATCCCAGACCAGAAATGTTAATGCCCTAAGTTGGGAAGAGTTTCAGACCTTGTTTAATGCAAAGTACTATAATGATGCCATCAGGGCTGCAAAAGCCGAAGAGTTCAGAAAGCTGTTTCAGGGAAGTTTGTCAGTGACTGAGTATGCTTTAAAGTTTGACAGGATGGCAAAGTTTGCAATGGAACTAGCGCCCACTAATGCGATCAGAAGGGGGAGGTTTCTCCAGGGCTACAACCTAGGATAGCATGTGATGTTCGTATTACAACTGTGTATGAAGTTACTACTTATTCACAGGTGGTTGAGAAGACGCTCACAGCTGAGAGCGCAGAGAACAAGATTTAGGGGGACAATGCAGCCAGGAGAGACATTAGGAGGGTGGGACCTCCATTTATAGGTTCAGGTAGGGGCGGAGGCCCCATTGATTAGAAGAGGAAGGCTCCAAATGCCTTCCCAGCTCTAGGCCCTAACAGGCAACCACGTGGTATTACAATAGGCTGCCAGGGCAGCAATGAGGTCTAGAGGACTTTTCCCGAGTGCCCTAGGTGTACGAGGTGCCATCTAGGGGGGTGTTGGGCAAAAGCTTTCTTTTTAAGCGGAGTGGTGGGACATTTAAAGAAAGATTGCCCGAGAGCAAGGAAAGAACAACCAAGAAAGGTGGACAGCTCAGCCCTAGCTCGAGTGTTCGCATTGACTCAGGCAGAAGCTGACACTTGTTCCTCAGTAGTTACAGGTCAGCTTTTTAGTGTTGGAACCCCTTATACTATTTTGATTGATTTGGTGCTACACATTCTTTTGTTGCTAGTAGAATTATTGATAGACTGTGTAGACCATGTGATTATTATGCTGTGGGGTTCGGGAGCTTATTACCCACAGAGGAGTTGGTAGTATCTTGAAGTTGGGTCAGATCATTACCAGTGATAGTGGAGGGTAGAGAGTTATCAGTTGATCTGATAGAGTTGGCTATGACCGACTTTGACATGATTCTGGGTATGGATTGGTTGGTGAAGTATAGGGCAACCATAGATTCTAGAAGGAAGATGGTAAACTTTGAGCCTGAAGGTGAGGATCCTTTTGTGTTTGTTGACACTGTGCATGGACCCTATATACCCATGATATCTGTTATGGGGGCTAGAGATCTATTGCAAGGTGAATGCATAGGATTCTTAGCCAGTGTGGTTGATATCACTCAGGTCATGCCAGTGAGATTAGAGGAGACCAGGCTAGTCTGTGAGTTTCTGGATGTGTTTCCAAAAGATTTACCAGGATTTCCACCACACTAAGAGATTGAATTTGTGATTGAACTGGCACCAGGGATGGAGCCGGTGTCTAGGGCACCTTACAGAATGGCCCCAACAGAATTAAAAGAATTTAAGGTACAGTTGCAGGAGCTGTTAAACTTGGGTTTTATCAGACCTAGTTTCTCACCGTGGGGTGCACAAGTTCTATTTTTGAAGAATAAAGATGGTTCTCTGAGTGTGTGTATTGATTATAGATAACTGAATAAGTTAACAATCAAGAATAAGTATCCTCTGCCAAGGATAGACAATCTGTTTGACCAGTTGCAGGGTAAAAGGGTATTCTCAAAGATAGACCTTCAATTTGGTTATCATCAACTGAGGGTCAAGGAGGGAGATATACCAAAGACTTCCTTTCGCACTAGACGCGGGCATTATGAATTCTTAGTCATGTATTTTTGGTTGACTAATGCCCTAGCTGCTTTTATGGATTTGATGAACAGAGTGTTCAAGGATTATTTGGACCAGTTTGTGATCGTCTTCATTGATGATATTCTGGTTTATTCTCAGTTAGAGTCAGAACATGAGCAACATCTGAGGTTGGTTCTACAGAGACTGAGGGAACATAGATTGTTTGAAAAATTTAAGAAGTATGAGTTCTGGTTATCTTAGGTAACTTTCCTTGGGCTCATTTTCTGTGAGGAAGGGATCAAGGTGGACCCAACTAAGATTAAGGCAGTCGGGGATTGGCCATGACCAAAGAATGCTTCAGAGGTTAGAAGTTTCCTTAGGTTGGCAGGTTACTACAGACATTTCATGGAAGGGTTCTCAAAGATTGCCACTTCATTGACTAAACTAACACACAATAATCAAAAGTTTGTGTGGTCAGACAAGTGTGAGAACAACCTCCAGGAACTAAAGCAGAGATTGATTACAGCTCCAGTTATGAGTCTTCCTACAGATCAAGAGAAGTTTGTGATATGCCTCACATCAGGGTTTGGGTTATGTTCTTATGTAGTCAGGGAAGGTGATTGCTTATGCCTCACGTCAGTTGAAAGAGTATGAACAGAGGTACCCCACTCATGATCAAGAGTTGGCAGCAGTGGTCTTTGCATTGAAGGTATGAAGGCATCACCTTTATGGGGAAAAGTGTGAGATTTATAGTGACCACAAGAGCCTAAAGTACTTCTTCACACAGAAATACCTGAACATGAGACAAAGGCATTGGCTGGAGTTAGTAAAAGATTATGATTGTGAAATCTTGTATCATCCAGGAAAGGCCAACATGGTGGCAGATGCTTTAAGCTGGAAGGGTCCGGGATAGATTTTCAGTGCGAGGCTGATATCTAGAGAGTTAGCAAAGGATATGACCAGAGCTGGCATAGAGTTGCTGGTAGGCCAGTTGGCCAACATTACGCTACAGTCTACACTATTGGAGAGAATAAAGGAATGTCAGTTGGGTGATCCACAGCTGACCAATATCAGAGAAGATGTGTTAGCTAGGGTGTCTAGAGATTATATAGTGTCAGATTTGGGTTTGTTGAGATATAAAGGCCGGATATGTGTTCTGATGGGCACTGCTTTGAGACGGGAGATTATGGATGAATCTCATACTACTCCTTACTCTTTGCATCCAGGCACCACAAAAATGTATTAGGATGTGAGATCGTTGTATTGGTGGCCTGGGATGAAGAGGGATGTGGCAGAATATGTGGCTAAGTGCTTGATATGTCAACAGGTCAAGGCTGACTATCAGAGGCAAGCAGGGCTATTAAAGCCCCTAGACATCCTAGAGTAGAAATGGGAGGACATCATGATGGACTTCGTGGTGGGGTTACCCAGGACTGTGGGTCAACATGACTCAATGCGGGTTATTGTAAATCGATACACTAAGTCAGCTTACTTCTTACCAGTGAGGACTACGTATACAGTTGACCAGTATGCATATCTCTATGTGAGAGAGATTGTGCGCCTTTATGGGGCACCGAGGTCGATCGTGTCAGATTGGGACCCCACATTCACTTCCAAGTTCTGGGGAAGTTTACAGAGAGCCATGGGTACACAGTTGAAGTTCAGTACTACTTATCATCCTCAAACAGATGGACAATCTGAGAGGACGATCCAGATATTAGAGGACATGTTGTGAGCATGTGTGCTGGACTTTGGTGGGTTCTGGAGTAAGTATCTACCTTTGATAGAGTTTTCCTACAACAACAACTATCAGTCAACCATTGGGTGGCTTCTTATGAGAAGCTGTATGGTAGGAAATGCAGATCTCCCATTCATTGGGATGAGACAGGAGAAATGAGATACTTGGGTCCTGAGGCAGTATAGAGGACCAATGAGGCCATTGAGAAGATTAGAGCTCGGATGCTCGCTTCTCAAAGCAAACAGAAAAGTTATGCTGATCCCAAACACATGAATGTGGAGTTCCAAGTGGGAGACTTGTAATGACCCAATTATTTCTAAGACCTTAGACCATTAAAACTACTAGACATAGCTACTATTTTGGGAAACACACATAAGAAATAACATAACTTTATTTTAAACCCCAAAATAAATATTGTGCAAAATACAAAATAAAATATGAAATATAAAATACGGTATGGGTACCTATTATTTAATACATAAAAACATAAAACACAAACTTAAATTAATTGTTTAAAAACTAAGTGCGGAAATACATAAAAACATGAATAGAAAAGACTTAAAAACAACATCATCCTCGATTTTCACGTAGGCCATTCATCCTTAACACACAAGCCAAGCTGCCATGAATCTTTCCGCCTTTCATAATCATTTTCCTGCATCAAACTAAAAATAAAGGAATGAGCCTAATGCCCAGCAAGGAAAATCTACTAACAACATATATCATAAATCATAACATAAGACTATATCATATACATATACTATAAAACATATGACTATAAAAAACGTATATTATATAGGACTACAATATTATTGGCCATTAACTCATTAACATGGTATGTGATAAAACTATCTAGGTCCTCTGTCTAATAATCGAGGTAGGTTAGATCACAGGGTAGTATATGATAACCCATCTAGGTCCTCTGTCTACCAATCGAGGTAGGGTAAATCATAACTCTAAACCATGAAAATGATAAAAATTATTGGGGCTTGCTATCTAAGCAAGTCATATGCCCAAGTGACTACATAACATATTCTTAAGGCTTGCTATATAAGCAAGTCATATGCCCAAGGACTACAACATATATCATATCATAACATAAATATATCATAACATAAACATATCAACACATATAATCTATCCTATTTTCCTTACCAAAACCAGGATATGGAGACAAGAACGGGATTTGGAACACTCCTAAAACCAACAATAAGAATGGTGAGTTTCTAAAGAAAAGAGATGAAAAGAAAACTAAACCATCAAAGTAGAAACTTACCAAAAAGAACCTTAAGTTCCAAGAAACTTAAACACCTAATCAAGAATCATAAACAAGAGTTAGGATCTAAAAGAAAGTAAAAGAAAACTCAAGAACTATGAAAACTGAACTTAAGGATAAGAATACCTTAGATGATCTTATGACTTGATCAACACCTCGATACCGAAATCACACTATATCTCACTTCCCAAGTGTTTAGAAAAAGCTTAGATTGGAAAATATTTTTAACCCAAAAGCCAAGTGTTTCTCTCTATAGTAACCTTAGCAACTTGAAGGCTCTGAAGAATGCTTGAAGAATGAAGAAAAGGGCTGAGTACTAGGTCCTATTTATAGAGTTCAAGGAGTGAAACTAACCCCTTTTAATTTGAATAAATAAATGAATATAAAATTAAAAAGATTTGAATTTTCATTCAACAGACGCCCAGAACTCGGTCAAAATCGTTCAAAGGCAGGTCTAAGTGGTTAAGGCTATTTTTAAATTTAAAACCACAAACGTCCAAAAATGTGAGTTGGAGCAGATATATTGCCCCCCATAGGCGATATATTGCCTCCCCCATATTCCCGAACCCCGTTCATTCGTGCAAAGTTGACGTGTTTTCTATATCTTCTGTAGGCGATATATCAACCCCTATAGTTGCGATATATCGGCATACGTTGATATATCAAACACGTATTTGCACTTATTCAACATATTTTGAATTGATTAAATAGCTTTGACTGAGTCAAAACATAATCCTAATAGCTGCTGGAAGGTTCTAGAGCTTCTAGATCTTTCTTTTCTTTAAATTATTCATCAAAAATACTTAAATCCTTAATAAACATGATTATGAAAAGTGTCACATTCTTAATAGTTCTATCTAAACCTTATGTTATAATTAATAATATTTCTAGGACAAACAATATTAATCAAACCTTATGTTATAAGTAATATTTCTAAATTATAGGTTAAACTTATAAAATCCATAAATGTTGCTATGATTTTCCAACTAAGTCTCGGCTTGAACCAAAATCCACGGAATCTAACATACTACAAACTATACTAACTACTACTACTATCTAGCTAAGTAAAATTATGGGACACTACAAGACTACGTCTTCCTTAGAGTCTTTCCATGGAAAGGGGCTAGAAGGCTTGGGAAGAAGGGCAAGCTGAGCCCTAGATTCGTAGGTCCATTTGAGATCCTAGAGAGGATTGGTCAGGTGGCCTATAAGTTGGCCTTACCACCGGCATTGTTGGTCGTGCATAACGTATTTCATATTTCGGCCCTTCAGAAATATGTGTCAGACGTGACTCATGTGTTGAGTTACAAGGATCTGGAGCTTGAGGCAGATCTCTCCTATGAGGAACAACCAGTCCAGATACTAGACAAGAAGGACAAGGTCCTAAGAAATAAAACTATGCTTATGGAGGAATTATGGAGGTTAAGGTATTATGGAGGAATAGCAAGGTTGAGGAAGCGACCTGGGAGATGGAGTCGGATATGCAGAATCAGTATCCCGAGTTATTCAGGTAAATTTCGAGGATGAAATTTCTGTAAGGAAGGGATAGTTGTAATGTCCCAAATTCCCTAATGTGGCTTAGTGCCTGGATTAGGGGGCCAAGAGGGCCATAATTGGTTTAATGCATTATTATGTGATTATATGCATACTTATGTGAGTTATATTATTATATGATGGTATTTGCAAGCATGTGGGCCCACTTCTTATAAGAAGGGCATTTTCATAATGTTAGCCCATTGGGGGCATATTTGTATATATATGTGCATGAACATGATATATGGGTGAGATCACATTATTATGTGATTATGTTTAAGCTATTCGACATAAGACGATCCTAGGAAGCAAGTTAGCGGTTTTGTCATAACGGGGTCAATTACCGGGATATTGGGTAATAAGAATGATTATTTGATGATATATTAGGAGTTAGTGAGATCAGGAGGAAATTATGGGAATTTTTACTATTTTATCCTTGGGGGAGTTTTTGGGACCCCGATCATTGGGATTTACTTGAGGTTACTTAAGGTCAAAGTAACCTGTCAGAAAGAAATTACGTTCAAAACACTTTCTCTTTTTCTATTTTTATCCCTTTTTACCGTTCGTCGCATTTTCGAAGGAAACTTGAGTTTTATGACTCAGATTCAAGCAAGGAATGAGTTATAGCGATTCTAGGGAAGATTAGAAGCTTATTAACCGGAGAATTTAGCGAGAAATGACTTAATTAGAGGTAATCCAAGCTTTAAGTTTTGAGTTTTCGAGTTTCTAAGCTTTGATTGGATTTTATGTGTTGATGAGTTTTTGAGTTGCTTGAGGCTCAGGTTTTGATGGTTTTGGGCCATTGTGATGTTTGGTTACTTTTTTTTGGGATTTGGATATGTTTGGGAAGGTTTTTGGAAGATTTTTAAATGGGAAATATGAAGGTTTTAGCTGGGTTCCAGGTTGGGTCGCGACCCAAGCTTAATGAAGTGGAGAAAAGCGGCAGATGGGCATTAGGGTCGTGGCGCCTGGTAGGTGGGCCGCAACGCTTAAGGGAAGTTTTGGCCAAAGTTGTATTTTAATCGTGGGAACTTAACCTAAGGGCTCAGGCTCGATTCTACTACCCAGTTTAGTAGGATTCAAGGTCTCGGGGCTAGGACTTGGTCCGAGTATCTTTTATTATTTATTTTATTTATGGGATTTCATATTTGGTTATGATTAGGTGACCACTAAGGGCCTAAGTACAGGATCGTTCCCAAGGGTCATTCTTTATTTATTTTTCGCTCAAGTCTCAGGTAAGAAAACTGTACCCATGTTGTGACATGCATGGTTAGGGCTTGGCCCGAATACTGAACATAGTTTTGATTGGGCATTGGCCCTTGTAAACGCACATAGTTATGATTGTGCCTGTGAATATTGTTGAAGCATGTTGAGTGCTCTATACTTATGAATATCTGTTGCATTATGAATGTTGGGTTGCATTGTTTACTTGTGAATGGCACTGACTTATTAGTCAGAAATGACAATGGTGTTTAGTACTGGTCGTGAAGCTCTGACTTATCAGTCATAATTTGCAATGGTACTGAGCGTTGGTCGTATGAAATTGACTTATGAGTCAAGAGAGGCAGTAGCGTATTGAATGATGGTCGATAGGATTAGATCTAATCAACAAGAGCATTATATGCTCGATCGACCTATTGGTCGAAGAAAACTAAAGCGCTTGGCTAATCTAAGGCTAGTTACTCAGAACCAGGGCTTAGGGCACAGGACCCCAGGATGACTTAACAGTCATCGATTTAGGGCACAGGGCCCCAGGATGTCTTATTAGTCATCTATTCAGGGCGCAAAACGCTAGAATGACTTAATAGTCATCATTTGATTAGGGTTGTGAGCCCTAGAACGATTCATGATCGTTATTATTATTTATATACATGTAGTAATGAGTTTTCTTGTTGAGCCTTGGCTCACGGGGGCTATGTGGTGCATGTAAAGGGAAAGAGAAGCTTACCCAGCCTTGAGTGGAGAGCTTATGTGGCGATGTGTACATATGCGGCCACTTGACCACCACTGCCAAGGTGTTTCTAAGGGGAACTAGGGTTTAACCCTATTTTTGCCACTTAGGTCGGCGAATTGTAACTTTTGAGCTGTGATGACCATTTTGGATTGTAAACAACTCTGTAATCACTTTTATGGGATCCCATGTACAACTTAACGTTTTTATTAAATTATATCCATTCCTTTTGATCGAGATTTTCACCCTGGTCTGTTAATAACACCTAGATGCATGTTTATGGCCTAATGACTCGTTAAGCGAGTTAAGCACTATTTAAAAGTACACAGTGTGACGGCCTTGGCCAACTAGGGCATTACAATAACGGCTTGTGAAGGAGCTAAGGAAGCAGTTTGGTTGAGGAAGTTCTACACTAATTTGAAAGTTTTTCAATATATGGATAAGCCACTAATCATGTACCGTGACAACAATGGAGCTGTAGCTAATTCCAAAGAACAGAGAAGCCATAAGAGAGACAAACATATAGAAAGGTAATACCATCTGGTAAGAGAGATTGTACACCGAGGTGATGTGACTGTTATGAAGACAGCGTCGGAACAGAACCTGGCTGACCCGTTTACCAAGACACTTCCTGTAAAGTTGTTCATGGGTCACATGCGCAATATGGGATTAAGGGAAATACCTCACTTGCTTTGGAGGCAAGTGGGAGATTGTTAGGATTAATGCCCTAAAAGCATGTAAAGACATTTTATTAGTTTTAAATAAAATTACAAATTTATTATATTTGAATGTTATAATTATTATTTGAATTAATTATATATTTATATCAAGAAAATTTCATATTCATTCATGAGAATATGATATTGTATTAGTACGAGAGAATTAAGATCATATATAATGAATAAAATAGTCAATAACATATTAAAGTAAGGAATCTTTAATGAATGGTTACTAGTATGGTTTGCTAAGCATACAAGATGCAAGTAATCTGGATTCAGATTACTGATGTGGATAGAAATCTTAGTAAAGGTGTTGTATATAATAGAGATTATATATGACAAGACCGATGAGAATTAATTGTCTTTATAAACTTGCTGTTTGACGTAAAGATTTAATTCTTATCATAATAGATGATCATTTGTAGATCAGTCTAAATCCTTAGTATTCATGAACTCCTGTTTATGTTTATTGGATATTTTGATTCACTCCTTAAGGTCTCTTAGAATAATGAGGCTAATGAAATTTGTTTTGGAGGTTCAATATCATGGATGGTTGGGCACATGAATTACAATAATGGAATCCATGCTTTCATAACAGATCAAATATTGGTTCTCTTAAGGGTTGATTCTGGAACTGAATAGTTATTGAGCTCAAATCTATAATTACATTATAGATTAATTATTCACTAGTGAATTAATGGTACTAAAGAATCAAGAGGTAATTAGAAGGTTAAAACGGTAATTTTGACCAGCTCTAATTAACAAACCAATAATGGAGGACGGAACTGTTGGGGTTTCATGCCCTAATTTGTAGCGTATCAAAATTTTACTTAGCGAGATAGTAGTAGCTTGTGCTGTAGTATTTTAGTTTTCGTGGTTATTGGTTCAAGCCGGGATTTAGTTGGAAACTCATAGAGATAGTTATGGATTTTATAAGTTTAGCCTATAGTTTAGAAATATTAATTTTAACATAAGGTTTGATTAATACAACTGGTCCTAGAAATGACATTTATTATAACCTAAGGTTTAGATAGAATAATTAAGAACGTGACGTTTGTCACATGTATGTTTATTAAGGATTTAAGGATTTTAGATGAATAAATTAATCAAGGATAAACTAGGAAGTCTAGAACCTTCCATCAGTTGCTAGGATCACATTTTACTCAGTCAAAGTGGGTTAAACAAATTCAAGTGTGCTGAAAGTGTGCAAAAATGTGTTTGATATATCAGCGTATGCCGATATATTGTAGTTATATGAGCCGATATATGGCCTATGATTGATACGAAAAACACGTCGACTTCGCACAACTGAAACCACGGAGGCTCGGGATTATGGGGTAAGCGATATATCGCCTATAGGGGCGATATATCGGCTTCCTTTGGCATTTATGAAAATCCATGGAATCCGAGCTAGAAACAGACCTCAACAACTTGGACTTACTCTTGAAAGTTTTTGACCGAGTTCTAGGCATCTGTTGAATAGAAAATTCAATTATTTATTCATTTTAAAAGGAGTTAGTATCACTCCTTGAACTCTATAAATAGGACTCTTCACTCAGCCATTTGCATCATCATTTAAGCATTTCTCAGAGCCTCCTAGCTGCTAAGTTTGTTCTAGATTGAAACACTAGGGTTTTGGGGTTAAAAGCTTTCAAATCCAAGTTTTTCTAAACACATGGGAAGTAAGATATAGTGATATTTTGGTTTTGAGGTGTAGATCGAAGTTTTAATCTATCTAAGGTATTCTTTATCCTCAGGTTTAGTTCTTTATAGTTCCTCTTATTCTTTTCATTTTCTTCCAAATCCTAACTTGTTGTAATGACTTTTGGTTAGGTGTTTGATTTTCTTGAAACTTAAGGTTTTCGGTAAGTTCTTATCTTGATGGTTTAGATCTTCTTTTCATCTTCATTTCTTTAGAAAACTTATGGATCTTACTGTTGGGTTTTAGGAGTTTCCAATCCCGTTCTTGTCACCAATATCCTGGTTTTTTGTAAGGAAAATAGGTTAGATTTTATGTGTCACGATTATGTATGTATGTATGTATGTATGTATATGTTTTATGTTGTAGTCGCTTAAGAAATATGGTTGCTTATATAGCAAATAAGCAAATCCCGAGATTTTTTATCATTATCGTAGACTATAGTTATGTCTAAACCTACCTCTAAATAGTAGCAAGAGGACCTAGATTGTTTATCATAAACTATATTTGTGTCTAAACCTACCTCTAAATAGTAGCAAGAGGACCTAGATGGTTTCTATCACATACTACGATAATGAGTTAATGGCCATTAATTTGTAGTCTTATGTTTTATGATTTACGTTTTTACATCATACATTTTATGATTTATGTTTTTACGTCTTATGTTTTTATGATATGTTTTAGTAGTTTTTCCATATTGGGCATTAGGCTCATTCCTTTTTATTTAGATGGTGCATGAAAATGAGCTTGGAAGGCGGGATAGATTCGTGGTAGCTTTGGCATGTGTATTGGGCGAGAAATGACTGAATGGACTGATGATTTTATGTAATAACAATGGGATCCCGTATTTTGGATTTTCTAATAAAGTTCAATTATTTTATGTATGTATTCGAAAATAATAACTATGTCTTAGTAGTTTTTAATGGTCCAGGGTCTTTAAGTTAGTCGGGTCATTACATAATTAAAACCCAATTTCTTTGTAATCTCATTTTATTATCAATAAAAGAATAGAAATCAATTTTTGACTTGGTCAATCACTTTGCTCACATGTTTTATTTTCATGATTATTTGTTTAATATAAACTTCTATTAAATCTCGAGCATATAGCTAATCATATTTATAATGACATAATCATAGTGGAATATAAATATGATTATATGTTCAAAATAAGTTAGTCTTAAGATTAGTTAGTGCACAGGATTTACACTGACTTGCCAATCGACGATATGATATACTTACACATCATAGTGTTATGTTCTTTCCATAATATTAGCAAAGTAGATAAGATCGGGTGTATTTGTTACATCGGACTGGACCGATATTGATAATAGATAGGATAAGTAAACATACCATTATTATTTATTCTAGTCATATCATATAGTTGACTATAGGTCAATTCAATCTCAATTTTGAGTGGTTAAAATTCTAACTGGTTGTATTATTTGAGTATTTTGACTTGTTCGTTACCGGCTAACCCTACGAACTAGCCCATACTTACATCTTGGGAACTCGGTAGTATAATTGAGTGGGATTGTTAATAGCTTCTAATGAAGAAGTGAAACGATGGTTTCCTTTTAGTTTGGTTCAAGGTGCTAAATGCTAGAGATCTCATTTCAATAATTAATATTAGTTTACTGAAATATCATTTACAAGGAACAAGTGTTTTAAGGATAAAATACAATGAGGGGTAAAACGATATTTTAGTCCCATCTCATTGTAGACTATCTATAGAGGATTGAGTGACAATTATGGTTGTAACAATGGATAATTAATAACCTATCTATATTTGTTATAGAGCGTTCTACGAATTCAAGAGTGCAATTCCGAGTCTTTAGTGGAGTCACGAGGAATTAATAAGTTAGTAAACTTATTTGTTAAATTTATGATAACTTATTGGAGCTTGATTTCCTCGTGACTCCACTATGACTCCACGAGGAAATAATGTGTAGATACCATAAGTTGTATTTATAATTTGATGAGGGGCCAAATTATAAATACCAAATTTTGCTCATAATCATCATTGTCATGAGCATCGAAACGTTCATAATCATTTGTGATATCATCTAGCATATCATCATCTATTTGTTCATAATCATCATTGTCATGAGCATCGAAACATCCTCTAGGAAGGTTGGTGAGAATCCTATGTTTTTGCTCATTTGTGAACTGAAACTCAAATTTTGCGGTAAACCTAACTAAGAGAAAATAGTATCTCATTGCTAATGGTAATTCATCCTCCTCATGCATTTCTTCCCATATTTCTTCTAAAGCTGCTATTACAGGATGGAAATCTTTAAACAACCTAAATACTAATACATATTGTTCCGTTGATCTTAGCATTATTTGTTTAGCCTCTTGAAGGCCACCTATCTCTTGGTGAAACAAAAGCAACCTTCGAGTGATCCTTTCTAGGGCTCCTACGGTGTTTCTTGGCTCCCTTATTCTTTTTAAGGCCTTAATGGCTCGGATATCTTGGTAGGTTAAAGCTCCGTTCATTCTTAACTGAAACATAAACACTAAAGTTGTTAGCTATACACATAGGCAAAGTAACTTGTAACTTAAACACTTACTTGGCGGTCAGATTCGGAGCTTCGAGCATGTGTATCGAGGAGAACTTCATGCAAAGGAACCGTTTGCTCTGATACCAACTGTAATGACCCACTAATCTAGACTCTTGGACCATTATCGAACTATACATACAAATTTCTTACTAAAACATACATTTGCGAAAATACCATAATTTATTATAAACTTGTAGAAACAAATGTTACTTTCATAAAAATAAGTAGGAGATGGGTACCCATTGTCTTTAAAACAAAAATAACTTAAAGTGAAAAGAGTTACATAGAAAATGGAAAATACATGTAAAACCATAAAAAGTAAAACAAGACTACATCCTCGAATCGAATAACGCTCGGCCCCTTGACTCCATTCACCATCGATACACATCCTCTAAGCGTCACGAATCTTACCGCCTCTAAAGCTATTTTCCTGCACATAAAACAAAAAGAAATGAGCCTAATGCCCAGCAAGGAAAATCTAACACATAGTCATAAACATAAATTTCATAATAAACGTAAAGACATATCATAACACTTAATACATACACTTATTATAATGGCCATTATTACTTGGGGTCCCATAGACTAAACAAGCTTATGCCCATGAGATTAGTGGGGTCCTACTAGCTAAGTAGGCATATGCCCAAAATCTTTTTGGGGTCTTGTTAGTCAAATAGGGCACAAGCCCAAGCCTACAAACATACATATTCATAACACATTTAATAACATAAAGCATAAGATAACATAAGCATATAACATATTGATTCTAGCCTATTTTCCTTACCAAAGTTACCGGGATATGTGGACTGAGTTGGGACTTTTTGGAACACTCCTAATAACCATTAAAAAGAGTGAGTCTAAAGAAGAAAAGAGATGAAATGAAAGGGATGGAAAGACTAAACCATTGAAAGTTACACTTACCAAAACTTATGTGCTCAAGAGCTTAGATTTCCTAACCAAAATAAAATGGGGTTAGGAGACTGAATAGAAGATTTTAAGAGAAGGGAAAATAACTTAAAACAAATGAACTAGAGTTTTGGTTACCTCAAAGACTTGTAAGATCAAATTACACCACAACCGAAATACTATAAAACCTCACATCCCAAAGTGTTTGATAAGCTTATGATGTTTAAGCTTATGATTTCCCAAACCAGGTGTTTACACTCTCACACTCACTTAGCACTTAGCAGCTTCTGAACTTAGAGCAAAAGGTGAATAATGGCTAGGTACTAGGTCCTATTTATAGAGTTTGGGAATGAAAGTATCTTGATTTTACTTGAATAAAAATAATGGCTTTTTAGGTGAAAATCATTTGAATAATCGTTCAGCAGAGGCTGAAGACTCGTTCAAAAGATGCTGGACTTTTGAAGAAGTTTGAATGGCTGAAAGGAAAAGAATTCAAAAGTGTTTGAATTTATGCTGGAGGAGGCGATATGTCGCCCCCTATAGGCGATATATCGCCTGGACCATTGTTCCCAAGGCGACCGTGCATCGATTCGTGTTTTCCGTATCTACGTGCTGCGATATATCGGCACACGCTGAATATTTAAACACGAAATTACACATTTTTAGCTAAGTTGGAATGGAGTAAACAGCCTTGACTAAGCCTTCAACGTATTCAAAGCTGCTTACTGACCCTATAACATTCAAACTTTACCCTTATTTAATTTAATCCTCAAAAATACTTAATCCTTAATTACCCATTCATAACATGTGCTTAAAATCCTATTGGTTGATATCTAAACCTTATAGTATAATAAATATAATCCTTAATTATCAGTCATATAATCAAACCTTAGGTTATACTTAATATTCTTAAACTATAGGTTAAACTTAGAAAATCTATAAGTACTACTATGAGTGTCCAAATAATTCCCGGTCTGAACAAAAAATCCACAGTTACAAAGATAATACTAAACATACTATAATACTACTAAACAATTAGCTAAGTAAAGTTCTTGGACTCTACAAGGTAATGGTTCCCAAGAAACATATTCTTTCGTATTCTCTCCTTCCCCATCAAAGAGAAATACACAGAGAGAAATTGATTTCTTGGAAGATCAAAACCTTCTGTACTATCTCCACCAATGGCTTCAGGTTAGTGCTTCCGCTCTTGTATTATTCTTCTTTAATTTAGCAAAGGTTATATAGAAACATGTTTTAGGGTTTATCATTTATGCACTTTTAGTAACATGATTAACATCTGAGATATTATGTTGAATACTAATGTTTATGTGTGTTGCTTAAGTGTATTTTTATAATCCTAACATTCTTATCATTGTCTCTGTATGAATTCAATTTTGGAAACATGTTTTAGGTTGTCTCATATTAATTTGTTTAATATAAGATTTATATGAAAATAAACAAAATTTTGTATAAGTTTTTCCAACAACTAGCCTCAAAGCCTTTGGTAATCTTTATTTTCATGCATAAACATGGTAAAATTGGATTATTTGATGTGTTGAATAATCAGATGGACTTCATGATTTTTATGATGCATATTGAATTTTATGTGATTATTAGCATATTTGAGTTATTTTGTTGTGTTTTATTTGCAAATAATTTTTATATAAATGCTTTATTTAATATAAAACGTGGTAAAAATTATTTAGAAAACGCTTTTGGGTTGAACAAAATACACAAATTTTATTTTTAAAAAAATCGGGTTGTGGCCACGTCCTGGGTAACAGGGGCTAGTGGCCGCGACCACCATTAACCCCTGGCCGTGGCCAGAATACAAAAAATGCCCAGATTGGTCTCGTGGACGCGACTACTAGTTCTCACTGGTCGCGGCCTGCGATAATTTTTTCTTAAAATTTGATTTTTGACTGTATTTTTTAATAGATTAATACAAAAATATCATATATCTTCTATTATTTAAAAATATCTTTTTTGAAATACAATATTTTTGTTGTTTGATCTTTTAAAAAATAGATTACAAAGATTCAAATTTAAATTTAAAAATAGGTCAACTTATTAATTTTAAATATTTAATATATTAAAATATTATAATTAAGTTATCAGATATTACAGATATTTTTTAAATACTTGATATTTTTTGAAATATTTTATTTGAAAATAATAATATCTGATTATTCTATTGATTTTAATATTTAAATAATTTGAAATTTGAAAATTTGTTGACTATATATTTTTATAGATATTTGAATATGTTTAAGATATTTTTTCAAAAACAGCAGATGATATTTGTTTTAAAAATTTATAACTAGTTAAATTTTTAAGAATATCATTTTTTTCAAACCAGTTAATAAAATATTTTTTAATAAATGGGATTTAAATTAACAATGGTTAATTGTTGATAAATCATATTTAAATTAAATTAATATTTTTCAAAATGATCAAACCTAAGTTGATTGTTGATAAATGAAATTTAAATTAAATTTTGTTAATTGTTAATAAATTTCATTTAAATTGACTTATTTATTTTTGCAAAAATTTAATTAATTGGAATTTTTGGATAAATTCTAGAAAAGTAATTGTGGTATTTTTGCAAATGAAATAATTTGTGGTATTTTTGCAAAAATTCATAGACTTGCTCATATAGTAACATGATTAGGCTCATCCAATTATAACATGTCCGTTTGCACTATATGTGGTATTTTTGCAATTGGACTGAGATGCATATAGTGGTCTATATGTTTGCTTAATATATGGATTTTGCCAAATAAAATATTCATAAAATGATAGGTTTTATTTGGGCCCATTAGAAAATGTAAATTTTAAATTCATCTCTTGTGGGTGATTCCACTTGTGAAGGCCAATTTGTTTTGCATGACTATAGTGGGCCTAATCAATTAATAACAATTACTAAAACGAAGGTTTAAATTCCAGTCTTTCGGACCTTGTGTGGAAGTTAGGGGATTTTAGTAGTGGGAACGACATACTGGACCCAGCCCTCCTCCATACAAGCCCAGTTGTTAAGGCTCATGTGCCTGAGTTGGACTTAATTGTATAGGTTCATTATATTAGTTAAACTTAAATATTGATTAGCAACAAATTAATTCTAAATTAATTGAATTTGTTTCAACGTGACACTTTATAATTAATAGAAAATTATAGGACCTTGGTTTAAAATTGAAATTTTTTGGAGAACCATAGTCATTAATTTTCAAAAATTAATAATAAAAATACTATTTTTATAATGAGCTTATTTTAAAAATTATATTCAATCTCCACCGTTGGCTTAACAAGGTCAATAACTTAATGGGTCCTCGAGACGCTTTGATTTGTCCCCCTACGAAAGGTGTTCATTAGTTATTTTGACAAGGTTAGATTTCGAAAGATAGATAATTATAGGTCAAATTCTACTAGACTCACCCCTACGGTAACTACTAGGACTAAATCTATGATTATCAAAACTATGGATCTAGCTCATAAAATAAGAGATTTTGTTTTCTTATTTTGACCAAATAGTAGGTTGTTAATGATGGTGTCCATTATTAAATAAGTTTACAACTTTATTTAACTAGTGCTATTTTTTACTCTCTCCAACCGGGACAAGGATATCATAGATTAGTTAAAAACCTAAATAGATATATGATTGTTTTTGGTATTTTTTTCTCATATCTTACATATTTTTGGTATATGTTGTGTTATTTCTTGAAATTAGGGTGAATAGAAGTTTTATTGAACAAAAGTGATTGATTTCTATTTTATTGATAATCTGTAGTTTTAAGTATGGCTATGTCTACTCCCATCATTTCTCAACTTTCGATGAAGAAACTCACTGGAGAAAACTTCCTTAAGTGGAAGCAAAATATCAATATTGTGTTGATTGGTGACAACTCCAAGTTCGTCATGACTGAAGAATCCCTAGAAGTTCCAGTTGAAGGAGCTCCAAAGTCTGTAAGAGATAAATATGAGCGTTGGCAGGCGGATAATAACAAGGCACGACACTACATGTTGACTAGTATGGTCGACACTCTCAAGACAAAGATGGAGATTGTCGAGATGACCTACGAAATCATGGATCGGCTCCAAGACATGTTCGGTGCAAAGTTTGTGCAGACTCGTTTTGAGGCCACTAAGAAATATGACAATGCTCGAATGGCACCATCCCCACACATTCGTGATCTACTCAATATGGTCTAATGCAGCTCATGAACAAGCTTCAGACTATTGAGTCTATCATGGGTGAACCAAGTAACGGAGGAGAAAAGAAGACAACTACTACTGCTGCTGCTGATCCAGCTAAGGCTGAAGCTAACCTAACTTCGTCTTTGAAAGCTGGAAACAAGAGGAAAGATGGAAAAAAAAAAACAACACCAAGCCTGCAAAGGTTGCAAAGACGAGTGCACAACCAAGTGCACAGATGCCTAAGGGAAGAGAAAAAAAGAACAAGAAAGGTAAAAGTAAATGCTTTCACTGCAAAGAGAAGGGGCATTGGAAACAAGATTGCCCCAAGTTTCTAGCAGCGGAATACAAAGGTTATTATTATAGTTCATATATCTTAGAAACATGTGTTTTAGAGAATGATAAATCTGTTTGGATTATTGATTCTGGATCAACTAACCATTTTTGTAACTATTTACAGCTTCTTGAATCGTGGGAGGAAGTGGACGAAGTCGGCTTAAAGCTTAGAGTTGGGAATGGAGCGCTTGTTGCTGTCCAAGCTAAAGGAAGAGCTCGTCTGAAGTTCAGAAATAAATATTTAACTTTGAAAGATGTATTTTTTATTCAGGATTTCAGTAGAAATTTAATTTCAGTTTCCATGTTGCAATTAGAATGATTTGACTTTCACCAGTTTTAATATATCTATTTCTTTCAATAGATCACAATTGTGTATTGCATGTTTGGAAAATGGGCTTTATATTCTGTCACCTAACGAACCCCTCGCTCTTAAATAAGATTTATTCAAAGTAGCTAAACCTAGGACTAATAAACATCAAAAGACCGATAACGATAACATGAAGTATTTATGGCATTTAAGACTAGGTCACATTGGCTATGATAGGACTCAAAGACTTACAAAGGATGGGCCTTTGAGGGAACTCACCTTAGGTGAATTACCTATCTGTGAATCTTGTCTAGAAGGAAAACTAACCAAGCGTCCATTCTTTACAAAGGGTGATAGGGCCAAGGAACCGCTTGGACTTGTTCATTCAGATGTTTGTGGACCTTTGAATGTACAAGCTAGGGGTGGTTTTGAGTATTTCATCACTTTCATTGACGATTACTCTTGATACTCATGTCTTTACCTAATGAAAAGGAAATCAGAAACATTTTTTGTAATCACCCAACTATTTCTAAGACCTTTGACCATTAAAACTACTAGACATAGCTACTATTTTGAGAAAACATATATGAGAAATAATCATAACTTTATTAAAACTCCAAAATAAATATTGTACCAATAACATAAAATTATAAATTAAAATGTAATATGGCATGGTTACCCATTGTTTATAAAACATAACTTTAAATACTAATTGCGGAATTACATCAAAACATAATTTAAAAGACTTAAATAACGTCGTCCTCGATCAACACGCAGTCCCTTGAATCCATTCATCCTTAACACATAAGCCAAGCTACCAAGAATCCTTCCGCCTTGCATATCATTTTCCTGCATCACACTAAAAAAAATAAAGGAGTGAGCCTAATGCCCAGCAAGGAAAATCTACTAACAACATACATCATAAATCAAAAGCATAAGACTATATCATAACCACATACTATAAAACATATATCATAACTCTAACCCATGAAAATTGTAATCTTGGGGTTTGCTATCTAAGCAGCTATAAGCCCCAAGCAACATAAAAACATTGGGGTTTGCTAGCTAAGCAACTATAAGCCCCAAGCAACATAAAAGCATTGAGGTTTGCTAGCTAAGCAACTATAAGCCCCAAGGAATTCAAGACATATTCATATGTATCATAACATAAACATATCATAATATATAAGCATATAAAATCTATCCTATTTTCCTTACCAAAAGCCAGGATATTTGGGAACAAGAACGAGATTTAGAAACTCCTATAAACCAATAGTAGAAAAGGTGAGAATCTCTAAAGAATAAAGATGAAATGAGAACTAAACCATCAAGAAGAAACTTACCAAGAAGAATCTTAAGTTTCAAGAACTTAAATACCTAATCAAGAATCAATAACAAGAGTTAGGATATGAATAAAAGAAACTAAAGAAAACTAAAGAATTATATAGAACTGAACTTAGGAATAGAAATACCTTGAATGACCTTATGGATTGGTCTAAACCTCAATACCAAAATCACACTATTTCTCACTTCCCAAGTGTTTATACAAGCTTAGAATGATAAAGCTTTAACCCAAAATCCAAGTGTATCTCTCTATAGTAACACTAGCACCTTGGAGACTCTGATCAAATGCTTGAAGAATAAAGAAAATGGCGCTTGAAGAATGAAGAAAATGGCTGAGCACTAGGTCCTATTTATAGAGTTCAAGGAGTGAAACTAACCCATTTTAATTTGAATAAATAAATGATTATAAAATTAAAAAGATTTGAATTTTTGTTCAACTGACGCCCAGAACTCGGTCAAAGTCGTTCAAAGGCAGGTCTAAGTGATTAAGGGTAATTTTTAAAATAAAAAACTAAATCTTTCAAAAATCAACACTAAGGGCGATATATCGCCCCCTATAAGCGATATATCGGCTCTACCCTAATCCCGAGCCCCCATTCGTACATTCGTGGAAAGTTGACGTGTTTTCCGTATCTTTCGTAGGCGATATATCGGCCCTTATGCTGCGATATATCGGCATACGTTAATATATTAAACAGGTAATTGTAACTTTTCAGCATAATTGAATTGGATAAACAGCTTTGACTGAGTCATAATATGATCCTAACAGTTGCTGGATGGTTCTAAAGCTTCTAAATCTTTCTTTTCATAAAAAATACTTAATTCCTTAATAATCATAATTATGACAAGTGTCACACTCTTATTAGCTCTATCTAAACTATAGGTTATAATAAATATATTTCTAGAACCAGCAATATTAATCAAACCTTATGTTATAATTAATATTCTTAAACTATAGGTTAAGCTTATAAAATCCATAAATGTTGCTATGAGTTTCCAACTAAGTCCTGGTTTGAACCAAAATCCATGGTAACTAACATACTACAAACTACTACTAACTACTACTACTACTACTACTGCTGCTGCTGCTACTACTGCTACTGCTGCTACTGCTACTGCTACTGCTACTATCTAGCTAGCTAGGTAAATATTCTGGGACTCTACATTTTCAAAGTTTCAAGAATTCCTAGCGATGACTCAGAACCAATTAGGTAAAACGTTAAAGATCTTGAGATCTGATAGAGGTGGAGAATATTTGGATATGCAGTTCCAAGATCATTTAACTTAACTTGGGATTTTATCACATCGTACTGCCCCAAGTACTCCTCAATAAAATGGTGTAACAGAACGCCGGAATAGAACTTTATTAGAAATGGTTAGATGCATGCTTAGTTACTCAACTCTACCAACTTTGTTTTGGGGACATGCAATTGAAACCGTGAACAACATTCTCAATGTCATGTCGTCCAAATCAATCTCCAAATACCTTTAGAATGCTGGAATGGTCCTGAACCTAGTTTACGCCATTATAGAATTTGGGGGTGTCCTGCCCACGTCCTAAGGAAAAAGGAAGGAAAGCTAGAACCGCGAATTGAAGTTTGCATGTTTGTTGGGTATCCTAAAGGTACTCAGGGTGTACTTTTCTATAGTCATTCAAAAATGAAAGTGTTTACTTCAACGAATGCTACTTTTCTAGAAAATAACTATGTCCAAAACTTCAAACCATGCAGCAAAGTAGTTTTAGAGGAGATGGTTGAAGAACTGACTCCAACCGATGTTCCATCGTCATCAATGCAAGTTGATGATGAAATTCCCACTCTTCATGTCCAACTGACGAAAGTTGATATAAATGGAGAAAGTACCATTATTCCTAAGCAAACATCCACAGAGCCTCATCGTAGTAGGAGGGTTTCTAGGAACCCAATTCGCTATGGTTTGGATGGTGAAACCAATATGGTTGTTGGGGACACAGCTGATGATTATCCGCTGTCTTTCAAATAATAAATGGCTAGCCCTTAAAAGGAACTATGCCTCGAAGCCATGAAACAGGAAATGGAGTCCATGTACTGAAATTATGTCTAAGATCTTATGGAAGCACCTAGTGACTTTAGGGCCATTGGGAGCAAGTGGATCTACAAGAAGAAACAAGGTGTTGATGTAAATATCAAAACTTATAAAGCTTGATTAGTGGCAAAGGGTTCTACCCAAAGAGAAGGTGTGGACTATGAGGAAACTTTTAGTCCGATAGCCATGCTCAAGTCCATTCGCATCCTCATATCCATAGCAGCCGCTCTCGAATATGAGATCTAGAAAATGGACATCAAGACAAATTTTCTTAATGGGAAGCTTGATGAAGTCATTCATATGGATCAACTAGAAGGATTTAAAGTAGTTGGACAAGAAGGAAAAGTTTGCAAGTTGAATAGGTCCATTTATGGATTTAAGCAAGCTTCTTGTTCCTGAAATCTTAGGTTTAATGAAATAATCGAAACCTATGGCTTTGAACAAAATATTGATGAGCCTTGTGTTTACCAATTGAAGGCAAATCAAATAGTGGTCTTCCTGGTTCTTTATGTAGATGATATCTTACTCATTGGAAACAATGTTAAGAAATTGTCAAATGTGAAGAATAGACTGAACACTCAATTCTAGATGAAGGATTTGGGTGAAGCAAGTTATGTTCTAGGTATACAGATCATTAGGGGTAGAAATAGCAAACTCTTAGCTCTATCTCAAGCAGCTTACATCAATAAAGTGCTTGAACATTTCTCAATGACAAATTCCAAGAAAGGACGTCTACCATCCCGCCATGGAATTCATCTTTCAAAGAAGCAGTCTCCCCAGACTCCTGAAGAGGAAGCTGAAATGAGAAAAGTTCCTTACGCATCTGCAGTTGGAAGTCTAATGTATGTTATGTTGTGTACTAAACCAGATATCTGCTATGCAGTGGGAGTAGTGAGCAAGTATCAGTCAAACCCAGGACCAGAACATTGGATAGTAGTTAAGCATATCCTGAAGTATTTAAGGTGAACTAGGGATTATATGTTAGTCTACAAGGGTGGTCTTCTGAACCCTGTAGGCTACACCGATTTCAGATTTTCAGACTGATGTCAATGGCAGGAAGTCTACTTCTAGAATGGTGTTTACTCTTGGGGGTGGAGCTGTAATATGGAGAAGCGTAAAGCAATCTGCAGTCTTAGATTCCACCATCTCTAATTAACAAACCAATAATGGAGGACAGAACTGTTGGGGTTTTATGCCCTAATTGATACCCAATTTCTTTGTAATCTCATTTTATTATCAATAAAAGAATATAAATCAATTTTTGACGTGGTCAATCACTTTGCTCACATGTTTTCTTTTCATGATTATTTGTTTAATATAAACTTCTATTAAATCCCAAACATATAGCTAATCATATTTATAGTGACATAATCACAGTGGAATATACATATGATTATATGTTCAAAATAAGTTAGTCCTAAGATTAGTTAGTGCACATGATTTACACTGACTTGCCAATCGACGATATGATCTACTTACACATCGTAGTGTTATGTTCTTTCCAGAACATTAGCAAAGTAGATAAGATCAGGTGTATTTGTTACATCGGACTCGACCGATATTGACAGTAGATAGGATAAGTAAACATACCGTTATTATCTATTCTAGTCATATCATAAAGTTGACCATAGGTCAATTCAATCTCAATTCTAAGTGGTCAGTATTCTAACTGATTGTATTATTTGAAATCTTTGACTTGTTCGTTACCAGCTTACCCTATGGACTAGCCCATACTTACATCTTGGGAACTCGGTAGTAGTATAATTGAGTGGGATTGTTAATCATAGATATGAACATCTATAGCTTCTGATGAAGAAGTGAAACAATGGTTTCCTTTTAGTTTGGTTCAAGGTGCTAAATGATAGAGATCTCAATTCAGTAATTAATATTAGTTTACTGAAATATCATTTACAAGGAACTAAGTGTTTTAAGGATAAAATACAATGAGGGGTAAAATGATATTTTAGTCCCATCTCATTGTAGACTGTCTATAGAGGATTCAGTGACAATTATGTTTGTAACAATGGATAATTAATAACGTATCTATATTTGTTATAGAGCGTTCTATGAATGCAATTTTGAGTCTTTAGTGGAATCACGAGGAATTAATAAGTTAGTAAATTTATTTGTTAAATTTATGATAATGTAACGCCCTGGTTACTCCAAGACCGTTACTATGGACTTTAAATAGTGCTTAACTCGCTAAACGAGTCATTAGGTTATAAAGGTGCATCTAGGTGTCATTAATAGGCCAGGGAGAAAAATCTCGGTTAAAAGGAATGGATATATTTTATTTAAAACATTAAACTATACATGGGCCCATATAAACACCACTGTTCCACTGAGAAACACCTTAGTCATTACAGTATAAAAATTACAACCCGCCGACCTAAGCGACAAAATATAGGGTTAAACCCTAGTTCCACTGAGAAACACCTTGGTCGTGGTGGTCAAGCAGCCGCATATGTACACATCGCCACCTAAGCTCTCCGCTCAAGGTTGGGTGAGCTTTTCTTTCCCTTTACCTGCACCACATAGCACCCGTGAGCCAAGGTTCAGCAAGAAAACTTATTACTACATGTATACAATATCAATAAATGATCATGTAATCATTCTGGGGCTTGCAGCCCTAATCAGATAGGTGACTAATGAGTCACACCCTGGGTAGGTGACTAATTAGTCAATCTCTGGATTGGTGACTAATGAGTCACACTCTGGATAGGTGACTAATGAGTCACACTCTGTATAGGTGACTAATAAGTCACACTCTAAGTAGGTGACTAATGAGTCACACTTTGTATAGGTGACTAATGAGTCACCCTCTGGGGCTCCGCACCCTAAGCAATGTGACGTTTCAATCACTTGAGCCTTTTGGCCCTGGCTCTAAGTAACTAGCCTTTAGACTAGACCAGCACTTTAGTTTTCTTTGACCTTAGGTTCGGTCAAGTATTTAATGCTCATGTTGATTTGATCTAATCATTTTAGCCTGTGTTAAACACATTAATGTCGTTCTTGACTCATAAGCCAATACCATACAACCAGTGCTCAATACTACTGCTGATCTTGACGGATAAGTCATAGCTTCACGACCAATACTAAACACCACTGTCGTTCCCTGACTAATAAGTCAGTGCCATTCACAAATAAGCAAAGCTGCTAAGAATTTACAATGCAATCAATGCCAATATATAGAGCACTCAACATGCCTCATCAATAACCATGCATGTCACATACTAGGTGCAGTTTTCTTACCTCTGGTTCGAGCGTGAAATAATAAAAGAATGACCCTTGAGAACGATCTATCCTTAAGTCCCTTAGCGATCACCTAGTCATAACCAAATATGAAATCCCATTAATAAAATATATCATAAAAGGTTCATGGTCTAAAACCTCGCTCCCGGGACCTCGAATCCTACTAAAACGGTTAGTAGAATCGATCCCGAGCCTTAAGAAAAGAAACCCCGAGCCTAAAAACTCTTGGAAACCCATCCTGGCACAAAGGGAAGGGGTGGGTCATGACTTGACCCAGTGGGTCACGGCGCTCCCCCAAGACAGAAAGCCTCTATCTGGGGTACCAGGGGCGGGCTGCGACTTGACCTAGTGGGTTGTGGCGCGCCTGCTAGACAGAGCCCAAGGGAGGCTCTAGAATGGGTCTAGGTCGCGACTTACATGAACTCGGTCGCAACTTGACCCTACGAACCCAACTCCCCTGCCTTTCTCTCAATTCAAAACCATCCAAAACCTCAACAGACCAATCCCACAATTAAAACCAAGCATCAACACAACATATCCACCAGTTTAACAACAAAACCTAAGCCTTAAACCACTCAAAACATAAACACACACCCAATTCCATGATCAAAACCTCAAGCTTTAAACTAACCTTAAAAACAAACTAAAAGTTTGAAACTTCAGTTGGGAACCTTACCTCAAACTTGAATTGAACCATTTTCCAATGGCTGAACCAAGATTCTAAGCTCACAAGCCTTAATCCCCTAGCTTGAATCCTTAAGTTTCCTTCAAATCTCAACCCGAGAGAGAGAAATAATCGTGAGTGAGGAAGAGAGCTACTCTATTTTTGCCTTAACCTTCTACAACCATCTATCCTTAAATATATCCCATGGTCAAAAGACCAAAATGCCCTTAGCGTCAATTAATTCCTTTACATCCATCCAAGGGAAAAATAGTCATTTCCCCGTCCATCCTATTAATTATAATTAACGTCATCCAATTCCTGTTACTCCCAAAATTCTCAAATAATAATTAAATCATATCCCATTACCTATTCATTCCCGGTAATGTACTAAGCATCAAATTACCCCCAGGCCCACCCTGAGCCCGACAATTAAATCTCGTTATGACCAAACCGCTAATTTGCAACCTAAGATCGTCTCATGCTGAATAGCTCAAACATATCCACATAACACTATGGTCTCACCCATAAATCACCAACATGCACATAAATATACAGATATGCCCTCAACGGGCCAATTTACAAAAATGCCCTTGTAATAAGAAGTGGACCCACATGCATGCAATTATCATCATATAATAATATAACTCACATAATCATGCATATAATCAGATAATTGCATAATAAAACAATTATGGCCCTTCTGGCCCCCTAATCCAGGCATTAAGCCACATTAGGGAATTTAGGACGTTACAACTATCCCATCCTTATAGAAATTTCATCCTCGAAATTTACCTGAACAGCTCGAGAAATTGACTCTGCATAGCTGACTCCAGCTCCCAGGTCGCTTCCTCGACCTTGTTGTTCCTCCATAATACCTTATCCAAAGGTATAGTTTTATTCCACAGGACCGTGTCCTTTCTGTCTAGTTTATGGACTGGTTGTTCCTCGTAGGAGAGATCTGCCTCATGCTCCAGATCCTCGTAACACAATACATGAGTCACATATGATACATACCTCCGAAGTGCTGAGATATGAAACACGTTATGCACGACTGACAATGCTGGTGGTAAGGCCAACCTGTAGGCCACCTGACCAATCCTCTCTAGGATCTCAAATGGATCTACAAATCTAGGGCTTAGCTTGCTCTTCTTCCCAAATCTTCTCACCCCTTTTCCATGGTGAGACTCTAAGGAAGACATAGTCTCCCACTTGGAACTCCACGTTCCTGCGTTTAGAATCTGCATAAATTTTCTGTCTACTTTGAGAAGTGAGCATCCGAGCTCTAATCTTCTCAATGGGCTCATTGGTCCTCTGAGCTGCCTCAGGACCCAAGTATCTCCTCTCTCCTGTCTCATCACAATGAATGGGAGATCTGCATTTCCTACCATACAACATCTCATAAGGTGTCGCCCCAATGGTCGACTAATAGCTATTGTTGCAGGAAAACTCTATCAAAGGTAGATACTTACTCCAGATACCACCAAAGTCCAGCACACATGCTCGCAGCATGTCTTCTAATATCTGAATTGTCCTCTCAGATTGTCCATTTGTCTGAGGATGATAAGTAGTACTGAACTTCAACCATGTTCCCATGGTCCTATGTAAACTTCCCCAGAACTTGGAAGTGAAAGTGGGGTCCTAATCTGACACGATCAACCTCGATGCTCCATGAAGGCGCACAATCTCTCTCACATAGAGATATGTGTACTGGTCAACTGTATAGGTAGTCCTCACTAGTAGAAAGTGAGCTGACTTGGTATATCGATCCACAATAACCCATATTGAATCATGTTGACCTACAGTCCTGGGTAGCCCCACCATTAAATCCATCGTGATGTCCTCCCATATCCATTCGGGAATGTCTAGAGGCTGCAATAACCCTGCTAGCCTCTGATGCTCACCCTTGACCTGTTGACTTGTCAAGCACTTAGCCACATACTCTGGTACAACCCTATTCATCCCAGGCCACTAATACAATGATCTTACATCCTAATACATCTTCATGGTGCCTGGATGCAAAGAGTAAGGAGTAGTATGAGATTCATCCAGAATCTCTCACCTCATAACAATGTCTAACGAAACACATATCCGACCTTTGTATCTCAACAAACCCATGTCTAACACCGAATAATCTCTGGACACTCCTGCTAAAACATCCTCTTTGATCTTGATCAATTGTGGATCACCCAACTGACCTTCCTTGATTCTCTCCAACAACGTAGATTGTAGCGTAATGTTAGCCAACTGGCCCACTAGTAACTCTATACCAGCTCTGGTCATATCCTCTACAAATTCTTTGGATATCAGCCTCGCACTGAAAATCTGTCTTGGACCCTTCTGGCTTAAAGCATCTACTACCACGTTGGCGTTTCCTGGATGATACAAGATCTCACAATCATAATCTTTTGCTAACTCCAACCAACGCCTTTGTCTCATGTTCAGGTTTTTCTGTGTGAAGAAGTACTTCAGGCTCTTGTGGTCATTATAAATCTCACACTTCTCCCCATACAGGTAATGTCTCCATACCTTTAATGCAAAGATCACAACCGCCAACTCTAAATCATGAGTGACATATCTCTGTCCGTGCTCATTCAGCTGACATGAGGCATAAGCAATCACCTTTCCTGAATGCATCAGAACATAACCCAAACCCTTATGTGAGGCATCACAATATATCACAAACTTCTCCTGATCTGTTGGAAGACTCATAGCCGGAGCTGTAATCAACCTCTGTTTTAGTTCCTGGAAGCTCTTCTCACACCTGTCTCACCACACAAACCTATGATTCTTGCGTATCAGCTTAGCCAATGAAGTGGCAATCTTTGAAAGCCCTTCCACAAAACATCTGTAATAACCTACCAATCCAAGGAAGCTTCTAACTTTTGAAACATTCTTTGGCCTTGGCCATTCTCTAACAGCCTCAATCTTGGCTGGATCCACTATAATGCCCTCCTTACTAACAATGTGCCCAAGGAAAGTTACCTGAGATAACCAGAATTCACATTTCTTGAATTTTGCAAACAATCTGTAACGTCCTGGTTGCCCCAGAACAGTTACGGTGAACGGTGGACCAGAAATTTGCTCGCTACCCGAGTCCTTTGGTCAAAAACGTGCTCTAAGTGTAATTAACAGGTTAAGGTACAAAACCAATAAAAAGGAAATGGAGATTTTCATTACAAACTGCTCTGCAGAGCTAAACAAAACGTTTACAAGTTGTTCTCAGTACAAAATGGTCACTACTGTTTCAAATTTACAAACCCGCCGACCTAAGCGGTGAAAATAAGGTAAACCCCCTAGTTCCTCTGAGAACTCCTTGGCCGTGGTGGTCAAGCGGCCGCATATGTATACATCACCACCTAAGCTCTCCACTCAAGGCTAGGTGAGCTTTTCTTTTCCTTTACCTGCACCACATAGCACCCATGAGCCAAAGCGCAGCAAGAAAACATAATACCACTCAATAACATTATCAAATGATTATCATTATAGTCACACTGAGCATAAAGAATTCAAACAAATGAGTGAACATCACATGAGGTCCTGATAAACCATACTGAGTGACTGACAAGCAAGTCACTAATTCAAATGGAAGGGTGGCTGCTAGGTAAGCCACTAGCCTTCAACAGGTTCTGGTAAACCATACTGAGTGACTGACAAGCACATCACTGATTCAAGTGGGAGAGTGGCTGCTAGGTAAGCCACTAGCCTCCAAGTGCTTATTTCATTCATCGACCCTCGGGGTCGGTCTGGCATTAATGCTCTTTGAGTCATCCAATGCTGATAGTCGATTAGATATAATCTTTGTTGGCTTGCGTTAACACGCTAAGGCCATCCTGACTAATGAGTCAGCGCAATGTGACCAGTGCCCAGTACCACTGCCGAACCTGACTAATAAGTCACAGCTTCACAGTTGATACTATCACCTTTGCCAAATCTGACTAATGAGTCATTACCATGCATAAGTGAGCAACATATGCTAAGCATTCTATATTCAATCCATGTCCATATTTACACAACCAACATGCCTCATGATTATCCATGCATGTCACACTTGGGGCGCAGTTTTCTTACCTTTGATTCGAGCTAGAAAGAACAAAAGAACGACCCTTGAGAACAGTTTAGCTTTTAGTCCTTTAGCGGTTACCTAATCATAACACATATAGGATATCATCAATAATCAAGGTAATCAAGGGTTCTCAAACCATTATCTAGCCTCCAAGAGATCAATCCAAACTAATCCAAGTAGTAAGGACACTCCCAAGGCCTAAAACTAGGTTCCCGGGGTCAAAACGAGCAAACGGGGCGAAAACAGGGCAAGGGTTGCGGCCCTAGCACCTTGGGCCGCGGCCCCCAGGGTTCTCTGAGGCAAGGGCTGCGGCGCCCTCCATCAAGGGTCGCAGCGCCCAGCAAGCACAAGTTCTCCACCTGCTTCTTCAAGGCAGGGCCGCGGCGCCCCAAGAACAAGGTCGCGGCCCTTCACCGTGGGCCATTCCCAACCGCGTTTTTAACACTCCAAAATCTCCAAAATCACACCTAAACATTCCCCAATCATCAACACAAAGTTCCCAAGCTTCCCCATGCATCAAAACCCTCAAAACCCAAGGTTTAAACGAATCAGAAACTCAACAATTCACAAAATCAATTCAAAGCTTAGAAACTCAGAAAAACTCAAAACTTAAACTTCGGTTACCTTCGATTGGGTTGTTTTCCATCGAATCCTTCGGTTAAAAAGCTTCTAATCTTTCCTAGGATCGCTATGCCTCGATCCTCACTTGATTCTGACTCCTAGAACTCAAGATTTCGTCAAATATGCTTCGGGTGGCAAAAATGAACTAACGAAGGGGAACGAGAGGTTTTCTATTGTATGTTCTATCTGATAAGCTACTTCAACCTTAAGTAACCTCAAATAAAACCTAATGCTTGGGGTCCCAAAAACACCCCCGGGGACATTATAGTCAAAACCTCCAGAATTTCACCCTGATCTCAAATATTCCCAATTTATCATCAAATGAACATTTCTATTACCCCAGAATTGACCCCGTTATGACAAAACCGCTAATCCACTAAAAATAACCGTCTCATGCCGAATATCTCGAATATATCTCCATAATAATGGAATCTCATTCACAAATCACATCATGCACCCAAATACACAAATTACCCTCAACGGGCCAAATTATCATCACACCCCTGTAATTAGAAATATGGACTCACATGCATGCATTTCACATCATATTATAATATAATCAACATATACATGCATTTTATTAATTAATAACGTAATTAGGCAAGTATGGCTCTCCCGGCCTACTATTCACATCGTTAAACACATCGGAGAATTCGGGGCATTACACAATCTATGTTCCCTCAATCTCTGTAGAACCAACCACAGATGTTGCTCATGTTCTGACTCTGACTGAGAATAAACCAGATTATCATCGATGAAAACAATCACAAACTGGTCCAAATAATCCTTGAACACTTTATTCACCAAATCCATAAAAGCAGCTGGGGCATTAGTCAATCCAAAAGACATGACTAAGAACTCGTAATGCCAATATCTAGTGCGAAAAGCAGTCTTTGGTATATCTCCCTCCTTGACCCTCAGCTGATGATAACCATATCGAAGGTCTATCTTTGAGAATACCCTTTTACCTTGCAACTGGCCAAACAAATCATCTATCCTTGGCAAAGGATACTTATTCTTAATTGTTAACTTATTAGGTTCCCTGTAATCAATACACATCCTCAAAGAACCATCTTTCTTCTTCACAAACAGTACTAGTGCACCCCACAGTGAGAAACTAGGTCTGATAAAACCTAAGTCTAACAGCTCCTGCAGCTGTACTTTCAGCTCTTTTAACTTTGTTGGGGCCATTCTGTAAGGTGCTCTAGACACTGGCTCTATCCATGGTGCCAGTTCTATAACAATTTCAATCTCTCTGTATGGTGGCAACCCTGGTAAATCTTCTAGAAAAACATCCAGAAACTCACAGACTAATCTGGTCTCCTCTAGTCCAACTGGCATGGCCTAAGTGGCATCAACCACACTGGCTAAGAATCCTATGCAACCTCCTTGCAATAGATTTCTAGCCCTCATAATAGATATCATAGGTATACGGGGTCCATGCACAGTGCCAACAAACACAAAAGGATCTCACCTTCAGGCTCGAAGGTTACCATCTTCCTTCTGCAATCTATGGTTGCCTCATACTTCACTAACCAATCCATACCCAGGATCATGTCAAAATCAGTCATAACTAACTCTATCAAGTCAACTGACAACTCTCTGCCCATTACTGTCACTGGCAGTGATCTAACCCATCTTCTGGATATTACCAGCTCCCCAGTGGCTAACAAGGTCCCGAATCCCACAGCAAAATAATCACATGTTCTACACTGTCTATCAATAATTCTACTAGCAACAAAAGAATGTGTAGCACCATAATCAATCAAAACAGTATAAAGGGTTCCAGCACTAAAAAGATGACCTGTAACTACTGAGGGTGAAGCATCAGCTTCTGCCTGAGTCAATGCAAACACTCGAGCTAGGGCCGAGCTGTCCACCTTCCTTGGCTCTTCCTTTCTTGCTTTCGGGAAATCTTTCTTGAAATGTCCCACTGCCCCACATAAGAAGCAAGATTTTGCCCTACACTCCCCCATATGGCGCCTCTTGCACCTAGGACACTCAGGATAAGTCCTCCATGCCTCAATGCCACAATGGCGGCCCATTGAAATACCACGTGGTCGCCTATCAAGGTCTGGGGCTGGGAAGGCATCAGGAGCCTTCCTCTTCTGATCACTAGGGCCTCTGCCCCTACCTGAACCCACAAATGGAGGTCCCAAGCTCCTAAACTCTCTTCTGGCTGCATTTCCCCACCAGATCTTGTTCTCTGCGCTCTCAGCTGTGAGCGCCTTCTCAACCACCTGTGCATAAGTAGTAACTCCAGCCACAGTGGTGATACAAACATCCCGAGCTATTCTAGCTTGTAGCCTCTAGAGAAACCTCTCCCTCCTGGTCCCACAGTGGGCATCAACTCCATGGCAAACTTTGCCAATCTATCAAATTTCAGAGCATATGTAGTTACTGATGTGTTGCCCTGAACTAATATGCTGAACTCTCCAGCCTTTGCAGCCCTGATGGCATCATTATAATACTTTTCATTGAACAGAGTCTGAAACTCTTCCCAACTCAGGGCATTTACATTTCTGATCTGGGATATCACTTCCCACCAAATTCGGGCATCCTCCCGAAACATATATGTGGCATAAGCCACACTCTCATTACTAGACACCCTCATAAAGTCAAGGATGGTGGTAACCATGCTCATCCATTGCTCAGCCTTAACTGGATCTACACTACCCTCAAAAACTGGAGGGTGTTGTTCCTGAACCTTTCATAAAGATGTTCCCATTTACTTTCAACCTCTGGCAGCTGCTCAACTGTTGGCACCACTACAGGTGGTGCCTTTAGTAGAATTTTCTCTGCAGGAACCTATTGTTGTCTCAGGAGGCAGATTTCTTCTTCCTGCCTCATAACTCTAGCTTGCAAATCATCAAACAATTACTGCCAGTTATCAGGAGCTGGCTGAGGGAACTCTGGTCATTTTCCTGACCTTGTCTGTCATTCTGGCCCTGATCATCCTGGCCAGCTGATGAATCTATCTGCCTTGGAAGCATATTATCAACTTATACCTTGTTGCTATAGTCAATACATCCAGTTAGGTAGTGATAACTAAACCTCTTGCCGCTTCACCGTCCAAGATCAGGCAGATATTCATCCATGTTCCACAATCATACAGATAAACATATTGATTCATGATCATACACATTTAACATTTCGCATTTAGCAATTAACAATGCAAATAAGCATAATCTAGCAATATCAGTACTAATAAGCACGTTCTTACTTATCATGCAACAGTCAAGGCCCAACCTTATTAATGTATCTCATGTAGGTAGGTAAAGCATTTATATTCTATTTAAGCAATTAAACACATAACCACATAAATAGTTACCAAACCATGAGTCGAGCTTGTCTTCAGTGGCAAGTGTACATGCCCAGCCAGTCTTCAGGAACCATAAACCTTGGCACGCTCTGATACCAAGTTATAACGCCCTGGTTACTCCAAGACCATTATTGTGGACTTTAAATAGTACTTAACTCGCTAAACGAGTCATTAGGTTATAAACGTGCATCTAGGTGTCATTAATAGGCCAAGGTGAAAAATCTCGGTTAAAATGAATGAATATATTTTGTTTAAAACATTAAACTGTACATGGGCCCATATAAACACCACTGTTCCACTGAGAAACACCTTAGTCATTACAGTATAAAAACTACAACCCACCGACCTAAGCGACAAAATATAGGGTTAAACCCTAGTTCCACTGAGAAACACCTTGGTCGTGGTGGTCAAGCAGCCGCATATGTACACATCGCCACCTAAGCTCTCCGCTCAAGGTTGGGTGAGCTTTTCTTTCCCTTTACCTGCACCACATAGCACCCGTGAGACAAGGTTCAGCAAGAAAACTTATTACTACATGTATACAATATCAATAAATGATCATGTAATCATTCTGGGGCTTGCAGCCCTAATCAGATAGGTGACTAATGAGTCACACCCTGGGTAGGTGACTAATTAGTCAATCTCTGGATTGGTGACTAATGAGTCACACTCTGGATATGTGACTAATGAGTCACACTCTGTATAGGTGACTAATGAGTCACACTCTGGGGCTCCGCACCCTAAGCCATGTGATGTTTCAATCACTTGAGCCTTTTGGCCCTGGCTCTAAGTAACTAGCCTTTAGACTAGACTAGTGCTTTAGTTTTCTTCGACCTTAGGGTCGATCAAGCATTTAATGCTCATGTTGATTTGATCTAATCATTTTGGCCTGTGTTAAACACATTAATGTCGTTCTTGACTCATAAGTCAATTCCATTCACAAATAAGCAAAGTTGCTAAGCATTTACAATGCAATCAATGTCCATATATAGAGCACTCAACATGCCCCATCAATAACCATGCATGTCACATACTGGGTGTAGTTTTCTTACCTTTGGTTCGAGCATGAGATAATAAAAGAACGACCCTTGAGAACGATCGGTCCTTAAGTCCCTTAGTGGTCACCTAGTCATTACCAAATATGAAATCCCATTAATAAAATAAATCATAAAAGGTTCATGGTATAAAACCTCGCTCCCGAGACCTCGAATCCTACTAAAACGGTTAGGATATTCGATCCCGAGCCTTAAGAAATGAAACCCCGAGCCTAAAAACTCTTGAAAACATATCCTAGCACAAAAGGAAGGGGCGGGCCGCAACTTGACCCAGTGGGTCACAGCGCGCCTACTAGACAAAGCCCAGGGGAGGCTCTGGAATGGGTCCAGGTCGCGACTTGACCTTGCGAACCCAGCTCCCCTGCCTTTCTCTCAATTCAAAACCAGCCAAAACTTCAACAAATCAATCCCACAATTAAAACAAAGCATCAACACAACATATCCACCAGTTTAACAACAAAACCTAAGGCTTAAACCACTCAAAACATCAACACATATCCAATTCCATGATCAAAACCTCAAGCTTTAACCTAACATTAAAAATAGAGTAAAAACTTGAAACTTCAACTGGGAACCTTACCTCAAACTTGTATTGAACCCTTTCCAATGGCTAAAGCAAGATCCTAAGCTCACAAGCCTTAATCCCCTAGCTTGAATCCTCAAGTTTCCTTCAAAATCTCAACCCGAGAGAGAGAGAGAGAGAGAGAGAGAGAGAGAAATGATCGTGAGTGAGGAAGAGAGCTACTTTGTTTTTGCCGTAACCTTCTACAGCCATCTAACCTTAAACATATCCCATGGTCAAAAGACAAAAATACTCCTAGGGTCAATTAATTCTTTTACAACCACCTAAGGGCAAAATAGTCATTTCCCCGTCTATCCCGTTAATTGTAATTAACGTCCTCCAATTCCCGTTACTCCCAATATTCTCAAATAATAATTAAATCCTATCCCATTACCCGTTCATTCTCGGTAATGTACTAAGCATCAAATTACCCCCAAGCTCACCCCGAGCCTGACAATTAAATCCCTTTATGACCAAACCACTAATCTGCAACCTAAGATCGTTTCATGTAGAATAGCTCAAACATATCCACATAACACTTTGTCTCACCCATAAATCATCAACATGCACATAAATATACAGATATGCTCTCAACAGGCCAAATTACGAAAATGCCCTTCTAATAAGAAGTGGACCCACATGCATGCAATTATCATCATATAATAATGTAACTCACATAATCATGCATATAATTACATAATAAATAAATTATGGCCCTCCTGGCCCCCTAATCTAGGCATTAAGCCACATTAGGGAATTTGGGACGTTACAGATAACTTATTGGAGCTTGATTTCATAGGCCCATGGTCCCCAATGACACCTTGGATAAAATAATCTAGATAGTCTCAATTAATTAATTATTTATCAATTAGAATTATCAAAGTTGACAAGGTCAATTTTGGTTAGTTTCACAGATTATGTAATTTGGAGAAGAAAAGACATATTAGGGCAGATTTATTAATTAAGATAAATTGGTGAAGGTTCAAATTATAAATAATTAATTTCATAAAGGATTTAAATAATTATTTAATTAATTAAATCAATAGAAAATAATACATGCATTGATTTTAAGTCCAATGAGCTTATAATTAAATGGGAAATTTGATGAGCCTAAAGCCCATGGGAATTTCGACCTAGGGCTGATAATTGGCTATTGTTTTATTGATTTTTTTAATTAAAATAAATTTCCTAATTGATTCTATAAAAGGAATACTACGTGAGAGTTGAAATTACTTGTTTTTTGGAAGATCTAGTCTTAATGCTCTAGGTTTTAGATTCTCTCTACAGCATAAGTCCTTTTTCTAAGCCTCAAATTTTCTCTTCTATTCTTCTTCTCTTTGTTTCTATCTCATGTGTTGAGAATTTTCCACTCTAGTCTAGATGATTCTAAGGATACTTTGGAAGGTTGTGAAGAAAATTGAAGAATGGTTCAGTTTCTTGGTGATACCCTGCGACAGAAAGGATACAAGTGTAACACCCAACATTTTCATAATACATTTTTATTATAAATCAAAGTTTCAATACATAAAATGTACAAGGTTATAAAAATAAGAAATAGTAATGGAAAATAGTGTTTAAAACATGATTTTATGTCATTAACGAGATTAAAGAGAGAGAAAAACTTGAGTAGTCAAGTATTGGACCCAAATGTCATATAATTTTAATTGGGGATTTTTATAAAATTAAGAAAGTTTGCTAAAGGGCTTATTGAAAATAATTTTAATATTTTTTGGTCCAAATGTAATTTTGAAAAAAAGGAAAAGGCCTCAGCCTTAATTTCCCGTTGCTCATCTCTCTCTCCTCATAATTTCTTCCTTTCTTTCTCTTTCTTTTTCCTTCCCTTTCTCTCTCTTATTTTCTCTCGCATGCATGCATCTTCTCGACCACCGAAGATCCACCGGCGGTCACCACATATAGCCACGCGCCGGACCATTAGATTCAGAGGCCTCCGAACTATTGGCCACGCGGGAATTTTGATGGCACTCGCCGATTAAACACCTCAACCCGTCGATTTAAGTTCGACCACCGCACGACTTCAAAGTTGAGATTCAGCCACCTCGGGCATCTGTTTGTCGATCCATCTCCACCATCATGTTCCTCGTGTTGTGGGCTTCAAAACCCAATAAATTTTTCCTACATCTACCATAGTTGGGTGGTGGTCCCACCGCGATCCACCGTAGATCGATGGTCATAACCTAGTGTTTGAGGTTCCGAAGTTCGTTTTGAGTTTCAAAAAATCATCGTTTGACTTATTGTGGAACTCAATCTTTGTGGTATAATTTCTTTGACCTATATTGTGATTAATTATAATAATTGTTATTATGTGTATTTATAGTATATATTTATATATTCTTGATGTACTGAATATTTTCTATAATTATACTGGTTGTCTGGGATTATATGTATTTTTTTTTCATTCAGGTTTTGATTTTGAGTTTGTCCATTTTATAGCCGTTGTGCTACCCAATTTTATAAAAAAAATAATAGACAATTAATAAATTTTAAAAAAGACATATTTAATTGATTTTCTATTAATATAAAAATTATTACGATTAATTAATTTTAATTATTATTGTTATTATTTTGTTAAGTAAATCAAGAATATAGTTTCATGTATATATATATGTGTGAAAAATGTGATTTATAGTAAACCTATTATTTAACAATTATTATTGTATATTAATATTTTCGTTAATATTTGAATATTAAAACAATATCAAAATATTAGTTTCTTACAATTATTGATATTTGTAAGACCATTGAATTTTTGGAGAAAGTATATTTATTATATCACTGATATTGATATTATGACTAATTAATAATAATATAAATATTTATATTTATATTATTATCATTATATCAATTATTACAATTTTATGTTAAAAATATGATTTCTTTTATAAAATGACTATTTGAATATATAATATACATTCACATACGTATTGTTATTGAGGTAATTTGTTACTAATATTGAAATAAGTTTATTTATAGACAAAAATTATTATTATTATTATTAATGTATCATAAAAATACATTATATTATGAGTAAGGCCTAAAGCAATGTTTTGTAAAGAGGATTATGAAGCATGAAGAGTATTAGCATTATGATGATAACAATTATTACTATCATTTATATAGTTTCTGGTATTGTTAATATACACCATCAATAGTGTATATTTACGATTTTTATAGAATTTAATAAATGATGTACCTTGAATAGGATCTGTATGGATTGGATTAATTAACTCTTGGTGAGCAGTTTTAAAATAAGCTAAGGACCTAAGGTAAGTAAATTTCACATTTTGTGCTTAAGTGTGATATGCATGACTACATTAATTGTGTATGTTAGTTGTGTTAAGCATGAGATGATGATGCATATGATGAGTATGTGATGAATGGTTATATGAGTTATGTGTGGTATGTATATCATAATGGATTATATGATATATAATAGATGAATTTCGTGATAGGTAAAAGTTGTCTTAATTGGTTAAGTTTGATCTGAGTTATGTGCAAGTATGTGTTCTCATGTGGATGAATATGTGGACTACCTTCTATGTTCATGATTTTGTTACATGTTATGATATAGGAAGCCTTTAAGTTTTTAGGCTGGAAACCTTAGACCCGAGCCATAGCTCTACATTAAGGTATAACAACGCTACCAACCCAAAGCTTCTTATATTATGACTAAAGATGTTTTGAGTTGTATGAGATGTGATATAGTGCCTTGACTAAATGCCATCACACATGAATCATGAACATGAACATTGGCATTTCAGCCTTAGCATGTATTGCATGGCATGTTCAGTTATATGGTACATTATTATGTGATATAAGACCATGCATAAAAATATGAGAAAAGTTTTGAAATGCCTTGAAAAGTATTATATAAAGTTAAATATTTTAATGACAACAAGGCTTAAGCAATGTGATAATAAGATGTTGAAAAGGGTGCCACTGTTTTGAGGAAGCAATTAAGTAAGTTTAGTAAAGAAGACGAAGGTCTATAAGACTTATAGTGGCTGCCCACTAGTGTGGGCTAGGTCTGAGTTGACCATTCAAATATGTTTTCCATGTTCTCGTCTTTCTCCTCCATTTATATGTGTAATAAGTATGGCAGCTATGGCAACAATGATATGAGTAATATGATGAGCCCAGCTGCGATGATAGCTAACCGGAGGAGAACCCATGAGATTTTATATTATATGTGTAACAAGTCCTGCAAACATTGGCTAAATCGAACAGTGTGCACATAAGATAACGGGCCCATAACAATGTGAAAATAAAAAAGAGAAAAAACACGAAAGTAAAGTTTGAAAGTGCATGAGTAATAAATGAAATGCATAAGTATATAAGTCATCATATTAGTATATGTGCATTTCAAACTCACGACATTCATGTGTATGTGTATGGATGAGATTTACTTACTGAGCGTTAGCTCATTATGTTATTTTCCAACATTTTTCCAGGTATAGCTTTAGATGTTGAGCAACTTGTGGAGCACGAACTCAGTAGCAATGCAATAATGGTTTAGGGTTTTTCATATTGCTACATTTAAACTTAAAGTATGCATACGTGTAATAATTTCTAGTAATAATCCTATATAAAAAGTTTTAAATTTTTCTGTATTTCTTAGTACCATTTTATTTAATTCATTTGGTTAAGTGCTTAATATACTCGTAAACCTTGGAATTACGAGTATGTGGCAGACGTACCCTACCTTAGGGGCGTCACAACAAGGGTTAAAGAAACTGAAGGAATGACTCAATCATTCTGCTGCACAATAATGTAAGTGTTCTTATCATTATCTCTATATGAATTCAATTTTAGAAACATGTTCTAGGTTATCTCATATTAATTTGTTTAATATAAGAGTTACATGAAAATAAACAAGATCTTGTATAAGTTTTCCCAACAAGAACTACGTATATTGATTATATCAATGGACTACTAGAGAAAATTCTATAAATATAATTCTATAAATACTTAGAGTGCAATTCCATATTTATAGTGGAGTAGTCATGTAATTAATAAATAAGATTATTAGATTAAATAGTTTAATTAATAATATGGTTTATTGGAGCTTCATATTATAGATCCATGGTCCTCAGATCACTCTGTCCTACACTGTCAAGGGTAAGGATGTCAAAAAGAAAGATTTGTAAAGAGAAATGACTAAATTGCAAAGGAATTAATTTTCCAGGGCAAATAAATAATTATGTGATAACTATGGGTAATTGATTAATTATGAATTAATTAATTATTTAACTATATAGTTTTTATTTTGAAAAAATATAGGTTAAAATTAATATTAATCTTGTTTGGATTAATATAAAGAGATAGAATAATAAATATCTTATTTATAATATGATATTTATTTATTTAATTTAAACTGATATTTTAAGATAAAGTTAATTTTGAATTAACTGATATTTATGTTGGGATAAATATATTGTCTTAAAGATTGATTAAACAAACAAATGAGAAAATCAGGGAAACCTGATACAGGCTTGGGCGACACACACTGTATTGTACAGTGTGTGGCGCCTAGCATCAGGGATTTAATTCCTATGATTTGAATTTTGAATTTCAAATAATTTTGTTTAATCAGTTATTTAATTATTTTTTTTAAATATGATTTAAATAAATATTTAAATGAAAATATCTAATCAGTTTTAATTTGAATTATATTTTAATTAAATAAATATTATTTAATTAGATGAAATATCTTTATAAGTCTGATAGTACGTGACTTTCAGAATAAGGCTTGATTATTATTTTGAAAAATAAAAAAGATAGACTCTCTCTCTCTCTCTCTAAAGCAATAGTTTTCTCTAAACCTAAAAACTATTCTAAATCCTCTCTCTGTCAAAATCTCTCTAGATCTCATGTGTTGAGTACATCTAGGGAGTCGCATAAATCAACATTTTGAATCCTTCATGCCCACATATGTCCTTGTGTGTTTGAGGATTAGTCTGAAAGATCAGGGTGTGAGATCTCAGAACACTAGATAAGATCGTTGATTTATACAAAAAGACACAAGGACACTTGATAGGCTACAAGAGGTGATCACTGATCTATTTGTATGTGATTTAATATTTATATATGTATATGATCCTGGCTGGTATTAATATTTATTAAAATGTGTCCATATATTCTGCTGCATAGCTTTGATTTGATCATTTAATACCAACACCTCAAGGCGTGGCCTCACTCGGAGATGTCCACGACTCGTCCGAATTGGGCTTCCTGGAGGAGTTGCACTCCGAGAACCTCATGACTTATCTCGTCAATAATCACTCTTAATCACCACATGTCAGGATGGACAACATAACTAATTTTATAATTAAAATAAATACTAAGGATTTTTACGCTTATATACATATAACATAAAATAATTACAAAAATCTCCTACAAAATTTTATTTACAAAAATATCTTGCCACGTCATCAAAAAATACCAGATTTCAAAAATAATATACATAAATTGGAAACATTCCTGAAATCTCGAATTTCCCATTTTTCTAGGTTTTCAAAAGTAACATTTTGGTTACTTATAATGGTGATAAGTTATCAATTGGTTACTTTTTCACAAAAATATTTTGTTATAGAGCATATTATTTTACATACATTTTGGTTACCTCCAAAATTTATTATATAAAACTTTTTTATCTTAAAATACTAATTATTTTTTTTAGGTTATATTATAGTGTCTTATTATTGAAGATATTTTTACGTTACTTTCAAACTTGTTTTAGGAACTAATGAGTTACAATAAAGCATAACAAATTATTATATAGCTTATCATCAAAAGTTATTTGTATTATACTATATAGCAACTTTTTTAATGAAAAGTTTTAATTCACTTTTTAGTCACTAATGTAATTTACATATAAATAATAGTGTTTAATTTATTAATCAAACAAAAAATAAACTTAGAACTTACTTTCGTATTATAATAAAAAAAAATACACATTTTAGTTTTTATAATGAATTTTTGTTTAACCAAATTAAAAAACAGCTACATAATTACTTATTAAATACAACAAAGCATAAAATAAATTTTTTAGTAAACCAAATATAAAAGAAACTAAAATGTTACTTTTAATTCCGGTCATCTTCTCCGGCGACTGTAAAAAAACATAAGCTTCCCACAAATCAAAATGATCACATCAAAGAGTAGGTCGCAATGATACTACACTTGAACCCAAATGATTGGCTGTGTGACAGGAAAATTTGTTTAAAGTCACGGAGAAGAGAGAGAAAGAGAGAGAATTAGTTAAAAAAAATTAATGTCTGGAATTCCTTTTATTATAAGGTGGTCAAAAAATAAGGTGGTACAATTGCATCACAAACAACGGTATATAAAAACAAAAAAGTATTAGATTACAGTATTTTTTTAAATATAATGCTACATAGTATTTTTGGAAATAAAATTTAAAAAACAACACATATTTATATTATATAAAGAGAAATTGACAGGTATATGTATAGAGTGATATTGTAACAACCCGGATTTTCAAGACTCGATAATGCGAAAATATAAATGTTTTCATTTAACAAAATGTCTCAAAAACCCGTATAATTTTTTTTTTAAAAAAAGTCGTATGGCCATACTTAACATTTAATTACAAACATATTTTATAAAGAGTAGAGTGAGCCTAGTTTAGGAAAATTACACAACATTTCCAAAAAATAAATCGGCTTCCCAAAAGGTCAGTCCACATGTACATTTGCAAGGTAAACTTCAGCGCTCACTGCTCTGTCTTGCCCTTTGTGACAGTCAAAATCTTGTGATTCGTAAGGGGAAAGACCAAGTAAAGTTGTGCAATCCCACACCGCCTGGGGAAGGTCAAGTGTGATGATTCTAAGACTGTGTAGGTTTGGGACTACACAGTTGAAGAAGGCTTAAATGGATTGATGGGTACTACCTATATCAACAAGATGCATCTTCTTTTCAGTGGCCCATCACTTAAGAACTCCAAAGTTAAGCATGCTTGACCTAGAGCAATCTCAAGATGGGTAACCTCCTGGGAAGTTTTCCCAGGAAGCGTGCGAGTGAGGACAAAGCACGCTGGAAAGACTCGTGTTGGTTTGTATGGCCAGTCGTCATTCCAGAAAGCAGTCATAGTTACGTGGGGCGTTACAAATGGAATCAGAGCCTTGACCCAGCCGGAAGTGTGGCCGACGGGGACGTCAGGCCCGTAAGGGGGGTGATTGTGACAGTCAGAATCCTGTGATCCATAAGGGGAAAGACCGGGTAAAGCTGTGCAATCCCACACCGCCTGGGGAAGGTCAAGTGTGATGCTTCTAAGAGTGTGTAGGTATGTGACTACACAGTTGAAGATGGCGTAAATAGATTGATGGGTACAACCTATATCAACAAGATGCATCTTATTTTCGGTAGCTCATCTCTTGAGAACTCCAAAGTTAAGCGTGCTTGACCTGGAGCAATCTCAAGATGCGTGACCTCCTGGGAAGTTTTCCCAGGAAGCGTGCGAGTGAGGACAAAGGACGCTAGAAAGACTCGTGTTGTTTTGTAGGGTCAGTCGTCATTTCAGAAAGCATCCATAGTGACATGGGGCGTTACACCCTTGTTCTTACCTACAACAGGAAACAACTAGGTAAGCGAAAACGCTTAGTAAGTTCAACCTTAAAACAAAAGCATGCAGAGAATTAGGGTTCTGGATCCATCCAGACCCTGCACAATCAATTTCAAGAATGCAAGAGCGTCCTGGAAAATTTATGGTCATGCCTGATATCCAATGACAAATTATTTCATATAAACAGATAAATTCTTGCACTCAGAAAATCCCAGAACAAGCAGATATATTATATCACAACTATCTCTTATCAACAAATAAATACCTGCACTCAGAAAATCCCAGAGCAAGCAGATATAATATATCACAATATAATTCGAGACCAACGCTCAACAACTTCCAACAATTCGAGCATAACACACCCTCCAGCATAAATGCTAATCTGTAAAAGAGAATCGAGTCTCAACACTAAGATCTAGCCAATAAATGTCCCCATCAAGGGTAACTATCGTATTACCTAGGGCATCACTACTTATCTAAGAGTAAATCCCTCACAAGGGTAACCATCAAGTTACCTAGGGCATCACTACATCTCCAAGAGTGTAAACGAAGTTACACTGATTTACAGAGACTTCTATGTTAATCAGTGGTGCTGGTGAGCAGTTGCCCCTAGGGTGTTCAACCTCACTCAAACTTGGCAACCCCTAGTGTCTCTAAGCACTCTCACTGAATGGCCAATATTCACAGCTGCTATCCAGGAATAACTTATCAGAGCACTTGCTCAGGTTCTAACCGTTCACTGATTAAGTAAGCATGAAGGCCCCTAGGTCCAATTCATTTTGGCGTCCCTAGGTTTAACCAGCAATCCTCACCTCTTGGCCACTTGTCGCGATAATGAACCGGACATAATAAAATCAAGCAGTGTGACGGGGATCAGCCGTCTAGGATATGACAGATATCTACCATTTATATTTTCTAAATCAGCACTCACTAGACTAACATCTCTAAGCAACTTTCTACGACAGTGTATATATGTGCATGTGTCCCTATACTAACATACAATACAATAGTCGTTTCATGTTGCAGCCACACAATATAAGTTGACTTACTTGGAGTCCTTAGCACTCAACAGGCTTTCACCCTCCAACTTTCAATCCAGTTACGCTTAGCCAATACTGTAGTTATCCATATAGTATACTCTGATTAATTATGGCACTCATAATTCATTATTATTATTTTGGGCGGTTTGGCCATTTTCAAAATCATTAGTAAGGATTAAAGATCCTTATTTGGGGTTTAAACTCATTGAGGAAATTCATATAAAAATATTTGAGACTAAACCCTAAGTCTCATGGAGACCTACCCAATGGTCTCGATGCCTAGGCTTGGGTATCTCAATAGTGTTTTGCCACAATCCGCTAAAAATATTTTTCTTTAAAAGTTTCGCTATTAACCCGTACTTTCAACAGTCAGTAAAATATATAAAATATTTTAGCCGGTATTATATCTCGAAAATACTAATTAAATTCCTTAATTATTTTTAAAGAAAATAAACTCTTAATTTTCCTTTTATTTTTCTTAAGATTTTAATCTCTAATAAACCGTTTTAAGAAAACTTCCTAATTTATCTTAATTAGGAAAACCGTTAAATATTTTTCATCTTGACTAGTTAATTTTTTCCAAAGTCAATTAATCAAGTTTACTTACTAAAAAAATAATTCACGTAATTATTTTCTCAAAATATAGGATTTTAAACCCTCTTTTAATTTATTAAATTATTAATAAATTAATACTTTTATTTTTAGAAAGAATAAAAATTCTTTAATAAAAATAATTCTTACTAAACTCAATGTGGTATTTTAGGTCAAAATATGTTTTCAAGGCTTGTCAAGTTTTTTTTTATCTTGCAATAAGCAAAATTTTACTTTTTACCTTAAGTTCCAAAATCTAATTTTTACACTAAGTGTGAAAACCATATTTTTCACATTTTTAACTACATACTTTGTTAGTTCATAACTTGAAATTTACTTACCCAATTGTTACCAAAATTTCCCAATTCCATTTTTGGTATGCCTTTTTGATCTTTGTAAAATCTTAGGTCAAAAGTGTTATCCCCAAAAATTGGAGATCAATGACGTGACAATAAAGGTGACAAGCGGCAGTGCATGGTCAGTAAAAGACATATTAATAGTCAATAAATACATTGACTCCTCAGAGTTGTGATAAAGTGACCCGGTAGACTAGTGAAGAGTTTGGACTGCTTGAAAGATGCCATAACCAAGCCAAGTGCATCCTAGGAGATCCCAAGGGTGTGGTCCTAGGAGACCCCAAGGATGTGGTCCGAGGAGACCCCAAGGGGGTGGCCCTAGGAGAGCTAAGGAGAGATATGGCATGCTAGAGGAGAGTGCCATGTTAGAGGAGAGGAGTGCATGTCCTACCACCATGCACTTGTCCGACCCACAAAAACATGTCCTACCACCATGCACATGTCCGACCAGCACTTGCATGGGTGGTCAGTAGGAGAGGTGGATCAACTAGCTAAAGGAGGACTAAGTCAAGATTCCCAGAAACAGCTTCAACAAGATACGCGGGAATCTCTCATTCTTCCCACAAATGGGGGGTTTTGTTACATTTTGAATGTTTTTTGTAATTTAAATGTAATAAATATAATAAAATATCCCGATTCTAGGGGATACCGTATGTATGACCCTAAGCCTATAAATAGAGGGCTTATGGGATTAGAGAGGGGCTTCTGCTGCTTCTTCTTTCTAGAGAGAGAAAATTTGGGTCTGAGTATTCTAGAGAGAGAAAATTTGGGTCTGAGTATTCTAGAGAGAGAAAGTGCTAGTATTTGAAAGGATTCTTGTATTTTTGCAATCTGTACTGAAGAAACTCAGTTGGCTCAGTCCATCTGATCTTGAGTACAGATCTATAATCACAACTCTAAGTGGATTAGGCTATTACCGACTGATCGGGGTTGAACCACTATAAAAATCTTGTGTGTTCTTTCTTTTCTTTATTACACCGTCTGTGTTATTTAAATTCTCTTGAAGGTTTGTCGTATTTGACGTTCTCATGTCGTTGGCTAAAAACACAGTCAACAAAAAGGAGCATTTTTAATTGGTGAATTTATTTTCCAACAATGAGGTAAAAATGACATTATTTTCAAGTCCTTATTTTTTTCAAACTTTGACACTTAATAACTTTCAAACCGTTCAGTATTTTCTTACCAAATTTTATAGTGAAATACTAGGTTATACCAATAATATTTCCACCAAATTTTAGAAAAAACTGGGTTAATTTTTCCTATAAAGTGGCTGTCCAAACTTGGTCCCGAAATTAAGAATACAAAAAAACAGTTTTTTACCTAAACTTTGAAATAGCATAACTCACTCATTTTTAAATATTTTTGAGTGTATAAAAAGCTAAATTTTATGTACTCAATATCAACAACATCACAGTATAATTAAATTTTACAAAATCAATATATAGTAGATGCTTGACCTCTTGGAAGTCACAGCTCAAAACATGTATTTTGTTTTAAGGTTTCTAACAAAACCCTTGGGGATTTTGGTCCCTATTTTCAAAAATCAACACACAAGCATCATAAAAATTATAAAACAACTACCATAACCTTATTACTTCACCAATAAGAAACTTTAAGCATTAAATATACAAAATAATGCTTAAAAATAAAAACCATACAATAATAACCATAAAAAGTAAACTGTTTACCTCTTTGTTGTTCTTGCTTAAAGTTTGGATCTTTCTATTAGCTTTGGCTCCTTCAAAACCTTAACCAACTCCCCCCAACAACATAGATAATTAGCTATTGAAAAATCTATGGTTAAAACTTTACAAAAGTCTAGTTTATTGAAACTTTACCTTAGGGAAAACCCTTCCTAGACCAAAGTTTAAATGCTTCCAAGCCTCCTTAGTGTTCTTGAGGTTGAAGATGGAGATAAAACTTGAGAGAGTTTTCAAAAATATGTTAGTGAAAGTGAGAGAGAGTGGGGTCGGTTGGGGAAGGTTAGAAGAGCATATCACCTTAAGAAAATATCTAAACACTTGAGTGTTTTTTTTTACCATCCACTTGATGCCTTAACCCTTATATTTAAATTGGGATTAAACTAAAAAAACATTTGGTCAACCCCATTAAATCCTTCACATGGCCGACCACCACATATATTATATATGTGATCATTTTTTTTTATAAAGGTTAATAAATATTTCCTAAGAAGAAAAATTCAATTTGACGTCCTATAACATTTTTCACTCTTATTAAGTTTTAAACACAAAACTTAACACATAATAATTAAATTAAATGTCTCTCACATTTAATTTAATTAATCACACAATAAAATTTAACCTAAGGTCCATTCATGGAATAAAATTCCCCATTTCGATAAAATTAAGCATTTAACACAAAATGCCCTATGTTATCCAAAAAATAGGCACGAATGACGTGGCAAGTGATTTCTGGACATGTGGCTGACACCTGGCGAAATTCTGCTAGGGTATCGACCAGTAAAGATATTGCAAGCAAAAGGCGGTTGAGGTTTACCTGCGACCAGTATGGTCGCACATTCCGCGTGTCTCACGATAATTTTATAAAGATCTTAGTCAATCCCAAGATTGACTCCCATGATTTCCTGAGTATCCGGTTATTTAGGAAAGAATATCTGTAACAAATTAATGTAATCCCCCTTGAGCCTATAAATAGAGAAAGATAGCTCAAGGAAGGGACTTTCGGCTTTCGAATTATCTGAGATTAGAGTTATCATATTTTGATATATTGTTTTGTTCTTCAGAGGTTGGTGAAACTCATTGAACCCTAGTTCTTTGATCACTCCTTTGAATCATATATCGATATCAGTTAAAGTGGACGTAGGTTGTTACCAGATTCTAGGGCCGAACCACTATAAATTCTTGTGTGCTTTATCATTTTTGTCATCACATTCATTTCAACGTATTTGTCCACATCAAGCATATTTGACTCCGAGTCAGTTGGCCAAAATCAAGGTCAACATTCTGGTGCTTTCATTGAGAGCTTGATACAGTATCATTGAAATATCAATGGCAAAAACTACCAAGAAAACTAGGCAGGCGGCTGGCGCTGCACCATCTCACCCGCCTCCTCCTCCTCCAAATGTGACTGAGGATGAGCCACATTTGGAGTTCGATGAGGAAGAAATGGATTCCGAGACACTGAGGAATACCCTGGGGGTATTGCAGGATGAACTGGCCAATCTAAGGGCCAGCCAGGAAAGTGCTGCCGAGGTTATGGCGCAGCAACAACAAGAGATTGAACAATAGCACTTGGAACTGAGTGAGAGGCAGGCGGAGATGGACCGCCATCAGAGGGAGGCCATGGTAGCCCTCAAAGTAGCCCTACAGCAGGCTAGGAACCAGGTTGCACCTGCCTCTTTGCCTGATCAACCTACGAATGGGCCGCCCCAAAGGGGGCCTAATCCTAGTCCGCCTATCCAGCCCTCGAGCCCCCAAAGGCCCGAGCAGCCACCGGTGCCTCAGGACGATGTCCCGCTAAGGGACCCTGAGGCACAGCCTCCATCCCAAGATGGTCGCGGCAATCCCCCGCAGCAAAGGCAGAATAGGGCCGGACAGCTGCCTCGCAGTCCTAGACGCCATAGGGGCGACGAGCCAAACCCTCCGAGCAGAGGACAGCGTCCTCCTGGTAACAGAAGGAACTCAGAGACAGGCTTTGCGGTCCGAGGCCCCCCACGACATGATAATGCACGGGGACCTATCGACCAACGCAGGCCACCCTCTAACGCTTAGGAGGTTCCATCCCAGGAAGGCAACTGAGGAAACAATCGATCCCATCATAGCCAATCAAGATTCAGAGATGGCCATGATTATAACTAGGCCGACTCAGGTAGAGGAAACGTCGGTCGGAGGAATGAAGAAAAAGGTGGGGGCAGAAGCCTACCACCTAGGGATGACCAACCCGAAAGATGGGACGCTAGGGGGCAGCCCCGACAAAATAACTTCTTTAACCGGATCGGAGCTAGCGAGCAGCGGAGGAGAGATGAGGATTTAAGAGACATCCTCAACGATCGCCGAGAATGGCATGACGAGTACGTTCCCCCAGCACCAGAGGCCCCAGCGATTCCTAGCGTCGTGCAGGCCCAGATAGATGCCCTCAATCAGGCAGTGCAGCAGCTGGTCGGGGGAAGAATATCTTATATCGACCACGATAGGAGAAAGGGCACTCCTTTCATCCAGAGGATAGCTATGGCAGAAACTCCCGGCAAGTTTAAGATGCCTGCGCTTCCAAACTTTGATGGGTATGGTGACCCAGTATCTCATGTCAATAAATTTGAGATACAAATGGACATTCAGAAAGTGTCTAAAGACGCTTGGTGCAGGATCTTCCCTGCAACACTTTCTGATGCTACACAGGAGTGGTTTTTCAAATTCCCTCCTGCGAGTATAGTTTCCTGGGAGATGTTCGTGAAGGAATTTTACGGACAGTTCTATGCGGGTCGTGTGCACCTGACTGAGGCAAATCAGCTGGTCGAAATACGCCAGCAAGACGGAGAACCACTAAAGGATTACGTCCAGCGTTTTATGCGAGCAGCTGCTGGGGTGAAAACAGTGGGAGACGAAGGCAAGATGATGGACATAACTGCAGGGGTTAAGCGCCGCACGCCTCTCTGGGACAGCCTCAGAAAGCATGGGGTCAGAACTACCCAAGAATTTTTGGATCGAGCTGATCGATATATCAAGCTCGAGGATGCCATCGCCAATGAAGGAAAGCCCCCAGGCAAAGACAAGGGGACTGCCGAGCCCGCCAAAGCCACCAATGGGTCCAAACCCAACGGCAACGGCAAAGGCAACGGGAACGGCAACGGCAATGGCAAGAATGGGGGGAAACGGCAGCACAATGAGCCTTCCACCTCCGACAATAAACGAGCCAAGGGTAATCGTTATGAACCTCAGTTCACTAACTATGCTGCCCTTATTGAGTCTCAGGGGGAGGTTTATCAGGCCACGAGTTCCAGTGTGCCTTATAAGAAACATGCCCCCATTCGAAAGGATATTTTGAGAAGAGACACTACCAAGTTCTGTCGTTATCATAACGACTACGGACATGATACCAATGAATGCAACCAGCTGAAGGAAGAGATTGAGTTCCTTATTAGACAAGGACACTTGAGAAGGTATATACGGGCCTCGGGAAATTTCCAACGAGAAGCTCCAGGTGGCAACGAGCAAGCGCCCACACGCCAACGCTCACCACCTTTGCAGCCTGATCCCGTAACTGGCACATTGTTAACCATCTGTGGAGGCCCGCACCTCGCGGGAAATAGTGGAAAGGCCAGGGAACGATATGCTCGGACTCTGCACCACGACCAGGACATCGAGATGATGACTGTGGAGGACCACGCGCCAAAAAAGGCTTGGTCAGAAGAGGGTGAAATAACCTTCTCTGATAGCGACGCTCAGCATGTCCGGTTCCCCCATTCTAATCCGCTGGTCGTGGATTTCCAAATGGCCAATATGATGGGGAAAAGAGTGCTAGTTGACACAGGAAGTTCAGTGAACATCCTGTATAAATCTTCGTTGGAACGCATGAAGTTGTCTGTTAAGGACTTGGAGCCCTGCAACCAAATAATATACGGCTTCTCTGGTGAGGGACTCACCCCAGCGGGTTCAATCAGACTTCCAGTGACAGCAGGTACAGCGCCTGCTACAAGGACATTACTCGCTACATTCATAGTAGTAGATTGTCCCTCGGCGTACAATGCGATCATTGGAAGGCCTATACTGGTTGATCTTCGAGTCATCACCTCAGTATGGCACTTAGCCATGAAATTCCTGACAGACGCAGGGGTAGGACGCGGGTTGGGAAATCAGAGGGAAGTCAGGGAGTGCTATAATGCCTCAGTCACGAAGGCGAAGAAGGGAACGTCAAAGAGCACTCCCCCAGATAGGTTGCATATGGCTATTGATACACAAGCCCAATCCGGTGATGAAGTCACCAAATAGGGTGTTGCCCAAAGTAAGGATAAGGATTTAGATCCTCGCTTTGGGGATTTTGAGGAAAATGTGGGACCCGTCGAGGACCTGGAAGAGGTCCAACTTGACGAAAAAGACCCGACCAGAGTTGTGAAGGTCGGGAAAAACTTAGAGCCAACCCCGAAGCATGCACTGGTGGAATTTTTGCGGAAGAACCAGGAAGTCTTTGCCTGGTCGCACAAAGACATGGCTGGGATAGATCCTACAGTTATCAGCCATGTCCTGAACATAGACAAGAGATTTCCACCCGTGCAACAGAAAAGAAGGTTGCTCGATAAGGATCGATCAAAAGCCTTAAAAGAAGAAGTTGAAAGATTAAAGGAGAATGGGTTCATCAGGGTGGCGTTTTATCCATTGTGGGTCTCTAATCCAGTGTTGGTTCCCAAGCCTAACGGCAAATGGTGAACTTGTGTGGATTTCATAGACCTCAATAAAGCCTGCTCAAAGGATTGCTTCCCACTCCCAAGGATCGACCAGCTGGTCGATGCAACTGCAGGACATGAGATCCTCTCCTTCATGGATGCATACTCAGGTTACAATCAGATTAGTATGCATCCCCCTGACGAGGATCACACCAGCTTTCGGACCGATACGGGGTTATACTGTTATAAAGTAATGCCCTTCGAATTGAAAAACGCAGGTGCGACTTACCAGCGATTGGTTAACCACATGTTTAAGGAGTTAATCAGAGTAAACATGGAGGTGTATGTGGACGACATGCTGGTAAAGTCTAAAAAGGCAAAAGGACATGTGAAGGATTTACAATAATATTTCGATGTGTTGAACAAGTACCAGATGAAACTAAATCCTCTCAAATGCTCCTTCGGAGTTGGATCAGGAAAATTTTTGGGGTTCATCGTTAATTCAAGAGGAATCGCGGCCAACCCTGACAAGATAAAAGCCCTGGTCAACATGAAATTGCCAGAAAAGATCAAGGATGTACAAAGTTTAACTGGAAGAATTGCCGCCCTAAGTAGATTCATTTCCAAGTCGACTGATAAATGCGTCCCTTTCTTCAATCTACTTAGAGGCAACAAGAAGTTCGAATGGACAGGAGACTACGAGCAGGATTTTCAGGCCTTAAAGGCTCATATGGCGCAGCCTCCTATTTTATCAAAGCCTATCGAAGGAGAAACTTTGTTCATCTACCTGGCGATTACTGAAGTTGTTGCTAGTGCGGTACTAGTACGAGAAGAAGAAGGCGTACAAAAGGTGGTTTATTGTGTAAGCAAGAGGCTAATCGGGGCAGAGCTGAGGTATCCTCCCATCGAGAGGTTAGCCTATTGTTTAATCTTGGCCTCAAGGAAACTACGTCCTTACTTCCAAGCCTATCCCATTACAATCTTAACTGACGGCCCCTTCGACAAGTCCTGCAAAAACCAGAGGCGACTGGGCGTTTATTAAAATGGGCGGTCGAACTCGGACAGTTCGATATTACATATTCACTGCGAGCAACAGTAAAAGGACAGGTCTTGGCTGATCTTATTGCAGAGTTCACTGAGCTCCCACACAACGAGCAGTGCGAAAAGCCTAGTGCGCCTGAGCCCCAAGAGGAAGCTCCTTCGTGGAGGTTATTCACGGACGGATCGTCCAATGAATCTCACGCAGGGGCAGGAGTGATATTGATAACGCCAGAAGGGCATCGATTTCACTACGCCATTAGGTTTGACTTCACAACGTCAAATAATGAAGCCGAATAAGAAGCACTCCTCGCTGGATTAAGACTGGCCAAAGACATGAGTATAAAGGTGCTGGATATTTACAGTGATTCACAGCTGGTAGTGAATCAAGTTCTAGGGGAATATCAAGCACGAGGCCTAAAAATGGTGGCCTACTTGAACAAAACTAGAGATCTGTTAGCTCAGTTTGAGAAGTATACCCTCCAGCAAATACCTCAGGATCAGAATTCGAACGCGGATGCCTTAGCCAAACTCGCAAGCGCGAAAGATGCTGACACTTTGAATATTGTGCCAGTAGAAAGATTGTGTGAGCCAAGCATTCGAGAAGATGGGACCAGTATGGAAATTCGGATGGGAGACACATGGATGGCGCCTTACTTGGAATATCTTACAAATGGTGTACTACCGGCAGATAGAAACAAAGCCAGAACCCTCCAAAGGGAGGCTGCTAGGTACATACTGGTCGATGGTGTTCTTTATCGAAGAGGATATTCCATGCCACTGCTCAGATGTATTGCACCAGAGAAAGCTAAAGAGCTGATGAGGGAAGTACATGAAGGCTTCTGCGGGGATCACGCTGGGGGGCAAATTTTGGCGAAAAAGATTCTGAGGCAGGGCTATTTCTGGCTGACTATGAACGAAGACTTAATGGAGTATGTGCGAAAGTGCGATAAGTGTCAGAGATTTTCCAAAATCCCACGCACAGCTCCAAACGAGTTAAACACAGATGCAGAGTCCTTGGCCTTTCGCAGTATGGGGTATAGACTTGATTGGATCCCTGCCAACGAAAAAAGGGCGGAGTGAAGTACGCAGTCGTAGCAGTCGACTACTTCACCAAATGGGCCGAAGCTGAACCACTCGCTACCATAACGACCAAGAAAGTTCTTGACTTTGTCATCAAGAACATTGTTTGCCGATATGGTTTTCCTCGAAAAATTGTCTCAGACAACAGCACCCAGTTTGACAGTGACTTATTCACAGACTTCTGCGAAAGACATGGAATCGTCAAAAGCTTTTCTTCAGTTGCACATCCACAAGCAAACGGGCAAGTTAAAGCAGTGAATAAAATGCTTAAGGACACCCTGAAGAAAAGACTTGAAGACGCTAAAGGAGCATGGCCAGAACAGCTGCCTGAAGTACTCTGGTCGTATAGAACTTCTCATCAAACAATGACAGGTCACACCCCGCTTTCCTTAACATACGGGTATGAAGCTATGTTACCTGTCGAGTTAGATCCCCCCTCACCTCGACGCATTACATACGACCAGGACCAGAATAGCCAACTGATGATGGAGTCACTAGACTCAATTGAGGAGATACGAGAAAGAGCCCAACTCCGAGTCGCTGGGTACCAGCAAAAGGTCGCCCGGTATTTTAACTCAAAAGTGAAAGAAAGGAAATTCAACGTCGGTGACCTAGTGCTACGACGAGTTTTCTTAAATACCCGTGACCCCACTGCTGGAGTGCTCGGACCAAACTGGGAAGGACCTTACCAGATTGAAGAAGTCCATCCAGGCACCTACAAGCTTGCACGCTTAAATGGAGATCTCGTTCCACGCTATTGGAACGGTGAACACCTGCGCAAGTACTACCAATAAAACAGTTCTTTTTAAAGAATTGGCTTGTATTAATTTTTACTTTTTACAAATTTCGAAAAAGGGTTACCCACGTTGTATGTCTAATCGCTTATAAGTGTAAGATCTTTCTAAGATCACTCGTAAAGACATGATTAGTCCATTTTTAATACAAGATTATAAGGGACTATGCGCAGCCAGTCATTCTTGCCAACCTTTGTAAATTTTATTTTTACAAGTATTTGTTCATTTCGTGTGTTGGTTTGCTATATTATAAGTGTTACATCTCCTACCGAGTAGTAATGTTCGCACAGGTCGTGGTCAAGGCAAGTGACCAAGGACCTAAATCTCCTCGATCACTTGGGGGGCATATAAGGTACATCGATAGCAAAGCATACCAAGAGGTATGTAAACACATGAACAAAATGAGTGAAAGCATGCTACGGTACTTAGAGTATTTTTCAAATTTTATATTTTGCTAAATCAAGCCAAAGTACTATGCTAAGTTCGGTCATGCGAACAGATGTTCTAATAGATAAAATATTATAATGTCAAATGGCATTCTTTTACACCGCAAGCAGTACTGCTTGGATGTAATTGTTTAAAGTAAAAGGAAAGTTTGCTGCCCATGCAGCAAATTTAAAAATAAAAATTTAGTCTTTACATCATGACCCGTGGGTCGTGTAATTAAAGAATAAAAAAGTCTAAGGAGCATTAGGAGCAGGAGGGTCTTGCTCAACATTCTAGTTGGCTGCATCATCAACAACTCCTCCTTCCTCTGCGCCAGCGGCCGGCTGGATGCTTGGGGAAGCAGGGACCCTTGCTCTTTCTTCTTCTACAGCCAATCGAGCAGTACAGCGAGCCAGCTCAGCATTCCTGGCATCCTCTGGAAGGTAGTTAAAGTTTGCACTCTAGTTGTGTTTCCAAAAGTCGTAGAAACACCGAAGTGTCGCATTCTTGTACCTCTCCAGATCTTTAGCATTGGTGAGCTTCAGCTGCCACCTGGCTCTCAAGAACGGCTATGGTTTTGTACTTAGCAAGGTGCTCCTCCTTAAGTCTCTTGACTTCACGATATTGGACTCGACTGGACTCCTAATAATCGTCCCTCTGCTTCTTCAAAGCTGCCTAAGAAGCTTCAGTCTCCGCCATCTTTGCCACCAACGCATCCTTCTGCTGGGTGACCACCTCCAACTCCCCAGCATGCCTGGCTTCTGCAGCCTGAAGCTCCTCGATGGCTCTCACCTAAAACTCCTCGGCGACCTTTGCCCGAGCCTGTTTGATGCTAGCACTAGCGCGAGTACGAGCAGCAGTTATAGTCAGCATCGCCTATAGTCAAGGAATAAAGGTTAGACTATATTACAAGAAGGAAAAATAAAAGCCAAAAGAAAGAATACTTACACTGGCCACTTCGTTAAGAGCCCAGTTGAGGATCTGGTCAACCCCCATGCTCTTAGCTTCAGCCATTGCCTCCCTGCAACGGTCATGCTTCAAGATATGAGCAAGGCGATCTTTAGCTGATCGCAGGGAGCGGTTCGAAGGCTTGGTCCCAGGGAGCTCTGCTTGTGGGGTGTGCTCCCTTCGGGCCGCAGGCGAAGGGTTGGCAGCAGGGGTAGCCTCCTTCTCAGCAGGAGCATAAGGCTGGGCAGAAGCTTGTCCAGTAGGCACGTCCTTGGGAGGATCATCTGTTCGACCCTTCTTGGTCGGGGGTCCTTGGCTTGATTCGCCATTGTGCCTCCTGGATGATTTCCGTCGAACCAGGGGAACTTCTTCTTCCTCCCGAGCCTGATACAGATCGAAAATGTTGGGAGTAGCCATTTCTGCGTATAAAGAAAAATATGCAGACAGTAAGATAAAGGCAGATGAAAATTCATGGCAAAACAGAAAAGAGGTCACAAAGTTTAATACCCGAGCTACAACTACTTGTCGCTACACTACTGACTCTATTAGTCATACACTCACTATCTGTCACGAAGAAGTCTGGCCCTAGATTTGGAGTATACGTAAAATTGTCGTCCCCATCAAACAAGTGACAAGGAATTGGCAAGCTATTTAAAAGCAAGATAACAATACCGTTTTCGTCTGAGGATTCATCCAGGTCTATGACAGACTCTATTGCCTTTTGTTTCCCCTTGCCTTGGGGCGCAGAAGGCCTTTATACTGAAGGAACGCCAGTGGGTTCCCTGATCGTAACCCCCGTTAGTCTCCTTCTGGGAGGAGACGCCGGAGGTTGCTGCTCGGGATCCCTCTCGGCCGTGGCATCTGCCACCACGGGTCCTCTTGTTTCATGGCGAGGAGCCAGGAGGCCAGATAACCTCAGATTTTCATCAATGACCAGGGACTTAACACTTTTTTCTGCGTCTGCCATCCTAGCCAGTGCGTTGGACCTCAACACCAAGTCTGGTGTTGGGTTCGGACGTAACCATGGTCCTGAAAGGTACAATATACTTTAGAGAAGTGCAGGATAATTTATTAAGGAAAAGTAGCGACCAGCGAAGGAAGCATTTACCTCCTCGAGCGAAGGCCAAGTTGTTCGTAGTCATATCTGGCGTGAGGAAGTACTCTCTATTATACTGCCCCACGTTGGAAATTTGAGTAGTGTCACTCAGGAACGTCCGGTTAGTTTCCTGGTGACAAAGGTGGAAGAAGCCCGTCCCGTATTGTTGAGGGTTGGACTTAAGGTTGAAGAGAAAGTTGACCTCATGAGGGGTAGGTTCTGGCCATTTTTTGAGTTTATAGAGGATATAGAGTGCGGCCAGCATTCTATATCCGTTTGGAGTAATTTGAAAGGAGGCGACACCGAAATAGTTGGCCACCCCCTGATAGAAAGGATGTAGAGGGAGGATAGCCCCCGCCTCTATGTGGCACCTGGATCAAGCTATAGACACCCCTGGCAGGTTAGCTCTTTGGTTAGCAGCAGGGATTGTGAGATTAACCCCCGTGAGAGGATACTTCCTGCAATAATTGGCAAGCATACGGGGAGTCACTTGGCTGGTAGGGGAGAGATACCACTCGACATCAGGAAGGTTTTGATGCCGAGGGCGGGCCCTGACTTGGATACGAGGATCTGGGGCAGCATTTTCCCGACCGCTGGTCAAGGGAACCCTAGCCTGTGAATCAGGCTGGGCAGGAGAATTTGGACTGTTTTCAGAGTCAGGTATTTTCTTGCCTAGAGACTTAGAGCGGGCCATTTGAGGTGGTGATGGATGAGGTCTAGAAGAAACTTTGGAAAATGGAATCTCGTGAACTCGATCGATCAGTTTTTCTTTCCCTTCAAGCAGTTGAGCAAGAAGATCGTCGTCGATGGGCCGCTCACCTCCCCACAAATCTGGCATTAAAATCTACGAACAGAAGAATGGGGAGGTGAGGATGAAGAATTTTGAAAGTTTTTTAGAATAACGCTGGTCGGGTATAAAAGTTAAGCTTTTATACAACAGCATTATAATAAAAAACTAAATTTTTCGCACGAACAATTTGAGAAACAGATCAAAAGTGAAAGCAAAAAGTCTTTTGAAAAAGCTTTTTCAACTCCTTTTAGGGAGGGAAAAACTTGGTTTTTTAGCTAGCACAAAAATCGAATTTTTACTTCGGTTTTACGTCCTAAAGTCGTGATCTCAACTATTAAACTAACCCGTAACTCCTTAATGGTAGAAAAAAATCATTCAATACAGTATCACCCATTAAACCTGCTACTGACATGCATCTTAACCCAGAAATGAATGAACCCAATAGTCGATCTACAGAAGCATGCACGGAAAAAATATAAAGCATAAGAGTCCAGAAACTTACCAAGATAGAGATCGTGGAGATTTGAGAAATTTTTCGGACGTCAAAGAACTCACGGGCTGAATCTTGAAACGCCGAAGGACGGTCTCCAGAGGAAGACAGGGGCTCTGGTGTTAGGGTTTCTTGAAAGAGTGATGGCTTGTGTAAAATGAAAAAGGAGACTTTGAAGAGACTATATATATATTTTTGTTCGTAAGCATTAAAAGGAAGTAATCATCAGTTTCCCCTTTTTCGAAGCATGGGGAAGGGTGATGGCCGTCGAAAGGTTACTTGGGAAGCGAAAAGCCATGATTAGACAAGGGTAGGTTGCTTTTTCCAAGATTGCACGAATTGTTCTGACAGGTTTGGTGGGGTAACCGAAGGGTCGTTTCCTCAAAAGTTTATTTATTGCTCGTAATAAATAAACTTGGGGGGCAAATGTTATCCAAAAAACATGCACAGATGACGTGGCAAGTGATTTCTGGACACGTGGATGACACCTGGCGGAATTCTGCTAGGGTATCGACCAGTAAAGATATTGCAAGCAAAAGGCAGTTGAGGTTTACCTACGACCAGTATGGTCGCACATTCCGTGTGTCTCACGATAATTTTATAAAGATCTTAGTCAATCCCGAGATTGACTCCCATGATTTCCTGAGTATCCGATTATTTAGGAAAGAATATCTGTAACAAATTAATGTAATCCCCCTTGAGCCTATAAATAAAGAAAGATAGCTCAAGGAAGGGACTTTTGGCTTTCGAATTATCTGAGATTAGAGTTATCATATTTTGATATATTGTTTTGTTCTTCAGAGGTTGGTGAAACTCATTGAACCCTAGATCTTTTATCACTCCTTCGAATCATATATCAATAACAATTAAAGTGGACGTAGGTTGTTACCAGATTCTGGGGCCGAACCACTATAAATTCTTGTGTGCTTTATCATTTTTTTCATCACATTCATTTCAACGTATTTGTCCACATCAAGCATATTTGACTCCGTGTCAGTTGGCCAAAATCAGGGTCAACACCCTAAAATTTCCATTGTCTCTTAGGTTTATTATTTTTTACCAAACTTTAATTTTTATGGATGTATTTTATGCCCAAAATATATTTTCCATAGTTTTTCATTTTATTTTCCGAGATTTTTACCCGATCAGGGTTTTTGTGTCAGTCCAAGACCGAAAGTCTTGTCTTGACTTTTAAAAACAAAATTCATAATTTGGCTAGCAATAACTCATGGAAATAAATTCCAAACAAATGTAATATTATTTAAAATAATATTCTTAACTCGGAGAAAAAAAATCCCGACCCAAGTCGTTTAAAGGAACCCGAAAATGCAAGACGTTACAATACCTACAATTTATAGAGGTTTCATCCTCAAAACTTAAAACAAATGAGGATACAACTCTCTCATCTTGTCTTCTATTTCCCAGGTTGCCTCTTCAATGCCATGTTTACACAACTGCTCATTTACCAACGGCACCGTCTTGTTCCTCAACACGTTTTCCTTTCTGACTAGAATCATCACCGATTTTTCCTCATATACGAGTTGAGGATCAATACTCAGATGCTCATAGCTGAGTACATGCGAGGGATCATGCATGTATTTTCTCAACAAGGATACATGAAACACGTCATGCACCTTAGACAGGGCGGGCGGAAGAGCTAAACGATAAGCTACTTCCTTGATCCTCTCTATGATTTCGAAAGGTCCAACGAACATTGGGCTAAGCTTTCCTTTCTTCTCGAACCACGTAGCCCCACGTAGCAGAGCTACCTTAAGCAGCACATTATCGCCAACTTCAAAGACCAGGGTCTCCTGTGTCAATCGGCATATTTGCGTTGTCGATCAACCGAAGTTTGCAAGTGTTGCCTTATCTGTCGGATGTCCTCGATAATCTAATCAACCTCATCTAATCCAAGAAACTTTCTTTCACCGGTCTCGTGCCAATGAATCGGTGATCGGCATTTCCTTCCATACAAAGCCTCATATGGAGCCATCTTGATGGAATCATGATAGCTATTATTGTAAGCAAACTCTATCAGCGGAAGCTTCTCATTCCATGACCCTTGAAAGTCGAGCACACAGGATCTTAGCATATCTTCCAGGATCTGAATTGTTCGTTCACTTTGACCGTCTATTTTCGGGTGGAAAGAAGTGTTGAACTTTAGTTTAGTACCCAACCTCATTTGGATTCTATTCTAGAATGTCGAGGTAAAACATCTGTCGCGATCTGATATGATGGAGTTGGGTACACCATGCAGTCTCATTATTTCTGCAATGTAAATATCTGTTAACTTATGTGCCCCATAAGTTACCTTGATCAGCAAGAAATGAGCAGACTTAGTCAGCCTATCTACGATAACCCAAATGGCATCGTGCCCCTTGGGAGTGGTTGGTAGACATGTGACAAAGTCCATAGTGACCGTCTCCCACTTCCATTCCGGAATTTCTAAGGGTTGCAACAATCTGGCTGGCCGTTGATGCTCGGCCTTTGTCTGCTGACAAGTCAAGCAGTGTGCCACATATTCTACCGTCTCCTTTTTCATCCCAAGCCACCAAAAGTACTTCTTCAAGTCTTGGTACATTTTCGTGGTACCTGGATGCATGGCATAAGGAGCATTATGTCCCTTGAAAAAGATATGCTTCTTGATCTCGTCATCGTCTGGAACACGTATTATGCCCTTAAACCCCAATACTCCATCTTCGGAGATATGGAATCCTGGTCGCCCCTCGTTTCTCACTTCGTACATCAATCCTTGAACCCAAGGATCGACTAATTGCCCGCTTTTTATAGCTTCCATAATGGTAGGCTCGATAGAGAGGTTAACCAATTGACCAACTATTATCTCTAAATCCAAGGTAGCAAGGTCAGCTTGTAACTGCGGCGAAATCTCTCACTGTCATCACGTAAGCACTTGTTTGTCGACTCAATGCATCTGCCACCTTGTTTTCTTTTCCTGGGTGGTACAGAATGTCGCAGTCATAGTCGTTAAACAGTTCAAACCATCGACACTGTCTCATATTCAATTCCTTCTGAGTGAAAAAATACTTCAGGCTTTTGTGATCAGTGTAGATGTCACAGTGAATCCCGTACAGGTAGTGCCTCCATATTTTTAGTGCAAAAACCACTGCTGCAAGTTCCAGGTCATGAGTGGGATAGTTATTCTCGTAATTCTTTAGTTGTCGAGAAGCATAAGAAATTACTTTTTCGTGCTGCATCAGCACTGCTCCCAACCCTCGGCCTGAGGCATCGCTATAAAGAGTATATCCCTCTATGCCATTAGGGATTGTCAGCATTGGGGCTGTCGTCAATCTTGTTTCCAGCTCCTGAAAACTATTCTCACACTTGTCAGTCAATTCATATTTGATGTTTTTTCAGGTGAGGGCAATCATTGGTGCGGCTATTTTGGAAAATCCTTCCACAAATCGCCAGTAATATCCTGCTAACCTAAGAAAACTTTTAACCGCATGAGCATTTTTCGAAGGTTTCCACTGCTTAACAGCTTCTATTTTGGCGGGATCTACTGAAATTCCGTCTCCCAGCACTATGTGCCCCAGAAAACTTACTTTCTCTAGCCAAAATTCGCACTTCGAAAACTTAGCATAAAGCTTTTCGTCTCGCAGACGCTGGAGGACCAGTTCCAGATGCGTTGCATGCTCTTCCTGGATTTTTGAGTATATTAGAATATCGTCAATGAACACAACGACAAACTTATCCAAATACTCACAAAATACGTGATTCATGAGATCCATGAATGTTGCAGGCACATTGGTTAGTTCAATGCCTACCTAGGGCATCACTACTTCTCCAAGAGTGTAATCGAAGTTACACTGATTTACAGAGACTTCTATGTTAATCAGTGGTGCTGGTGAGCAGTTGCCCCTAGGGTGTTCAACCTCACTCAAACTTGGCAACCCCTAGTGTCTCTAGGCACTCTCACTGAATGGCCAATATTCACAGCTGCTATCCAGGAATAACTTATCAGAGCACTTGCTCAGGTTCTAACCGTTCACTGATTAAGTAAGCATGAGGGCCCCTAGGTCCAATTCATTTTGGCGCCCCTAGGTTTAACCAGCAATCCTCACCTCTTGGCCACTTGTCGCGATAATGAACCGGGCATAATAAAATCAAGCAGTGTGACGGGGATCAGCCGTCTAGGATATGACAGATATCTACCATTTATATTTTCTAAATCAACACTCACTAAACTAACATCTCTAAGCAACTTTCTACGACAGTGTATATATGTGCATGTGTCCCTATACTAACATACAATACAATAGTCGTTTCATGTTGCAGCCACACAATATAAGTTGACTTACTTGGAGTCCTTAGCACTCAGCATGTTTTCACCCTCCAACGTTCAGTCCAGTTACGCTTAGCCAATACTGTAGTTATCCATACAATATACTCGGATTAATTATGGCACTCATAATTCATTATTATTATTTTTGGCAGTTTGGTCATTTTCAAAATCATTAGTAAGGATTAAAGATCCTTATTTGGGGTTTAAACTCATTGAGGAAATTCATATAAAAATATTTGAGACTAAACCCTAAGTCTCATGGAGACCTACCCAATGGTCTCCATGCCTAGGCTTGGGTATCTCAATAGTGTTTTGCCACAATCCGCTAAAAATCTTTTTCTTAAAAGTTCCGCTATTAACCCGTACTTTCAACAGTTGGTAAAATATATAAAAGATTTTAGCTGGTATTATCTCTCGAAAATAGTAATTAAATTCTTTAATTATTTTTAAAGAAAATAAACTCTTAATTTTCCTTTTATTTTTCTTAAGGTTTTAATCTCTAAAAAACTGTTTTAAGAAAATTGCCTAATTTATCTTAATTAGGAAAACCGTTAAAAATTTCCCATCTTGACTAGTTAATTTTTTCCAAAGTCAATTAATCAAGTTTACTTACTAGAAAAATAATTCACTTAATTATTTTCTCAAAATATAGGGTTTTAAACCCTCTTTTAATTTATTAAATTATTAATAAATTAATTCTTTTATTTTTAGAAAGAATAAAAATTCTTTAATAAAAATAATTCTTATTAAACTCAAAGTGGTATTTTAGGTCAAAATATGTTTTCAAGACTGTCAAATTTTTTTTTTTATCTTGCAATAAGCAAAATTTTACTTTTTACCTTAAGTTCAAAAATCTCATTTTTACAAGTGTGAAAACCTTATTTTTTACATTTTTAACTACATACTTTGTTAATTCATAACTTGAAATTTACTTACCCAATTGTTACCAAAATTTCCCAATTCCCTTTTTGGTATGCCTTTTAGGTCTTTGTAAAATCTTAGGTCAAAAGGAGCATTTTTAATTGGTGAAATTATTTTCCAACAATGAGGTAAAAATGACATTATTTTCAAGTCCTTATTTTTTCTAAACTTTGACACTTAATAACTTTCAAACCGTTCAGTATTTTCTTACCAAATTTTATAGTAGAATATAAAGTTATGCCAATAATATTTCCACCAAATTTTAGAAAAAAACTGGGTTCATTTTCCCTATACAGTGGCTGTCCAAACTTGGTCCCGAAATTAAGAATACGAAAAAACAGTTTTTTACCTAAACTTTGAAATAGCATAACTCACTCATTTTTAAATATTTTTGAGTGTTTCAAAAGCTCAATTTTATGTACTCAATTTCAACAACATCACAGTATAATTAAATTTTACAAAATTAATATAAAGTGGATGCTTGACCCCTTGGAAGTCACATCCCAAAACATGTATTTAGTTTTAAGATTTCTAACAAATCCCTTGGGGGTTTTGGTCCCTATTTTCAAAACTCAACACACAAGCATCATAAAAATTATAAAAACTATCATAACCTTATTACATCACCAATAAGAAACTTTAAGCATTAAATATACAAAATAATGCTTAAAAATATAAAAAAAAAAAAACATACAATAATAACCATAAAAAAGTAAACTTTTTACCTCTTTGTTGTTCTTGCTTAAGGTTTTGATCTTCCTATTAGCTTTGGCTCCTTCAAAACCCTTTCAAAACCTTAACCAACTCCCCCCAACAACATAGATAATTAGCTATTTGGAAATCTATGGTTAAAACTTTACAAAAGTCTAGTTTATTGAAACTTTACCTTAGGGAAAACCCTTCCTAGACCAAAGCTTAAATGCTTCCAAGCCTCCTTAGTGTTCTTGAGGTTGAAGATGAAGAGAAAACTTGAGAGAGTTTTCAAAAATATGTTAGTGAAAGTGAGATAGTGGGGTTGGTTGGGGAAGGTTAGAAGAGCATATCAACTTAAGAAAATATCTAAACACTTGAGTGTTTTTTTTTACCATCCACTTGATGCCTTATCCCTTATATTTAAATTGGGATTAAACTAAAAAAAAAAAAACATTTGCTCAACCCCATTAAATCCTTCACATTGCCGGCCACCACATATATTATATATGTGATTATTTTTTTTTATAAAGGTTAATAAATATTTCCTAAGAAGAAAAATCTAATTTGACGTCATATAACATTTTTCACTCTTATTAAGTTTTAAACACAAAACTTAACACATAATAATTAAATTAAATGTCTCTCACATTTAATTTAATTAATTACACAGTAAAATTTAACCTAAGGTCCATTCATGGAATAAAATTCCCCATTTCGGTAAAATTAAGCATTTAACACAAAATACCCTAAAATTTCCATTTTTCCTTAGGTTTATTATTTTTTACCAAACTTTAATTTTTATGAATGTATTTTATGCCCAAAATATATTTGTCATAGTTTTTCATTTTATTTTCCGAGATTTTTATTCAATCAGGGTTTTTGTGTCGGTCCAAGACCGAAAGTCTTATCTTGACTTTTAAACACAAAATTCATAATTTGGCTAGCAATAACCCATGGAAATAAATTCCAAACAAATATAATATTATTTAAAATAATATTCTAAACTTAGGGAAAGAAATTCTGACCCGAGTCGTTTAAAGGTACTCGAAAACGCAGGACGTTACAGATATTGTATAACCAGAAGGGTATATGCATGAATTCACTAGATTTGTAACTAATTATTACAAAATATTCATATTTATTTATTAAAAGAAAGAAAAAAATTGATTTCTCTTACTAATATGACGAAGTGTAAATACATTGAGTTATAAGAGCTGACTTTTCTTTTTTGTTAGATAAATATATTTATATTGGAAGATGATTACGATTAAAATGACATAAAATATAAATAATATTACATGAGTGAATGAAGAAGATGAGAAAAGATTACATAATTTATGTAAATTAACATGAGAATAGGAGGTAAAAGATGAAGAACTAAAAGCTTAAAAAGTTTTGAAACATTTGTCCTAAAAGTTATTTCGTCCTTCATAAGAACACTTTGGGAATATTCTCTAGAATTGCTACTAAGGATTTAGCAAGCTCTCTCTCATACTCAGCATAGTGTTCTAAAGATGAGCATATCATCTCAAGTGTGTTTCAAGTAAGAAAAATTGTCTCTATTTATAGAGTTTTGGTTCACTTTTAAAATTTCAAACTTCACCAACTTCCCTGAATGTTACCAATGATTAATTGGGAGTTTATAGAATTAAAAAGAAAAATTATGAGTTACTTTTAGTGTTTAACACGTTCAAATTGTTGCAAAATGTTGAATGAGAATCGATTGTTAGCCTCCTAGGCCGCAGCCTGGTGGTGCTGAGTAACTTCCCAATTTTGCATTTTTTCCACAAAAAAGGTCTCAATTGAATCCCTTTTGATTTTATAACTTTTATTCACCTAATGACAGTCAAAATCACATCTCCAACAACTATTAATCATAATAGTGTATATTATTTTAAATAATATAATGTTAGATTAAATAATGTGACAAAATGTGATTTGTCACACCTTGTAACATATAATTGAGAGTTACAAAATTAGACACATGTGTGTACCCAAATGTAACATATTTTGGAGTTACAAATTTGTAACTCCCAAATATCACTCAATAATGTGTAGATTTTATGTTACATATTTTTTACTTGAATTGATCAAAGTCATTAGTGATATTGATGTTGGAGACATGATTTTAACCCCCATAGTATGTTTGGAGGTTACAAAGTCATGTGGGAAGAGGATAGAACCGTTTGAAAATGCAAAGGTTGAGTTTTGCTGAAATTGGAGTTGTGGTCGCAGCAACTGATTATCCCTGGCCGCGTCCTGGAGGACAGAGGCCAGTGGCCGCGGCCAGGAACATCTCTGGGCACAGCCAGGGATGCTGACAGCCAACTCCAACTTCTTTTTTCCATCTTGAACGATTCTAACACCTCATGTAACTCCAAAAACTCTTTTTAATTCCATAAATATCCAATTAAACATTGTTAACAGCCATGAGGGTTGGTGGAATTTTAAATTCAAAGAGTATCTCAAAACTCTATAAATAGGAGCATATTACTCACTTGTAAGACAACAATATTTCTATTCACTAGAGCACTTGGTTAGAAATACACGAAAAGGCTTGATTATTCCAGAAAGCTATTTTCAATATTAAGAGAATCCCTTAGTGCTTGAGATAGGGAGAAATAAGCTTTTGGACAAAGGTTGTAAACCTTGTTCAAGTTGGTGATCCCCAATGTTGTTCACTTTTGTTGTGTAAGTGAGAGTGATTTATTTCATTGTTCTTGTTGTTTATTATTTCTTCTATTGTTCTCTTGTCATCTTTCTTCAATTTCCTCTTGTTAAAGAGTTGTATATTCTTCTACATATTTTGCTTTACTATTATTTGTAACTTTTGTCATAGAGTTGTGATTTCTTCTATTCTCTTCGTCTTCCTATTTCCATATTTACTTGAATTTTTACAATAGAGTTATAAACTTATTTAATCATCATCTTGTCATTTGTATTCTCTTGCTTAGAGTTGTAATAGCTCTTATTATTTTTCATTGAGGAAATATATATATATATATATATATATATCTAACAATCAAAAGCTTAATCCCTTGTTTGTTTCAATGGAAGGTGAAACCATCAAGATCATGAACCAAGACCTAGTGAGGTTGGATAGGTTTGATGGACCCAATTTCACTAGGTGGTGAGATAAGTTAAGTGTAAAAGGTATACACTATTTTATATAATAGTAATGAGATTGTATTAGCATTCCTTCTAATGTTGATATATGAATAAGTGTGTAATTGTTAACATGTTAACACAATATGAAAATTATGTTTTGAGATTTTATAAAGCATGATAATTTGATAGTTTTGACATGCCTATATATTGATTTTGTGAACCAATAGAATATATCAATATGTGAATATGAGAATTATTGTATGATATTTATGATATACTTACAATAAATTATGTGATTCAAAAGTCATGTTAATATGATGGTAGATATATGTTGACAAATTATGTGAAATCACATTGAGACATAATTATGTTAATATATATAAAAATATATTGATATATACATATTAATTATCATGATTTATGGTGTGCCATATAATATGATTATTAATGTGATTAGTAAACATTTATTTGGTAAATAAAAGAATAATTTGAGAAATTAAAATTTATCATTTAAGCATTGAGCATTTCAACTTATTAGATAAGAAAATATGAACCAAAGAGGATTACATCTTTTATTGGAAGTGTCTTGTCATTGTAAGAAAAATGGATCAAGGTGGATTCAAAAATTATGAATGACATATTGACCCATAAGACTTGGAGTCTAAAGTGTAGGCAAATGAAAATATTTGAGAGTTATTTAGTGACAATAATTCTTAAATATTCAATGTCTCAATGAAGAGACATTGCGAAATTGGAGAAACAATTTTAATCTTTACACCAATAGTGAATAGATTAAAGATAATTTTATTCATTTTGGTTAAAGATAGTGATATGTTGAAATTGATCACAATGAGGAGATAATTTTAAACTAAAGCATAAGAAATCAAAGTGTTTAAATAAATCAATGATGGCTTATTTTCTGTTATTTAAAGTGTTTAAAAAAATTGACTTCTTCAAATTGATTTTGATGATAAAATCAATGGATGTTAGAAAATATACAAAAGTTGTTTAAGTGATTTTGAGATTATTTAGATAACTAAAAGTGAAAATTAGTGATTATTTGTTAGAGAAATTTTCACATGAAATTTGTGTTCACATATTTTATTTTGTGAAATATATAAAAGAAAGCAACCAATTGAAAGTTACATTCAAATAAGTGTGTCTTGATTTAGCAAGTAAATAAATCAAAATAAACAAACTTTGAGGTTTTATTTATCTTGATCTATTGAGAAATTAACCAAGTGGCTTAAATAACTCATTATGAACCTTATGAATTATAAGTCTACATTTATCTTGGAGGATAAATAATTTAATAGAAATAAAGAGATTTCTTTTTAAAAGTGATATTTTCACTTTATGTGAGAAATGTGGGAGTGATGCTCCAAAGTTAATCAATTTATGTTCATAATGGTTGATTAATTTGGTCATCCTATTTATTAAATAGGTGACTTGGAATTCCACATTCTAAATCACTTTGGCTATATGTGTAAAGAATGGATAAATCTAGACATGCTTGGTGTCTAAAGTTATTGTTTTAATATTTTGATTCAAGAATGAATCAATTTAAAACAAAAAGGAGAATTTTTAGAAACAAAGTGGTTTCTCGAATTAATATTCAAGAAAAATATTTATTTTGCATATTGAAATATAAAACAGTGGGAGTGTTGACTTTGGTCAAAATCACTATTTTTAAGGTGTAACTATTTTAATCAAACTATAGCTAGCAATAAAGTTTGAATAAAATAATGAGAGTGTTTAAGTATGCATACATGTGAAAAGAAATGACTCAAATGAAATCATTTCTACATCTCAAAGGATGGGACTCACACTCCGTAAAGAGATTCATGGTTAATGGAAACCTATCTTAATACTAGTAAACAAATGAGTATTAGGTTCAATAGGTGATAACAAGTCAATCAAGTGAATAGTAATAGTACTCAAAAATTTTGTCCCATCTGAGATATGAGTACTAGTGTGTTACATAGATGAGGGTTAAAACGAAAAGGTTTTTTAATAGAACTTGGTCTTGAAAAGATAAGTATTTTAGGGTAACAAAATACTGTAAGGATTCTACCTATATAGATTTAGGGGTGGCGTCGCCCCTCATGAGAACTAAGAGTGTGCAAAAGCAAGACATTGAGGTCTCAAGTAAACATAGCAAAGGTGTGTGTGTGTGTGTGTGTGTTATCACCGATTTGTTATCAAGGGATAGTGGTTTAATGCTTTGGCAACCAAAATTTTAACAAACTTTGTGATAATTACACTAAGGTAAAATCCAAGTCGAAAGACATTTTACTTAATGCACCAATGCAAAGGTTTCCATAGAGATGAATTATTTAATCAAGTGGGGGAATATTATATTTTAATATAATGTTTGATTGATTAAATAAGTGTTACAAAAACTTATTATTTAATCTAAGTAGTGTAATGTTATATTATTTTAAATAATATAATGTTAGATTAAATAATGTGACAAAATGTGATTTGTCACACATTGTAACATATAATTGAGAGTTACAAAATTGGACACATATGTGTACCAAAATATAACATATTTTGGAGTTACAAAAATCAGTTACAAATTTGTAACTCTCAAATATCACCCAATAATGTGTACATTTTATGTTACACATTTTTTATTTGAATTGATCAAATGCATTAGTGATATGGTTGTTGAGACATGATTTTAACCCTCATAGTGTATTTGGAAGTTACAAAGTCATGTGGGAAGATGATAGAACTGTTTGGAAATGCAAAAGTTGAGTTTTGCTTAAATTGGAGCTATGGTCGCGGCCACTGATTATCCCCGACCGCGCCCTAGGGGACAGAGGCCAGTGGTTGCGGCCAGGAATGCTGACAATCAACTCCAACTTCTTTTTTCCATCTTGAATGGTTCTAACACCTCATGTAACTCCCAAAACTCATTTTTAATTTCATAAACATCCAATTAAATATTAGTAACAGCCATGAGGATTGGTTGAATTTGAAATTCAAAGGATGTCTCAAAACTCTATAAATAAGAGCATATTGCTCACTTATAAGACAATACTATTTCTATCCACTAGAGCACTTAGTTAGAAATACACCAAAATGTTTTATTATTCTAGAGCGTTATTTCCAATATTGAGAGAATCTCTTAGTGCTTGAAATAGGGGAAATAAGTTTTTAGACAAAGGTTGTAAATCTTGTTCAAGTTGGTGATCCCCAATGCTCTTCACTTTAGTTGTGTATGTGAGAGTTATTTATTTCATTGTTCTTGTTGTTCATTATTTCTTCTATCGTTCTCTTGTCATCTTTCTTCTATTTCCTCTTGCTATAGAGTTGTGTATTCTTCTACATATATTTTGCTTCACTATTTCTAGTTTATTTGTAACTTTTGTCATAGAGTTGTGATTTCTTCTATTTTCTTCATCTTCTTATTTCTATATTTGCTTGTATTTTTGCAATAGAGTTGTAAACTTATTTAATCATCTTGCCATTTGTATTCTCTTGCTTAGAATTGTAATAATTCTTATTATTTTTCATTGAGGCAATATATATATATATATCTCTAACAAATAGCTCATGAAATTCAAGATTAGAAATGTGTAACTCTTATTTTACACATTAATTAGTAATTTTTTTAGGTGTTACAAGAGTTACAAATTTATAACTAGATTTGTACTTTTCAAATAAATGTTACATTTTGACAAAGTATGATTTTGTCACACCTCTTAATTTAAATTTTGCCACACCTCTTAATCATATAGTCATATAATCAAAATGCTATATTATTTGTAAATAATATAACATTTTCTTTGACAAGTTGAGTTCAATTGTTCAACCATGCAAAGATTCATTTAATCAAAATAATATATTATTTGTAAAATAATATAACATTTTCCTTGACAAACTAAGTTTAACCAAGCAAAAATTCAGTAGTATGATATCGAAGGTTTAGGATGATGTTTGACACTAATGGCCATATAAATGATTGAAAAAAAATTAAAATAAGTATATTATGTAATTTTTCCATTTATTTATTAAGATGATATATCTTCAACTTCCTAAATATTATGAAATTTCAAATCTAATGATAAGAATATCAAAAAAAAAAAAAAAACTATTCACCTTATAAGGGTGGCAATCTAAATAGTTTTTATACATATTGTTGCTATAACTAACAATAACAAATTTAAAGGGTTATAAATGCAATTTACTTCAGCTACCATCCGAGGTGGGATTTCATTCTTATTCCTGTGTGACAGTTAAAAACTGTAGGTTTGTGGTTCTTTGAGAATGGGAGCAGAAATGGTAGCAACCCTTACGTTTACAGGCGCTCCAAGTCCAATAAATTCTATCATAACGATAACCACACAAAAATTCTATCTGGGCAGGTCGCCATTTTCTTTTTCTTGTGCTGCGCAACCAGAATGCAGTCTCAGTAGGACCCCATTCCCTTCCTTATCTTTAAACTCCAGACATGGTGGTTTCTCTGTTTCAGCCTCTTCTTCTTGTTCTTCTTCGACAAACCCCAAAGCTTCTGCCAAGCTCTACGTCAGTGGTCAGCTGCTTTCTCTCTTGAAGTTTGGTCTTAATAATATATCATGTTAATTGACTTTTCTGCTTCTTTTTTTTTTTTTTTTGACTTTCGATTTTTGTATCCAATTTGGCTATATATCTTATATTCCATGTTCAATCCTTTTTCCGTTTAGCCATGGCCGGAATTTTGAGTTGAAGTGGCAGTCCATGGTTTTTGAAATGATTTTATAGGAGTGAAATTGAAGAATTTGAACAGTTTAGGCTCAATTATGCATTGCTATTATTCTTGGAAGAACAGTTATTTTAGATGAATTAAGAGTTTTCCCAGATATTCTTGTCAGATTATGTTATGGGTCTTTTGACTGTTGGTTGGAGACTTTGAGCTCTTAGGAGAAGACATTTAGAATATACTAATCTATTATGAGATGAAAGTTCTGATAAGTTGAGGAAACTGGAAACCATTTGAAGATTTGAGTTTTATCTAAGAAGAGAATGGATTTGGAGCAATAAACAGACAAGAGGCTAAAAAGCTTGTATTACATCTATCTTAACAGCCCTTGCAATGACTATTTTCAAATGAGACCATACATTTTACAGGGAAGACAATTTTTAACCATCTTTATATAAAGGGACTAAATAGCTGGTATTATGTACATTATATATCACTTTCATGAAAAGTATCTTTGAACCAACTTGTAGCTATGTTTAACCTCCCTTCCCTCTTCTATTTGTAGTTATATTGATGCAGTTAGCGCTTAACAAACTGTCAAAGACATTCCATGATTCCTGGCATTTGAATTAAACTAACTATAGTGTGTTACTAGTTTCCTAGAATACAATATGTAACACTAAGTTGATGCTACCGGTCAATCATGAGAACTTCGTACATAAATCTGTATTGTAATAGTGTTAGTAAAAGCTAAAAGAAAAAGAAAAATCTACAGCTAATAATCTCTTCTCTTCACGCAGGTCTTTCATTCCGTACCACAGAAGAGAGTTTAAGAAATGCTTTCGAAAATTTTGGGCAGCTTGTTGAAGGTGAAATAATATGTTGTACTGTGTGCTTGTTGGTTCCACTGCTGTTACATATAAATGTAATAGTATCTCTCTCTTTTTTTAATGATAGTTTTTTAAAGGTTCTGAAAAGGATCGCCTCTTTCTTCTTCTGCAGTCAATTTGGTGATGGATAAAATAGCAAAAAGGCCGAGAGGGTTTGCTTTCCTTCACTATGAAACTGAGGAAGAATCTAAAAAGGCTATTGAGGGAATGCACGGAAAGGTAGGTCTTGTAAATGCAAGATTATATTTTAAAGCTAAATGCTGCTTAGAAAATAAGAGCAACGAATGTATGATATAGTTGAGTCTTCAAATTAAACACTCAAAATAATATGTAGACCAAGTGTTTTAAACTTTTGATCTATGGTATAGATATATAAAGTAAACTATGGAATCAGGATCAAGCTAAATGAGATATTGAATGGTTTTGGGTAGTAATCATATTTAAAAGTGCTAGCATCCTAGCATGTGAGAGTTGGATTTTAGCAGAAGGAATTGAAAAGAGTGTTGTTAGAGACACTATTTTACTCCTAAATTTTACACACTAATGTGGCAGGTTTTCTATACCACATGTTTTTCAAGATGGAACCAAACTACTTTTTCCCAGTGATTAATAAATAAGTTACATCAGCTTGTGTGTAAAGTTTGGGTGTAAAAAGTGTCCCAAGGATCATGTCAATTACTTTCTTAAATAATCACCAAGAAAGAATAACTAGCAAGAATTGACAAACTAATGTTAAAGCTCCTATAGATGTGATATTTAACTGCTTTCATATGTGGACTTTCCAGTATCTCTTTAATTTTTTCTATATCTTGGTAAGGTTTTCACTTAGATAATTGTATGGTTTATCACAACACCTTTTATTCTACTAGCTTCTTGGTTCTCTAGTGCAGTCTGTAGATTGTTTGTCCATAGCATCTTTTATTCTGCTAGCTTCTTGGTTCTCTAGTTCATTAGATAGATTGCTTGTCAATAAATAAGCAAAATTATTCTTAATATAACAAGACTTAAGTTAATGGTTTCATTCATAAGAGTATTGAATTATTCCTCTCTCTATTCTTTCTCTTCCCCCTTAGGTTTCAACACATCTTTTTGTCTTTCCCCATCATTTTTTTCCTTTTAGTTCTGTGTCTTATGTTTATGATGTACATCTCTCTCTTTTTCACTATCTATTCTCTGCTACATACTTCATGGGTATGGATAGTAAATATTACAATATGGAATAGGGAGTTAAATTAGGACTATTGTTTATTCTATTTGCAATTTATCTTTTTTTCGTTTTATATAAGTTTCCCAATTATGACTTCCTCACTTTTAGTTTTCCCAATTATAAATTGGATTTCCTTGCAAGTTGCAACTGAGGATACTTGAATGATGAACTCAAGTACAGTTTTAATCACATGAATGAATTTTGTTCTGTCTCTCTAGTGTCTCTACCTAAGTCTTCAATTCTTTTTCACTTTCTCTCTCGTATCTATATTTTCATTCTTCCATGGACCATGGTCCTCCATCAATTTTGTTTTTTATGGTGTCCATTTTATTAAAAAAATAAATAAAAAGCACTCGTGTTCTCTTACTTTTTACTTAAATAGGCTATTTTTACAAAATCAGTTTTATTCATTTAGTAGGGTATGATATAATAGCATTGGACTGGATTGAGAAAAATAAAATGATTAGTTGATAGATGATTTGTAAACACTAATTTACAAGAAAAAATATTGAGAGAAAGTTTCAATTTTTTGTCTTACTAATAATGTATATTAAGACAAAAATAAAATTATCATAAATTTCTCAATGAGACTAAATTATTTCATGCTAGATGGATCAATTAGATGGCTGAATAATCTTTTCAATATGTTCTCTAATTACATAACCAAAGCACATGTCAAAATGTATCCAATCCGATCTTATTTTTCCAAAGATGGCCTAATTTATATATTATTGGAATTGAACATATTACTCTATTCTGTTTTTCATTGTCGGTTATCTCTACTCTACTTTAATTTATATTTGTTTGTATACAGATATTCCTTTATGATCTTCTTCATATCTAGTCTCTTCCTGTCTCCTCCCTTTACTTCTTTTCTTTATTAATCTTGTTGTAATCTCTATTTTACAAGTATCTTCTATTTGTACTACGAATTATTGTCGACATAGCAACATAATATTTTGGTCATGTTTGGCTAAGCTTTAATAAGTTTTTTTTAGCTTTTAGGATTAAAAAAATTATTTTAGAAGTGTTTGGGTAAAAAATCATTTTTTTAGTTTAAGCTTCTCGCAAAATTACTTTTGAGAATTTATTTTTTAAATTAAAATCATTTTCATAATTTCTAATTACTTGTAAAAGGTTTTTTTTTTTTCTATTGATATCTAAACAATTTTGAGAAAAAAATTTCATTAAAAAAAAGATCTTTATATAATAATTATCTAAACAAAAAATTCTACTTAAAGTTTTTACTTATCTTATGCTTTTAGCTATAAGTAAAAGTAGAAGGTTAACTAAACGAAACATGTTGAGTAATAGTGAATTAGTTACATACATCTAGCTAAGTATGACAACTGAAATGGTGTAGTTCGCTCCCATGAAGACTAAAGTTCAAATACTTTCTTCGCTCCCATGAAGACTGAAGTTCAAATACTTTCTAAGCCCTCTTACATATATAGTAATTGTTATAGTTTTCTGATTCTCTAATACTATAGAGTTCGGTGGAGAAGGGTTAGTCACATGTCCAACCTGTATCTTAGTTTTGTCACCTTGTTAAAGTTAATAGAAGTTAATGCTTTGAGGCCATATTCTCACAAGGTGAAGCCTTGAGTGGTTTCACTATTTTGGTAAGATATGATTGGTATTATTGAGTACTTTTTATGGTGCTATAACTCTTCTGATCATGTGGAGTGTTTGGTGGCAAATCATGGACTGCTCTCGTCTCCTTGTGTTATTTAGTTGAATGATATCATTTTCATACCAATATTGTAAAATCAAGCAAAAACTCACTTTTTGTTTTGTTTTTTTTTTTTCAGTTTTTGGATGGAAGGGTAATATTTGTGGAATTTGCAAAACCAAGATCAGAGCTTAATCAAGGTCTTAAACAAAACCCTAGGCGGTATTGAAGACCAAACTAAGCTCATCTCATCTCATCTCATCAGCTTGTGTATCGACCATAACCATGATTGTAAAATACATTGTTTTTCCCAAAGCAATTTACAATGAAATGAGTGATTAATAGTAAATTAAATAAATATATATGTATACATCTTGTTTGAAATGTGAACAAATTAATATAGTATTTTTAGAAATTTGGTATGATATAATGATAATTTTTTTTAAATGATGTTTTCCAAATATTATTTTCATAATTAATAAAGGGTTGGTAACCATCTAGTACCTTGAGTTTTTGTAAAGTATGGTTTTGGTACTTTGTGTTTACAATAATACTCATTTGGTACCTTATTGTTATCCCCATTTCCTGCATGGGCTCGGGGCCTTCGTCCAGGCCCATTGTCAGGGGCCATGTAAGCATGTGGGCCCGGCCCAAGACCTCTTGGTACGGAAAGTGTCCGAGAGGGGTACGGACCGGGGGTGCATGTCTGGGCCCATTTGAGGGGTCCGGCATGGCCCCCCGGGTCACGTCCTCCGGGACGGTCGTCCGGGTGATGTACAGATCATTCGAATCCCCCACGACCTACGCGTCTAGGTCCCGGACCTTGGTACGGTTCGGGCCTGTGCTAAATGAAAAGGGACAAAGGTAAACGGACTCGGATCACCTCATCCCCGGTTGGAGGGGCCAAGCGTCCTGGACCCTGAAGCCGCCTCACTCCGCGTGGGCGTTGTCCCCCCTTTTCACCTGCAGAAAAGGCCACCTCGAGATTGCACGCCGTTGTTGCAGGTCTGCGCTGCCAAGTACTCTGACTGGTCTTGTCTCCTGAATGTGCCTCGTAACTCGAAATGTCCAGACCAAAAGCACCGTTTTGTCGGGCGAGATATAGCTCTTGAGTCAACTTATTGGGCCTTAGCTGGTCTGGAATTTATGTATTTTGTATCTTTTGTATTGGGCCTCCACTAGAAAGGCCTAGAATACACATATCTTTGATGGGCCCGGGTCGTACCCAGCCCAGACCCAGTGTTCCCATAAGCCTATAAATATAAGCTACAGAACACTGTAAAAGGGATCTCTCATCATCTAAGATACAGTAACTCTGTCGAAATACAGAGGGAAACTCCATTGTAAAAGGTTTTTTCAAGCTCTAATACGATAGACTCGTGGACTAAGGCTAGTTAACGCCCCAACCACGTAAAAACCCCGTGTTAATCTTTTGCTCTCACTATAATTATCCTTAAGTTGTGTTTATTAATATAGTTACCAAAAATCTCGGTTAACAGTTTGGTGCTTTCATTGAGAGCTGAAGGAAGCTAGTGCTAACGTCAAGCCTTGACTACAATGGTGAACACACGACACACCACCTTCGACCCTAGCAATCCGGAGCAGGGCAACAAAGACCCGCTGCCTTCACAGCATATTCCACAGGATCTACCCGAGAACGCGCCTCCTCAAACATCTCACCACGGCGAGTCACAGGACTACGAGGGTGGGACAGAATACGAAGAGGAGAACGAGGAGGAATATTATGAAGAGGAAAATGAGGGGGAGTACCACGACGAATCAGCAGATCCCGAGACCCCCGAAGGAGAGCCCGACCAGAACGACTTGGAGGTGACCAGACTAAGGCAGCAAGTCCTGGATCAGGAAGCCAGGATTGCTGAGCAAGCAGAGGCGCATCAACGGATGCAAGAGTCTCTCCAAGCCCTGCAGGCAATCATATCCGCGCAGGTCCTGGCAACCAATCCCGCAACTGGCCCACTTCCGGAAGCGCAGCAGCCTGCTCCGCAAAAGCGAGCCGGGGTCCCCAAAGGAGCCGGCCCGGCCCCTCCCCCGGAGCCTTTTCCTGAACCAGCTCCAGGAAACCCGGGCAGGGAAAGAGAGAACGCCGGTGGAAAAACCCGAGAAAAGACCACCCCGTCGCAAAAGTCGGGACTCGTTCCCGGCCGCTCCCTAGGAAAGAGAAGGCACGCCCCGTCCCAGGACTGATTAGTGGTGAAAAATGCACATTTGTTTATTTTAATTGTCAAAATAAATTAAGTTTTAATTAATATTTTCATGGAATTAATATGATTTATTTTATAAATGAAAATATTTTATTAGAATTTAATTTATTGTTATTTTGTAGGAATTAAAGTGCATTTTGGCATAAAGAAAAGAAAGAAGAAATAAAGGAGGAAAAGTTGGCATTTTTGCAAAAATTGAAGCCCAGAAATTCGGCCCAAAGCACCACAGGCCCAAAGCTTTCCCTTCTCTCCAGCAGCCACTTGTCGCGCTCCCAGCCTGCCACGTGTCCCAGGCAGCTCCTCCAGCTTGCGCCACCTGTCTCCACCTGCATTGACCATATGCACATATATGCATATTTCCTTCAACGTGAATGTGACTTCAGTAACTTGCCTCACCAATTAACAGACCCCAACATATATCTTAAGCACTCCAGGCCCAGCCTTCACTCCAACATCAACGGCCCAACTCCCTTCAGCCTCCAGCACATCAAACATTGAGCATCTAGCTCCCAACGTGACCCAAAGGCCCAGCAAGCCCAATCCGACATCTTCCAACAGCTGCCTACGTGGCACCCCTTCATTGGATGAAAGTGGGTCAAAACCCTCTTGTGTCACCAGCCATATTTTGTGGGTATTGGGTTTGTAAAATTGCCATTTTGAGCTTTAAAGCTCATGTTTTTGTGGTATTTTAGAAAATGAGCATTTTGACTATACACAAAAATAGCTAGGGTAATATTAATAATAAGATTTGATTTTTCAAAATCATATTTTATTATTAATATTTCAGATTTACTTTGTAAACCCCATTTTGTTGTTTAATTTCTTTTTAGTCCTTTTCTCCATCTATAAATAGGGACACTCTCTTCACATTATGTAGGTAATTTTTAGAGTAGAGAAACTATAGCAAAATTTTCACTCACTTTCTTCTCATATTTTCTTCTTAGAATTTTGTGAGAATCATGAGCATAATGGCATAATCTTCCTAGGAAGGTTAGGGATGATTCCATATGCAAGTGATGTTATTTTGCTACTTTGATTTACTATGTTCTTAATGTAATATATTTGAGTTATTTATGTTATTTCATCTCTATCTTTATTTACTTATGCTAATAGTATATAGGATTAGTCATGCTCTTTCTATGTGCTTCTAATTAGTAAAAGTAATATTGATACATAATTTTATGTCTAATCTTCTATTGCATTATTGCCCTTGGGTATTTTGTCATTTTTAGATTTTTCATAAGATTAACATTGTGTTTTTAAAGTAAAGAACTTTATAACTCAAATGAACTTTTGTTAGAAAAACTATGAACTTTAATGTTAGATTTTCCAAGTAAATGTTGGGATGTGAACTATTTACTTGTGTATTTTTGTAAATCAAGTAACCAAGTAACTAAGCAAGCATATGGATGATTCTTGAAACCTTTCCATTTCTCAAACTCTTGATTACATCTTACATTTATCTCACCTATCTCACTTTATCATTTCATCAAAAAATACAATACCAAAATCTCAAACCTCTTTCCATTTACAATTTTATTTATTTCTTGTTACTAACTTTTTGTGTTATTTTCTACTAATCTTTTGATTTTAGGTTACCTCCTTGTGGATCGACCGCCCGATCTTACTACAACTACCGCTTAGTGTAGTCACATTTTGGGCGTTAAACAAGGACGAGGCCGCCCGATTGATCCGCAGGGGACGCGGCCACGGAATGTACAGCCCCGGCACGCCCCAGGGCGAGACGGGCGGGAAAGATCTTTGCACCCGAGTGCCTCGGTTAACAAGAACTGTCAGGAACAGCCTCACCGCGAGGAACGTCATGCCCTCAGTTCGGGGGACGACACTTCCCGGGTAGACTTACGCAATGGACTGAACGCTCGGAAGGAGCGGGCCCGGAAGGAAAAGTTCCTCCCCCGAGATGGCGATCTCAAAAACAACCTCAACGACAGGAGGAACGAGAAAATCCCCCTAGAAGATGGCACGGCCAAGCAGCTCATGGAACAAATGGCCGCGTTGAAAAAGGTCACGGATCGCCTGGTCCGCAAGCAAGAAGGCGCGGACACCGACTCCGACAAAGAGGATAAAGAACCTTGCGCAAGGCACATCCTGGACGCCATACTCCCCAAGGGGTTCAAGATGCCAAGCCTAACTGCCTATACTGGAAATACCGACCCCAGGGACCATCTGTCCCGATACAACCGACTCATGACAGTGGCCCATGTCAGCGACGACGGCAAGTGCCTCTGCTTCTCGATCACTTTGGGCGGTCCCGCCGAAGAGTGGTGGAAGAAACTTAAGTCGGGGTCCATCCAATCTTGGTCCAGGCTGCAGTCAGCGTTTCGAAAGCAGTTCGTAGCCGCCATGAGGATGGATATGCAAATCAGCGCTCTCGCAAATATTAAGCAACTCCCCGCGGAGACACTGAGGGCCTACATCCAGCGCTTTACTAAAGAAGCCTCCAAGACGAAAGTAGATGACGGACAGTGCCTGGTGGCTCTACAGTCCGGAATCCGGGACGGATCCCCCCTTTGGGATGACATGCAGCGTAGCAAAGCCGCCACCTCGGAAGAGTTCATCAAGAGGGCCCAAGGATTCATCAACTGGGAGGAAGCCCAGATCCAGGTCTTCGGGTGGCCCCCGGCTCCGCATCCCGTCCCCCATACGTTCCCGGGATACGCGGGACAGCTCCCGGCGCAGTCCTACGCCGCACCACCCGTTGCCCCGGGATCGACCGTCGCGCCCGGAGTCAGTTACAGCCCTACGGTGTACGGCCCTGCCACTTCGGGATACGCCCCGGCCCAATCCACCCATTTCTCCGGTTATGGCGTCGCGCCGACAGGACACAGCATGGTCCCTGTTGGGGCCCAGCAGTCACAAACAGGAGTTACTGAGGCAAGCGTGAATCCCTCCCGGGGGAAGCGGTCGAGCAAAGGCCAGAACCGGCCCGAGCCGGTCAAGAAGGGGAAAAGGGGCTATGAGCCCCAATATTCAGAATACACCAACCTGGTGGACACCAGGGAAAACATCTATCTGGCGACAGAAATGGCGGTTCACTACCGGAAGCCTAGCCCCATGTTTAAAGAAGGGAGGAATCCACGAGATGCCAGCAAAAGGTGCGCCTATCACAAGGATGTGAGCCACACCACCGATGAATGCCGGCCGCTCAAGGATGAGATTGAAAATCTCATCATGCTAAGGCACCTCCACCAGTGGGTAAGGATGCCCGTGGGAGTCCCGGGCCTGTCAGCAAGTCCCGGATAACCCGCGGCTCCGGGAACGACCCGGGCATACACCCCCCAGGGGGGGTATGCACAGGGACCCCCGGCGCAGGCCCCTCAGGGGTCCCCCGCCGCGCAAGTTCCCGGCCCCGGAATGCCTTATCCCTCAAGGGCAGCACCCCCTCGAGTTGACGGACATGTGGCAACCATCTCGGGCGGACCTCACCTGGGAGGGCCATCAAGAAATGACCAAAAGCGCTACCTCAGCGAGCTGGACCACGACCAGGAAGTTTGTGCCCTTGTCCAAGCTCCGGCTCAGCGCCCTAAGTTGATGAACCTCCCCATCACCTTCACGGAGGACGACGCCCACAACGTCCACTTTCCGCACCACGACCCACTGGTCATAGATGCTCAAATCGCCAACAAGTTGGTATCCCGCGTGTTGGTGGACGACGGAAGCTCCGTCAACCTGTTGTTCAAGCCCGCTTTCGCCGCCATTGGCTTGACAGAAGCAGATCTGGCATCGTGCCCAACCCAGATTTACGGCTTCAACGAAGATGCACTTCTCCCCATGGGAAAGATCCAGCTGCGTGTTACGCTGGGGAGTGAATTGCAGCACCCGTTCAAGTTCTGCACCTTTGTAGTGGTGGACTGCCCCACCGCTTACAACGTCATATTTGGCCGGCCCACACTGGTCGTGTTCGGGGCCATCACCTCCATCCGCCATCTTTGCATGAAGTTCCCATGCGACAACGGAGGGGTAGGGACCATCCGGGGAGACCAAAAGAGCGCCCGGAAATGCTACCATGTGTCAGCCCGGCCCATATACATGCTCTGGGAAGAGCCCGTCGAACCAAATCCCCTCCCGCCTGCTGAGAGGGTGGTCCAGGAAGAGGATGACCTGGACCCGCGGATAGGAGACGACCGCGTCCTGGAACCAATGGACGAGGTAGAAGAAGTGTGCATCAACGAAACCGATCCGACCCGGATCGTCCAAGTCGGAAAAAGCCTGCCGGCAAACATTCAGGCCGCCATCATCGCCTAAGTCAAGGGAAACCAGGACCTTCTGGCCTGGTCCCACTCCGACATGACCGGGATCGACCGCAATATCATTTGCCACGCGTTAAGTATTGATCCAAACGCGACCCCAGTCCGCCAGAAACGCAGGCCTTTGGGGACAGAGAGGGTCGAGGCCCTTAAACTGGAGGTTGAGAAGCTGCCTTCCATCAACTTCATACGCGAGGCTGTGTACCCCGTGTGGCTGGCCAATCTCGTCTTGGTGCCGAAACCGAACGGGACCTGGAGAACGTGCATTGACTTCACGGACCTCAACAAAGCCTGTCCGAAGGACTGTTTCCCGCTCCCTCGGATCGACCAAATGGTGGATGCTACATCTGGATACGAGATCTTGAGCTTCATGGATGCTTACTCCGGCTACAATCAGATCTCCATGCACGTGGCAGAGCACACCAGTTTCCAAACCGACAAAGGAATCTACTGCTACACAGTCATGCCATTCGGACTGAAGAATGTCGGAGAAACTTACCAAAGGATCGTCAATCGGATGTTTCGGGCCCAGTTAGGGCGAAACATGGAGGTATACATCGATGATATGCTGGTCAAGTCCAAGACATCCCGGAACCATTCGGCCGACCTGGCAGAGGCTTTCGCAGTCATCCGAAAGTATGGGATGAAGCTGAATCCCAAAAAGTGCACTTTCAGCGTGGCCTCCGGGAAGTTCTTGGGCTTCATAGTGAGTTTCCGGGGAATAGAAGCCAATCCAGATAAGATCAAGGCACTGATCGACATGGCCTCTCCCCGGAAGCACAAGGACGTGCAAAGTCTGACGGGGCGAGTGGCCGCTTTGAGCCGTTTCGTTTCTAAAGCCACGGACAAGTGCGTCCCGTTCTTCAACGTCCTTCGGGGAAGCCAGCGTTTCGAGTGGTCGCCCGAATGCGAAGAGGCCTTTCGAAAGCTGAAAGAACACTTGGCCAAAGCCCCAATCCTAGCGAAACCAGTAGAGGGGGAGCCCATGTACCTATACCTGGTCGTGACCGAGCACACGGTCAGCGCCGCGTTGGTGCGGGAGGAAGAAAGGACACAGCTCCCAGGATACTATGTAAGCAAGCGATTGCTGGATGCTGAGTCTCGGTACCCATTGATCGAAAAGCTGACTTTCTGCCTGCTGATGGCATTCCGGAAGCTTCGACCTTACTTTCAGGCCCACGCCATAAAGGTCCTAACCAACCATCCACTGCGGCAGGTGTTACAGAAGCCCGAGTCATCGGGAAGACTCCTGAAGTGGGTCATGGAGCTGAGCCAGTTCGATATATCCTACGTCCCCAGGGTGTCCATCAAGGGACAGGCCCTGGCCGATTTCATCGGTGAATGTTCTGGGATCTCTCCGGAAGACAATATTCCTGAAGCCCCCGCGGCGCCCGTATGGAAAGTCTTCGTGGACGGAGCCTCGAACGAGAATGGGGCCGGGGCCGGAATCATCTTGGTGTCACCGCAGGGGCACCAGTTACAAAATGCCCTCCGTTTCCAGTTCAAAGTGTCGAACAACGAAGCGGAGCATGAAGCTGTCCTAGCCGGCTTGCGCTTAGCCCAGGAGATAGAGGCAGCGAACCTGGAAATTTACAGCGACTCCCAGCTAGTTGTCAGACAAATCTCGGGAGAATACCAGACTAAAGGCGAGAGAATGGCGGCCTACGTGACTCAAACGAGGGAAATGCTACAGGCATTCGCAGCACATTCCATCCGCCAAATCCCCCGGGAGCAGAATGTCTTCGCGGATACACTAGCAAAGCTGGCCACCGACGCTGAGGCCGAGCTGGCCGGACTGGTCCCCGTCAACCATCTCCCCGTCCCGAGCATCAGTGCCCCTGCTGTCCACACCGTCGACCACTCCCTTTCCTGGATGGGACCGCTCGTCCGCTACCTGTCTACCGGGGAAGTTCCAAACGACCGGGCCGCAGCCAGGAAACTCCAGTACCAAGTCCACCGATACGTCATGATGGACGGAAAGCTATACTGCCAGGGTCTGTCCATGCCTTACCTCAGGTGTGTGTCCAGGACTGAGCTGAGCGCCATCATGCATGAGGTGCATGAAGGTTTTTGCGGAGATCACACTGCCGGGCCCAGCCTATCCAAGAAGATCCTACGCCAAGGATACTTCTGGCCAACCATGAAAAAAGACTGTATTGATTACGTCCGCAAGTGCGAACAGTGCCAGAGGTACGCGAAGGTCCCACGGGCCCCCCCGACAGAGATAACCTTGATGAATAGCCCCTAGCCCTTCGCAGTGTGGGGGATCGATCTCGTTGGATCTCTCCCGACCGAAAAGGGAGGGGTAAAGTATGCCATCGTGGCTGTGGACTATTAAACGAAGTGGGTTGAGGCGGAGCCCATGAACACAATCACTTCCAAAAAGGCCTTAGATTTCGTCATCAATAACATAGTGTGTCGGTATGGCCTCCCCTACAAAATCGTGTCCGACAACGGGAAGCAATTCGACAGCGCCCACTTCACGGATTTTTGCGAAAGACACGGTATAGTGAAGAGCTTCTCCGCGGTTGCCCGGCCCCAGGCAAACGGGCAGGCAGAAGCTGTGAACAAAATCCTAAAGGGGACACTGAAGAAAAAGCTCCAGGCCTGTAAGAGCAAATGGCCCGAGGAACTGCCCCGCGTACTATGGGCTTACCGGACTACCGAGCGGACGTCAACCGGACACACCCCCTACTCTATGGTCTATGGATGCGAAGCCGTCATCCCAATCGAGACGACTGTCCCGTCCCACCGATGTGACACGTATGATCCCACCCAGAACCACGCCTTACTCCAAGAATCACTAGATCTCATCGAAGAGATCCGGGAAGAGTCGCAAGTGCAGCTGAAGATGTACCAAGGCAAGATCGCGCGGCACTTCAACTCCAAAGTCAAGAGTCGTAAGTTTGGAACCGGCGACTTGGTCTTGCGGAGAGTCTTCCCTGCTACTCAAGATCCGGGAGTGGGGGTTCTGGGCCCAAATTGGGAGGGGTCGTATGAGATCCAACACGAGGTGTGCCCCGGAACATACCGCTTAAAGCGGCTCGATGGCTCGGAAGTCCCGCGAACCTGGAATGCGGAGCATCTCCGTAAATACTATCAATAGTCAGGGAGCTTTTCCCAGTTTAACATTTTCGTTGTAAATAATGTACGCCTCGGGGCGAACCTTTTTCAAACAATGAAAATGACGTGTGCAAAACGTCATAAAGAAATATTGTGAAAATCCATGCTAATATTTCTCAAGTGACCCCAGACCCGTCTCTGCTCACTTGCGGGTGTATCCGGGGTATCCCAGGTGTAGGCAAACACCTGGCGGGGCGCAAGCTTAGGCTAGTCCCGGCTCGGACCACCGAGGTCCGGGCAACGCGAACCCCACGGTCCCACCCCAGACGAACCACGTCCGGGGGCATAAAAAAGAGGATCGGCCCAAGGCCGGTCCCATCCCGAACGAATGATGTCCAGGGAAATAAAAAGGAGGACCGAGCCCAAGGCCGGTCCCACCCCGAACGAACGACGTCCGGGGGTATAAAACAGAGGACTGAGCCCAAAGCTGGTCCCACCCCGGATGAACGACGTCCGGGGTATAAAATAAAGAGGATCGGCCCAAGGCCGGTCCCACCCCGGACGAACGATGTCCGGGAAATAAAAAGGAGGACCGAGCCCAAGGCCGGTCCCACCCTGGACGAACGACGTCCGGGGGTATAAAACAGAGGACCGAGCCCAAAGCCGGTCCCACCCCGGACGAATGACGTCCAAGGGTATAAAATCAAGAGGATCGGCCCAAGGCCAGTCCCACCCCAGACGAACGATGTCCGGGGAAATAAAAAGGAGGACCGAGCCCAAGGCCGGTCCCACCCTAGACGAACGACGTCCGGGGGTACAAAACAGAGGACCTAGCCCAAAGTCGGTCCCACCCAGGGCGAACGACGTCCGGGGGTATAAAATCAAGAGGATCGGCCCAAGGCCGGTCCCACCCCAGACAAACGATGTCCGGGGAAATAAAAAGGAGGATCGAGCCCAAGGCCGGTCCCACCCCGGACGAACGACGTCCGAGGGTACAAAATAGAGGACCGAGCCCAAAGCTGGTCCCACCCCGGGCGAACGACGTCTGGGGGTATAAAATAAAGAGGATCGGCCCAAGGCCGGTCCCACCCCGGACGAACGATGTCCGGGGAAATAAAAAGGAGGACCGAGCCCAAGGCCGGTCCCACCCCGGACGAACGACGTCCGGGGGTATAAAACAGAGGACCGAGCCTAAAGTCGGTCCCACCCCGGACGAACGACGTCCGCGGGTATAAAATAAAGAGGATCAGCCCAAGGTCGGTCCCACCCCGGACGAATGATGTCCGGGGAAATAAAAAGGAGGACCGAGCCCAAGGCCAGTCCCACCCTGGACGAACGACGTCCGGGGGTACAAAACAGAGGACCAAGCCCAAAGCCAGTCCCACCCCAGACGAACGACGTCCGGGGGTATAAAATAAAGAGGATCGGCCCAAGGCCGGTCCCACCCCGGACGAACGATGTTCGGGGAAATAAAAAGGAGGACCGAGCCCACGGCCGGTCCCACCCCGGACGAACGACGTCCTGGGGTACAAAACAGAGGACCGAGCCCAAAGCCGGTCCCACCCCGGATGAACGACGTCTGGGGGTATAAAACAAAGAGGATCGGCCCAAGGCCGGTCCCACCCCGGACGAACGATGTCCGGGGAAATAAAAAGGGGGACCGAGCCCAAGGCCGGTCCCACCCCGGATGAACGATGTCCGGGGGTATAAAAACGAAGGACCGAGCCCGAGGCCGATCCCACCTCGGATGAACGACGTCCAGGGGTATAAAACAGAGGACCGAGCCCAAAGCTGGTCCCACCCCGGGCGAACGACATCCGGGGGTATAAAATAAAGAGGATCGGCCCAAGGCCGGTCCCACCCCGGACGAACGATGTCCGGGGAAATAAAAAGGAGGACCGAGCCCAAAGTCGGTCCTACCCCGGACGAACGACGTCCGGGGGTATAAAACAGAGGACCGAGCCCGAGGCTGGTCCCACCCCGGATGAACAACGTCCGGGGGTATAAAACAGAGGACCGAGCCCAAAGCCAGTCCCACCCCGGACGAACGATGTCCGGGGATATAAAACGAAGGACCGAGCCCAAGGCTCGTCCAATTCGGACAATTGATGTCCGGGAGAAAGAGGCATCCGGTTTGCCCCAGGGCAAAGCCATGGCCTAAAACTTATAAAAGGAGAATCAAAGCTCCAAATTAAACCAAGCCCGAGGGCCCTGGACTTGGTGCCAGGATTACAAACTTGGAGGGTTAAGTCGTTGGGTCCAGTCCAGGCCGTTTGAACCGGAACTGAACCCTCACAATCAATTAATCGCGGCAACAGAATGAAATTTCTACTTGGAATAACGAAAGGAAGCCTACATAAAAACCAAAGAAGGTAGCAGTGTTTTAAATTTAATTACAAGCCAAAAACACTAATAAAATTACAAGGCCGGGGTTCGGGCCTACAGCTCATCCGCCCGGAGGTCCGCATCCTCCCTCTCCTTGGCCTCGAACTCGGCCCGCTTTGACTCCGGATCAGGGAAGATAAGGAGGTTCATACTCTTGTCCTTGCACCAGGCCATGTAGATGGCCTCGTCAAAGGTGAAATCCAGCAGGCCCTCGGCCTACTCCTTTTCGCGACGGGTTGTTTCGTGCGCCGCCTTCTCCTGAAGCAGAGAATTTCCCAGTTCGCAGACACGGGCCTTCAAGGCCTAGATCTCCTCCTTATCCAAGACGAACTGAGCTGCGGCCATCTCCAAAAGCGTCGCCCGTTCATCAGCCTCCTTTGATTTCTGGGACAACTCCTCCTCCAACTCGGCCTTGGCACGGTCGAGCTCCTCGCGCTCTGTCTTTGCGCGGGCCACCTCAGCCTGGACACGGGCCACCTCCCAGTCAAGAGCTTCCTTGGCGGCCTCCCTCTGGTTCACGGCCGCCTCCAGCTCCAGCTTGGCCGTCTCCATCTTTATGGCCAGCTCGACCACCAGATCGGCACTCCTTTGGGACAACAAGTCAACCTGGAGCAAAGAAAAGTTAGAAAATAAAACCCTCATCGACAAGTAAGGGAAGGAATGTAAGAGAAGTGAAAGTTACCGCGGTGGCCTGGTGGCGGAGAGCCTGGGAGATGAATAGTACGTCTGGGTTGGCTATCGTGGCGTACCTCTTGAGCTGGAGGTTGGACATGGTGCTCCCAACCTGGTCTAGCAGATCAGCCGCCAGAGGGGCCGTGTCCTGGCCGAGTTTAGGGCGGAAGCCCGCTTCGGCGGCTGGCCGATCCACGATCGGCTGAGGAGTGCTGAACTCAGCAGGACGCTCCGTGAATTCAACCTGACGACGGATCGTCAGGGCCTTGTAAGTTTCGTCCCTCCAGCACCGGCCGTTTTCCCAAGTCCGGTTGATCAGCTGGGACTGCCCATCCCGCAGGGCTGACTCCCCCTCCTCGAGAAGAGTCGGGCGTAGGGGGAGAACAGGCGGTGCAGGGATTTCCTTCACGGCCAGCCGGCTCTCACCATGTGTTTCCCTCGCCTCATCCAGTCAGCTCGCCTCGTCCGGAGCCTCTTTCCGGTGTTGCCCTCTATGGCGCCGGCATCCGGGCCCCTCTTCCCCGAGCTCCGGCTGACCGCCGCGCCCGCCTCCAAGTCAATCACCGGGGGCTGGGCAGAGGTGGAGAGTGCTTCAGGCTCCACGGCCTGGAGGGGAACCACGGCCAGAACTCCTTCGCCGGGACGGAGCTCCGTCCCGGACGGTTCCTTGGTAAGGTGGGGCTCCGGGCCCGTCACCTCGCTGTTCTTCCTGGCCACCTTCTTGGCCGCCCAATCCTTGATGAGCCACCTCATTTCGCTGGCAGGGGTTGACATATCGGAGTCCCCTGCTAAAGTACAGAAAAAAAGGAGTTAGGACGATAAACCAAACAGATGAAAACACGCAAATCAAAGTTAGAAATGACCCGGGACGAACCCTCATCTAGGCCCCGGGCGTGACTCAATTCCTCTAAAGCAAATGAATGGACTCGATCCCCTATGTCGTCCGGGTTCAGGAAGCCCCCATACTGGAGGAACCCAGATAAGAACATGAGGACCTCCGAGCCTACGGGGACGGGAATTGAAGGTCTCATCTCCCTGTCGGCCCCAAACGCGGGGCCCGGGGGTACTAGCCTGTCCCTAGCTAAGTCCCCGACTCGGGGAGCATAAGTTAAGATTAAAGGGGAGTTACCTCGCCCCGATACGCTAGCCCCGGGAGTCCCGACGTTTGGTAGGGCATCTTCGAAGAGCTCCTCCAGCTCCTCTGAGGTGGTCGCTTCTGCCGGGGCCTGGTCCTTCTTGCGCTGGGTCGCGTCGGCTCGCGCCACTCTTACCACACTGGCAATGTGATCTAGGGCCATCTGCTCCCGGACGACGGCGTTCTTCTCGCAGGGGATGCCCCGAAGGTTCGGGATAACGATGGTCTGGGTGGCCGCGAGCATCCCAACCAGTCGGAGGTTGTTATTCGTGACGTAGCCACCCACGTCCAGATCCTCCGCGCTCAACTCGGAGTAAAACCTCCTCGTTTCCAGAATGAACTCCGTAAAGGGAGTTTGAGCGAAAGGCCCTGCCACCCGGAAGATATGATAAGGGACGACTAAAAAGGATAAGGAATAAAAGAGAGGACCAGGAATATACTTACCCACTCGCTGGAAGTCCAGCAGCAGTGTGGGGTTCTTGTCCACGAGGAACCCGGACGTCAGGAACCAGTAATGCCTGACGTCCGGGGGATGTCTCCAGGAGCTGGTAGGAGCGGGATAGCTACTCCGCGGCTTCAGCCTATAGAAGCCGTCCAGGGTCTTGTCCTTGACGTTAACCTGCGGCTCCAGCTTGTAGAAGTACAGGATCTCCGCAAGGGTGGGCTCCGCGACCTCCTTTGCGATGCAAAACACTCGCCATCCAACGAGTAGCCGGTACGCTTGGGGCAGAAACTGGAACGGTGCGATTCCCACGTACGTCGAGAACCGCACGAGCTGATGTGACTGGCGCTCCAGGCCCCGAATCCTTCCACGGACGTATGCGCCCGCTCCTCGACCCTGGCCAGGCGGTTGTGAAAGAGTCCGGGAATTGATTTGATGCCCAGACGCTGCTCCAGGAGCAGCATCATCCGGTAATTCCGGAACAAGTTGGGCGTCACGTCCATTTCCCACATGTTTCCCTTAGGCGTCTGGGATCCGGGAACGATGACAGGGGCTCTATTGACCTCTTCTTCTGAGTGGAGCGTAACGCCTGTTGCCATAGCTGACGATCTGGGAACAAAGAAAGAAAGCCAAGCAGTCAGTACCTAAACCCAAGAAAGTCGGTCAAGGTACTGGGGGTCTCCTAAGGACTGCTTGGAGCCCCATCGGATCAGGTCCGGGACTCCAAAGAGCCACGGGACCCTAATCGGGAAAGAAGGAGACTACTAAGACCCACCCTCTGTCCGGGAAGCATCTGGATACAGAGCAACCCGAACTAGGCAGCCTTCCTAACAACTCCTAAACGTAAAGCCTAAACGCACGCATTAAAAAAGCATAGGTTCATAAAGTTGTCAAGAGAACCAGGAGGACTTACTATGAGTTGTCGGCCGTAGAAGATGATGACTGTCCGACTGTAAGAACGGCAGGACCTCGTTCTTGAAGTAGTGCAGCCGGTGTAGCAGTTCATCGACAGGACAAACCCGAGACACGTCTTCAGGAAGAAGGGCAGAGGTTGGGGTTCTGGGGAATAGGCGGCGGCGCAGAGTTAACAGATGGCGATGTATGCCGTCGGCGATGTCGGACATGCAAGGCTCGAGTAGTGTTTATCGGTTCTTAAGCTGGTTCGAAGGTGTAAAAGTGCCAAATTTGGTTTTCGTGGGGTATTTATAATGGCCCTAAGTCCTGGCTCACGATCCAACGGACAAGTGTCTCTTCATCGGACGGTCAGGAATCGCGCAGGGACATTTATGAGTCCTTTCGGGTTGGATCCTCGCCATCTCAGATCTGACGGCCCAGAAATGGAGGATGCCAAAGGTCGCCCCATCCTACGGTCCACCTCGTCCCAGGGACATTAATGATGGACCCCCGTGCGGATGGGACGCCTCGTGACGTGCGCTGACACACTAGCCTAGGCCTAGCGACCCTTGGGAGGGCTAGGCGACCTTTCAAGACCCATGCAGCAATCGCCTGGTGACACGTGTATCCTTGCCGTAAAGCGGGACAAAGGTAAATGTCCCTGGATCGTGGTAAATGATCCGGGCCAAACATCCAACCAGTGCCGTGGCCCGCTATCACGGACTCGCGATCTCGGGCAGGAACTGGGGAGGGAACCATGCGAGCGTCCTGGGAACGATGCAACCCTCCTCCTGGAAGACCTAGGCGAAGGTTTGGGGGGTAAATGTTATCCCCATTTCCTGCATGGGCTTAGGGCCTTCGTCCAGGCCCATTGTCAGGGGCCATGTAAGCATGTGGGCCCGGCCCAAGACCTCTTGGTACGGAAAGTGTCCGAGAGGGGTACGAACCGGGGGTGCATGTCTGGGCCCATTTGAGGGGTCCGGCATGGCCCCCCGGGTCCCGTCCTTCGGGACGGTCGTCCGGGTGATGTACAGATCATTCGAATCCCCCACGACCTACGCGTCCAAGTCCCGGACCTTGGTACGGTTCGGGTTTGTGCTAAATGAAAAGGGACAAAGGTAAACGGACCCGGATCACCTCATCCCCGGTTGGAGGGGCCAAGCGTCCTGGACCCTAAAGCCGCCTCACTCCGCGTGGGCGTTGTCCCCCCTTTTCACCTGCAGAAAAGGCCACCTCGGGATTGCACGCCGTTGTTGCAGGTCTGCACTGCCAAGTACTCTGACTGGTCTTGTCTCCTGAATGTGCCTCGTAACTCGAAATGTCCAGACCAAAAGCACCGTTTTGTCGGGCGAGATATAGCTCTTGAGTCAACTTATTGGGCCTTAGCTGGTCTGGAATTTATGTATTTTGTATCTTTTGTATTGGGCCTCCACTAGAAAAGCCTAGAATACCCATATCTCTGATGGGCCCGGGTCGTACCCGGCCCAGACCCAGTGTTCCCATAAGCCTATAAATATAAGCTACAGAACACTGTAAAAGGGATCTCTCATCGTCTAAGATACAGTAACTTTGTCGAAATACAGAGGGAAACTCCATTATAAAAGGTTTTTTCAAGCTCTAATACGATAGACTTGTGGTCTAAGGCTAGTTAACGCCCCAACCACGTAAAAACCCCGTGTTAATCTTTTGCTCTCACTATAATTATCCTTAAGTTGTGTTTATTAATATAGTTACCGAAAATCTCGGTTAACACTTATATTTTGAAATCATACATATTTGGTACCCAATATTTATAAATCGGACATATTTTGTACTCTAAGCTCAAATTTAATTAATAAAATTTTACCGATTTAATCAAACTACTTTCAATTGTATGAGTTTCAAATTAAAATTTAATTACTTAATTACATATAACTGATGGGAGTTTGCTCATAGCGATAAAATTCTATTTATCAAATCTGAGTCTAGGATACCAAATATGTATGATTTTAAAATACAAGGTACCATATGAACATTATTGAAAAAAGAAGGTACCAAAATGATACTTTGCAAAAACACAAGGTATCAAATGAGTAAATTCTCATTAATAAATTATATCTTATAGTTTAATTAAAGAGTATCATTATCCACTATTATTTCAATAATTTGAAATGTATGACTTAAGTTGGAAAAAAATTTTATATATATTATATTAAGTACAAATATATTTAAGGGTTGGTAAGCATTTAGTACCCTGAGTTTTTGTAAAGTATCGTTTTAGTACTTTGTATTTACAATATACTCATTTGGTACCCTATATTTTGAAATCGTACATATTTGGTGCCCAATATTTAAAAATCGGACATATTTTGTACCCTAAACTCAAATTTAATTAATAAAATTTTACCAATGTAATCAAACTGCTTTCAATTGTATGAGTTCCAAATTAAAATTACATATAACTGATGGGAGTTTGCTCATATTGATAAAATTCTATTTATCAAATCTGAGCCTATGGTACCAAATATGTATGATTTTAAATATACATGGTATCATATGAACATTATTAAAAAAAGAGGATACAAAAATGATACTTTGCAAAAACACAAGGTATCAAATAAGTCAATTCCATATATTTAATTATGTTAGTTTTTATTGGTTGTGATTTAGTAGATATTTGTAACGCCCTGCTAATTAGGGTCCGTTACCAAGTGTGTTTTAAACTAGTGCTGGACTTGCTAAACAAGTCATTTTGAAGGTTTAGGTATGAAAACTTTTGATCAACTCATAAGTATTTTCATTAAATTAAAAGCATGTTCCTTACACGGGATCCCAAAAAAACAATAGTTTAAAATTTGATTACAACACTCAAGTTACAAAATAAGCCGACCTAAGCGGCAAAAGTTGAGTTCATCCCTAGTTCCCTTGAACGTCTCGGCTGTGGTGGTTGAGCGGACTGCATATGTACATGTCGCTGCTATTGCCCTTCAAATCATGGCTGGTTGAGCTTCTCTTTACATTTACCTGCACCACAAAGCACCTGTGAGCCAAAAGACTCAACAAGAAAACATATTGAACAGTTCACGGTGTAATATAACTATCAAACTATAATAACTGAAACTGGCGTATTCATTATACAAATTGGCAACCATGGGGTCACGCAAGTGTGTGTCGCACTTTCTTTCAATTTGTTGGCATCCGAGCCAGTCAAGTGCATGTTGCACTCCCAGAGTGGCTCAGCCATGGTGGCCTGCACTCCACGTGCACAATGCCAATCTCAGCTTATAAACTGAGTCATTTAAGTCCTTGACTTATAAGTCAAGCCTCACATGCCCCCGACTTATAAGTCGAAGCTTTAGGACCCTCGACTTATAAGACGAGCCTTGCGAAGTCCAATATACCCTTGACTAATAAGTCGATCCCCGTTTAATATCCTAATAACCCTCTGGTTTATAAACCAAGCTTCCCAGTCACAACAGACAATCACGTAACCCATAAAACATACATATCAACGATTACCATGCATCATAATACATCCAAACAGCAATCATAGGCATAATCATAATTATGCGCATTCCAGTGTACCTAACCAGATATCCACAAGCATAGTTGTAATCATATTCATCAACAGTGCTCAAGCCTTAATCATGTCTATGTTCACCATTGACTAAACTCTAATCACACATCCACGTAATGGGTGCAGTTTTCTTACCTTCGATCCGAATGCAAGTTACTAGCGATGCCCTTTGAGTACGGTCCCCATTCGAGCCTTTAGCGTAGCCCTAATCACAACCATAATTAAGAATTCCATCAACAATTGGAGAATAAGAGTTTCCAGACCAAATCCTAGCCTCTGGGGCGTCAAATTCCACTCAACAAGGAAGTAGAACAGACCCTAAGCCCACATGGTTAAGTTCCCAATCTAAAAACCTCATTAAGGCCAAAAATCCCCTTAAGGGTCGCGGCCCTAGAAACCCATGCCGCGGCCCGCCTCTAAGTTAGGGCTCGGCCTCCCTGGAAAAACAACACGTGTCACGGCGCAGCCCTGAGGAGCCGCGGCCCGCCTCTACCTCTGAGCCCTCCTGGCTCCCTCTTGCATCATAGGGTCGCAGCATACCAAGAACAAGGCCACGGCCTAGCCCTTCGAACCCAGATTTTATGGGTTTTTCTTCAGCTGAACCCAACTAAAAACTACCCAATTCTATCCCAATCTTCCAACTCAATTCCCACAATCAACACAACCCTTCCCAGCAACAAGACCTAACTAATTACCATATTAAAACTCATCAAAAATCTCAAAACCCAATCTCCCAACTATCAAGCATGCAAAACACCATAGCTCTAAATAATTCAACTGAACTAGCATAAAAACTTCAGTTCAGAACCCTTACCTCAGCTGTATTGACTCAAGTGCTAATTTCTCCCAACAATTCCCTGGTTTCAAGCCTTCCTTTCAAGCCAATCTCCTTCAAATTGATCCAAACCACCAAAAGCTCCAAGAGATGAAATATTGAATGTGAGAGAGAGATGCTGAGACTCTTTTTTTTTTTCATTTAGTTTCCTAAGTCTTCTAAAGGGTTCCCAGCCAACCACATCCTAAATTGAATGGAAATGACCTAATTGCCCCTTGCCCTTAACCTATTCATCAAATGCTCTCAAGGGCAATTTTTTCCTTTGTCTCAAACCCCGCTATCCACAATTTACGTCATTTGATTCCCGTTATTTCCAATTCTCTCACATGATTACCATTAATTTCCCATTACCCACTAATTCTCGGTAATGTACCAAATTACTAAAATACCCCCAAGCTCACCCCGAGCCGGGTATAAAACCCCGTTGTGACTTTTCCGCTAACTTGCTCATCGGGATCGCCTCACGTCGAGTAACCCAAATATATCCACATAATAATGTGGTCTCAATCACACAAACACATATTTAATATTTCTAACATGTAAGCATAATTATATTATAATACAATTCACATAATAACTCAATTATTGCCTCCCGGCCCCCTAATCCAAGCACTAAGCCACATTAGGAAATTTGGGATGTTACAATATTATTGTTTTTGTTTTCATGCAATGTTATCACTTTAATCATTGGTCTAAGACTTATAGGGGTGTTCATATAAAACGCAAACTGCACCACACCAAACCGCCAAAAATCGTGACTGGTGAAACTGTTTCTAACCGTTCAACTTTAAGGCTATGTTTGGTTGGATGGATGGAGAATAAGGAGAATGGAGAAGAGAGTGATAATCCTTTTATGGTGTTTGGTATGAGGGATGGAGTAGTGGAAGGATAAATAAGTGTATATATATGAAATTATTTTTTTAGTCTTATAATTATTTTTTAATAATATCTTTAGAGGGCATAATTGTAATTTTAAACAAATTATGAGGGAGAGTATGAATCCTTCCATGAATGGAAGGATTCCAAATGGGAGGTTAAATAGGATTTACTATCCTTTCATTCCTTCAATCCATATTACCAAACAAGAGCATTTGTAATCTCCTCTCATCTCTCTCCCTCCTTTCCTCTCCATCCACATTCTTCTCCCTCCAACCAAACATAGTGTAAATGGTTCAGTCACAATTTCTAACTCTCTAAAACTAATTTAACCGGACTGGACCGTGAGTTTTTCTAAATGTAGATTTATTACTAAATATTGTTTAATTTTTGCATAATTTATTATTTGTTAATCTCTTTAATATTAATTGGATTTTGATGCTAAATTGAATTGTATTAAATGCTCATTTCCAACATCTAATCTTCAATTGAATTGGATTGGTCAAAGATAAAAAAAAATTTTAAAAAAAGTTGGATCAGAATGGATAAGATGATGAGCATTCCAGTCACACATGTGTTACATCTTAATTGGTTCAATTCATAAAAGTTATTATTTAATTTTAAGATAAAATAATTAAAAATAGGAAAAAAAACATTTCATAATAAAAGTAAAAAGAAGTTTTTAACTAAGCACATGAAAAAAAACTAAAATAAATCATTGAATTATATCATCTTCTTCATGGAAAGTGAGATTTGGGTAGCTCACAAAAAAAAAATAATTAAGATTGTATATGGGTCGGATTTTCATAATTTTAAAATTTCGAGTTTGGGTTGGAGAAAGATAATATAGAATCTTCTTGTACAAAATTGATTTCACACGAGTTTTGAGTTCTAGGTCAAGTCATGCAAGTATTTGGCTTGGAGTAGAGTAAAACTATGTTATGTATATTAATTTTTTCATCTGTATCATAAAGCACACAACAAAATCTTCTTAGTGTTAACAAAAATAACTATTTCATCACCGTATACTTGATTTTTAAAATCATCATCTTCATCAACTCAATGACTTTAGTTATGAAATTAAGATTTCCTCAGCCAAACAACTTATGACATAAATTCAATGAGTTAGATGCATGTTTGAGCTAAAGCTTCATTTTCAAATAAGAGAGAGATTTCATACAGGAAAGAAAGTGAGGTGTGTAAAGTCAAGCTCAACTCTGGATATAGGTAGATCAGTCATTTATCTAGGATCTCAATTAAAATAACCCAAATTTAAAAAAATATTATTTAATATATAATTATTATAAAAATATCATATTTTGTATTGGTCTCTAAAACTTGACGGTCGGCCTTTACTTGTCATTTGTGATTGAGGAAGGGGCGCCAAGAGTTTGTTGTGAGAGCACAGTAGCAAGGCTAAAAATAACTTCCTATGTAAAATATACCAAAAAATCTATAAAAAAATGCACTACAACAGCTGCTGTGTTTTACAAATGTTTTTTACATAGTGTTATACCCAGATTTCGAGCTATGTTAATTATGACCTCGAAAGTTGGATTCGCAAATCAGCGGACCCATAAGTTTGGAAACATGCTCCAGGACTGCATGTCGAGCCTGCAGGACGCAGACAACTTCGAGTATGGCGACCTCGAAGTATTCATGATCTCGAAAGATAGCTCCGGGGGAAGCATTCGTCTCCGAGGATGACCTCGGGTCAGGGTTCCCGAGCTCGACGCACATACGATCTCGAAAAGGCCATGTGACCTCGGAAGATGTCTCCAGCTCGGAAGGTGACGGGGAACCTGGGAGGTTAAAGCCTTAGGGATACGTGATAACCACCTTGAGTATCTACAAGTGTTATAAATATGAGATGTAATCCTCATTTATTATTGTAAATCCCCTAAAATCATGAGATATTATTTGGTCAGTTATACGTCCCCTGGTCTTCAGGGGATGTTTCCTTTTATATCTGATTATAGGCATTTAAAGCCATTAATTTTATTTACATAAAAAGAGTAACTACCCAAAATATGTGGGATAGTATTCTGCAGCCTTCTCTATAAATAGAGAAGGCATGCACCATTGTAAAGGACCGAAATTCTGAACCTTGAGAGAAAACTCTGGAGAATTTATTCTTGAAGAATTCCTAGAGATAATCTTGAGTTTAATAACAAAGACTCGTGGACTAGGCAGATTTAACTGGTGAACCACGTAAAAATCGTGTGTTTATATTGTTTTATTTTAATTGGTCATTTTCAGTTATTGTTTACGTGCTCTTCTTTCACTGTTTGACGAAAAACGGCGTCAACACATAGCTACATTTATAGAATACTGTTCATTATTGTAAGTATATTTTATTATTTTTTTCTCTCTTTTTGTTTTTTCTTTTTCTTTTATGTTTCCTTCCGCGTAACCATTTGCTACCTTGTAATTTTGTAAAATATTATTTTGGTACCATGTGTTTACAATAATACTCATTTAATATCATGTATTTTGAAATCGTATATATTTAGTACCTTAAACTCAAATTTAATTAATTTTTTTTAATTTAATAAAATTTCTCTCAATTATATGAGTTTCAAATTCAAATTTAATTACTTAATTACATATAACTGATGACAGTTTTGTCGTATTGATAAAAATTTACCTATCAAATCTGAGTTTAGGGTAACAAATATGTATGATTTTAAAATACAATGTACCATATGAGAATTATTGAAAAAAAAAATGATACCAAAATGATAATTTACAAAAAAAAAATAATAATAATAATAGGGTACATATATGTATATAAATGTAAAAAGTAAATGTGCGTGTCCGTTTTAGTGTGTATTTTATATAAGATATATATGGTGTATTTATATAATAATACTATATCATATATATTAATATTATATTATTTTAGGTATTTTTATATTATTATTCTTTATGATTTATTGATTATTTTATTAATTAGTTGTTTTGTTATTTAGATATTTGTTAAATTTTATAATATATATTTTGTTTTGTTATTACAATATTTAGAATGAGTATTTTATTATTTTTTATATTTTGAATTAATTTATACTTAAGTTATTTTTATAAATTTGGGTTAATTTAAAATAAAATATAATTATTTTTATCAATTGTAGAGTATAATTATATTTGACAATACATAGATAAATATTACAAATATTAAAATATAGAGAGATATTATTGAAAGTGAGAGAAAATATTTAAAATAAATATAAAAATATTAAAGTTGAGTTTTGGTAATGTAAAATAGAGAAGTTAATGTATGATAATGTGGGGTAAAATAGAAAAAGTGTAGTTTTGATGATGTAAAATGAGTAAAAAAAATAACACACCAAGTGTGAGTAATCTCTAATGGAGTGTCAAATTGGTGAATCATTGCTAAAATATAATTCACTTTACAAAAAAATTAATGTTGTGCCAAAAATTGTGTCAAATTTGGCACATAATGCATATTTTGCATCATCATAAATGTTACATTGTTTTTATTTACTTTTATGCAATTTTTATTATTTTAGTATTATTTTTAATAATCAATATTAAATGTTAGCTTTCTTACATTATTATTTTATTATTATATTTAATTATTAATAATAAAATATAAAATAAAATTATCATTTTTTTTTTATATTTTTTAATAAATATCAAATGAGTATTAATGAAAGATTAATTTGTGCATCAACTTTTATAATTGTGTATTGGAGAATAGTGCTATAAATTGTGTAAAATATAGCATAATATTTATATAAAATAATGATGTAAAGGGCAAAGTCGTTTATGTGAATAACTCGAGCAAGTTTAGGGTAAAGGAGGAAGTAACTCCAATTGCGAAAGATTATTAAATTTTTATTAGATACCAAACTATTTATTAATAAAATATAAAAAAAAATGATTTCCTCAATCCTATATTTTATTATTTATTAGATATTTTTATATATAATAATAAATACTTTTAACTAAAATAATAATACAGACAAAAATACACATTATGAGTACTATATACTTAAAATATTGGAAGGATGAGTTTAAAAATAATTATTGTTTAAATTTTATAAAATAATTAAATTAATTTTTTTTCAAAAAAAAAATAGTGACTGTAGTTGAAATGAAAATCTTAACATAAAAGGAAATTTTAAAAAATAAAATAAAGTAATACTACCTAAGTTTAGTGAAAATTACCAAGAAGCCTATAGCAAGGCTCCTAGACCTCCAACATTTTATTTTATTTATTTATATATAAATAAAATAAAATAAAAAATCTGATAACATATATTTGAGCATATTTTTCAAGATTTTAGCATATTTGTTTTATAATAGTATAGATCTTAATCGATGTTTTTTATTTATATTTCTTTTCTAACTGATTCTATAGATGTTACCAAATCTTTTATACGCAAGTAGCTTACATAATTAATTAATTGTCAAAGTTCTTCTATAGTATTGTATTCAAAAACCAATTTTTTTAGTTTTTTATTTTATTTTTTATTTTGGAAAGTTCAACTAGGTTTTTTTATCATTATTATACAAGGATTAAATTTGTGGTTGTAGACGACTGATTAATTATTTCAATCTAGACATTTAACGAAAAGAACATCATCGCCTGATACTTTTGTATTATCTAAAAAGGGTGGAATAAGTGCTTTTGCTACATAAGCATGAAGCACCAAATATTTGGTCCCCACACATAAATTATAAGATTGATAGGATCAAAATAGTGGCTTCATGTCACACAAATATTTTCTTTTTAGATAACCAAAATTATGTCAACTTTGTTTCCACCCAAATATTTAGTTTAAAAAAAGTGGGTTTCCCCATCTAAAAATGACAAGTATGATTTAATTATGATTAAAGAGTACAGTTTCATAAAGTAGAAAACCATAATTGAAATCACTCTTTCTTAATAGAAAATAAAATCATTTGTTAACAATAATTATAATTCAATACTTCTGCATTTTTTTTTTAATTTTAAGTGTGAATTCTAAACTCTTGTTATTATGTATGCTAGTTACTCTAAATTTTTCTCTGTAGATTTAATTTATAATCAATTCCTTAGTAAAAAAACCATTGTAAAATTAATTTGTGTGAAGAGATTTTTTGTAAAAAAATAGCATTTTAAAATTGAACTAATAAAATAACAGCACAGACTCTGCACCAATTGCTACTGGAAATGTTGCCCTAGGCCAGCGTACAAATTTGTCCTTCCAATGGACTGTAGGGTGATGGTCGTGAATCAAAATCTTTGACCCATGATGTGGTATGGTGCAAAGGTACCCAGGTTTTACAAAGGAAACATTATTTATTCTATTTGCATTCCCTACACTAATTTTTTCACATAATCAAATATGTTGAAGTTGGCTATTCAAATCATTCGGAGAAGCTCCCGCTACAAACGTTCAGCTTAATCTTCGTGATGGAAGGCTAACAAGAGATTGAGGTACAACTAAAGATCGATGAAGTCGACAAAATGGTGGATCAGGTGGCGAATGTAGGACTTGAGGATTTTTCTATTGATTTGATGTGTGACAAAGGAGAAGCAACAGAGCTAGTTAGTAAATCTTTAGTGGGGAGATATTTTGATAAATGACCCATCACTAATGCCAAGCTCAGGTCAGTTTTGGGCTGTATTTGGAAACCGGCGCCAAGGTGAAAGATGTAGGAAGTGGAGCCAAAGACTTTTGTTTTCAGGTTCACAAAGACTGATGATGTTCGTTTCATTCTAGAGAATTGCCCATGGTCCCCGTGTGATGGTTTTTTGCTTCTAAAGCCTCTCAATCAGGACGGTCTCTGGAAAAACGTGGTGATGGACAACTCACCGATTTGGACTCGGATGTATGGTCTACCTGCTAGATAATTGACAGGCGAGAATGCTTCGAGACTCACAGCTACGGTTGGTAATGTTTTGGAAGTTGATCCAATTAGCATAAATGGGATGGTCTTCAGGGATTATGTAAGATTCAGGGTTGTTTTCTGATAAGGGTATTTTAGATATTATATTTTTTATTCTTTCGCATTTGGATAATGTTCATGTCCTGTGTTTTTAGGTGTTCTTAGCTTTGTTTTACGAGTTTTTAATTTTTAAGCCATAAAATATTTTATAAGGTATTATTGATGAATTTGATACATTTTTGTGGTTAGGAATGAATGTGCATTGATAGGACTCGAGAAAATGAAGTTTGGAACGAATTTGAAGTGTTTTAGAAGTCCCTAAACTCGAGGTTCGAGCTTAAAGTTGAAGATTGTGAAGAAAAAGCACTCGAGCAAAAAATGGCCTGTGGCCGCAGCCACCAACATTTACTAGTCGCGGCCTGGGAATCAGGGAGTAGTGGCCGCGGCCACCACAATCTCCTGGCCACAGCCTCCGTGCAAATATGGCCTAGAAACCTCCCATGGCCACGACCACTAGGAATTACTAGTCGTGGCCATGTGACAATTTTTTCCTTAAAATTCAAATTTTAAATATAATTTTTGATGGGCTATAAAAAGGATTAGGGTTAACTTTTATTATAATTTTGGGATTGCGAATTTTAGAGGCTAGAGCAGCAGAAGAGGAGAAAAGACATCATCATCTATATTCTTCAATCTAGTTTTTCTTTCTTCTCAAAACTCTTTTATTTTCATTTAATATTTATGTTAATGAATATGAATATGATTATGGAGTAGTTTTCTTTATAGTTGAGGGTTATTTCAAAACCTTAGACATGAGATCTTGAATGCATTGATGAATTTTATTCCTTTTATTCCCTTATATTAAATTGCTTCTATTTTTCTATTTGAATGTTATGAATCTTGTAAGATCTTGTTAGGTGGCCAACTAATTAGGGTTTTTCATTGTTCTATTATCATCTTAGGATTTCTATTCACCTAATAGTTTAGGATTCTAAGTAGAGTGATAAATTGCAATTAGGGTATTGTAAAGGGATGAAACACAACCCATAACATTTACTGAAGAGGATGTGTCTCATGTCCAATTCCCCCATAATGACCCCCTGGTCATCACCCTTCATCTCGCGAATAAGAGGGTACACCGAGTCCTGATTGATAACGTGAGCTCGGTAAATATCCTCTACAAAGCCACTTTAGAAAAGATGGGACTCGCGCTTCGCGACATAAAAGCCTGTGCAACTACGTTGTGACAGTCATAATCCCGTGATCCGTAAGGGGAAAGACCGGGTAAAGCTGTGCAATCCCACACCGCCTGGAGAAGGTCAAGTGTGATGATTCTAAGACTGTGTAGGTATGGGACTACACAGTTGAAGAGGGCTTAAATGGATTGATGGGTACTACCTATATCAACAAGATGCATCTTCTTTTCAGTAGCCCATCACTTGAGAACTCCAAAGTTAAGCGTGCTTGACCTGAAGTAATCTCAAGATGGGTGACCTCCTGGGAAGCTTTCCCAGGAAGCGTGTGAGTGAGGACAAAGCACGCTGGAAGACTCGTGTTTGTTTGTAGGGCCAGTCGTTATTCCAGGAAGCAACCATAGTGACGTGGGGCGTTACAATTTTGTATCAGAGCCTTGACCCAGCCGGAAGTGTGGCCGACGGGGACGTCGGGCCCGTAAGGGGGGGGGGGGTGATTGTGATAGTCAGAATCCCGTGATCCGTAAGGGGAAAGACCGGGTAAAGCTGTGCAATCCCACATCGTCTGGGGAAGGTCAAGTGTGATGATTCTAAGATTGTGTAGGTATAGGACTGCACAGTTGAAGAGGGCTTAAATGGATTGATGGGTACTACCTATATCAACAAGATGCATCTTCTTTTCAGTAGCCCATCACTTGAGAAATCCAAAGTTAAGCATGCTTGACGTGAAGTAATCTTAAGATGGGTGACCTCCTGGGAAGTTTTCCCAGGAAGTGTGCGAGTGAGAACAAAGCACGCTGGAAAGACTCGTGTTGGTTTGTAGGGCCAGTCGTTATTCCAAGAAGCAACCATAGTGACGCGGGGCGTTATATACGTTGTACGGCTTTTCAGGAGAAGGGATTGCCTGTATGGGATCCATCGAACTCCCTGTATCCTTGGGAGACTACCCAGTCTCGGTAACCAAGATGATGGAGTTCGTAGTGGTGGATCTCCCATCGGCCTATAACGTACTACTCGGGAGACCCGCCCTAGTAGGGCTGGGGGCAGTTTCATCCGTTATGCATCTGGCCATCAAGTTCCCGACTTCTAGTGGCATCGGGACTTTGAAAAGGGACCAGCTCGCAAGGAGGGAATGCTACATCATTTTCGTTAGAGGGAAAAAGCAGACAAGTGCACAAACACTCGTTGTAATTCAGAATAAGGATGGTACAATCTTCGAAATAGATGAATAAATCGATCCTAGAATAGAAGAAAGGACTGACCTCGAGCCCATAGAGGAGCTCGAAGAAGTCAAGCTCGAAGAAGCTGATCCCCCAAAAACTGTGAAGGTAGGGAAAACCCTTTCAGAAAAGACAAAGTAGCAATTAATTTTCTTCTTGAGGGAGAACCATGATGTTTTCGCATGGTCACATTCGAACATGGTAAGGATAAGTCTGAATGTGATAAGCCATGCACTTAATATTGACAAGAGGTTCCCCTCGAAGCAGCAAAAACGAAGACTCCTGGACGATGATAGGAAGAAAGCCTTGAAGGAAGAAGTCGACAGATTAAAGGCAAACCAATTTATACGAGACTCCTTCTACCCTGATTGGGTCGCCAACCCGGTCTTGGTTCTGAAACCTAACGGAACATGGCGAACTTGCATCGACTACTCCGATCTCAACAAGGCATGCCCTAAGGATTGCTTTCCCCTACCTCGAATCGATCAGCTCTTAGATGCCACAGTCGGGCACAGACTTATGTCATTCATGGATGCTTATTCTGGGTATATCGCCATGCATGCCCCGGACCAAGAGCATACGAGTTTTGTAACCGATAAAGGGATGTACTGTTACAATGTCATGCCTTTCGGGTTTAAAAATGCTGGAGCCACGTACCAAAGGCTTGTAAACAGGATATTCTCCGAGCAGATAGGTAATAACATGGAAGTGTATGTTGATGATATGTTGGTCAAATCTAAACATAACAATAACCATGTGGACGACCTCGAAGAATGCTTCGTCGTGCTACGAAGGTACAACATGAAACTCAACCCCCAAAAATGCTCCTTTGGAGTATCGTCGGGGAAGTTTCTGGGCTTCATAGTGAATGCGTGAGGAATAGAGGTTAATCTTGACAAGATCCAGGCGTTAATCGACATGCCCTCACCTCGAAAGCATAAAGATGTCCAGAGCTTAACTGGACGGATGGCGGCATTAAGTAGATTTATCTCTAAATCTACAGACCGATGTCTACCATTTTTCAACCTTTTGAGAGGGGGCAAAAAATTTGAGTGGACAGAGGAATGCAAGCTTGCATTTCAGGAGCTAAAGAAGCACCTCGCGGAACCTCCCATCTTGTCGAAACCTATCACAGGAGAAATCTTGTACCTATATCTCGCTACAACCGAGCACGCCATCAGCGCCGTGCTCGTCTGAGAAGATCAGAAGGTACAAAAACCAGTGTACTATGTCAGCAAGAGGTTATTGGGGGCAGAATCGAGATTCCCGTTAATGGAGAAGCTGGCCCTTAGCCTAATCCACTCATCTCAAAATCTCTGACCTTACTTCCAAGCACACCCCATCCATGTGCTGACTGACCAACCACTACGGAAAGTCTTGTCAAAGCCAAAAGCCTTGGGCCGATTATTAAAATGGGTTGTTGAGCTTGGACAATTCGAGATCACTTATCATCCCAGAACGACCATAAAAGGGCAGGCTCTGGCAAACTTCATTGTGGAATGTACGGGAATGATTGATGATGAAGTTATAACCCCAGCCCGCAAGCTGTGGAAACTTTATGTCGATGGATCTTCCAACGAAAATGGATCGGGGGAAGGAATCACATTGATCACTCCAATTAGAAGTCAATTTCACTCCGCCTTGAGGTTTGGCTTCGAAGCGTCTAACAATGAGGCTAAATACGAAGCTCTATTGGCAGGACTTCGAATAGCCAAGGAGCTCAGGGCTAAAGTGATACGTTGTTACAGTGACTCGTAGTTGGTGGTCAATCAAATCTTAGGGGAATACTAGGCATGTGGAACAAAGATGGCCGAATATTTAGAAAAAGCGAGAGCAGCACTCGAACATTTCGAGTTCTATACAATAGAGCAGGTTCCCCGATAACAAAATTCAAATGCAGACACCCTAGCCAGGCTCGCCACATCCACCGAGGTTGATGCACTGAATGTGGTCCCAATTGAGCACCTCTTAACACCCAGTATTAGCAAGCCTGAACAGGAAGATGTATGCATGATTAACTCCGAACCAACCTGGATGACCCCAATAGTTGATTACCTCAAAACTGGCATTCTCCCAGCAGAACGGAACAAGGCTCGGAAACTAATGTATCAGATTCCCATATACACTATTGTGGAAGGAAGGTTATATCGAAGAGGATACTCTATGCCATTACTCCGATGTGTGACTCCACCCGAGGCCAAGAAAATTCTAGAAGAAATTCATGAAGGATTTTGTGGATACCACACTGGGGGGCATAGCCTATCTAAGAAAATTATAAGACAAGGATACTTCTGGCCCACTATCAAGGCAGACACATTTGAGTATGTCAAGAAATGCGATTAATGCAAGCGGTTCGCTACAATCCCGCAAGCCCCACCATCTGAGCTAACTATGATGACCTCCCCATGGCCATTTGCGGTGTGGGGAATCGATCTCATAGGCTCGTTGTCAACTGGCAAAGGTGGAGTTAAGTATGCAGTGGTCGCGGTCAATTATTTTACAAAGTGGACCGAGGCCGAACCTCTAGCAACGATTACCTCGAAGAAAGTCTTAGACTTTGTGGGAAAAGACATCATCTGCCAATATGGAATGCTAAGGAAAATAGTATCAGATAACGGTACTCAATTCGACAGTGAATTATTCACCAATTTTTGTGAGAAAAATGGGATAATAAAAATCTTCTCCTCTGTTGCCCATCCCCAAGAAAATAGCCAAGTCGAAGTCGTGAATAAGACTCTCAAGAGTTCTATGAAAAAGAAATTGGAAGAAGCTAAGGGAAAATGGCCCGAGGAGTTGCCCCAAGTCTTGTGGGCATATCAAACTACAGCTCACACTTCAACAGGACATACCCCTTTTTCTCTGGCATATGGATGCAAGGCCATGTTACCAATCAAGGTCGAAATACCCACTATTCATAGCCATGCTTATGATCAAGCCTCAAACCAATCCCAACTCAAAGTAAGTCTGGACCTGATTGAAGAAAGGCGAGATGAAGCTCAACTGAAAAATGCAGCATATCAACAGCGAGCTACCCGATATTTCAATAAAAAGGTTCGGGACAGGAAATTCAGATTGGGAGACTTGGTGTTAAGGCGTGTGTTCCTAGCTACAAGGGACCCAACCGCTGGCGTACTTGGGCCCAATTGGGAAGGACCTTACCAAATCGAATCAATTATTCGACCTGGTGTCTACAAATTGGCGAGATTAAACGGATAATTGGTACCACGAGCATGGAATGGCGAACATCTACGACCTTACTATCAATAATGTAGGAATGATGTCTCCTATAACCATGCTTGTTTATCTTTACAAAGTTTCTGTTAATAAATTGTTCAATTTTGAATAAAGATCATTTTCGTTTCAATATGTTGTATTTTTTGCAAACTCTCTCAATTTAATAACCTATGGTCACACTCATAGGATATTAAGGGGGCATCAATGGTATATATACCATAAGTTTGAAAAAATGAATAACTCAAATATAGCATACACGAAAACAAACAAATGTCTGGACCGTTAACCCGACATAAAAGTTAAAAATTTATTCTAAAAATAAAGTGTTTGGATACAACCAAATCCGCAAGCTAAGATAATTTGGACATAACCAGATTATTAAAAATAAAGTGTTTAGATATAACCAAAAGCGCGAGCTTAGAAAATTTGGACATAACCAGATTATTAAAAATAAAGTGTTTGGATATAACCAAATGCGTGAGCTAAGATAATTTGGACATAACCAGATTATTAAAAATGAAGCGTTTGGATATAACCAAATGCGCGAGCTAAAATTATTTGGACATAACCAGATTATTAAAAATGAAGTGTTTGGATATAACCAAATGCGCGAGCTAAAATTATTTGGACATAACTAGATTATTAAAAATAAAGTGTCTGGATATGACTAGATACGCGAACCAGTGCCATCTAGATATAACTAGATCGAAAATATATAAGTGTATGGATTACGAACCAAACACAACCTAAATAGGTTTGGAACAAACTAGCTAAAATCGATCGACACAAGTGAGGAAAAAATTAACCTACTGCGAGCTAAGTTGATACCGAGGCTAGAGTATTTTGTAACAAAAGTTTCAACCTCACAACTTTGGGGACCTACTCGAGGACGAGGAAAAGTAACTAGAAAAGTAGGATATAACTAAACTACCTGTCTTACATGCCATATAAGTACTTTCGAGTGCATGGTAAAAGTAAGTTCCGACCTTGACAAATAACGAGATTGGATACGGATATAGCGACCAAACTATGCGAGAATGCATGGAAAGTCGAGCCTAAATCCAACATGTGTTTGTATGAATAAACAAACATAAAAGCAAACTTTTAATATAAATTGCTTAAAATATTTCGATCAGAGAGATGTAAAGCAAAAATATTAAAGTGAAGTCAAACATGGTATTAAAAATATCAAAAGTAAATAGCTATTTTACGAGCTGTAAATTGTTTTTGCCCCAAGGGCATGAAAAACAAACGCTATAAACTATTACAAAATTTTCAGAGCGACGTAGCCCATGATCAAGATTTAGGAGGCAGGAGTACCCTCCTTAGCCTTCTCAGCATCCTCCCGAGCAGCTTCCTCTGCCTCTAGCTGAGCTTGCCATTTGGCCAGAAACTCGTCCTCAAAAAAGCCTAAGAAGCTTGTGTCGAGATCGACGTTGCTGGCCCAGATCCTATACATGGCCATGTCGACTGCCCGATCCTTCCTCTACTTGAACTCTTCAAGAAGACGAGCCTTTTCACCCTCTATTATCTCGAAGGTGGCCTTTTTCTCCTCCTCGAGCTTGGCATTTAGCTTCTTGAGCTCCTCGATCCTGGACTTTTTCTCTTTAATCTCAGTCTCCAGCTTTGACCTAGCAGCCTTAACCTTGTCAGCGAGCTTGAGCTGGAGATCCTTCGACTCCTGAGCATAGGACATGCTCGCGTGAACCTCATTGTTCAGCTTGTAATTTAGCTGAGCAACTATAGCAAGAGCCTAACACACAAACAAATGGAGTAAGAGCATGCTCCGAATAAAATCACAATAAATAGTGAAGTAAGAGAAATTACCGAGGAAATGAGCTCGATACTCTTGTCATAAAGGACATTAGAGTCCTGAGCGTTGACCAGGAACTGCCATTGAGGAGCCCCGAGACTGCTGAAGCCTTGGCCTACTCGGGACAAGACGTCCGAATCGAGGGTGGTCCGTGAGTCCCGGGAGCGTTGTCGATAACATACTCATCAGAATGAGTAGAAATTGACAACAGATGCTCCCGAGTGGAAGTTGGTTTCTTCGGAGCTGGGCCAAGGGTTGGAAGGATCCAGATAGCAGGAGGCGGAGAATGAGCATCTGCCGCAGGAATCTCGACTTGGGGAGTGGAGGTCGCAACAAGAGGAGCTGGAGGAGGAGTCACCTCGGTCCTTTTAGGGACCTTAGCAGGCCGACCAGTCTTTTGTGAGGCTCTCGGGCACTTTCTTTGCTTGGCCCCCGAGCCATTGGTGAGGAGATTCTGGAGGTCGGAATCCATAGCGCCTGCATAATCAAATCACATTAGAAAACGAGCTTAAAAATGCTAAAGAAGGTGTAAAGCAGAAAGTTAAAGAAAACAAAGACAAGTGACAAGAAAACTAACTGGAACTCTCCCCTGAGCTCTTGCTCGGCGCCCAAGTAATTCCCCTATCTTCAGAGGAGGCTGGGTAAGTCCCTTCCCTATACGTGGAAATCAACCTCGAAAGGTCCCTATAGTCGTTTATCCTGTATTGGACAACTATTCCATCCAAAACTTCATTCAGACTGTACATTATGTCGTATTTCCCTAGCAAGTTATCAAACCTATGGACCCTATCATCTACCCAAGACCATACATAAAAGTTGTCCCTATCATTTGGGCATAAGATCAGGATGTCGGGTTTATGCTTAAGTAAGGAAGGAAACCACAAGGTCGAGCTAATAATGACCTTACCTCTGTCAATCGAGCTCGAGGCCTCGTCGTTGGCATCATTCCCCGAACACGGACTCCTGCGACGGCGAGCTGGAGATCGTGCTTTCGAGCTTCGCCTTGGAGGAATCTTATCGGTGGGGAGTGGCATGTGCTCCCACTTGGTATACTTCTGATTGGCAGTATCATCTGTTGACTGGTCCTGCTCCAGAAGACCACATGCTCGAAGCTTATCTTTGTGAAGAAGATAAGACAGGGAGTGCCTACCGTATGGAAGCTGGAGCAAAAATTCTTTGTGCTCCTTCATTGCGTCCGTGGGGGTAGGACAGTGATAGTTGGCTGAAGAATTGAATACATTATGAGTGGTTCAAGCTTGAGCAAAAATCGAGCATGAAAGGAAAGGGAATCATATACTTACGAATTCGTCTAAACAAGTAGTATTTTGAGGGAGCCAGGCCGTCTGTCCAGAAGAACGCCAGCTTGAAGTTAGGAGGATGGTTGGGCATTTCCTCGAAGATCTTATTTTCCCTGAGATAGCTCGATAAGTAGTAGAAGCCATCTCCTCCCCGAGCTCGAGAGGGATTGTTTTTTAAGCAAAAGAGATACAAAATCTCTCTTGGCGAAGGTCCTTCCCACTTTAGTTCGTGGTAAAGCAACCTCAGGGCTGACAAGACCATGTATGAGTTGGTCTGGAGTTGGAAGGGTGCGAGCCCAACAAAATCCAGAAAGTCCTTAAAAAATGACTTCAAGGGCAATAAGGCCCCTGCCTTCATATGCTTGTGGCTTCAAGCCGCGAGCTTTGGCTTATTGTCGAGATTACCATCTCCCAGGGCATAGCAGCTTCGTTCATTGGAGGCCGGAGCTCGAAACCTTAGCGAGCCTGACAATCCTAGGTCGTGGCGAGCTAGGATGTTGGTTATTTGTCCCAATGAAGAAACCAAGCTCCAATAGTGCTCGGCCTCGTAAAACTCTCCCCTCGAGGTGGGAATGGCAGTCGGCTGTGAGGTGGATGGACGATTTGTTGATTCTTCCATCAGTGAGAATTTGAGATCGCTCAGTTTGAAAGCGACCGTTACTTTAAGCGTAAGGTCGAGAGGAATTGGTCTGGGCTCAGGGTCCGGGTCTGGATAGATCGCGACCTGAAGTTTTTTCCTCTTTCTCTCTTCGACCTCGTCGATTTGGCGTCGAAAGTGAGCTCGAGTGCTCACACCTCACTTCATGCTCATGAATCAGCCGCTGATTCCGAGTAAAGGGCGACTCTGGGCTCGGAGTTGCAGTGAATAAGGAATCACGAGTACTGACCCCCTTCCATATTCTGCGATATCTAGCAAGAAAGAAAAGGGTGAAGGCCAGGAACACAAGAAATTAAGGATAAAAATCAAGATGGTCTAAGCTCGAATACTCGAAACCATGGAATAAGCTTGATCAAAAGAACGAGATCAGGCTCGGAAGAAACTTGAACTATTGAAAGAGTCGAGCCCCGAGCGTGTATTTGACGCGAAGGGGGGAAGGTGGACTTATTTTTTAAAATCCCGGATTTTCAAGGAAAAAGTTGGCAGTTACTCAAAATGGTGATATTTTTGGGAAACGTGCTGTTTAAAAACCCTAATTCCATACCCCTTTTCTTTTTCTACACGATATGTCATCCGAAATTCAAATGAAGAACTATATTTCAATCTTTCACGCAAAATCTGGGTTTGGAACCCATAATATCAGAAGAACCTAAGAACTACACGAACATTCTAGTGTCAAACTAGTAAATGTGCCTACAGTGCAACAACAATACAAACGTGCATGGAAAAAAAATATAAATATATGTAAAAACATACAAGGTAAAGAACAGATACTTACAAAATGAAGCTTGTGGATACAAAGAGATCGTCGACTGAAGTGTTGGTAACAGGGAGGACCCCACCGAGTCGAATATAATAGAGGTAGACTGTTTCTGTGGTTTGGAAAATATGCAAGAACAGAGCATACTTGAGTTATGGTTTCTCTTCTTTTTTCTTTGAAAACTCAAAGCGAGAAAGTAAAATGAGGAAGACGATGGGGATGTATTTATAGGCCCCAGGGAATGTCAAAGGTCGGGCTAATCTGAGCCATTAACCAGATTTCGTATCTGATCCAACGGTCAGGTACAAATGGAATGATAGCGGCATAAAGTTGGCAGATGAATGGACGTGGGCATCGTACAAAGGCACTCAAGTACTCTGATTAGTCAATCCCTAGCTGACGCGTGTCCATACTCGAGTACAATTGATGGTACAGTTTCCAAGAAGGGTAATTCAAAAGTTTCCTTCTCATAGGATTCGAACTAATACTTTTGAGGGGGCAAAATGTTACACCTAGATTTCGAGCATGAGATTGTGATCCCGAAATCTAGGCTCATTATGTGTAAGCTCAAAATAGACGCGGTCGTCGTGCGTCCTTTCAGTTATACCATTTCTGTAAACAGCGGCCTCGAAGGTGCAAAGGGGTATCTAGCCTCGAAAATGCTCCGAGCTCGCAAACAGCATGGTGTGACACTTGTATATATCCTTGAACCATCTCTTGCCTTCCAGAATGGTTCGAGCTCGGAATGTGTGAGTTCGAATGTGGCGACATCGTCAATATTTATTTGTTCCGAGCATAGACAAAGTTAGGCGACGAGCTCGTGATCGACTATAGTCTCGGCGAGTTCATGATCGACTGCTAGTCTCGGAGATTTGATGAATCTCGTATCTGAGTTAATCAGTTATATATGAACATATTTATTGTTGTACAATCTTAATGTTTAAGGGATATTATTTAATCTGTTATCTGATCCCACATTTTATAGGACGTTTCCGTGTATGTGGGAAATAATGCATTAAATAGCATTATATTAATTGATTCACAGAATATCTTCCCGAGATATGTGGGAATGAATTCTGCAACCTGATTCTGCCACTCATGTCTTCTTCGAATGCCTCATTGTTGTTGCTATTTGGTTTGGGAGTCATTGTAGCTTGAGGATTGAGAATCTTCACTTTAGCTCTGGCTATGATGTAGTGGATTGAATTCTCTCAGGGGCTGCCTTCTCAGGATAATGGCATGTATTCTTTCACCCTCTTTGCCTCTTATGTGTTGTATAACATGTGGTCTGCAAGGAATGCAACATATCATCAGCAGCAGCAGAAGTGTGATCCTAGGCATTTGTTGGATAACATAAAGAATGATGTTTCTGAATTTTCTAAAGTCAGACCACTAGGGGAGAAACAACAAAAGGGTAATGAGGTTAGTGCGAGGTCCCCATTCCTCACCCCAGTTTCTGGAATCACCAGAATTTTTGTAGATGCAGCTTTTAAGAATGCAAAAGCGACAGTGCAATGGTTGTTAGAGATGGTGAATCCAATATTATCATATTGAAGGTGCAACAGACGGCTGCAGAGTTGGTGCTTGAAACTGAGGCCGTTGCTGTGGTGATGACACTTCAAGAAGCTAGCACTCATTGTTGGCCTTCCCCATTTGCTTTTTTAGATTATCAAGTTCTAGTTGGAGGTGCCTTAGTTTTTTCTATCTCATACTTGCGTTGTGCCCATCTTTTTTACAATATTTTTAATTTAGTTATGTTAGAACTGTGTAGCTCATGTTAGTTACGTTTTGTTATAACTGAATTATACCGCTGATGTCATCAGTCGGTTTATGTAACAACCTCTCTTTTCTGTGTAATACATTCATATATATAGTGAACACTTCAGCTTCTTCATCATTCATGAGAAGCATAATTCATTTACTCATGATTCTCTTCATTTACTGATTCATTTTCTCTCTCAGTTTATCAAAGCTTCTCAGCTCTCACATGGTATCAGTCGACTCCGCAATGGCTACCGATGGCTCCAACAATCCTGTCGCTCAAGCTGATGCTCCACCTGTTCCACCATCGCCAATGGTAGCTCCGACGATCGATCCTGTTGGCCTCCCCAACAATCATCTTCTTCCGCTTCATCTCCGTCTGGATCGGACGAATTATTCCTACTGGCGCGCTCTAGTTCTTGCAGCTGCCAGAGCTTACAATGTTGATGCCTATATTCTTGGCACTTCACCTCCTCCGCCGATGAATCTTGCAGGTAACATTCCTAATCCAGCATATCTTCAATGGAGTAGACTAGACCAGTTTCTGATGCACTGGTTAATGAATTCGGTCTCTGATGTTATGCTTGGACATGTTATTCACTGCCGCACCTCCGCCGAGATCTGGAACGTCTTCGCTAGTCTGTTCGTCACTAGATCTAAGGCTCGTGTGCTTCAGATTCGTGGATTGCTCCAATCGACGAAGAAAGGATCGTCCTCCGTGGATGAATATATCCTACAAATGAAGCAATATGTTGATATTCTCACTCAAGCAGGTGAACCAATCAGTGATGATAGCCTCTGTCTCTATATACTCGGCGGCCTTGGACCTGAGTTTGAGGCAACGGTGGTTAATCTCACCAACAGATCTGAGCCTCTTAGCATTCAAGAACTTCAATTCAGTTTACACAGCCAGGAGATGCGTCTTCAACAGCAACTGGCTAATTCTTCTGTGGACACTATTCAAGCTAATCTAGCTACTCTGTCTCTTCGTGGATCTGGACGTTCGTTCAATCGTGGATCTCGGCCTCCTTCGCGTGGTGGCAGATCTAATTACAATGGACGGAATCCTGGCCGATCTCGCCTTATCTGTCAAGTTTGTGGTCGCCATGGTCATTCGACCATCAAATGTTATCATCACTATGACTCCAATTACAGTTCTGATCCACCTTCACCTTCCACAACCACTGTCAATAACACTGAAAGTCCCCAGGCCTTTATTACTGAATCGAATGCTAATGACTCCAACACAAATGCTTGGTATCTGGATACTGGTGCTACGAACCACATGGCCACTGATCCTGCATTGCTTTCTCAAAAGGCTGACTACAAAGGGAAAGCAAAGGTTCTTGTAGGTAATGGCACTTCTATACCTATACTACACACTGGATGCGATTCATTACGTACTTTTGATCGCAATAAATCATTAATCCTAAAGGATATTTTGCATGTTCCAAGTCTAACAAAAAATCTGTTGAGTATATCTCAGTTTACTGCTGACAGTAATGTGATTTTGGAGTTTGATTCCTCTTGTTGCCTCATTAAGGACAAGATTTCGAGGCAGGTCCTTCTCACAGGCACTCTTCGTGAAGGTCTTTATCAACTCCAGCTATCTGATCATGTCTCTTCCTCGAATAAAAGCTCTGGTGGCTTGCTAAATAAGGTGGCGTATAACTGTACCACAGATAGCAATCCTGTACCTTCTGGGAGCAATGTTGCTGCTGTTTGGCACCAAAGACTTGGCCACCCCTCTTTACCTGTATTAACCAAGGCACTGTCTCTCATTTCACCTTCAAGAAAATGTAATACAATCAGTTTTTGTGATGCTTGCCAAATAGGCAAGATGCATCAATTTTCTTTCAAACCGACTAGCAATAAAACTACTTCTCCTTTTGAGCTTGTTCACAGTGATGTTTGGGGTCCATCGTTTTATCCTTCCATGCATGGCTATAAATACTATCTCAGCTTTGTGGATGATTACTCTAACTATGTCTGGCTTTTTCCAATGCAAGCTAAATCTGAAGTGTGCCATCTGTTCAAATCTTTTAATGCTTACGTTGAACAAAAATTTGAGGTGAAAATTAAGAGTATTCAGACAGATTTAGGTGCTGAGTTCAAACCATTATACATGTTGTTTCAACAACTTGGTATTGAACGTAGAAACTCTTGTCCCCATACTCATCAACAGATGGGTCGAGTGGAACGCAAGCATCGACACGTGGTTGATACCGGCCTCACTATGTTAGCTCAAGCTCATATTCCCTTATCATTTTGGTGGGAAGCGTTTACATCAGCTGCCTATCTGATCAATCGCCTGCCCACACCTCAGCTTGAGTTCTTGTCTCCATTTGAGGTTCTTCATCACATTCCACCTGACTACTCGATGCTCAAGGTATTTGGCTCTTCATGCTTTCCTTTATTACGACCGTATAATGATCATAAGGTTGCATTTAGATCTGCCAAATGTGTCTTTATTGGATATTGTTTAAATCAGAAGGGGTATCGATGTCTTCATCCCAGTGGGAAAGTTTATACATCACGGAGTGTTCGGTTCAATGAACTTGAATTCCCATATCCTTCCTTATTTTCCACAAACCCAGCTCCTACCCCACCTGAAAACCATTATATCCATATTGATGCCTATAAACTCCCTGTACCCGACCCTCCTATACCACCTTTACCAGATGCACCTCCTTTATCCCCAACTTCCTTGACCCCATCATCCTCTTCTACTTCTTCCATACCCTCTCCTATATTACCTCCAAACCAAATACCTATTGACCACCTCGAAATACATCCTCCCATTCCACCTGATAATACCAACACTCACTCCATGATTACGAGGTCCAAACATGGCATTCATAAACCTCGTGTTTTTCATGCGGAACTATCCCTCGATGATACTCCTGCTACAGCTAAACAGGCTTTAGCTATTCCTCACTGGCATGCTGCCATGCAAAGTGAGTTTGATGCCTTACAACGTAATCAAACATGGACGTTGGTACCTCCGCCTCCTGACACTCCGATTGTTTCTAACAAGTGGATATTTCGCGTAAAGCAGAATGCGGATGGTTCTCTCAATCGTTACAAAGCCAGACTTGTTGCTCGTGGGTTTGAACAAACTGAGGGCCGTGATTATTTCGAGATGTACAGTCCCGTAGTTAAGCCATGCACGATTCGTACCATTTTTTCTCTTGCTACTATGTTTCACTGGGATGTTCATCATGTTGACGTCAATAACGCCTTCCTCAATGGTGATTTGCATGAGACAGTCTATATGGTTCAGCCCAAAGGGTTCATCAACTCTCAGTTTCCTGATCACGTTTGCAAACTTCGTAAAGCACTCTACGGTCTGAAACAAGCGCCACGTGCTTGGTTCGAAAAAATTAAGGACAGCCTGCTTCATTGGGGTTTTGCTCACTCGAAATCTGACTCCAGCCTGTTTATCTCTCACAAGAATGGTTGTCTATTATTGCTTCTTATTTACGTGGATGACATTCTCATCACTGGACATAATCCTGATGATATTCAGAGTCTTATTCGCATGTTGCATCAGAAGTTTGCTCTCAAAGTGCTCGGACCTGTTACTTTCTTTCTTGGCTTCGAAGTTCACAAGGATAGCACTGGCCTCTACATTAATCAACGCAAGTATATCGTTGATCTTCTTACACGCACCAACATGCTTGAAGCCAAAGCTCAACCAACCCCGATGTGTCCTAGCACCAAACTTAGTTCTCAGTCTGGTGAACTATTGGAGAATCCGTTTCTCTATCGTAGCACTATTGGAGCATTACAGTATCTTATGTTGACCAGGCCTGATATTGCCTTTTCTGTCAACAAATTGAGCCAATACCTCAAATCTCCTACCACTGCTCATTGGGCTGCATGCAAGCGCATATTACGTCACCTAGTTGGTACATTGTCGCTTGGTCTCCATTTTAAGCCTTCTTCAGTCTTGGATCTTCAGGCTTTTACGGATGCGGACTGGGCAGGGAGCTTCGATGATCGGAAATCCACTTCTGGTTTTTGCATTTATCTTGGTGGCAACCTCATCAACTGGTCCTCCAAGAAACAACCAGTGATTGCTCGTTCCAGCACCGAAGCTGAGTATCGATCTCTTGCGTTTGCCACGGCTGAGATCATTTGGTTGCAGTCTCTTCTCTCTGAACTGCATTTGTCTATCTCCTCCACTCCGATCGGCTGGTGTGATAATGTTAGTGCTCGATCTCTTGCTTCTAATCCTGTTTTGCATGCAAGGACTAAGCATATCGAGATAGACTTGCATTTCATGCGCGATCGTGTGCTTGCTAAGCTTCTTGAAGTTCGCTATATTGATTCTCCATCTCAAATAGCCGATTTGTTCACTAAGCCTTTACACATTACCCAGTTCTTGTTCTTATTAGACAAGTTAACTCTTTCTCAACCGAGTGTAACTTGAGGGGGGGTGTTAGAACTGTATAGCTCATGTTAGTTACGTTCTGTTATAACTGAATTATACCGCTGATGTCATCAGTCGGTTTATGTAACAAGCTCTCTTTTCTATGTAATACATTCATATATATAGTGAACACTTCTGCTTCTTCATCATTCATGAGAAGCATAATTCATTTACTCACGATTCTCTTCATTTACTGATTCATTTTCTCTCTCAGTTTATCAAAGCTTCTCAGCTCTCACAAGTTAGTTCCCTAAATGCTAAGATTCAGTGGATTCTGCAGAATCGAAACATCTCAGCTCATTCAGTTGTTTTGTGGGGTTTCAAGACCTCCCTTTTCTGGTTATGTTTTGTTAAGGGAGGTGGCCACCATCTTACTTGAGTTTTAATCTAGTTTAGTTTTTCAGATAAAAAATATATTTTTTGCCACGTGGGCATCAAATATAACGTAGATGATTTTTTAGACCAAAGTTTTAGTATCACGACTCAGTTTTAATTTTATTCTTTTATTTTTCAAATAATTAGCCAACACCAATATCAACTGTTAATTTTTCATAATATAAATTTATTATGGATATACATATGCTGTATGACTTTGAAGACAAGTGCAAGCACACCCCATTATGGCCTTATGGTTGCCACATTTTAAGTGGGGACTAAGATATTGGTAATTTTTTAATTTGTATAAATATAATTACATAATTGGTAAATTTAATAGAATATTGCATTAGAGGGGATTGGGATGATAGGCAGGGCTGGCTCTCAATTTGTAGTGGTCAATAATGTGATATTTTTATTGAATATTATATAAAAATAAAAAATATATTTTTCAAAATTTCGAAGCCTTTAGATCATTTTATGTCGGGGGTATTAGGCATAAGTTTAGCCTGCTTATGTTAAGGTGAAGCATATTTAGATGTAAAATTATGATCACAGACTTCTCTTGTTGGCCTTTAATGAAGTTCCAAAAGGATCACTAGAAAAATAGTAAAGTGGAGGTCTAGTGTAAGATCTCCTTACTTACTTAACATACATATATATATATAAATAGTGTATAACAAAGTTTATACTTAAATACAGAACTTTTGAAATTTTGAATTTACAAATAGACTTTATTAAAAATATATAAACTATTGTTCATAACTTCAAACCATACAGTATTTACAATCAAATACAAATTTTATTTTACATACAAATCTTAATATTTTTAAAAATAATTTTCGTAGCGTTATTACATCTTAACGTAGAACTATAGTTGTATCCAACCAATAAAATTAAAAGATTTACGTAAATTATAAAGCTCACGAAATACTTTTAATGAAATATAGATATAAAATTAAGTTTCTCGTTTATTTATAATATAGCATAACAGAACTCCACTCCCCTCAAGTCAGCCCTATATGTAGAGTCATATTGGCTCCACATATACTCATCAACAATTCATACTTGGGACATCTTACCTACAACACAAACATTATTTGGTGAGCTAAAGCTCAATAAGCAGAATAACTACCTCATATGCATTATAATAAACGTGCAACATATTATGTATATTCTTTCTTTCACTTTACTTTCTTTGGGCCCTAGAGGATGTTGCTGCCGGCATTATATAGGGAATCACATACCCACCTAAACATAAACATGATAATAGAAATTTTCTCCCTCACAAACATTCATTATATAGGGAATTAAGTATCTCTTATTACATTTTGGGACATAGCTCTCCCAAGCAGCACATCTAATTTAATGCTTTCAATAACTTATCTGTAAACATTAAGCATGATTGTGTATAACAAATCTAACATGCTTGAAAATAACTTATGCATAAAAATAATATGGCAAAATCACATGCAAAGCATAACACATAACAGACTTATGTGTAGATGAGGATTCTACTTACCTCGCGTCTTGATAAAACAACAAAAATTGTTAACTTCCTAAAAGGTCTTCGTAGGCTAGCGCTACAGACAGAACTTTGCCTAGTTCTTAGAGATTTAGAACTTTATAAGAGTACTAAGAAAAATTTTAGGCTAAGTGAGAGAAAGAAAATGATTTTTTTTTTGTAATTCAAAATGAATTGTGAAAGACCCCATTTATAGAAAAACCTTGGGTTACTATGCTGCATAGTAAAATAATAAAATATCCAAAATATCAAGCATAGTAAAATAATAAAATATTCAAAATATCAAGCATAGTAATTAGTTAAAGTCATTACTGCACAAGCGCATTGTATCACTACTATATCAACATGTGGGAACCATGGGGTGGACCCCGCTGTGGGACTCATTATGAATAATGCCATGAATAGTACCTAGTGAATAGTAACCAAAAAATGAAAACTTACCAATTTTCTTATATTACTTAGTTCAACATTTTTTAATCACAAACTCTCTGAAGAAAAAAAAACTCTAACATCCATAAATTAATTATTCTCATGTGTTAGTTACTTCAACAACTTAGAATTGCTAAAAATCTCACAATAGAATACTGTTACAACAGTTATATCCCCAACGGTCACAATAGAATACTGTTACAACAGCTATATCCCCAACGGTCAGGTTACTGTTTCCACCGGTCAGAACACTATTCACCAATGGTCGTAATAGCTAGTTTTTGTCCTATAAATACTTGTTCCTTCAACCATTTACTTGCAACAACTTCTTCATCTCTTACTGTTGTAAAAATTTAATTGATTTAAATACGCAAGTGCACATAATCACACAAGTAATATAATGATAAGTTGAGTATCGTCTCCACAGGGATTAAAATATCAAATAATTGTGCGCAAATAAATCACCAAATAATTTAATAGTGGTAAAAAAAAAATTGAAAATGCTTGAAATAAACTAAGATGACAATCTAAAATCAAGATAAATTCAATTTTGTGAAATGGACTTGAATTATTAAATTCATCTATGACAAGTGACCTGTACGTTTTGCTGCAACAAAATCTCAGCAAAATTGCACAAAGTTAACAATAATTTCAAATTAGTTCATAGAACTTTTCCAAATCCTATGATATTAATTCTTTCACCTAATTTAACATATTCCTATGCCAATCAAGTTTAAGAACCCAGAATTAAGCATCAATTCATGATGGTTACATAAGGCAAATAACACATTCCTATATTATTCACAAAACATAATCTAACAAGACTATCTACTTGTGTCATTCAAATCTATCAATTATATTCAAATTTCCCAACACAAATATAACTCAAAATCTTGTCATTGATAGCCAAATAACAACAAGAATTCATCATTAAGCACACTTGAATGAACAATGGATATTTTTGCTAAAAAAAATTCCAAGATATTTAAACATTAAGACATAAAGTTAATTAATAATTCAAGCCTCAAAAGATTTAGTTCATGGCTGAATTCAAGAACACAAATCCAAAATCAAAATAGCCCATGGGTATTTAAATAGAAAAAGTTAAAGAAATTACAAACTTAAATGAGATTAAAGAGAAGAAAACAAGCCAAAGATGATGAATCAATAATCTTATCTTCCTCCTCTTTATTTTCTTCATTGGATTCTTCTCTTCAAACTTGGAATTTCTTCTTCTTCTTCTTCTTCTTCTTCATTTCCCTTTTTCCTCTTTCTCTAATGGCAGCTCTAGAATTCTCCTCTTCCAAAAAAAGGAAAGTGAAGTTGGTATATGTTTTTAGGGCTCCCATTTTCTTTCTTTTCCTTAAGCCAATGTGGGCATTTTTCCTCTCATTCCTTGTCTTTTTGCTAAATATGCACCAACACAATTAAAGTCTCAAATCTCTTCATTTAATCTTTAGCCCAAGTCAAGTTAATTAAAAAAAAATAGATTTATACTGCTGAGGTGGCAACTTTTCACATTGACCCAAGGTATGCTTGCTGCCTGGACAGAATGCTTCAGCATTGCTGCAGCATCCGAATAATTTCTAAACGAAAGATTATCATTTTAAATCACATTAGCTCATTTCCACTTCAATCAACTTCATCAAATTTATCATTTTATTACTTATTTTCCCTCATAAAACCAAAACTAACTCCTAAATCCAAATAAAAGAAAATGACTCAATTCTATAGACAAAGACACAAATCATCTTTTTAATCAAATTATAAGCTAAAAGTATTAAAAATAACTCTATATTCTAGAGTTATCACTTACACTTCTAGATAAATTCATCATCTAATCATGAATTTTTTTTTATTGCTCATAACCTTAGTTATTGTTTGCTTGTACTTTGCATCATTCTATGGGTATTATACTAATAAAATGTCTATGAATATAATGAAGATTTCAAACAAATTGTTATTCTTTCTTGGGGGAGAATCAGTGCATTGACTGTGTGGCAGGACTTAACATTGTAATGTGGCGAACTCTTTGATGACTAGATCAAATAGAAAAATAGGGGATGATATATGATGAAAATGGATTAGGAAGGTCGTGAGTTGTATCATAGTTGGTCCTTATTAATGATGAGGTTGGAGGGAAATTCTTTCCTCAAAGAAGGCTGATGCAAGATGACCCTATTTCCCATTATATTTTTGGAAAATTTACATAATACACTTAATTTTGCTAAAAAATTATATTTTTACAGACTAACCAAGTTTTTTTCAATTTTACGTTTTTAAGGAAATTTTTATATTTTTACAATTTTGCATGTTTATCTTCTTTTGTGTTGTTTTCTGGTTGTTTTGTAGTTGTTTGAGTTTATGTATAATTATTTTCATGTTGTTTTGTAGTTGTTTCAAATTGTGTATAGTGGTTTTCATGTTTTTTGTAGTAGTTTCAGTTTATGTATAGTTGTTTAGATGTTGTTCAATTATTGTTTTTTAGTTATTTTTTAAACGCATTAGTATGCAGTGGATTGATGTCTAGTTGTTGTTCAATTATTGTGTTTTTAGTTGTTTTTTGACACCATATTTTTATAAATAAAAAATATTGAAAATAATATTTTTGAAAACCTAAGACAGTCTTTTTTTTTAAAAAAAATTAAGGACCGTAAAAAAAAGTAAAAAAATAATAATGTATTTATGAAGAAAAAAAAACCCTAGAATTTTCTTTATTCTAAAGGACTTTCTTGCCTTGTTCATGAAGGTGAAAGACATGGGAAGATTAATAGGACTAATTTTGGTAGGAATGGCCTCAAAATGTCTCGTTTATTTATTTTTTATTATTATTATTCAGTTTTATGTTTCTAAAAACTCAAAAAGAGGGAAGTGTAGTGATGGTTAACATACTAGGTAGATCCTAGGTGATTTTTTTTAGCAAAAACTTAATTTAGAGAAATCTAAAATGTATGTAGGGGTCCAAGGTCGATTAGAAAGAATTATCTAATTCCATTAAAGTGAAGTTGGTGGATGGTTATGTGAAATATTTAGGATTGCCTACATTTGTCAAAAAAAAATAATAATAATAATTCACCGTTATATGTTTGAATTTTACTACTATTGATAAAATAAAATAACTCTTACCGAGAAATATAATAAGACAAGACAACAACTAATTCAATATGTCAGAAACATTATTAGTAATAAAAGAACTTGTAATATACATAATTATATTTTTCAATAAAATGTTAACAATACAACACTATTAGCATTAATTAACGAATTTGTTATAATTATTTCTACTTAATAATTTTTTTACTTATTAATATGATTTTAGTTTAGGGCCTTTAATGCTAAAAATATCAATTTATTTATATAATATAATAGCATTAATTAGAACTTGATTGGTTCGTGATTGGAAAATTGTATTCTGAAAACATATTTTTTAAAATGTAATTAGTTCAGTATTTAAATATTATTTTTTAATATTAAAATACTGAATATATGATTAGTAGGGAACCTGAAAATATAAAAAAAAATTATAAATTTATAGGATTTTAAGATGTAATGATTTGGAATAAGAGAGAACGTGATTTTTTTATTTTTTTTATTTTAGAACACAAAATTAGAATACTGATTTAAATTTTTCAAAATCATATTACCACTCAATTATTTTTGTAGGTTTCACTATTTTTAAGCTTTTAAAATGATAAAATAAAATTTAGATACGATACCAATCAGAACCAAATTTTTTTATTTTATTTCAAATTAAAGGGTTCCCCCAAGTTATTTTACTCATAAAAATATAATTGATTAATAATTTTCAAAATAGAAGATTCTTATTAGTTGATTATAATATGACTTTTAATCAATACAATATAAGATCTTCTCAAACGAAATCTTTCAAGATATTTGTGAGTTGTTGCTAGTACATTCATGAATCCACTAACACCTCCAAATTTACTTCTAAGATCCCAGCCAAATTTTGTCTTTTAGGGTGCATTTGGAAATTAACCTTGTAAGTGAAATTAGGTATAGTTTAGATTAATTACTTAGATATGTTTGTTTGACTATGTAATTTAACAGTAATTGTGTAATTTTATATAAATAAGAGATCTCAACTATATTGTCTAATTCTCATAGTCCTATACAAATTGAGTGTAATTATATTATGTAATTACTAATTACTATCCATTTTAAATAGTATTTATTATATATTATTATTTTTTTGTGTAATTACTAAACTCTTTTCCCAAAAATGATAATATAGATATATAAGTAATTACTACTTAACATCAAAACACATTTTGTATTTTTTTTAAAATATAGTATAATTACTATCCTAATAATTATACAATTATTTCCAAATACTTCTTATATTTACAACAATTTAATTACATCACATAATATAAACATTTTATGTGTGTGATGAGAGAGACAAAAGTTGCTCTTCTGGCAAAAGAGATTTTAATAAGAATTATGAACTAATTTTTTTTTATAAGGTTTACTTTTGACTCATGAAATTTTGCAATTATCATAGTAGGTCCTGATTTAGATATTTTACTGTCTTAAAAAAAAATAGTCATGTTATAATAAATAACGAAACATATATGTGATATTTTAGTCAAAATTAATCTTAAAAAAATCTGTATAAAAAAATAAGGATTTTTTCATATACATACAATATAAATTAATTACAAAATCACCTTTAGAAATTTTATTTACATATATATCGTGTCACATCAACACAATATACTGTAACCAAAACATATACATACTTTGAAATTGAAAAAAATGAGAAAATCTCGCTTACATGATTTTTTCATTTTTTATGGGTTTTAAAAAAAAAAAATTAGTTGCTTACGATATCGATAAAAGATTAATTAGTTACATTTTCATTAAAAAAGACTCAATTTTTAGATCATATAGTTTCATATACATTTTAGTTACTTCCAAAGTCCATTTGTAGAAAATTTTATTATTTTAAGATACTGATCAGTTACCTTTAAAACATTATTTGTAAAAAGTTACATTTTGGTTGCTTACGATAGTGATAAGATAGAGATTGGATACTTATTTTTTTAGATCTTATTATTTTAGATATCTTTTGGTTACCTCCAAAACTTATATGAAGACATCTTAATATACTAATTAATTAATTTTAGGTTACATTATGGTATCTTGTTATTTAAAATACATTTTGATAACATTCAACCTTATTTCAAATACCTTTTAGTTACCTCCAAATCCTATTAGTAGACATTTTAATATATCAATTAGTTATTTTTCAGGTTATATTATGGTATCTTATTATTTAAGATATATTTTGGTAACCAAGTTTATTTCAGAAACTAATGAGTTGTCATTTAGCCAAATTAGTATAGTTAATTTTTTTTGTAATGTAAGTGATTTTATGATGTTTAAGTAATTATTTGGTTTCCTTATAAATTTATTTAGAAACTTATTGAAATTGCTCTATAAAATATACTAATTTACAATACTATTTGGTAACTTTTAAAATGAAATAACAAAGTATTTTTTAGTAACCCATAAAGTTAGTTGGTATATTGAATTTTGTTTAAGTTTAAATTTTGATTAACAAAATATAAAAGAAACTAAAAGATTACTTTGTATTCTAGTCATTTGTAACGTCTCAAAAATGTTAATAGGGTTTAGCGCCTTGATTAGCGTGTCAGGAGAGCATAATTGGATATATGTGTGTGATTAATTGATTAAATGCATGACTATGTGGCATGCATGATATATATGAAGATATGAATATATTTAGATGCATGTTTATGAGTATTAAATATGCATGTAGGCTCATTCTTGATAAAATGACGTACTTGTAATATTGGCCCGTTGTAAGCATAAATGTGATTATATGTGAGTAAAAGATTGAGACCACATTAATATGTAGATATATTTGCAGTATACGGCTCGAGACGATCCTAGTGAGCGGATTGGCGGAATAGTCACAACGGGGAATAATACCCAGCTCGGAGTAAGCTTAGGGGTATTTTGGGAACATAGAATATTTTTTGGGGTTTATTGAGTAATGAGTAAGTATTTGGTAATTAGTTGGACATGACGGGATTAATTAGAAATTGGTAGGATGGCTCGAGGAATTAGCGGGAAATTTGGTCTTTTTAGTTAAAGGATAAGCTCAGTGAGATTAGGAAGCAGCCAGAACCCATCTAATACTTACAAAACGCTCTCTCTCTCTCTCTCTCTCTCTCTCTCTCTCTCTCTCTCTTATACACGTTTTTCTCTCCCTCTCTTATGCCTAGAAGGGGTTTCGAATTTTTAAGAGGAACTTGAAGAATTAAGCTTGAGGACTGGGAAACTAAGGCTAGGATTCTGAGGTACAGCTCATGGACACTATCTGCATCTTCAAGGTAAGGGTTTAAGTTCAATTGTTTGAATGAATTTTGCTGTTGTTGTGAGAGTTTATGAGTTTTAAGTTCCAAAGGGGAGGGTTTTGATAAATTATGGGTTTTGACTGGTTTTGGGTGTTTGATGATGTAAGGAAATTGTTTACAAATTAGTTATGATGGTTAGGCTATAAGGATAAAGATTCTAGACTTAATTCTGAGTTTGGCTTAAGGTTGAGTTTGAATTTTGAGGATATGGCTGGGGAAAAATGCTAGAAACCCAAGGAATTCTGGATTCACAGGGGCGTGCCGCGACCCAGTTCATGGGTGTCGCGCCCTGCGTGCCTAGAATGCCCTGGGAGGGCTTGCTGACTTGAGGGCACACCACGACCCTAGGGGGGCAAGTCGCGGCCCGCCTCCCTCAAGATGCAAGAGACTGCGCCTCTGAATTGAGGTGCGTCGTGACCCTCAAGGCCAAGTCACGACCCGCCTAAACAGTTTTGGCCTAGGTTTTTCTTAAGGCTTAGGGAGGCTCGGGGATTAAAACTTAAGCGCTCGGGACAATTTCTACTACCCAATTTAGTAGAAATCGAGGTCCCGGAGGCTAGTATTTGAATCCAAAGTTTTTAAATGGTTTAGGATCTTATGGTTATCCATTATCGCATTGTGACTAGGTTATGCCGCACGGACTCAGGACTAGAGATCGTGCTCGGGATTGCTGTATGCTGGCCGCTCAGGACATGAGGTAAGGAAATTGTACCTGAGTTGTGGTTGGGGCTTAAACCCCTTGTATGAATATATTATGAACATGAACATATCTGTAATGACCTGAATTTGCTAATAAGGTTTTGAGCCTTGATTAGTGTGCCTGGAGGGCAATAATTGTTAAATTGTATTAATTTATGTGAACTTAATGAATATGTGGTTAGAATGCATGTTTAGGTGAAATAAATATGCTTGTGGGCGCATTTGGTTGTTAGGGGCAAACTGGTAATTTTAGCCCGTTGAGGGCATAAATGTAATATATGTGAAATATATGTGATGTTGTTGATATAACGGAGATATATTCGTGATGCACGTTCCGAGACGGTCCTAGGGAGCTAAATAGTCTAAAAGTCACAACGGGGTCAAATACCCGGCTCGGGAGGAGCCTAGAGGTATTTTGAGAACATTATAACTTGAGGTTGGGGATTTGTAAGTATTGGTTAATGGTATTTTAGTGGTTTGAGTAACCATTGGTAACCAGTGAGGATAACTACCTTAAGTGATAAAATGGTATATTTGTAAGAAGTTGGGAAAGGTCTAAGTTGTCCTTGAGGATTAGCTAGAGTATGAGTTAGATGGAAGGGTATTGAGGTCATTTTAGGCAGATGGATAAGCTCAATTTGGGAGCTGGGACTCTAGAATCAGCTAGCAAAAGAAGATAGAAGAACAAAAAGGGAACCTAATCTCTCTGTCTCTCTCTCTATCGATGCTTTCTTTCTTTCTCTCTAAGGTGACTGGTCTTGAAGAATTTTAGGTTAAAGTTCAAGGGATTCAAGGCTGGGAATTGGGGAATTGACCCAGGCTCAAAGGTAAGTCTTATTCAGTATCTTGATTGAGTTTTTCAGAGAAATAGTAAGGTTAACAGTTGATATGTGTGGTTGTTTGGCGGATTCTTGGGGATGAAGCTTGCTTAGATTCAGTTTGGGAATAAGAGGGATTGGCTTGGAGTTGGACTTGGAGAAGGCTCAGGGGCGAATTTCTACTTTAGGTAAGAGTTTTATGCATCTCTGTTATGTATTAGCTGCTGTAAATCAAGTTTCTGGTTTGTTAGTTTAAGTTTCATAAAGTTTCAAGCCAATTTGTGAATTGGGGATTTGATTGTGTGTTTGGGCTTGTTGTTGATGTTTCTGAGTTGTTAGATGGTCTATGTGGGGTTTTGAATTGAATTTGGGACTTAGGTATGCTTTGGGGTTGATTTGGGAGTGTTTTGGCTCGGGGAAAATGCAAGAGAAAACCTAGAATTCTGGGTTCGCGAAGGAGCGTCGCAGCCCTGTTCTTGGGCGCCACGGCGCGAGGCTATTTCTGGGAAGGGGGTGCTCTCTGACTTGCTGGGCGCCGCGGCCCTCTAGGGCAGCGCCGCGATGCTAGGCTATTTTCAGAACATGGAATTTTACAATTTTGAGCTTTTGCTCCGGGGGTTCGGGGGATGTTTCCGATGAATTGTTTTAGGAATTTGGGGATTTCGAGAGTGCGGGATTGGTCCCGGGAAATGATTTTGGATTGGTTAATATTAAAGAGTGTTTTATATATGTTGTGACTAGGTTTTGTTGGAGAGGCTCAGGATAGAGGACCGTGCTCGTGACTTCGGTGCTTAAGGAGCTTGGGACACAGGTAAGAAAACCACTGTTTCCACAGAGCTTGTATGCAGGGCTGAGCCCAATATGTTTGAATTGCATGGCGTAGCCCTTTGATTGAATTTATTAGTATTCAATATATGTTTGTTATGCTATGAATATGATTATGTGAATGTTCGACGAGAGCTGGAAACGGCGCAGGCCGAGGTCGGCAGGGGCTGGGAACGGCGTTCGACACATTGAGTGCAAGGCCGAGTACAGCAAGGGGCCGGGAGCAGCGTTGAGCGCGTGGAGTGCGAGTTGCCAGGGTGAGACCCTAAAGGATACCTGGGATATCCTCACGGTGTGGACCGCGAACCTAGGGCCTGGTAAAGCGCCTGGGACAGCATGGCCGTATGTGTTTAGCCTATTGGTGGCCTGATTATATGCTAAGTGTTTGTTGTGCATATGTTCTCTGCTTGTGAGGGTTTTCTTGCTGGGCTTCGGCTCACGGGTGCTCTGTGGTGCAGGTAAGGGCAAGAGGAAAGTCAACCAACCATGAGTATGGAGAGCGTGAAGCGGCGTGTACATGTTTGGCCTGCCTGGCTGCCACGGCCAATGGTTTTGGGAGATGGTTGTACTAAAACTTAGATTTTGTCGTCTAGTCGATTCAAACTTGTGTACTATATGTTGTAAATATTTCTAAACAGTATCTTGGAATCCCAAGTGTCAAACACTCAACGATTTGTAGTAAATGGAATTATTTTCAAAGTTTATTTCACTGTTTATGATTTAATTACACTTTTGACCTAAAAACCTCGATTAGCGAGTTAAATGCACGTTTAAAACTGTAATGCCTCGGATTCCCTATTATGGTTAATGGCTGGATTAGTAGGTCGGGAGGGTCATAACTGTTTAATTATGCCATTAATTGTGTTTATGCATGTTTATGAGAATTATATTATAATATGATGTTAAATGCGTGCATGTGAGTCCACATTTGTTTACAGGGGTATTTAGGTAATTTGGCCCGTTGAGGGTATAATTGTATATTTGAATGTGTGTTAATGATATATTGTGAGACCACATTATAATGTGGATTGGTTCGAGTATTTCGACATGAGACGATCTTTAAACATGACTTATCGGTTTGGTCATAACAGGTTTGAGCTTGGGGGCTCGGGGTGAGTCTTGGGGTGTTGTTAATGATTATAGCGTTACCGGGGATTTTAGGGTAACGGGATATGAATTATTGGTGTTTGAGGATATTGAGATTAGCGGGAATTGGGAAGCGTTAATTATAATTAACGGGTTTAGCGGAATGTACCAATTTTACCCCTAGAGTAGCTTGAAAGGCTTAGGATGACACAAGGGTATTTTGGTCTTTTTGGGAGGATATATGTGACTTAGGAGGCTTAGAAGGCTGTAGAATAAACAGAGTAAAAGCAGAGGCAATTCCCTTCTCTTCCCGTACCTTCTCTTTGCTTCATCTTCTTCACTTCTCTTTGAGGGTTTTGAGTTCTTGGTGGAGTTTCAACCAAAGGGAATTGAAAGGCTGGGTTTGGGGCCTGGTTCAGCTTGTAAGGGAGGTTCAAAACAGATTTTAAGGTGAGTCTTGGCCATTTAGCACAGTTGGTGCTCTGTTTTTGTTTAAGTTTTTAGTTCATGGTTTTTATTGTGGGGAGTGAGGGTTAAAGGGAGTTTTTATGTTGTTTTAATTGGGGTTTGATGTGAGTGAGCTAAGGGAGTTGTTTGGGGGTTTAATTGTGTGTTTGGAAGGGGTTTTATGATGGTTGAGGGGCTGGTTTGAGAGGAAGAAGCATAGGGGGAAAAACTGGTTCGTGTGGCCGACTTGGCCGTTCTGGGCTGAGCGCCGCGACGCAGCAGGGGAGCGCTGCGGCCCTTGGCGTCTAGCAGGTGGGGAGCCTCCCTGTTTGGGGGGGCGTCGCGGCACAGCAGAGGGGGGCCGCGGCCCTTAAGGCCAATTTTGCTAAAATGTGGTTTTTAGCTTGGGGATTCAAACCATAGGCCTCGGGGTTGGACCTAGTACCCGGTTGGGTAGCATTTGATGTCTCGGGGGCTGGGATTTGGTTTGGGAACCCTCAGTTATCATTTTTATTGATCAATTCTATAATTTGGTTATGACCAGGTGACCGTCAAGGATTTTAAAGGTTGATCGTTCTCAGGGGTCGTTCATATAATAATCCTCACTCGAACCAGAGGTAAGAAAACAGTGTATGAATACAGTTGCACCCTGTATAGGTATATGACATGCATGGTTTGATATTAAGGCATGTTGGTTGATTTATGTGGACATGGATTGCATGTTAAATGCTAGTGAACGCTGATTACATGTTTGAGACACTGACTAGTCAGGGACCGACTCTAAAGTCGATGATCACGCATTGAATGGCTCTATGGCATTAATGCGGGACCGACCCTAAGGTCGAAGAACTTATAAGCGCTTGCCTGGTCTACGACCAGATGATTATAGCCAAGGTATATGACCCCGGTGACCGTTTGTCACGTGGCTAAGGGACGTTGTCCATAGTTTCGACTCTAGAGTCGTGAGGAAGGTTATGTTGGTGACCAGTCACCATGCACCTGTCCTGAACAAGTTTATGAAGGAAAACACCTATCAATTAAGCCTTGGTGACCCTATCGTCACATGGCTAGAGGGAGCGATGCTCATTACTGTGACTTTTGGCTATTGTCACCTATTTGTTGGATTGATAGTCCTGGATGATTATTATGATCGTTGTTGATATTATATCATGCTTTATTGTGTTTTCTTGCTGGGCCTTGGCTCATGGGTGCTATGTGGTGCAGGTAAAGGAAAGGAAAAGCTTGGCCAGCCTTGAGTGGAGAGCTTGGGCGATGTAATGTACATACAGGGCCGCTTGACTGCCACGGTCAAGGAGTTCTCAGAGGGACTAGGGGTTTACCCTATTTTTGCCGCTTAGGCCGGCGGGGATTGTATATTTGGAACTGTAGCGACTCTTTTGTAATACAAACTACTTGTAAACATTTTAAAAGGCTCATGAGCAGTTTATTTACTTAATGAAATGTACCCTTTCCTTTTTATTGGTTTTTCACATTAACCTGTTAATGGTACCTAGATCACGTTTTTAACCAAAGGACTCGGGTAGCGAGTCAAATTTCCGGTTCACTATTCACCGTAACTGTTCTGGGGTAACCAGGGCGTTACAAAAACTCACTTAGTAACTGTTGACGCCGTTTCTCGTCAACAGATAAAAGAAGAGAGCACGTAAACAATTAAAGATAATGGCCAAAAGAAATAAACGAATCAAACACACGGTTTTTTACGTGGTTCAGCAGTTAAATCTGCCTAGTCCACGAGTCTCTGTTATTAATCTCAAGATTATCTCTGAACAATTCTTTAGCATGAATTCTCCAGAGTTTTCTCTCAAGGATCAGATTTTCGGTCCATTACAATGGTGTATGGCTTCTCTATTTATAGAGAAGGATACATAATACTATCCCACATATTTTGGGCAGTTACTCTTTTGTGAATAAAATAAATGGCTTTAAATGCCTTTAATCAGATAGAAAAGGAAACGTCCCTGAAGACCAGGAAACGCATAACTGACTAAATAATATCCCACGATTCTTGGGGATTTACATCAATAAATGAGGATTACATCTCATGTTTACAATATTTGTAGATATTCAAGGTGATCATAGCGTATCTCCAAGGCTTCAGCATCTTAGGTTTCACGTCATTGTGCGAGCCACTGACATCTCCCGAGCTAACATTGCTTTCGAGATAGTACATCGAGCTCAAGATCCCTGCTCCGAAGTTCCTGAAGATGAAGGTGTTCTCGGAGCTACCTTTCGAGATCGAGATCATTTCGAGGTCGCCGCATTCGAGATCATATATCATACTTTGCAAGCTCGATTTATAATCGTAGAGCATACCCTAACCCTCATGAGACCATTTATTGCGAACTCAGCTTTCGAGGTCATATTTACTATGGCTCGAAATCTAGGTATAACATCTTGCCCCCTCAAAAGTATTTGTTCGAATCCTAAGAGAAGGAAACTTTTGAACTACTTCTGGGAACCATACCGTCACACTCTTAAAAATGGACACGCGTTAGCCGGGTATTGCTCACTTTAGGCACTTGAGTACCTTGGGAACACGCCCACGATCATCCATCTGACAACTTTTCGGCGCCTTCTTGTCATTGATCCCCATCCGTTCGATCTAGTGAGAATTCCATTCGACGCTCCTGATTAATTCCATTTTCCCACCTATATATACAAGACCCCCTCTTCGTCTTCTTCTTCACGTTTGTTCATCGTAAACCAGAAAGGAAAAAAAAAAGCAAGAAAACCAGAGATTTTCTTAAGAAGCTTCCGTCCCGTGCATGTTTTCTCGACCCAAGAAACAAAGAAATCCTGGTCTGTTCGAGTCAGTGAGTTCTTTCTTGCAACCTCTCCTCCAATCGACGATTTCTCTGCAATCACCATCACTGTGTAAGTATGCCATTTCTGTTGTTTTCAGTTTCTTTTATACTGTTTTTGATGTGTTTGCTAGTTTACACTCTTAGCATAATAAGATAGGGGGTTTTGAACCGATGGGCTTTTATGCCTTCTAGATTTTCATTCTGGATGTTCGTCTCTGGTTTGTACCCAGTTTTTTCGTTTGAACGAAGTTTCAACTTTCTGGGTTTTGAAAATTTTAGGCCATGTTTCTTGTACACTAAGTTTTCGGGTAAAAACCCTTGTTCTTGACAATTGCACGAAACCCAAAAATGCCCTTTCCTGGCTAACCGCCACCTTTCTTTCCCTTGAATTTCGGGATTTTCAAAAAATCATCCACGCTCCTTTTCTTTCCTGTGGAACACACGCTCTGACTCTTTAGTAAGGGTCTTAATACTTAGTTTCTTGTCCTTAAATCTCTGAGTTCATCCCATCGAGCTCGTGATTCTTGCATGCATGGCCCTCACCATTTTTTCTTTCTCGTTAGATGTCACAGAATCCGGAAAGACGGTGGGGGTCATTACGAGCAATCCCTTACGAGCCCAAATCTCCGAGCCCGGAATCGGTCTTTGCCCGGAACCAACGTCGGATTAAAGAATACGAGATCGCACGCGAGCAAGAAGACATTCGAGCCCACTATCATCGCCAGATAGACGAGGTTATTGAAAAGAAGAGAAGAGTTCTTCGGGAAGCCATCTATCCGGAGCCCAACCCAGGAACTAGGCCAGTTCCCCTTGACCCTGCGTTAAAAGTCACGGTTGCATACCACCCAGGGGAACTCCAGTTTTCCTTAATGGCGGAGCCTTCGTCTTCGCAGCCTAGGAGGGAGATGTTTGAAGCCGAGTTCTACCAGAGCTCGGTTACCACCAGCGACCAAATAACTGATATCTTGGCCCTCCATGGCCTTAGTTCGTTGGACACACTGAAGTGTCGAGCTCCGACTAGGCATGAACGGAGCTGTTTCGCCCCTGGGGGCCGCGATTCCAGTGTAAAATACGCGGCCTGGAGCCAGGAACATATAAGGGCAGGAGCTTTACTGCCCCTGAAGTCCTTTTTCAGAGACTTCATTGATTTCGTTGGGTTGGCTCCATTCCAACTCAACACCAATTCATACAGGGTGCTGTCTTCCCTGAGGTCCTTGTTCCACGAGCTGGGATGGACAGGGCCTTCACCCCAAGAGATTTTATATCTCTTTTGTTTGAAGAGTAATCCCTCCCGAGCTCGGGGAGGAGATGGTTTTTACTATCTTTCGAGCTACCCCAAAGAAACGAAGATCTTTGAAGATCTTCCGAACCACCCTCCTGACTTCAAGAAGGCTTTTTTCTGGACAGACGGTCTGTCCCCGTCTCGACATCGTTCGTTTAGGCGGATTCGTAAGTATTCTCATTACTTTCTATTTTTGAGCTCGGAATTTTAGCCCTTAAGTCCATATTTAGCTGAAGTGTATCTCGCCTTTCAGCTAACTTTCAGCGTCCCACTCCTGACGAGACAATGAAGGGGCACAGAGAGACCTTGCTCCGACTCCCTTACGGCAGGAGATCTCTCTCATTTCTATTACATGAGGACAAGCTACGAGCTTGTGGGTTGTTGGGACAGGGCCAGTCAACCTCTGACTGGTCCAGTAAAAAATATGAACGCTGGGAGGAAGTGCCACTGCCCACAGGCATCCTTCCTCCGAGGAGAGAAAGGAGGGCATCTCTCCCAATTCGCTCGAGAAGTCCGCGGTCGGGGAATGAGGCCAATGACGAAGCCTCGGGTTCGAACTCCGATGGAGGTAAAACCCTTCCTACTTCGCGAATGTGTCCCCCACTTTATTAAAACACAGGCCCAATAGACTAGTCTCATGCCCACAGGATAGATACCACTTCTACATATGGAGTTGGGTAGATGACTGTGTCCATAGGTTTGATAGTGGGCTCGGGAAATACGACACTATGTACACCACGGACGAGGTGTGGAATGGGATAGCTGTGCAGTATGGGACCAATGATTAGGGACCTCTCGAGGTTATCACCAACTTATAGGGAAGGCACTCCCCCCGCCTCTTCTGAAGACGGGGAATTTCATGGTCCCCAAGCTCGAGCTCGGGGGAGAGTTTCAGTTAGGTTTTTTCTTCAACTGGTTTCCATCTTTTTCCAAAGTTATTATTATTGTTTAACTCACTGTCATTGTGCAGGTGCCATGAATCCCGACCTCGACGCCGTGCTTTTTAGCGATGGGGGAGCCGGCGCCCAAAAGAGTAAACGCCCGAGGATACCAAAGAGATCCGACCGACCGTCCAAGGTACCTAAACATCACGAGACGACTCCCACGGCCCAGACCACTGCGAACACCTCCAAGGAACCGACTGCCCAGATTGATGGGTCAGGCCCGACTGCATCCATCTCGCTGCTTCCCACCGAAACCCGGTTAACAGTTGTTCGGCCCCCGAAGAAACCTTCTACCTCAACGGTTCAGCTGCCAACGGCTCGAACCCACACTGAGGAGTATGTACTTGATGGTGCCGCTGGGACAGAAGGGGCTGTACTCAGCTCGGACGTCCTTTCTCGGGTAGGTCAGAGCTTTTCTGGCTTCGGCGCCGACCACTGGGATCTCGTGCGCAAGGCCTCGGACTGCAACACTCTTTATGAGAAGAGTATCGAACTCACCGCCGCGGTAGCCTTCTCAACTCTATTTTAAGTATTTATGCCTCAATTTGCAATTCTGATTCGTTTGTGTTTCAGGCCCTTGTTGTTTCAGCACAGCTCAACTATAAACTGACCAACGAGGTGCAAACGAGCTTGTCTCTGGCTCAGAAGTCGAAGGATCTCGAGCTTAAGATGGTTGACGAGCTCAAAGACTCGAAGTCTGAACTTGAAAAACTGAAGACCCGTCTCGAGGAGCTGGAAAAGTCAAACGCTGAGCTCGAGAAGGCCAATGCCAAGCTCGAAGAGGAGAAATCTGCTACCCTCGACCTCATGGAGAGCGAGAAGGTCCGCCTCCTGGACGAGTCTAAGGAGCAGAAGGAGAAAGCGGTCGACCAGGCCATGTACAAGCTTTGGGCCGACAATGCCGACCTCGACACCAGCTTCCTGGGTCCTCTCGAAGCCACATATGTTGAGCGGTGGAATGCCCGTCTCGAGGCAAGTGTAGCTGCTCGAGAGGCGGCCCAGCAGGATAGCCATGCTATTCGTCCTGGAGGGTCTGGTGATACTGATGCTGAAAAGGCCAAGGATACTCCTCTCCCTTAAGTCCGATCTCGGAGAAATCAGTTATCGGGGCTGCGTCCCCTCATTCCTGTAACTATTTAAATTTGTGCGCACGGGGCTGACACAATTTCTTTAACTATTCCTTTTATATGCTTTACATTTCTTGGCTCGAAATATTTTGCATATTCTTACATTGATGAGCTAGTTATGTTTATTTAATTCATACAAACATAGTTTAGATTTAGGCTCGAAATTCGATGCATTCATGCATAGTTTATTCGAATTATCCGCTTCCAACCTCGTTATTTATCAAGGTCGGATATAACTTTAACCATGAACTGAAAGGTATTTATATGGCATGTAATATGAATGATTTGGTTATATCTTTTTTTAGTCACTTTTCCTCATCCTCAGTATTTTGGCTCCGAGGTTAAGAGTTCGAAACTATTTTTCTAAGATATTCCAGCCTAGATTTCGACATATTTCGCAATAGGTTTAGGCTCCCATTTATCATCGATCGATAATTTGGCTGGTTTGTTCCAAACCTGTTGAGCTTGCACATCTGGTTAACTCCAAACGTTTTAGGTTTTTGGTAGTTCGGTTATGTTCGAACTATCTAAGCCCGCGTACTTGGTTATTTCCAAATCCTTAATGTTTTTGATAACTCGGTTAAGTCCGAACTATCTAAGCTCGCTCGGTTAAGTCCGAACTATCTAAGCTCGCGTATTTGGTTATATCCAAATACTTAATGTTTTTGATAACTCGGTTAAGTCCGAACTATTTAAGCTCGCGTATTTGGTTATATCCAAATACTTAATGTTTTTGATAACTCGGTTAAGTCCGAACTATTTAAGCTCGCTCGGTTAAGTCCGAACTATCTAAGATCGCGTACTTGGTTATATCCAAATACTTTGTTTTTGATAATTCGGTTATGTCCGAACTATCTAAGATCGCGTACTTGGTTATATCCAAATACTTTATATATTTTTTATTTTTTAAGCTGGTGGTATGTATACCAATGATGCCCCCTTAATATCCTATGAGTGTGACCATAGGTTATTAAATTAAGAGAGATTGCAAAAATAAAAATAAATTACATGTGAAACAAAGTAGACCTTTCATTTGATGAAATTCAAAAACAAACTAACATAGATAGAAAATCATGGTTACAGGCAACACTTTTCCTATACTATTGATAATAAGGTCTAAGGTGTTCGCCATTCCATGCTCGTGGTATCAGGCTCCCATATAATCTCGCCAGTTTGTACACGCCAGGTCGGATGATTGATTCTATCTGGTACGGTCCTTCCCAGTTCGGCCCGAGCACCCCAGCTGCTGGATCTCGGGTTGCCAAGAATACTCGTCTCAAAATCAGGTCTCCCACTCCGAACTTTCGATCTCGAACCCTCTTATTGAAATATCTCGTGGTTCGTTGCTGGTAAGCAGCATTTCTCAGCTGAGCCTCTTCTCTTTTTTCTTCGATCAAGTCTAGGGTTTCTTCGAGCTGAGTGTGGTTTGAATCCTGATTGTAAATTTGAGTTCGAATTATTGGGATTTCGACCTCGATGGGCAACATTGCCTCGCAGCCGTACGCTAGAGAGAACGGAGTATGTCCTGTTGATGTCCGAGCTGTAGTCCTATATCCCCAAAGGACTTGGGGTAATTCCTCGGGCCATCGTCCCTTTGCCTCCTCCAACTTTTTCTTCAAAGAACTCTTGAGAGTTTTGTTAACGGCTTCGACCTGACCATTCGCCTGAGGGTGAGCCACTGACGAAAAGCTCTTTATTATGCCGTTCTTGTTACAAAAGTTGGTGAATAAGTCGCAATCAAACTGGGTTCCGTTATCAGATACAATCTTTCTTGGTACTCCATATCGGCATACAATGCTCTTTACCACGAAATCTAGGATCTTTTTCGAAGTTATGGTCGCCAATGGTTCAGCCTCCATCCATTTTGTGAAGTAATCAACCGCGACCACAGCATATTTTACTCCTCCTTTGCCAGTTGGGAGTGAGCCTATGAGGTCGATGCCCCACACCGCGAAAGGCCATGGGGATGTCAACATGGTCAGTTCGGAAGGTGGAGCTCGGGGTATCGTGGCGAATCTTTGGCATTTTTCGCACTTTTTCACGTACTCGAAAGAGTCCGTTTTAATGGTTGGCCAGAAATATCCTTGGCGTATAATCTTCTTGGAAAGGTTATGCCCCCCGGTATGGTCTCCGCAGAACCCTTCATGAATTTCTTCAATGATCTTCTTAGCCTCGGGAGGGGTTACACATCTAAGCAGCGGCATGGAATACCCTCTTCTGTATAGCCTTCCATCCAGGATGGTGTAACGAGGGAGTTGATACATTAGTTTCCGAGCCTGATTTCGATCTTTTGGAAGAATTCCATTTTCGAGATAATCAACTATCGGGCTCATCCAGGTCGGCTCTGTCTCGATCATACACACATCTCCCTCGACTGGCTCAGTAATGCTGGGTGCTGACAGGTGTTCTACGGGTACAACATTCAGCTCTTCATTTTCGGCGGAAGTGGCGAGCCGAGCTAAGGCATCTGCATTTGAGTTTTGCTCTCGGGGAACCTGTTCGATTGCATAAACTCGAAATACTCTAATGCGGATTTTTCCTTCTCCAGGTAAGCTGCCATTTTTGTGCCACGAGCCTGGTATTCCCCCAAGATTTGATTAACCACGAGCTGGGAGTCGCTGTAGCAATGTATAGCTTTGGCCTTGAGCTCTTTTGCTATTCGCAGTCCCGCAAGTAGAGCCTCGTACTCAGCTTCATTATTAGACGCTTTAAAGCCGAACCTTAAAGCAGAGTGAAATTTGCTCCCTGCAGGAGTGATCAGAATAACTCCTGCCCCCGCTCCATTTTCATTCGACGACCCGTCGACGTAAAGTTTCCACAGCTCGTGGGCCGTGGTTGTTACCTTGTCGTCGGCTATACCGGTGCACTCCACTATAAAATCCGCCAACGCTTGTGCCTTAATGGTCGTTCTCGGATGGTAGGTGATCTCGAACTGTCCGAGCTCAACAGCCCATTTAAGGAGTCGACCAGACGCCTCTGGTTTAGATAAGACTTGCCTTAGTGGTTGATCTGTTAGTACATGGATAGGATGTGCCTGAAAGTAAGGGCGGAGCTTGCGAGATGAGTGGATTAGACTGAGGGCGAGCTTCTCCATCAGTGGATATCTTGACTCTGCCCCCAGTAATCTTTTACTGATATAGTAGACGGGTTTCTGTATTCTCTCTTCTTCTCGAACGAGCACCGCGCTTATCGCGTGTTCGGTAGTTGAGAGGTATAGGAACAGTACTTCTCCCGTCTCAGGCTTCGATAGGATGGGTGGTTCGGCTAAGTGCTTTTTGAGCTCCTGAAAGGCTAGCTCGCACTCATCTGTCCATTCGAACTTCTTACTTCCTTTCAATAAGTTGAAGAATGGGAGACCGCGGTCCGTTGACTTCGAGATGTACCTGCTCAGAGCTGCCATCCTGCCAGTCAAGCTTTGAACATCTTTATGCTTCCGAGGCGAAGGCATATCGATCAGGGCCTTTATTTTGTCGGGATTAGCCTCGATCCCACGAGAGTTGACAATGAAACCCAGAAATTTTCCTGAAGACACCCCAAAAGTGCACTTCTGAGGATTCAACTTCATGTTGTACTTTCTGAGCACGCCAAAGCACTCTTCGAGGTCATCAACATGGTTCTTGTTAAGTTGAGACTTTACAAGCATGTCATCAACATAAACTTCCATGTTGTTCCCTATTTGCTCTGAGAACATCATGTTTACGAGCCGCTGGTACGTGGCTCCGGCATTCTTGAGTCCGAATGGCATGACATTGTAGTAGTAGAGCCCTTTATCTGTGATGAAGCTCGTATGCTCTTGGTCGGGGGCGTGCATGGGAATCTGGTTATATCCAGAATAGGCATCCATGAACGACATCAGACCATGCCCCGCCGTGGCATCTACGAGCTGGTCAATTCTCGGCAGTGGAAAACAGTCTTTTGGGCAGGCCTTGTTGAGGTCCGAGTAGTCAATGCACGTTCTCCACGTCCCATTGGGCTTCGGGACCAACACTGGATTGGCCACCCAGTCAGGGTAAAAGGCGTCCCTAATGAAATTATTTGCTTTCAGTCTGTCAACTTCCTCCTTTAGTGCTTTCTTTCTGTCTTCATCCAGCTGTCTTCGCTTTTGTTGCTTCGGGGGAAAGCTTTTGTCTATATTCAATGCGTGGCTTGCTACATTAGGGCTTATTCCCACCATGTCAGAGTGTGACCATGCGAAGACATCCTGGTTTTTCTTCAGAAAGCAAATTAATTGCTATTTTGATTCGTCTTGGAGGTGTTTTCCGACCTTCACCTTCTTTGAGGGATCAGCTTCCTCGAGCTGAACCTCCTCGAGCTCTTCCAAAGGTTGGAGGTCAACTTTTTCTTCAATCCTCGGATCGATCTCCTCATCAATTTCTAAAACTGTCCCATCTTTATTTTGTATGACAACGAGTGCTTGAGCGCTCGTTTGTTTCTTTCCCTTCAAGGAAATGCTGTAGCACTCTCTTCCTGCCAATTGATCTCCTTTTAATGTTCCGACCCCGCTTGGGGTTGGGAACTTAAGGGCCAGATGCCTTACAGATGATACTGCCCCCAGCCCGACCAGGGCGGGTCTCCCGAGCAGTACATTGTAGGCAGATGGCAACTCTACTACCACAAACTCCATGATCTTGGTCACCGAGATTGGATAGTCTCCCAAGGTCACAGGGAGTTCAATGGATCCCATACAGGCAGTTCCTTCTCCAGAAAAGCCGTACAAAGTGGTTGCGCATGCCTTCAGGTCGCGAAGGGAGAGTCCCATTTTCTCTAGCGTTGCTTTATAAAGAATGTTTACTGAGCTCCCATTATCTATGAGAACTCTGCACACTCTTCTGTTGGCAAGCTGCAGGGTGATGACAAGTGGATCATGATGAGGGAACTGGACATGGGAGGCATCTTCCTCGGTGAAGGTTATAGGCTGAGTTTCAACTCTTTGGCTTTTTGGTGCCCTTGGTTCGGGTTCGTAAGGAGACCCGTCCCCTGTCTTCAGCTCATTTACATATCGCTTTTTAGCATTTCTACCCCCTCCTGCGAGATGAGGACCTCCCGAGATGGTTATTACGTCCTCTCCATCTATCGGCGGAGGCCTGTCTTCTTCCCGAGATCGGGAGTTATTATTCTGTGCTGCCGGAAGTGCGGCTACTCTCTGGCTTGCAGTAGTCTGTCCAGTACTCTGGTTTTTGACATACTGCCGGAAATAACCTCTCGAGATCAACCCTTCGATCTCGTCCTTCAGCTGTCGGCACTCATCAGTTGTGTGTCCGGTGTCTCTATGAAACCGGCAATACTTACTGGAATCCCTCTTGGAATTTTGATTCCTCATTGGGTCCGGACGCCTGAAGGGGACCTGGTTTTCATTAGCCAGGTATATATTTTCCCGAGACTCGTTGAGCTCGGTGTGTACTTTATATACGGAGTAATACCTTTCTCCTTTCTTCTTCTTTCCTCCTTCAGCCTCGGGGTTATTTCCCTCGCTCTTTTTCCTCTTAGAGGGATTCTCTGAGGTAGGCTGTGAAGCCGCTGGGTCAGCCGAGGTTGAGGCGGAGTTAATGTTTATCGTTGTAGTTTCGGTTTGCGAGGTTGCTTTTAGCGTTGACCTCGCCTCCTCTACATTGACAAATCTCTGCGCCCGTCTGTTAAACTCGGTTCTTGACCTCACCGGTTTCCCTTGCATGTCATCCCAAAGGGCACTCCCGGGTAAAACACCAGCTCGGATAACCATTAGATGCCCACTGTCATCCACGTCTCGAGCTCGGGCGACCTCAAGATTAAATCTTGTCAGATAGCTTTTCAGTGTTTCGCCCGGCTGTTGTCGGACGTTGGTCAAAGTGGATGCCTCTGGTCTGACTCCCATCATAGCCCAGAACTGCTTCTTGAAGTCCCTAGACAACTGATCCCATGAAGTTATCGAGTGTCTCTTGTACTTCTCGAACCAACTCTTGGCAGGTCCGGCCAATGATGTCGGAAACAACATGCATCTGAGCTCGTAACCTACATTACTGGCTCTCATAATAGTGTTAATTGTACTCAGGTGGCTACATGGGTCGGTTTTTCCTTCAAACGCTGGGACGTGAGGAATCCGGAACCCTTGAGGAAACTGAGTGTTAGAAATATTAGGAGCGAATGGCTCGAGCTCCTCATCAGAGTCCTCGTATCGACCACTCCCTCGTTCATTCTTCAAAAGCCTAAAGGCTTTTTCGAGCTGATCAATCCTTTCTTGAACTGGGTCCTTAGGTGGTGTCTGGAATTGATAGTCATTAATCGCGATCCCAGGCTCGCGTCTCCGTGAGGGATCTCTACGCCCATTCAGATGATTCCTTAGATCTGGATTTGTCTGATCTTCCTTTCCCCTGCTCTGATTCAGATGATTTCGCAGGTCAGGTTGACTCTTGCGATTCCCAGTATTTTTACGACCTCGGTCGTGTTTACTGACGGACCTAGTCTCTCTGGACTTATCACTGGTGAAACTCATTGATCGGTCATTTCGCGGTGGATCCTTTCTACGTCGCCTTGTCTCCGTAGTGCGAGATCGAGACGTCTGACTTCTCTCAGATGGTGCGCCTCTCCGCTCCTGGAATGTCTCCCTGTTTCCTTGTCTTTCCCCTGTACGCCCTTGATCCTGATCTCGAACAGGTTGAGCGTTTCTGCGGGGAGGTGAAGGATATCTTATGGGAGACGGAGGGAACCGTATAGGCGACGGTGGTTGTCGCCCTTGCCTCGACCTAGAGGGTCCAGAATTTGCCCGAGATGGGTCAGTCGCGTTCGGTGCACTACCAGGAACCTGAGTCCGAGCCTCGGCAGGAGCTCGGTTGTTCTCAGTTCCTGCAGGCACTTCCACAGGTGGATTAGGCGGGACCCGAGCTTGGGTATTCCTCTGAGGCCTAGAAGGAGCAGATGGCTCTGCTGGTGCTGGAGGTTGTGTCGGCCTCCTTGTGGCAGCATTTTTTCGTGGACGTCCACGGGGCCTCCGGGGAGGAACGTGCACGTCCCTTGGAAGAGGGACTTGGTTTTCGCGCGGAGGCGGGGGCTGAGCCACCTGCGCCTCTGCAGCTATCCTGGTCAACTCCTCGTTACGTTTGTTGGCTTCTGCCAACAACTGTTTCAGCTGCCGATTCTCCAATTCTACAATAGGGACATAACGCTCAGGATTGTAGTACATGTCCTCATCCCTTGGTTGTGGAGGTGGTCCCCGGGAATCAGAGGACCCACTTCTTTCATCAGCATCCAGGTTCTCCATTGGTTGTTTTCCAGGGCGCCTTAGGTAATTTTCTTCAGGAGTGTTCTGATTGTTTGCAGCCATGAATCTCTCAGGGATGGATGCTTAAGGCTCTCAATGAAAGCACCAAACTGTTGACGCCGTTTCTCGTCAACAGATAAAAGAAGAGAGCACGTAAACAATTAAAGATAATGGCCAAAAGAAATAAACGAATCAAACACACGGTTTTTTATGTGGTTCGGCAGTTAAATCTGCCTAGTCCACGAGTCTCTGTTATTAATCTCAAGATTATCTCTGAACAATTCTTTAGCATGAATTCTCCAGAGTTTTCTCTCAAGGATCAGATTTTCGGTCCATTACAATGGTGTATGGCTTCTCTATTTATAGAGAAGGATATAGAATACTATCCCACATATTTTGGGCAGTTACTCTTTTGTGAATAAAATAAATGGCTTTAAATGCCTTTAATCAGATAGAAAAGGAAACGTCCCTGAAGACCAGGAAACGCATAACTGACTAAATAATATCCCACGATTCTTGGGGATTTACATCAATAAATGAGGATTACATCTCATGTTTACAATATTTGTAGATATTCAAGGTGATCATAGCGTATCTCCAAGGCTTCAGCATCTTAGGTTTCACGTCATTGTGCGAGCCACTGACATCTCCCGAGCTAACATTGCTTTCGAGATAGTACATCGAGCTCAAGATCCCTGCTCCGAAGTTCCTGAAGATGAAGGTGTTCTCGGAGCTACCTTTCGAGATCGAGATCATTTCGAGGTCGCCGCATTCGAGATCATATATCATACTTTGCAGGCTCGATTTATAATCGTAGAGCATACCCTAACCCTCATGAGACCATTTATTGCGAACTCAGCTTTCGAGGTCATATTTACTATGGCTCGAAATCTGGGTATAACAGTAACGGCTCTAAGGAGGTAGGGCGTTACAATATCTGTAGTTGAGAATACATGATTGGGCATGCTTGTATGCGCCGCCATTGATTACTTGCTATGCATTGTGCATCTGTGATTATATTTGTTTACAGGCCGCCCTAAGGGTGTCGGGGGCCTATAGCAAGCGTGCGGAACGCAGCCTGGCGTAAGGGTGTTGGGGTCGACCATAAAGCCAGTGGACTCGGCCTAAAGGCGTCGGGCCTAGACATTATACAATAAACAGAAGCGTGGTTCACGCTTAAATATTTGTATTGGTTTATGAGGTTGATTTATATGCTTGATTAAGTTGAGTACCTTTATTGAGATAGTTGCATGTATTCTATTGTAAGTTGAATCTGGTGAATTATGTTTGCTGCTTTTATACTGTTGCCTAGTTGTGCATGTTGTTTTAAGTTTTATTGCTGAGTTTTGGCTCACGGGTGCTACATGGTGCAGGTAAGGGAGTTAATAGCTGGACCAGTCATGAGTTGGAGAGCTTCAGGGGTGGTGTGTACATATGCAGCCTACTCAACCGCCACGGTCGAGATAGCTTGGGAGGAACTAGGGTTAAACCCTATTTTTGCTGATTAGGACGGCTAAATTGTATCTGTTTATCTTTTACAAGTCTGTAAACTGTTTTTTTATCTTGTGTATAAACTTAATATTTTAATGAAAAATAATCATTTTATTGACCAAATCTTTTATTACTTGACCTTTACTTAGTTTTTAATTACATATTTAAGTTCAAACGACTTGCTTAGCAGGTTAAGCACTATTTTAAACACACAGTGTAACGGTCTTAGTTATCCAAGACATTAAATCATCTTTTCTAGGGATGGCGAAAAAGATATGCTTCCCATATGTCAAAATAACCACATTAAAGAGTAGGTTGCAATAATCACATTGAAGAGTAGGTCGCAATAATATAACTTTTGAGCTCAAATAACTAGTGGGGTGGCCAGATAAATATTTTAAAGTCGTAGAGATAAAAAAAAGTTTGTAAAAAGAGATAGAAAAGAATTAATTATTTAATGTTTTATTAATGAATATTGTAAATAAAAAATCAACTTCATATTTGTAATTAAAATGATAAAAAAAGGTTTGACATGTAATTTTCTCAACAAAAAAAAAAATAGTCATGGATGTTGAATATTCTTTATCTTGCAACTTTGACTGACTAAGGTTTCTACAATTCTACTCTTGAAAGTTGAAATTCATGTATATGTTGTCGGCACAATAAATTTAATTTTTAAGTTTCATGTTCTTATTCATTATCCCTTTTTTTTTCTTTTCTTTTTTTATGAATACCGACAAAATGACTTAAGATGGAAAAATATCAATTTCGAGAAAGAAAAAAATCAACTTTAATAAGGACAAGCTTTTTAATCCTTTAAACTTATATGGGTGGGATGCAAGAGAGATTCTGAGATGATTTGATTTGAAAATCACCATTATCAATTATTCCATTGTAATAATTATTTGAGTTTTTTAGTGCATAACATCACATATATGGGCATGTAAATGAAGAAAATATTTTAAAATAATAAATTAATTAATTTACTAGTCTCTTTATATATACTATGGAGTTGGCAAAATGTTATAATTTTATGTCCATATTTTTACAAATGAACAAGTGAGTATCAGTCTTTTAAATGGATTGTTATATTTTCTTTACTATCAAATTAGTCCTTAAAAATTATTACATAATAAATAAATAAAAAATTCGTCATTTCGATTTTAACTAACACCATACTTAATTATTTATTTTATAAAATTCTAATATTAATTGATTATTTTACAAAAAAAAAAAGTAATCTTATAATGTATTTTAGTCATTTTCTTTAATATGATATTTTTATTTCAATTACTTCAAACGCTCCAAATTGTAGAGTTTGTTTTATTTCAATAATTTAGTATAAGTAAATTCAAAGAATGGTATGCGGTCACATCATTATGGTGTTCTTGAGGTTTATATTCTAAAGTTTTTGTAATTTTTATATTTTATGGGATATTTAACAAAAATAGTTATTTTTTAATTATTTTGTACAATTATCTCATTTTGATAATTTTTTGTAAAATAATTTTCCAGATATCCAGAAACTTCTCAACATCTTATTTCTAGAAGGTTATTTTGCAAATTAACATTGTCAAATAGTCTATTTTTACAAATTATTCTTATTTTATGTTAAAATTGCAAGACAATTATGTTACTTATGTCTTTATTTCATTATTGGACTTTTGTTCTTTGTTTGTTAAGTGTGATAAGATTAATTTGTTTCCAATGATAATTGATTTGAAATGATGTTTTTTTAAAAGTTATTTAATAATACTCCTAATTACTAAATAGTAAAGTTTGTAGTTGTTCTCAACATATCTCTTCTATATGTTTCAATTAATATCTAAATAGATTCGTTTTGTACTCTCTCTTCAAAATAAAATTAAATCGGTAAATGACAATTCTTTAACAATTATTATAAGTCTCCTAATCTATCCATTGTGCTAAACTGTAGAGATGATGATAATGTGGCTTTTGGACTGGACATTTTCTTGGTGGGATTTTCACTATATGTTGCATCCGAATTTATAGGTGGTGAAGACTGTTACTGATAGATTCTTGTAATCTAGTGAACTAAGGAAGGATATTTTGAGTTTGTTGTGTCCTTATTTTCATGTGAACAGTGGTAATGCTAAGATATTTTTGTAGAAAGATCGAATTGTAAAATATAACTATTATACAAAATTTTGAAAAATACATAATAATAATAATACCATTAATAAACTGTATTACAATTGCTCCTAACAAGTTTTTATGTTTTAGAAATGTTGTACAATAGTCTTGTTATCAATATTATCAAAAAGTTGTTTCAATTAGTAACCTATTCCATTGCAAAGTCAATTCTTCACTATATTTATAACAGAAAATACTAGCTCAGTGGTAGTTTTACTGGTAAAATTAGTGTCAAAGTCAACAATTGACTTGTTCTTCATTTTGTTAAGCACATAAATTTAGATAAAAACAATTAAATAGGTTATTAATGATAGACTATTGTTGGAAAAAAAAATTCTTAGTAGGGGCTAATTATAAAATAATACTAATAAATCAAATGGGGATCATGCCCTCACTTACCCCTAAATGTACATTTATTAATAAAGTGTTTTTTTAAGGAAATCAATAAAGTTACTCATGAATTAATTTTGTATGTTGTTTGGACGAAAGAGAATTTTGTTTTGTGAGATTTTTTTTTCGTTTCTGTTTTTAATACACTTCTATTATTTTTAATAAATTATTTACTGGAAAAAAAAATACACAATTCAATTTGTGATTGTTAAAATGTGAGAGAGCAAAATACTATTTAATAAAAAGTATTGTAATAAATAATTTCTTGGGAAAGATTATGGTGGGATTACTTTTTTGGACGTATCGGTGTGACCATTTTTTGTGCCTGGATAAGTTATAATTCAAATTTTTTTATATGACAGTGTATATTGTAGTTATTTAGAACCTCTTACACATTTTTTAGAAATTTCGAATAATTTACTATATAAAAAATATAGTTAAAACAACTTATTATATACGTGCCTTTTTTTATATATACATGCGTGAAACAGGTTTAAACCTTGTTTTTGACGTAGTAAATTATTCAGAGTTGATTGAAACGCGTGAGAGATTCTAAATAACTACAATATGTACTGTCATATTTCGTAAATTATTCAGAAGGTACATTCTGTCCATATTTCGTTACAGTTGTTTATTTTGCCACTAAGTCTATCACATGACATCAAATTTGCTTATAACATGAGTACTTTTACCGCAAATATCTCATATTTTGGATACTTTTGCCCCATATATCTTTTAAATTAGATATTTTCACCGCAAATATTTATTTGATTTTGTATTTTTGCTAATATATTACAAGCGCATTTAACGGTTGGAACAGATGGTTACAATATAATATGGACGGAATGTACTTTCGTTTGCAAAAAAATAACTTAATAATTAAGTGCTACAATCATAATAATTAAGATATTTTTGCCACAAATATCTCATTTATTAATGAAGAAATAAAATATTAATTGAAATTCAACATAAAATTAATTTCAGTATGTTGTGTAAAGTGAAGGAAAAAATTATTGAAAATTTTTAAAATAAAAAAAAATATAGGGCCCGTTTGGTAAAATTTTAGTTTTTGAATTTTTTAAACACAAAAATGGAAATATTATTTTATTTTTGTTTTTTTATTTTATTTTATTTTTAAAAAATAAAAACATGTTTGGTAACTATTTTTGTTTTTAAGAATAAAAAATAATAAACGCGTTTAATAACTTTTATTTTTATTTTTTGTTTAATAATATATGTTGTTGATTTGAATAATAGAAGAAAAAAGAAAAGTAAAATTGAAAACTGTTTAAAAAAAATTTAAAAGTGAAAAAATTCTATTTTCAAATTTTAATTAAAATTTAAAAAAATAATAAATAAAAATAGAGTTATTAAGCACATTTTATATTTAATTATCAAATTTTTAATTAATTAAATAAAAAAATATTTTTTTTAAGGGTTTAACAAATACCACCATAATTTTTTCCAATAAATAATCACTTATGCTCTATTTCTTTTCCTCGTACCAAAAACTTAATAGGCATCAATTCTTCTACAATTTTCCTAATTCTTATTCCATCTATCTCTACTGCCCACCAAACATAGAGATATTAGGTAGAATTGTTATTCTTACATTTTACGATATGGGTCAAAAGAATCCCATTCTTGTCATAATCAAATCCATATGGATATTCATAATAAAATTAGACACACCCGCTTAGATTTTAATATCTGTACCAGCTGTATTGCCACGTGAGCACCAGGTAGGGACCCCCAACAATTTTTTTATTTTTTTTGAGAAAAGGGGCCCCCAACAATTGATTCATGGAATCTGATAAAGAAAAAATCATGATCGTGGCTCACAAAAATCAGCCGTATAAAACTAATCAAAACGGTGTCACTTTGCTTAAAAGTTGTCTCGATTTATCACCTCCTCCTGTCCTCACCCATCTCAATCACGTGACTTGTAAAAGGAAATTAATAATATTTTTATTTTAAAAAATAAATAAAACGCGACAAATAGAGAGAAAAAGATAAAGAGTTCTTTCTGGTGGGTAGCCATAGTCAATGGGTAGCCACAAATGAAATATCAGTTGATAAATAAATACTTGTTTGAATAAACCCTTTATTATTATTTGCATTTGGTCTGATAAAAACATAATTGTCAATTATTTGCACATGTGTGAATGTGATATGAGTATGAGAGGAAGAGAAGTTTTGAGATGAGTAAGCCAAGCCATTCAGCCTCCGAACGCTCTGAATTTTACAAGTTGTGGCTACCAATTTTTATGGAATTTTTATTTTTATTAATTAGTATTGTTTGGACGAAAAGCCCATCAAAGTGGATTGGATAGTCACAGTGGGCTCCACTGGTTGAAAATTGCTGCGAATAAATGTCATAAACGGTCACCATTTTCGGATTTTTATTGGTCAAATAATACTTTTTTTAATATATATATATTTTCCTATATATTCTTGGTACATATATGATAGAATAACTATAAGTGAAAAGATGTAATAATAATTGTAAGATGTGAAAATATGTCATCAACAATAAAGGATGAGATTATTGACATTTTTTTTCAACCTTTCTTATTTTTTTAATTATTATCAAATATACTATTTTTGTGAATTCACATAATATAGTACTAGATATTAAGAAATAAAAATGATTATTTAGTACAATTAACATATATAATATTTCATTCATATATTAATTAATATATTATTTTTCAAAATAATTTTTTAATATATTAATTTTTATAAGTGTAAAAATTTTAAATTGTAATTTTACTAGTGATTTTATTTCTAATAATTTAACCCTGGATCTGGCTCCGCTCGATTCCCTTTATTCCCAACCCCGACCTAGATCGACCTCCACCTCTAGCGCCATTCTTCCCCAACCTCAACCCCAAATTTGCCTCCGCTCGGTTCCCTTTGTCCCCAACCTCGACCTAGATCGGCCTCCGCCTCTAGTGCACTTGATCCCCAACCCCAGACAGATACTCCTCTACTTCGATGTGTTTTTTCCCCAACCCCTACCTAAGATTGGCCTTTGCTTCCAACGCCCTTCATCCTCATCCCCGACCACATCTGCCTCCACCTCAGCACCCTTCATCTCCAACCCAGGCCCAAGATCCGGTGCAAGTGGTCCCACACACATCTCATCTAGCCTCATCTTTTGCTTCTGGTGAATCTAGGAATGGGTCAAATCTGTTTTTGTGTGTGGATATTTTGGTAGCTATAACTCTGCATTGATTATTGAGTTAGAGTGTAGATGAAATGATTGATTGCTTGAGTGCGTTTGATGAACATATTGAGTTGAGTATTGATATATGTATTTCGTTGTTTATTTGTGTTTTGGTGTTTTCTGAGTATAAATATGGGTTTGTTTGAGTATGTTCTTGAAGATATTGATGAATACAAATACTCATCATCTGTGTTGATATAAATCTGTTTTATTTTTGTTGTGAGTTTGATTGGTGGATGATAAAAATTTTGGTTTAATCTTATTAAGATTTTGTTTATATTTGAGTTAATTAAAATTTATTTTAGTTTGTGTATTAAAAATATGTTATTTATTTTTGTTGACGTCATTTTTCATCAACTGAATTATGTAGAGCAATAAACAATTGGAAGAAAAGGAAATACAAAGATTTTTAACGTGGTTCAGCAGTTTGTCATCTGCCTACGTTCACGAGTCACTTTTATTCTAAACTCTGTAGCAAAGCTTCAAACGAGAGCAATTTTGCAGAGTCTTTTTCAATACAAAATTGTGTGTGAACCCAAATGACTAAATTCCAGGCTATTTATAGATCTGGTTATAGGAATATCTTCCCTCAATTTAGGGAAGTTACAAACATGTATTTAAATTCATATTAGTATTTGATTAATAATAATAATACAAAATTAAATGCATTATTTAAATAAAGATCCCATAAAATTAGGAAATTGACACACGGTATTAACTAATCCCAGAGGAATAGAGATTTCCTAACAACTTTTCTATGTGGTAAACGCGTCATCGAGCTTGATCATTGCTTCAACGCACTTTCGAGATCACTCATAGCCTCGAGCTCATCATTCCAGTTGTCGCTTCCTCCTCATTCGCTAAGTCTGTCGAGTTCATCCCTCGGAGAAGGTTAAAAGCTTCGAGCTTGCAACTCACGCTCAGACGTTGATGGCAGATCTAGAACCATATGACTGCCATTCTGTGATAATTTGCATAGGTGTAATGTGGAAATTCATTCATTTCGAGCCCATGCTTTTACGAGCCTACATTTCGAGGTTGTTTACTTAATCTTGAAAGTTGGGTGTAACATTTTCCCCCTCAAAAGTGTTGGTTCGAATCCTATGAGAAGGAAACTTTTGAACTCCACTTTTGAAAAACGTGCCCACCTACCACACTTGAGTGTGGACACGTGTCCTTAGGGGATTGCATACCGGGAGTACTTGAGTACTCTTTTCTCTGCACACATCCTTTCCCATTCCCCTTTTTGCCGCCAATCTTTTGAAATTAAACACAATCCATTGGATCACGATTTGATCACTTCAAGGGCTTAGATCGATTCCCCGGCACCACATTTTCATCTATTTACACTCCCATTCATCTCCTCCATCCCCACTTTTACAACCTCAACTTTCATAAAGAAAACTTGAACCAGAACCGTAAAAAAATTATTTTTATGTTCTCCAAACCTAAGAAACAAAGAAAACTTGGTTCATTTGGCTCTGTCGCATCATTCCTAATTCTGATCCTTCAATTCGACATCTCTTCATTTCCCGTATCAACTTTGTGTAAGTTCGTCGAACCTTACTTCTTTTTTATATAGTTATTTTTGTTTTTATGCATGAAAGAAAAGAAAACATTCCTGGTTCTTGCTACATTCTTGTAATCTTTACTGTGTATAGGAGTTTTTTACTCAAAGGGTGTATAATCTTGATGGGTAGAGATTTTTTTAGGCAAAAATTTGGCAAAAAATAGGTAAGAATGGCTTCTTTTAAATCACAGGGTAATAGGATATAGGTTTCATGTAGTGTACGAAATAAGGCTTTAAATTAGGTTGTTAACGCACGTTGACCGATAATATCTTCTTTTTGGGTAACTGCCCATTTCATCCTAGAAATTCGGGATACCCCTAACTGGAAGTAATCGCCCCACTCTCGCGTGGATCCACTATCGATGCCCCGAATTTTTAATAGCTCGGTTATGGCACTTGATTCAGGCTCGCTATTTCGAGCCTTCAAGCTTGATTAATGCGATTTTGTTATCTCGAGCTTACAAACTCGAGTTATCAAGATTTAATTCTTCCTATTCTTTCTAAATAATGGGCCCTCACCTTTTTCTTTCTTGTTAGATGTCGTAGTCTTCAGAGATTCGGTGGGGGCCCGAGCTTGCGATTCCCTACCATCCACCGTCTCCTCGAGTTGAATCTCAATTTTCTCAAAACCAGCGACTGATCCGGGAACACAAAGAGCGCCTCGAACAGGAATACATTTGTGCCCATTTCCGTTGTCAATTGACGAGGTCAAAGAAGGAGATTACGATTTGTTGTGCATCTTGACCCAGACCCTGAGATCTGACCAATCCTGCTATATCCCAAGTGTAGGGTCACGGTAGCCTTCTCCCCAGGTGAACTGTCCTTCAACTTCATGGAGAGCACATCAAATCAATTAACCACACACACCGCCCCCAAAATCCCTTCCACCCCGCCCTCAGACAACTCTTTCTTCGAGTCTGAACATTACCAGAGTTTCGTCACATCCACTAGACAGATTTTGGAACTCCTGGCATACCATAGGCTAAAACAAATGGGAAGCTGGTGTGTCGGCCCACTAGCTCCAATGAAAGGAGTTGTTTTGCTCTGGGTGAAAATAACCCAGAGAAGAAAATCCAACTTGCGGCCTCTAAGAGACTATTTTTAGAATTTCACTGACTACGTCGGCATCGCCCCATTATAACTCCAGTCCAACTCACACAGAGTCCTGGTAGCACTAAGGTCGCTATACCACAAGATGAAATGGGATGGACCCTCGGCACGCGAGATCCTGTATCTCTTCTGCCTCAAAGGTAACCCTTCTCGAGCTCATGGTGGTGATCGTTTTTACTATCTTTTAAGCTACCCAAAAGAGAGAATGTTGTTTGAGGACATCCTCAACCATCCTCCCAACTTCAAGACAATATTCTTCTGGACTGCCTGTCTCAGTCTATCCAAATTTTACTCGTTTCAACGAATTCGTAAGCATTTTGCCATAGTTTTATTTGATCTCCTTTTTTATGTCATTTTGAGCTCGTAATGCTCATTCAAATTAATTTTTTAGCAAACTTTCACCGCCTACAACCTACAAAGGACATAAAAGATCACCATGAAGAGATTCTCAAGCTCTCCTATGGTCGACGGTCCCTCAACTATCTCCTTCACGAGGAGAAGCTCTGGCGATGCGGTCTCCTTGGTGAAGGCGAGTCCACAGACGACACAGGGATTTGCAAGTTCATGAGGTGGGAGGACGTCCTGGTAAGGATTGCAAGCTCCCTTCCAAAAAGAAGCATCCGAGCTTACACTCCCGATCCTTCACTCCCCACTTAATCGAACCCTCAGGCTCGGGGACTGAAGCACAAGATGAGGCCTCGTCGAGCTCATCCGATGAAGGTAAAGTTGTATTAGACATATCCAAGTGGTCTCCCACCCTTCTTAGATATGAGGCCAACGTTGTAGTCCTTTTTAAAGATCCCCGGAACAATTTTATGGTCTGGTCGAGGGTAGATCTTAAGGTGCATAGGTTCGATAGTTGGTTAGGGAGATACCAAACAATGTATAGTTTAAATGAAGTCTGGGATGAGATAGCAGTCCAATACGAGACTAATGATTATAAGGACCTATCAAGGATGTCCCCCACTTTTAGAGAGAGAACCCCCTTAGACTCGTCTGAAGATAAGGGGATTTCCTGGTCCTCGAGCTCAAGCTCAAAGTCGTCTTCCAGTTAGGTTCCTCTTACTTAGAAGTTTCAATGTTGATATTATACATATTTTATTTTCTCAAACATAATAAACCTTTAGTGTTTGTTATTTTTTCCCTTTTTCAGGAATGGTGGATTCAGATCTCGATAACATCCTCTGTCAACCAACCGAATCCAAGGGGACCAAGTGCAACCGGGTGTCTTCAAAGGGAAACTGCTCTTATAAGGTCACCAAAAGATCTGAGGCATCCTTGTCGGCCTCAAAGCAGGCCGAGTCGGGCCTTGTGATGGTTCCTCCGGTGCCCTCGAAGGTTGTGGCTCTTCCTTCTGTGAGTCAGCTGTAACGCTCTGGTTAGCCAAGACCGTCACACTGTGTACTTTAAATAGTGCTTAACTCACTAAATGAGTCATTAGGCTATAAATGTGCATCTAGGTGTTATTAATCGACCAGGGTTAAAATCTCGGTAAAAAGGAATGGATATTATTTACCCAAAAACGACCCTTGATGATGTGACAGGATTGGTTCACACGTGGCAGGCACATGATGGCTTTTAGTGAGTGTATCCTGCTCGGCCATCAACCAGAAAATTATTAGTTTACCAAGCATCATACTTACAGACGGCCAGCCTGGTCGCATACATTCATTTATCTCATTTATTTATGCAATTCTGTAATTATACATTGATTGTAATCTCTATTATTACCAAGATACGCAAGTCTTAATTGTAATTAAGGCTCATTGGCTCATGTAATATTCTTGAACCTATAAATACGAATCAAAAGGCTCAAGGGAGGGGACTTTTGGATCTTTGAATCCTGAGAGAAAATTATAGTGTGATTATTCACCGAAGTTGTAATTCTCCCAAGGCTTGTGAAACTCGTGAACCCTGGTTCATTGATCACAGTATTGGGACTCTACATCAATAAGAACACTAAGTGGATGTAGGTCATTACCATCCAATTAGTGCCGAACCACTATAAATCGTTTGTGTCGTTTACTTTTCCTTTTGAATTTCTTCTTGTTTTCATCTCATTTTATATCGTTTATCTGACTGCGTGTCGTTGACCAATTTGAGGGTCAACATTTTGGTGCTTTCATTGAGAGACAAATTCTAGACTGTCAAGAAAATCAAATGGCTAAAACATCCAGAAAGACAGGACAGACTTCTGGCACTGCATCCACCCAGCCTCCTCCACCAAATGTGGCTGAAGATGAACCACAGTTGGATTTCGAAGAGGAGGAAATGGATTCTGAGACTTTGAGAGCAACACTGAGTGTGTTGCAGGAGGAGTTGGCCAATCTAAGGGCCAATCAGGAGAATGTGGCTGAGACGATGGCGTTGAAACAAAGGGAGATTGACCGTCAACGTCAAGAGTTGAATGAGCGGCAGGCTGACATGGCCTGGCGACAAATAGATGCCATCGCCGCCCTAGAGGCAGCCATCCATTTGGCACGAGGACAACCTACGCCCTTCTGCTAACAAAAGGCATGTCGAGTCAGGCTCTTCGGTCAGGGCCCCCCCACGACATAATAATGCTCGGGGACCCACCGACCAACGCATGCCTCCCCTGACGCTCAAGAGGTACCAGCAAGAGAAGGAAATAATGCGACTAGCAGGTCACGCCACAGCCAATCATGTTTTCGGGACGGTCATGACTATAATGAAGCTAATTCCAGCCGAGGGAATGCTGGTTGAGGACAAGGAGAGAGAGGTGGAGAAAGGAACCCCCAACCAAGAGAAAATAGGCCGGCAAGCCAGAACGCTGGGGGGCAACCTAACGTTTTTGATTGGTTAGGCGCCAGCAAGCAAAGGCGCAGAGATGACGACTTGAGGGATGTACTCAACGACATGCGCGAAAGGCACGATGAGTATGCTCATCTGGCACCAGTCGCCCCAACGATACCAAATGTCGTGCAGGCTCAAACCGATGCGCTAAATCAGGTCGTCCAACAACTGGAGGGGAGTCGAACATCCCATATCGAGTATGATCGGAGAAGGGGCACTCCATTCATACAAAGAATATCAATGGCGGAAACCCCTAGCAAATTCAAGATGCCAGTACTGCCCAACTTTGATGGATATGGGGACCCAGTATCTTATGTGAATAAGTTCGAGATACAGATGGACATCCAAAAGGTGTCGGATGATGCTCGCTGTAGAATCTTTTTGGTCACCCTATCTGATACTGCTCAAGAATGGTTTTTTAAATTCCCTCCTGCCAGCATAGTGTCATGGGAGATGTTTGTGAAGGAATTCTACGGGCAGTTCTATGCTAGTCGTGTGCACCCAACTGAAGCCAACCAGCTTGTCAAAATACGCCAGAAGGATGGAGAATCCTTAAAGGAGTACGTCCAGCGTTTTATGCGAGCAGCAGCTGGAGCTAAAACAGTTGGCGATGAAGGGAAAATGATGGCCCTTACTGCTGGAGTGCGGCGCCACTCACCCCTCTGGAACAGTTTGGGGGAAAATGGGGTGAAGAGTACCCAAGAATTCTTAGATCAAACAGATACGTATATCAATCTTGAAGAGGCGATTGCTAACGAAGGGAAGTCGCCTGCAAAAGACAAGGGACCGAAGGAAGATCCTGCTAAAGCTGCCAACGGGTCAGATAAACCCAATGGCAACGACAAAAGCAACGGGAATGGGAAAAATGGTGGAAAGAGGATGAGCAACGAGTCATCGACGTCCGATAATAAGCGCCCTAAGGGCAACAGGTACGATCCAAGATTCACCAACTATACGGCCCTTGTCAAAAGCTGAGCAGAGGTGTGCTAAGAAACCAGCTCCGGTGTCCCTTACAAGCGACCAACGCCAATCAGGAAGGATATCTCCAAGAGAGATACAACAAAGTTTTGTCATTTTCACAACGACTATGGTCATGACACCAATGAGTGTAACCAGTTGAAAGATGAAATTAAGTTCCTTATCAGACAAAGGCACCTAAGGAGATACGTATGAGCCACTGGGGGTTCTCAACTAGAGGCTCAAGGAGGCAGCGAGCAGGCGCCTGTACGCCAACGCTCGCCACCTTTACAGCCAGCTCATATGGCAGGTACATTGCTAACCAGATGTGGCGGCCCACACCTTGCAGGAGATAGTGGGAAGGCAAGGGAACGATACGCTCGGACCTTACGCCACGACCAGGACATCGAAATTCTGAATGTGGAGGAACGAACTCCCAAGAAAGCTCGAACAGAGGAAGAGCTAATAACTTTCTCTTAACTTGATGCTCAGCATGTCCGATTCCCTCATTCAGACCCTCTGGTCATGGACGTTCAGATAGCCAACATGATGGTTAAGCGGGTGTTAGTTGACACAGGGAGCTTAGTAAATATCTTGTACAAGTCTTCACTAGAAAGAATGAAGTTGTCATTGAAGGACCTGGAGCCGTGCAACCAACCCATTTATGGTTTTTCTGGCGAAGGGCTCGCACCAACAAGGTCGATTAGGCTTCTGGTTACATCAGGAATTGCACCTGCGAACATGACATTACTCACTACTTTTATAGTAGTTAAGTGTCATTCCGCGTACAATGTTGTGATTGGAAGGCCTATTTTGGTCGACCTACGAGCTGTAACCTTGGTCTAGCACCTCGCCATGAAGTTCCCAACTGACACAGGGGTAGGATGCGTGTTGGGAAACCAGCGAGAAGCGAGGGAATGCTATAATTCCTTGATTACTAAGGCAAAGAGGGGTGGATCGAGGGAAGTCGCCGGAAAAGAGTTGCAGTTGGCCGATGAAATACAAACCCAATCAGGAGAGCTCGTCACCAAATAGGGTGTTGCCCAAAGTGAGGATAGGGATTTAGATCCTCACTTTGGGGATTTTGATGAGGAAGTGGGACCAGTCGAGGACCTTGAAGAGGTCCAACTCAATAAGGCAGATCTGACCAGGGTTGTGAAAGTCGGTAAAAAATTAGAGACAAAAACAAGGCAAGGGCTAGTGGAATTTTTGAAGAAGAACTAGGCAGTTATCAGCCATGTCCTGAACATATATAAAATTTTTCCACCAGTACAACAGAAAAGAAGGCTGCTCGACAAAGACAGATCTAAGGCTTTAAAGGAAGAAGTCGAGAAGCTAAAGGAGAAGGAATTCATCAGGGTAGCATTTTATCCATCATGGGTCTCTAATCCCGTACTAGTTCCCAAGGCGAATGGAAAATGGAGAACATGCATGGATTTCACAGACCTTAATAAAGCCTGCCCTAAAGATTGTTTCCCGCTCCCAAGAATCGACCAGCTGGTTGATGCCACTGCAGGGCACGAGATCCTATCATTCATGGATGCGTACTCTGGATACAATTAGATCAGTATGCACCCACCCGATGAGGATCACACTAGCTTTCAGACTGATATAGGACTTTACTGTTACAAAGTAATGCCTTTCGGTTTGAAAAACGCTGGTGCGACTTACCAGCGATTGTTCAATCATGTAACGCCCTACTCCCTTAGAGCCGTTACTAAGTGTGTTTAAAATCGTGCCTCAACTCGCTAATCGAGGTTTTAAATCAAAAACGTGTAACTAAGCCATAATTAAAAAGAAAACGTTGGAGAAAATAGATTTCATTGCTAATCATAAAAGTTTACATTTGGGATCCCAAAACAAAGTTTAGAAAATATTTACAACACAAAACTGATCAGAGTCAGCTAGACGACAAAACCTAGGTTCTTTACAAACATCTCCCAAAATCCCCTAGCTGTGGTAGCCAGGCTGGCCGGACATGTACACACCGCCTCACGCCAGCTGTGCTCATGGTTGGTTGATCTTCTCTTTACCCTCACCTGCACCACAGAGCATCTGTGAGCCGAAGCCCAGCAAGAAAACCCAAAAAAGATAACATATGCAAAATACAAGTCAAACATATAAACAGGCCACTAATGGCTAAACACATACGACCTAGCCGCCCAGGCGTTTACCAAGCCCTAGGTTCGCAGACCACGCCGTGAGGATATCCCAGGTATCCTTTTAGGGACTCGCCCCGGCAACTCGCACCCCTCATGCTCAACGCTGCTCCTGGCCCTTTGCCGTTCTCGGCCTTGCACTCAACGTGTCTGATGCCGTTTCCGACCCCACGCCGTTCCCGGTCTACACCGTTCCCGACTCTTGCCGATCACACATATAATATCAACACAGTATAGCAATAAGCACAGAATTCAAGCATAAACAAATAAAGAGCCATGCTCTACAACTCTAGTATATAGGGCTCGGCCCTGCATGTCATTTCCATTCAATATATTGGGCTCAGCCCTGCACATACGCTCTATGGAAACAGGGGTTTTCTTACCTGAGTTCCGAGCTACCTGAGCACCGATGCCCCGAGCACAGTCCGCTAACGTGAGCCTTGCCGGAACCCTAGTCACAACACATAACAATATCCGACCATTAAATTCCAACCCAACGAATAACCTCGAACCGTAACCCTAACCTCCGGGATCTTGAATTCTATCACTCCGAGTGATAAAATCCATCCCGAGCCTTCCCCTTAAAGTTCCCAAGTCAAAAATATCATTAAATTCCTCACTGACACTAAGGGTCGCGGCCCCTCCCCCTAGAGCCGCGGCTAGCCTCAAAACAGAGGCTAGCTCTCCACTGACCAACACGCGGGCCGCGGCGCGCCCGAATTCCTTCAGCCTCCCACGGCTGTGCGCGCATGCGGGCTGCGGCACACCCCTCCTAGGGCCGCGGCACTAACAGCAAACCCAGAATTTCCATCAACTTTTCATCCCTTCTTCAAGCCAATTACCACCAAAACCAAACTAAGATTCCTAGATATTCAACACAATTACTCCAGCACAAAAACAACATCAAAACCTCATCAAAGCATGCTCCAAAACTTAGCTAAAACACCCAAAGATCAAGCAAGCTTAACTACATGCAAACCTCTAAACCAGCAGAAAATTAAAGACTAGACCTTAGTGTTTAAAGCTTACCTTGCTGAGCTTAATCCCAGAATTTTAATCCTCAATTCCAAAGCTTCAAGCCCCTAGAGTTTCCCAGCAGAACCCCTTCAATTTTCCAAGTAATTCCTTTAAGTTTCTTCAAGTTTAGCCTTAGAGAGAATGAAAGAAAGAGACAAAAGCTATTTCTCAGCTCAAGGAAGATATGAGTCGGTTTCCCTCAGTTTCTGTACAGTTCTATTTTATTTATTTGTTTTATATGACTTAAGTCTAAAGGTTACCTCAAGGCTCGGGGTACCAAAACGTCCCCGAGGGCAAAAATGGTGAATTCCCCAAATATTCCCGCCTAAACATTCTATCATCAAATATATCTCCAAATATTTATTTCTATGTCCCGATAATCCCATAACTCAACTAATACCAGAATTACCCCTCGACTCAACCCGAGTCCGAATCTCAACCCCGTTGTGACACCCTGGCCCACTGCTCCCCAGGACTGTCTCGGATCATGTTGTACAGACATATCACCCATATACAACATATATATTTCATTTATCACATTTAACTCAATTAACATGCATCATAATCATATATACACATAGATGCACATATAAGCATATCTAAACCACTTATTGCCCTCCAGGCACACTAATCAAGGCCCTAAGCCTGATTAGCAAATTCGGGTCGTTACAACTATCCCCTCCTTACAGAAATTTGGTCCTCGAAATTACCTGAACAATTCGGGGTACCGTTCCCTCATCTCTGACTCAAGTTTCCATGTCGCCTCCTCAACTTTGCTGTTCCTCCACAGCACTTTCACTAAGGCGATGGTCTTGTTCCTCAAAACCTTATCTTTTCGGTCAAGAATCTAAACCGGCTTCTCTTCGTAGGATAAATCCTGATCAAGCTCCAAATTCTCAAAACTTAAAACATGTGTTGAGTCCGACATATACTTCCGGAGCATAGATATGTGAAATACATCATGAACCCCCGATAGAGCTGGAGGCATCGCTAATCTGTAAGCTACCTCACCAACTCGTTCCAGTATCTCGAAGGGGCCAACAAACCTGGGGCTCAACTTACCCCGAACACCAAATCGTTTCACACCCCTCATGGGTGAAACCCTAAGGAACACATGATCACCCACCTGAAACTCCACGCTCCTGCGTCTCAGGTCTAAATAACTTTTCTGTCGACTCTGGGAGGCGAGCATACGTGCTCTAATCTTCTCAACTGCCTCATTGGTCCTTTGAACCATCTCTGGACCCAAATACTTTCTCTCGCCTGTCTCATCCCAATGAATAGGTGATCGACACTTTCTTCCATAAAGCATCTCGTACGGAGCCACACCAATAGTCGCTTGATAACTATTGTTGTACGAGAATTCGATTAAGGGAAGATACCTACTCCACGATCCCCCAAAGTCAAGCACACAGGCCCGCAACAGATCCTCCAATATCTGGATCGTCCTCTCAGACTGCCCATCCATCTGAGGATGATAAGCGGTACTAAACCGTAATCGCGTGCCCATGGCCTTCTGCAAACTCTCCCAGAACTTGGAAGTGAAGGTGGGGTCTCTGTCCGATACTATTGACCTCGGAGCCCCATGAAGTCGAACAACTTCCTTTACATACAACTCAGCGTACTGCTCCACAGTATAAGTTGTCCTAACAGGCAAGAAGTGGGCGGATTTAGTATACCTATCCACAATCACCCACACAGAGTCATGCTATCCCACAGTTCTCGGTAAACCAACCACAAAATCCATAGTAATATCTTCCCACTTTCACTCTGGGATCCCCAAAGGCTGCAACAATCCCGCTAGCCTCTGGTGCTCAGCCTTAATCTGTTGACAAGTTAAGCACTTAGCCACATAATCTACCACGTCCCTCTTCATACCCGACCACCAATATAAAACTTTCAAGTCCTGGTACATCTTCGTCGTACCCGGGTGCAAAGAATAGGGAGTGGTATGCGATTCATCCAAGATCTCTCGTCGGAGATCAGAATCCATCGGAACACAGATCCGACCCTTATACTTCAGTAATCCCGTCTCTGAAATGGAGAAGTCCTTTGTCGCTCCGACTAAAGCACTCTCTCTATGATCACGCAACAGAGAATCCTTCTCCTGCGCTTCCTTGATTCTCTCAAGGAGTGTAGACTGAAGAGTGATGTTGGCTAACTGACCAACCACCAACTCTATACCCGCCCCGGTCATCTCCTCAGCTAACTTACCGGATATCTGCCTCGAGCTAAATAACTGTCCTGGGCCTCTCCGACTCAATGCATCTGCCACAACATTAGCCTTCCCAGGATGATAAAGGATATCACAGTCATCATCCTTAACCAACTCCAGCCACCGCCTCTGTCGCATATTCAAGTCCTTCTGGGTAAAGAAATACTTTAGGCTCTTATGGTCAGTGTAAATCTCACAGTTCTCACCATAAAGTTTATGCCTCCAAATCTTAAGTGCAAACACCACTGCTGCTAACTCCAGGTCATGTGTAGGATACCTCAGCTCATACTCCTTTAACTGCCTTGATGCATAGGCTATCACCTTGCCAGCCTGCATCAGCACACACCCCAAACCCTGTCTAGATGCATCACAATAAACCACAAACTTTTCATTCTCTGTCGGCAAGCCAAGTACTGGCGCAGTGATCAATCGTCGCTTAAGTTCCTTAAAACTGTTCTCACATCTGTCCGTCCAAACATACCTGGTCTTCTTCTTTGTCAACTCTGTCAATGGCATAGCTATTCTGGAGAACCCCTCAACAAACCGTTGGTAGTACCCTGCCAAACCCAAAAAACTTCTCACCTCAGGAACACTACTCGGTCTAGGCCAATCCCTGACCGCCTCAATCTTACTTGGGTCAACCAGAATCCCCTCCTTACTAACGATATGGCCCAGAAATGTAACTTGTGGCAACCAAAACTCACACTTGCTGAACTTAGCGTACAAATTATGTTCCCTCAACCGTTGTAGTACCAATCGCAAATGTTGCACGTGTTCCATCTCTGTCTGAGAGTACACCAAGATATCGTCGATGAACACAATCACAAACTTGTCCAGATAGTCCTTGAAAACCCTATTCATCATGTCCATAAAAGCTGCTGGGGCATTGGTTAATCCAAAGGACATAACCAGGAATTCATAGTGTCCATACCTCGTTCGGAAAGCGGTCTTTGGTATGTCCTCCTCTTTAATCCTCAGCTGATGATAACCTGATCGAAGATCTATCTTGGAGAACACTGTTCTACCCTGTAGCTGATCAAACAAATCGTCGATCCTAGGCAATGGATACTTATTCTTGATGGTTAACTTATTCAATTCTCTGTAATCAATACACATCCTGAGGGATCCATCCTTCTTCTTAACGAACAATACCGGAGCACCCCATGGCGAGAAACTCGGTCTAATGAATCCTAAATCAAGTAACTCCTGCAACTGAATCTTCAACTCCTTTAACTCCGCTGGAGCCATTCTATAAGGTGTCCTGGATACTGGCTCCGCTCCTGGTATCAATTCTATAATGAAGTCAATCTCCCTCTGTGGTGGCAACCCTGGCAGATCCGCCGGAAACAACTCCGGAAACTCACACACCACCCTTGTCTCACCCGGTCCAACCGGCACCACCCTAGAAGTATCCACAACGCTCGCCAGGAATCCTATGCAACCTTCCCGCATCAGGTCCCTAGCCCTCAAGGCTGAAATCATTGGTACACGCGGTCCACTAACTGTCCCCACAAACACAAAGGGTACCTCCCCTTCCGGTTCAAAAGTCACCATCCTGCGCCTGCAGTCTATCGTTGCCCCATACTTGGATAGCCAATCCATTCCCAAGATTATGTCAAAATCATCCATCTCCAACTCAATCAAATCAACAAACAATTCCCTACCATCTACCTCCACAAGTAATGCCCTAATCCACTTCCTAGAGACTACCAACTCCCATGTTGGCAACAAAGTCTGGAATCCTCTAGCATACACACCACTAGGTCTACAAAGCTGATCTATCACCCTAGTAGATACAAACGAATGGGTAGCCCCAGAATCAAACAATGCAGAATACAAAGAACCAGCACTAGAGATCTGACCTGTCACCATTGAGGGGCTAGCCTCCGCCTCAGTCTGTGTCAAAGTGAACACCCTGGCAGGAGCTAGACTATCACTCTGCTTCTGCTCCTCCTTCTTTACTTGAGGGCAATCCCTCTTCAAATGACTGGCACTTCCACAAACAAAGCAAGCCCTGATCCTGCACTCACCCTGGTGTCGACGCCTGCACCATGGACACATAGGAAAACTCCTCCAACTATCACTGCCACCCTGACGGCCGGTGGTAGCACCCCGCACTCTCCTATCAGAACCAGGAGAAGTAAATGAATCTGGAACTCTCCTTTTCTGCTCACTGGGGCCACTGCCCCGACTGGTCCCAACAAAAGGAAGCACTGTCCTCCTGGCATCGCGCCTAACAGCGTTGTCCTTCCATATTTGATCCTCAGCCCTCTCAGCAGTAAGGGCCTTATCCACCGCTTGGCCATAAGTGGTAGTCGCTGGATCCAAGGTAATGTTCACGTCGCGGGCAATCATAACATTCAACCCCCGCACAAACCTATCCCTCCTAACCGTATCTGTCGGCACTAGATCTGGCGCAAATTTCGCCAATCTATCAAACTTGATTGTATACTCTGTTACTGTCAATCGATTCTGAGTTAGGTTGACAAATTCATCAACCTTCGCAGCTCGCACTGCCACACTGTAATATTTCTCATTAAAAACACTTTTAAACTCCTCCCATGTCATAACCGCAACATCCCTCCGCTGGCTCACCACATCCCACCAGATGCGAGCATCAGCCCCGAGCATATAGCTTACACAGTCAACCCTGTCATGTCCTTCGACCCTCATAAAATCCAAAACCACAGAGATCAAGTTCATCCACTGCTCTGCCAGCAATGGGTCCGAACCACCCTCAAAAGTAGGAGGTTGCTGCTTCCTGAACCTTTCATACAATGGTTCCAACCTATTCTCCAGAGTAGACTTAACAGGCATTGGCACTGCAGCCTGCTGCATTGGCAGCCCAGTAACCTGAGGCGGGGCCTGCTGCCTCATCTGTCGCAGCTCTTCCTCTGTTCTCTGCAGTCTGGCCTCCATTTCGGCCATAATCTGTTGCCCATTCTGTGGGGTAGGCGGAGGGTCCTGACCCTGGTTGTCATCCTCGGCCCTACTGCCGCAGAGTCTAGCTGATTGACGAGGCATCTCAACAAATATGCCTGCAACCATCGATGCCGCTCATTAGACAAGACAACAACATACAAAACCACCTCCCCAGGCACATCAGAAATCCACACAAAGCAGCTCATATAGCATATAACACACAACAGGCCATGCCCTAACATCACGCATATGTTAACTAATTCATCATGCTCTATACAAAACATACAGGCATACAGGGCATTTAAACACGTATTCAAGCATACCAACCAATCTTACCAACCAACCCTGAGTTAAGCCTGTCACTGACTGCGTGTGCACATGTTCGGTCAATCTCCAGAACCAATAACCTTGGCTCGCTCTGATACCAAGTTGTAACGCCCTACTCCCTTAGAGCCGTTACTAAGTGTGTTTAAAATCGTGCCTCAACTCGCTAATCGAGGTTTTAAATAAAAAACGTGTAACTAAGCCATAATTAAAAAGAAAATGTTGGAGAAAATAGATTTCATTGCTAATCATAAAAGTTTACACTTGGGATCCCAAAACAAAGTTTAGAAAATATTTACAACACAAAACTGATCAGAGTCGGCTAGACGACAAAACCTAGGTTCTTTACAAACATCTCCCAAAATCCCCTAGCTGTGGTAGCCAGGCTGGCCGGACATGTACACACCGCCTCACGCCAGCTGTGCTCATGGTTGGTTGATCTTCTCTTTACCCTTACCTGCACCACAGAGCATCTGTGAGCCGAAGCCCAGCAAGAAAACCCAAAATAGAAAACATATGCAAAATACAAGTCAAACATATAAACAGGCCACTAATGGCTAAACACATACGGCCTAGCCGCCCAGGCGTTTACCAAGCCCTAGGTTCGCGGACCACGCCGTGAGGATATCCCAGGTATCCTTTTAGGGACTCGCCCCGGCAACTCGCACCCCTCGTGCTCAACGCTGCTCCCGGCCCTTTGCCGTTCTCGGCCTTGCACTCAACGTGCCTGATGCCGTTTCCGACCCCACGCCGTTCCCGGCTCTTGCCGATCACACATATAATATCAACACAGTATAACAATAAGCACAGAATTCAAGCATAAACAAATAAAGAGCCATGCTCTACAACTCTAGTATATAGGGCTCGGCCCTGCATGTCATTTCCATTCAATATATTGGGCTCAGCCCTGCACATACGCTCTATGGAAACAGGGGTTTTCTTACCTGAGTTCCGAGCTACCTGAGCACCGATGCCCCGAGCACAGTCCGCTAACGTGAGCCTTGCCGGAACCCTAGTCACAACACATAACAATATCTGACCATTAAATTCCAACCCAACGAATAACCTCGAACCGTAACCCTAACCTCCGGGATCTTGAATTCTATCACTCCGAGTGATAAAATCCATCCCGAGCCTTCCCCTTAAAGTTCCCAAGTCAAAAATATCATTAAATTCCTCACTGACACTAAGGGTCGCGGCCCCTCCCCCTAGAGCCGCGGCTAGCCTCAAAACAGAGGCTAGCTTTCCACTGACCAACACGCGGGCCGCGGCGCGCCCGAATTCCTTCAGCCTCCCACGGCTGTGCGCGCATGCGGGCTGCGGCACACCCCTCCTAGGGCCGCGGCACTAACATCAAACCCAGAATTTCCATCAACTTTTTATCCCTTCTTCAAGCCAATTACCACCAAAACCAAACTAAGATTCCAAGCTTAACTACATGCAAACCTCTAAACCAGCAGAAAATTAAAGACTAGACCTTAGTGTTTAAAGCTTACCTTGCTGAGCTTAATCCCAGAATTTTAATCCTCAATCCCAAAGCTTCAAGCCCCTAGAGTTTCCCAGCAGAACCCCTTCAATTTTCCAAGCAATTCCTTTGAGTTTCTTCAAGTTTAGCCTTAGAGAGAATGAAAGAAAGAGACAAAAGCTATTTCTCAGCTCAAGGAAGATATGAGTCGGTTTCCCTCAGTTTCTGTACAGTTCTATTTTATTTATTTGTTTTATATGACTTAAGTCTAAAGGTTACCTCAAGGCTCGGGGTACCAAAACGTTCCCGAGGGCAAAAATGGTGAATTCCCCAAATATTCCCGCCTAAACATTCTATCCTCAAATATATCTCCAAATATTTATTTCTATGTCCCGATAATCCCATAACTCAACTAATACCAGAATTACCCCTCGACTCAACCCGAGTCCGAATCTCAACCCCGTTGTGACTCCCTGGCCCACTGCTCCCCAGGACTGTCTCGGATCGTGCTGTACAGACATATCACCCATATACAACATATATATTTCATTTATCACATTTAACTCAATTAACATGCATCATAATCATATATACACATAGATTCACATATAAGCATATCTAAACCACTTATTGCCCTCCAGGCACACTAATCAAGGCCCTAAGCCTGATTAGCAAATTCGGGTCGTTACAAATCACATGTTTAAAGAGTTGATCAATGTAAACATGGAGGTGTATGTTGACGATATGCTGGTTAAGTCGAAGAAGGTAGAAGAACACATTAGGGATCTGCAAGAGTGCTTCAACGTCTTGAATAAATATCAGATGAAGTTAAATCCCCTTAAATGTTCCTTCAGAGTTGGATCAAGGAAGTTTTTGGGATTTATAGTAAACTCACGAGGTATTAATCCCTAAAAGATCAAAGCCCTGGTTGATATGAAATCACCAACAAAGATAAAATATGTTCAAAGTTTAACCGGGAGAATTGCTGCTCTAAGTAGATTTATTTCTAAATCCACTGACAAGTGCATCCCATTTTTCAATCTACTTAGGGGCAATAAAAAATTTGAGTGGATGGAGGAGTGCGAGCAGGCTTTCCAGGCTCTAAAGTATCATATGTCGCAGCCACCGATCCTATCTAAGCTGGTTGAAAAAGAAACCTTGTTCATCTATTTGGCAGTCACAGAATATGCTGTTAGTGCTGTCTTGGTAAGAGAGGAGGAACATGTGCAAAAAGTTGTATATTATATAAGTAAAAGGCTAATAGGAGCAGAACTGCGGTATCCGCCCATTGAGAAATTAGCCTACTGCTTGATTTTAGCCTCCAGAAAGCTGCGACCATACTTCCAAGCTCACCCCATTGTAGTACTCACCGACCAGCCTCTACGGTAAGTCCTGCAGAAACCAGAAGTCGCTGGTCGATTATTGAAATAGGCAGTTGAACTTGGACAATTTGATATTTCTTATTCGCTGCGAGCAGCAGTAAAGGGACAAGCTCTACCAGACTTTGTCGCAGAGCTCACTGGGCTTCCAAGCAATGAACAAATAGAAGAGTCTGAGCCTCAAAGCCAAACTCCCTCTTGGAATTTGTTCACAGACGACTCTTCTAACGAGCACCACGCTGGAGCAGGTGTGATTTTGGTAACGCCTGAAGGACATCAATTCCACTGCGCAATCAAATTCGACTTCACAGCATCCAATAACGAAGCCAAGTACGAAGCGCTGCTCGCAGGATTAAGATTAGCCAGGGACATGAACATAAAGTCACTGGAAATCTATAGTGACTCCTAGTTCGGGGTTAATCAAATTACTGGAGATTATCAAGCCCAGGGTCTAAAGATGGTTGGTTATTTGAACAAAGCAAAGGATTTGCTGGCACAATTTGAAAAATACACTCTCCAACAAGTACCTCGCGACTAGAACTCAAACGATGATGCTTTGGCCAAATTAGCAAGTGCAAAGGATGCTGACACCTTGAATATAGTGCATGTTGAACGGCTGTCCGCACCAAGCATCAAGGCAGAAGAAACCTCTCTGGTAATTCAGGCAACATATACGTGGATGGCACCCTTCATTAAGTACTTGACGCATGGAGTACTGCCAACAGATAGAAACAAAGCAAGAGCCCTCCAGAGGCAGTCTGCTCGGTTTATCCTAGTTGACGAAATTTTATACAGAAGAGGGTACTCAATGCCACTCCTAAGGTGTGTCTCTAAAGAAAAGGCCAAAGAATTAATGTGAGAAGTCCATGAAGGTTTCTACGGGGATCACGCTGGGGGGCAGAGTTTATAAAAGAAGATCCTAAGGCAAGGATACTTCTGGCCAACAATGAATGAAGACTCTATGGATTTTGTTCGAAAATGTGATAAGTGTCAGAGATTCTCCAAGATTCCACGAGCAGCCCCTAATGAGCTGAAGCAGATGCAAAGCTCGTGGCCATTCATAGTGTGAGGCATAGATTTGATTGGGTCTTTGCCCACAAGAAACGGCAACATCAAGTATGTTGTGGTTTCTATTGACTACTTCACGAAGTGGGCCGAAGCTGAGCCACTTGCAACCATAACAACCAAGAAAGTGCTGGATTTTGTAGTCAAGAACATAGTGTGTCGCTATGGATTGCCAAGAAAAATTGTCTCAGACAACGACACATAGTTTGATAGTGATCTATTCACGAATTTTTGCGAACGACATGGGATTATCAAAAGCTTTTCTTTAGTAGCTCATCCACAAGCAAACAGACAAGTTGAGGCTGTCAACAAGACACTAAAAGATACCCTGAAGAAAAGGCTTGAAGAGGCGAAGGGGGCATGGCCAGAGCAGTTGCTTGAAGTTCTCTGGTCGTATAGAACATCCCATCGAACAACAACAGGTCGTACTCCATTTTCCTTGGCTTATGTTTCCTATTGAATTAGATTTGCCATCGCATCAAAGGATGGCATACGATCAAGACGCCAATAGTCAGTTATTGATGGAATCTTTGGATTTGGTCGATGAAAGGCGCGAGCAAGCCCAACTCCGAGTAGCAGCTTACAAGCAAAAGGTCGCCTGGTATTTCAACTCTAAAGTACATGAAATAAAGTTTAATGTAGGAGATTTGGTACTTAGAAGAGTTTTTCTTAACACCCGCGATCAAGCTGCTGGAGTGCTTGGACCTAACTGGGAAGGACCATACCACATTGAAGAGGTCCTTCAACCAGGCACTTATAAACTTGCTCGCTTAAATGGAGATCTCATTCCTCACTATTGGAATGGAGAGCACCTGCGCAAGTACTACCAATACACAATTCTTCTTAAAGAATTGGCTTGTATTAATTTTACTTTTTACAAGTTTATGAACAAGGGTTAGTCAATCATGTGACTGATCGCTTATAAGTGTAACATCAAATTTTTTATCACTCGTACAGACACGATTGTCCATTTATTATGAGAAATAAAAGGGACTGTGTGCAGCCAGTCAATCTTGCCAATTATTGTATTTATTACAAGTATTTGCTCATTACGTGTGTTGTTTTGCTATATTATCATTTTTTATAAATATCTATTATGAGCAATAATGTTCGAATAGGTCTTGGTCAAGGCAAGTGACTGAGGACCCAAAGCTCCTCAGTCACTTGGGGGGAATATAAGGTATCTAGTAAGCAAAGCATATCCACAAGCATATGTAAACACACAAGCAAAATAAGTGAAAGCATACTACTGTGTTAGAGTATTTTTCAAAATTTTGTTAAATCAAAACAAAGTGTTATGCTAAGTTTGGTCATGCGAATAGATGTTATAATAAAATACAAATATTATAATATCAAAAGAGAAATCCTTTACACTGCGATCAGTTACTGCTCGGATGTAATTGTTAGCTAAAAGGAAAAGTTGCCCGTGCAGCAAAAAAATATATTGTCTTGACACTACGAGCCGAGGTCCGTGTGTCCCAAAATACAAATTTAAAAATGAAAGGAGTTATGAAGCAGGAGGATCTTGAGGAATTTGCTGCTCGACGGATGCCCCAATTTCTTCGTCTGCGCCATTGATGCATGTAGCCAAAGAGATTTTAGGGGAGGTTGGAACTTTCGCTCTCTCCTCCTCTTCAAGGCGGGCCAGACACCTGTTTATCTCAGACTGCCTTATATGCTCTGATAGATAGCTGAAGTTCGCCCCGCGGTTATACTTCCAGAATGTATAAAAGCATCCTAAGGTGGCTCTCTTGTACCTCTCCAGGTTACTGGAATTGGTCTCCTCAAGCTCTTTGATGCATTCCTCCAACCCCTCAGTCTCCTTTTTGCTGATGACTAGATCATCTTGAAGCTTAGAGGCTTCTTTAAAATTAAGCAAAGAAGCCTCATTGTACTTCTCTGTAGTTTCGATGGCTTTGATCAAAGTAGCCTGGTGTTGTTTCAGATTTTCGGCCAGTTTGGTCTTTTGTTTGAGCAACTCAGCATTTTTCTTCTCAGTTGCCTCGAGCTGCTCGGTGTATTTCGCCTCAACCATCTTAAGCTCCTCAGGGTGTCTGTCCTCAAACGCTTTAAGCTCCTCAGTGTGTCTGTCCTCGGACGCTTTAAGCTGCTCACCAAGTCTCTTCTCATATTGAGCAATCAGGGCTCCTGAGTGGCGCCAGCTAGCACTCATGGTTAGAACTCCCTGCGATTAGAGAAAAGATAAATTTGTTAGAGGAAATAAAATGACAAGATAAACAAACAAATCTCAGCAAAAAATGACAACTTACGCTGAGCACTTCGTTCAACGCACGGTTGATGATCTGATCGACTTCCATGGAGTTGGTATCGACGATGGCCTCTCGGCAGCGTCGATGCCTCGATAGCTTAGTCAGCCTATCTTTGGCCGAACTAAGCACAGTGTTTGTCAAAGCTTCTCCTGTCTGATCAGGAGGTGTCTGGTCAGCAGGAGCTGGAGGAGGTTGGTTAACAGGCGCTGGAGGACGTGTCTGGTCGACAGGGGCTGGCGAAGACGTCTGCTCAAAGGGAGCTGGAGGAGGTGTTGTTTCCTTGAAAGGAACTTGTATTGGAGGATCTGTGGTCCGAGTCTTTTTTGTCGGAGGGTTGCTGCTGCTTTCTCCGCGATGTTGCCTGCTCCCTTTTTTTCTTGCTCGGAGGAGCAGCGGGTTCAGGTTCGCTGTACAGGTCGAATAGATCTTCAGCTGACATGACTGCAAATTAGAAGTGAACGGTCAGAAAATATAGATGAAGAAATCTACTAGATCAAGGAAATAAGACCAATGAAATTACAAGTAAAATACTCAAGCTACATCTACTGGTCACTACATTATTTATTGTATTACTACTACACTCACTCACTTCCTTGAAGAAGTCTGAATTTAAAGTAGGCATGTATTTAAAGTTTCTGTCTTCGTCAAATAAATGGCAGGGAATGGGCAAACTGTCTAAGAGTGAGAAGTCAGTACAGTTCTCATCTGAAGATTCAAGAATAGGCTCGGGGTGTTTAGAAACCTTCTACTTGCCCTTTCCTGGTGGAACAGGGGCAGCAGCTGCTCGCGGGGTACTGGAGGGTTCCCTGATGGTCACTCCTGTTATCCTCCTCCTTAGAGGTTGTGCACGTATTGGTGCTGCTCGAGAACTTCTCCACCAGTAGCGCTCCATGTAGTTGATTCTCTCACATCCTGGTGAGGTGCCAGAAGGCCAACCAGCCTTAGATTGGTCTCCGTGACCAGCTCTTTGACGCTTTTTTCTATATTGGTCATGCTGGCCAGGGATGTTGCTCGTATCTCCATTTCTGGAGTAGGAGCTGGTCGACGTCATGGACCTGAATGACACCAAAGTTCTAAGGAATGTGCAGAAAAGCTAAAGGGAATTAAACGACCAGTGAATAAATAATTTACCTCCTTCAGTGAAGGCTAGATTGTTGGTGACTAGGTCCGGTGTTAAAAAGTACTCCTGGAAATACTTTCCCACGTTGGACTTGTGGGTGATCTCACTCAGAAAAGTTCGAGCAAATTCCTGGTGGTAAAAGTGGAAGAACCCTGTGTTGTTGTGATTGGGGTTGGACTTGAGATCAAACAAATAATTGATCTCATATGGCGTAGGAACGGGCCACTTCTTATGGCTGTATAGGATATAGAGAGCAGAGAGCACTCTATATCCATTTGGGGTGATTTGGAAGGGAGCGACCTCAAATAGTTGGCCACCCCCTGGAAAAATGGATGAAGAGGCAAGGTTTCCCCTACCTTAATGTGATATCTCAACCAGGAGCTGAAGGTGCCCCCAGGCAGGTTTGCCCACTGGTCGATTGTAGGCTTGATTAGGGTTATCCCAGGAAGTTCGTACTTCTTGAGATAATTCCCTACCATCCTAGCTGTAATGTTGATAGGAGGTACTACGTACCATTTGACTTTTGGTCGAAGGACGTCCCGAGGTTGGGCTTTTGTTTGGATTTTTGGCTGGGAAGTGTTTTCGGGTTGAGGGCTGGTCGAAGGATTTTTAGCCCGAGGAGCAGGCTGTTTGGCTAGAGGAGTGGTTGTTTTCTTTTTCTTTTGAGCAATGGATTTTACGTGACCCATGTTGGCTGGGGTGGTCGAAGATCTATTTGAAGGGTTATGAGAAAAAGGAATTTTCGGGATTAGCAGCAACGACTGTTCTTGATCTTCGAGTAACTATGCGAGTAAGTCATCGTTGATCGGCCTCTCACCTCCCCACAGGTGCGAACAGACCAAGACCAAGAAAGTGGAAAAGTTTGAATAACGTTGCTCGTGTATAAAAGTTAAGCTTTTATACGACCAACAAAATTCTAACAAAAACACAAAATTCTATGCGAACAGTTTAGAAAATGGATTAAAAAGCATAAATGGAAAAACTTTTTGACTTTGTAAAAGGGAGGGAAAAACCTAGTTTTTTCTAAGTGCTTAAAAATCGAATTTGTACTTCGATTTTATGCCCTAAATCAATAATCCTAACTCTTAAACCAATTCCTAAGCCTCATGTAGTGTTTTTTCCTTATCCTATTGTGCTCATATCTACGTACCCATTTACCCCAAATTGGTTTTTCAAGAACATTCAAGAACTCAAAGTCCGAAACAAACTACAAACTAAACATAGCATGACATCTCAACGATGGAGAAGTTTGAGGAACTTACGTGGATAAAGATTAGTGCAAACTTCTGAGATGATGAATGGCTGGGCAGAAACTTCGTGGATCGTTGGAATCGTTTGGGTATTCTGGGTTCTGAGTGTTTTGTTCTTCAGTGTTCTTGAGGAAAGATAGAAAGTAAAAGGTAAAAAGTAAATGTGAAGAGTTATATATATATATTGGTTGAAGCACGATTATTGAGGTGATGATGGGGGGTTATTTTTTGAGGCATGGAAAAATGTAATAGTCGTTAAACCACTTTTTGGGAAACTACAAAGATATGATTGGTTGCCTTTTTCGAGAAGGCATGGACGGCACTGACAGATTTGACAAGACATACAGAAGGTCTGTTGATTAAGTTTACTTTATGCTGGTCACAGTAAAATAAACTTAGGGAGCAAATGTTTACCCAAAAACGGCCTTTGATGACGTGGCAGGATTGGTTCACATGTGGTAGGCACATGACGACTTTTAGTGAGTGTATCCTGCTCAGCCATCGACCAGAAAATTATTGGTTTACCAAGCATCATACTTACATACGACCAGCTTGGTCGTATACATTCATTTATCTCCTTTATTTATGCAATTCTGTAATTATACATTGATTGTAATTTCTATTATTACCTAGATACACAATTCTTAATTGTAATTAAGGCCCATTGGCCCATGTAATCTTCTTTAGCCTATAAATACGAATCAAAAGGCTCAAGGGAGGGGACTTTTGGATCTTTGAATCCTGAGAGAAAATTATAGTGTGATTATTCACCGAATTTGTAATTCTCCCATGGCTTGTGAAACTCGTGAACCCTGGTTCATTGATCACAGTATTGGGACTCTACATCAATAAGAACACTAAGTGGTCGTAGGTCATTACCATCTAATTGGGGCTGAACCACTATAAATCGTTTGTGTCATTTACTTTTCCATTTGAATTTCTTCTTGTTTTCATCTCATTTTATATCGTTTATCTGACTCCGTATCGTTGACCAATTTGAGGGTCAACAGATATATTTTACTAAAACATTAAATTGTACATGGGATCCCATAAAAGTGTTTACAAAGTTGTTTACAATCCAAAATGGTCACTACAGTTCAAAAGTTACAATCCGCCGACCTAAGCGACAAAAGTAGGGTTAAACCCTAGTTCCCCTAAGAAACACCTTGGCTGTGGTGGTCAAGCGGTCGCATATGTACACATCACCAACTAAGCTCTCCACTCAAGGTTGGGTAAGCTTTTCTTTCCCTTTACCTGCACCATATAGCATTAAATGACATTTAATCATTCTGGGGTCCTGTACCTTGAATTGTTGACTATTAAGTCGTTTTGGGGACCTGCGCCCTAAACAGATGACTAATAAGTCTCTCTAGGGTCATGCGTCCTGAATAGATGACTAATAAGTCTCTCTGGGGTCCTGCACCCTGAATAGATGACTAATAAGTCTCTCTAGGGTCCTGTGCCCTAAGCCATGTGACTATCAAGTCACCTGAGCCTTTTTAGCTCTGGCTGTGAGTAAATAGTCATAGACTAGCCAAGCGCTTTAGTTTTCTTCGGCCAATAGGTCGGTCAAGCATTTAATGCTCATGTTGATTAGATCTAATCATTTCGGCATGCGTTAAAAATGCTAATGCCGCTCTTGACTCATAAGTCAATTCCATACGACCAGTGCTCAGTACTATTGCCGATCATGACTGATAAGTCAGAGCTTCACGACCAGTACTAAACACCATTGTCGTTTCTGAATAATAAGTTAGCGCCATTCACAAGTAAGCAATGCTGTCAGGCATTTACATTGCAACCAATGTCCATATATAGAGCATACAACATGCCTCATCAATAATCATGTATTTCACATACTGGCTGCAGTTTTCTTACCTCAAACTTGAGCGTAAAATAAATAAAGAACGACCATTGAGAATGATCCTGTCCTTAAGCCCTTAGCGGTCACCTAATCATAACCAAATATGAAATCTCATTAATAAAATGAGTAATAAAATGTTCATGGACTAAAACCCAACTCTCGGGACCTCGAATCCTACTAAAACGGTTGGTAGATTCAATCTCGAGCCTTAAGGTTCGAAAACCCGCGCTCAAAACTGACTAAAACCCAACATGGAACAAAGAGGACAAGCAAGCCACGACCTGCCCCCCAAGGGTCGCGGTGCGTCCCCAAGATAGAGAGCCCCCTGTCTGGGTGCCAGGGGTGGGCCGCGACTCACCCTTGAGGGTCGCGGCGCACCTACCAGACACATGTTCTAAGTTGGAGATGTAGCTTATAGATTGGTGATGCCACCAACCTTATCAGGGGTTCATGATGTGTTTCACGTGTCCATGCTCTGGAAGTATGTGTCTGATTCGATGCATGTTCTGAGTTATGAGAATTTGGAGCTGGATCAGGATTTGTCTTATGAGGAGAAGCCAGTTCAGATTCTCGACTAGAAGGATAAAGTCTTGCGGAGCAAGACCATCGCCTTGGTAAAAGTGTTGTGGAGGAACAGCAAAGTCGAGGAGGTGACATGGGAACTGGAATCAGAGATGCGGGAGTGGTATCCCGAGTTATTCAGGTAATTTCGAGGATGAAATTTCTGTAAGGAGGGGATAGTTGTAATGACCAAAATTTGCTAATAAGGCTTTGCGCCTTGATTAGCGTGCTTGGAGGGCAATAAGTGATTTATTGTTATAATACGTGAATTTGTGTGAATATATGATTAGAGATGCATGTTTAGGTGAATTAAATATGCATGTGGCCCCGTCTAGTTATTAGGGGCATGGTTGTAATTTTAGCCCATTGAGGGCATAAATGTGATATATCTGTGTTGCATGATCTGATACATTCCTAGGGAGCGATTAGCTAGAAAGTCACAACGAGGTCGAAAATCCGACTCGGGACGAGTTGAGGGGCATCTCGGGTATTAGACATTTTATGGGGTTATCGGGTTATGGAAATAAATATTTGGAGATATATTTGAGGTTATAATGCCTAGGAGGGAATATTGGGGAAATTTACCATTTTGCCATTCGGGATGTTTTTGGTACCCCGACCTTTGAGGTAACCTTAGAAGCTTAAGTTGAATAAAACAAAGTTAAGGAAACACTCAGAACTTAGGAACTGACCCACCCACTCTATCTCTCTCTCTCTCTCTCTCTCTCTCATCTTCTTCCTTGGGAGCTTGGAGGTTCTTTTTGTGAAAACTACTTGGAAACTAAGAATCAAGTTAGCACTTTGGAGGCTAGGAGCTTGGAGCTTAGAGAACTGATTAGGGGATTCACTTCAGCTTAAGGTAAGCTTTAATCTCAATGAATTTTATTGAGCAACTGCTGGTTTTTCTTAGTGTATGCATGTGTGTTGAGTGAAGAATTGACTTTGAGTTTGATAAGGTTTTTGGCTTGAGTTCTTGTTGGGTTATGTTGCTGAATCTATAGTATAACCTCTGTGATGATTAGTTTGGATTGTTGGCTTGATTTTGGGGTTAATTGGATTGGTTTTTTAGGTAAAACTGGTGAGTTTTTCTGGGCTCGAGGGGTCGGGCCGCGGCGCTGTTCTTGCTGAGCTGCGGCCCCTTAGAACACCTGAGCGTCTGGAATTGGAGGTGCGCCGCGACGCCCTTCAGGAAGGGCCGCGGCGCGTGTAGGCTGATTTGAGGCAGGGCCTCGGGTTGAGCTGGGGGCCACGGCATGAGTTCCTAGGGTCGCGACGCTTAGTGAATTTTTGGGTTCTAAAGAGGTTTTAGGCTCGGGAATTCAATAGTTAAGGCTTGGGATGGATTTTATCACCCGGATTGATAGGATTCAATGTTCCAGAGACTAGAATTATGACCTAAAGCTATTCAATGGATTAGAACTTGATGGGTGGAATTCGTTAATGCGTTGTGACTAGGGTTTCGGCGAGGCTCGGACTAGGGGATTGTACTCGGGACAGCGGTACTTGGAAAGCTTGGGACACAGGTAAGAAAACTATTATTCCCATAGAGTTAGAGTTGCAGGGCATGTCCCTTAATGGTTGAGTTGCAGGGCGTGGCCCTTTGATTGAATTTATATGTGTTTAAGTATCTGTTTAGTTATATTATGTGTACATATAAATGAATGAACGGCGATGGCTGGGAACGGAGAAGGCCGAGAACGGCAAGGTGCCGGGAGCAGCCTTTAGCACGCGAAGTGCGAGTTGCCAGGGCGAGACCCCAAAGGATACCTGGGATATCCTCACGGTGCGGACCACGAACCCAGGGCCTGGTAAAGCGCCTGGGACAGCATGGACGTACGTGTATAGCCTGATGATGGGTTGTTTATATGTTAACTGTTTGATATGCATAAATTATCTGCTTGTGAGGGTTTTCTTGCTGGGCTTCGGCTCACGGGTGCTCTATGGTGCAGGTAAAGGCAAGGGGAAAGTCGGCCAACCTTGAGTATGGTGAGCGTGATGAGCGGCGCGTACATGTCTGGTCTGCTTGGCTGCCACAGCCAGGGGTACCTTTGGGGGATGATTGTACTAAACTTAAATTTTGTCGTTTAGTCGACTCTGGTTATATTTTTTAATTGTAAATATTTCTAAACAGTATTTTTTTGGGATCCCAAATGTTAAACGCTTTATAATTTCCAATGAAAGGTTTATTTTCAAGTTTATGACTCTGATTATGGTTTAATTACACTTTTGTCCTAAAACCTCGATTAGCGAGTTAATTGCATATTTTAAACTCACTTAGTAACGGCTCTAAGGCAGTAGGGCGTTACATCAATCATCACCACAACATTATCAATAGTTTAACAACAAAACCCATGCTTTAAATCACTAAAAACATCATCAGACACTCACTTCTAAAATCAAACTCTAAAGCTAAAAGAATAACCTTAAAAACAGAGTAAAACCAAAGATTTAAACTTAGAATCTTTACCTCAAATATGGATTGAAACCATTTCAATTGTTGAACACACTTCTAAGCCCTCAATCCTCAAATCCTTAAGCTTCAATTATCCAACCTTGCCATAAACACCAAACCGAGACAGAGAGAAAAGTAATCGAGAGTGAGAGAGAAGGGAAAACTCTATTTTTCTGCCTATTTCACTCCATAGCCTTCCATTGGCTGAACTTATCTAATGGTCTAAATGACCAAATTGCCCCTAGGGCCATTCTAATCTCTCAAAGCCAGCCACCCAAGGGCATAATTGTCATTTCCTACCTACCCCGATAATCATAATTAACGTCCTATAATTCCCATTACTCTCAATATCATCAAATAATTAATAAATCATATCCCATTACCCGCTCATTTCTGGTAATGTACTAAACGTCAATTTACCCCTAGGCTCACCCCGAGCCCGATAATTAACCTCGTTATGACCAGACCGCTAACTTGCATCCTAGGATCGTCTCATGCAGAATAGCTCAAACATATCTACATAATAATGTGGTCTCACCCATATATCACATATATGCACATAAATATACAAATACGCCCTCAACGACCAAAATTACGAAAATTCCCTTCTAATAAGAAGTGGGCCCACATGCATGCAATTATCATCATATAATAATATAACTCACATAATTATGCATATAATCACATAATCGCATATAAAATCAATTATGGCCCTCCTGGCCTCCTAGTCCAGGCACTAAGCCACATTAGGGAATTTGGGGCATTACAACTATCCCCTCCTTACAGAAATTTCGTCCTCAAAATTTACCTAAAATACTCGGGATACTGACTCTGCATATCTGACTCCAACTCCCAGGTCGCTTCCTCGACCTTGCTATTCCTCCATAATACCTTAACCAAAGGTATTGTTTTATTCCTCAGGACCTTGTCCTTTATGTCTAGTATCTGGACTGGCTGATCCTCATAGGAGAGATCTGCCTCAAGCTCCAGATTCTCGTAACTCAATACATGAGACACATCTGATATATACCTCCGAAAAGCTAAAATATGAAATACATTATGCACGACCGATAATGCCGGTGGTAAATTCAACCTATAGGCCACCTAACTAATCTCCTCTAGGATCTCAAATGGACCTACAAATCTAGGGCTCAGCTTGCCCTTCTTCCCAAATCTTCTCACCCATTTCCATGGTGAGACTCTAAGGAAGACATAGTCTCCCACTTGGAACTACACGTTCCTACATTTAGGATCAGCACAACTTTTCTGTATGCTTTGAGAAGCGAGCATCCGACCTCTAATCTTCTGAATGGACTCATTGGTCCTCTGAACTGCCTCAAGACCTAAGTATCTCCTTTCTCCTGTCTTATCCCGATGAATGGGAGATCTGCATTTCCTACCATACAACATCTCATAAGGAGCCACCCTAATGGTCGACTGATAGTTGTTGTTGTAGGAAAACTCTATCAAAGGTAGATACTTACTCCAGGACCCACCAAAGTCCAGCACACATGCACGCAACATGTCCTTTAATATCTGGATCGTCCTCTTAGATTGTCCATCTGTCTGAGGATGATAAGCAGTACTGAACTTCAACTGTGTACCCATGGCCCTCTGCAAACTTCCCCATAACTTGGCAGAGAATGTGGGGTCCCGATCTGACACGATCGACCTTGGTGCCCCATGAAGGCACACAATCTCTTTCACATAGAGATCTGCGTACTGGTTAACTGTATAAGTAGTCCTCACTGGTAAGAAGTGAACTAACTTGGTGTATCGAACCACAATAACCCACACAGAATCATGTTGACCCATAGTCCTGGGTAACCCCACCACGAAATCCATCGTGATGTCCTCCCATTTCCACTCTAGGATGTCTAGAGGCTGAAATAGCCCTACTGGTCTCTGATGCTCAGCCTTGACCTATTAACATGTCAAGCACTTAGCCACATACCCTGCCACATCCCTCTTCATCTCAGGCCACCAATACAACGATCTCACATCCTAATACATCTTTGTGGTGCCTGGATGCACAGAGTAAGGAGTAGTATGAGATTCATCTAGAATCTCCCGCCTCATAGCAGTGTCCATCGAAACACATATCCGGCATTTGTATCTTAGCAAGTCCATTTCTGACACTGTATAATCTATGGATACTCCAGCTAAAACATCCTCTCTAATCTTGGTGAGCTATGGATCACCCAACTGACCTTCCTTTATTCTCTCCAACAGCGTAGACTGTAGTGTAATGTTGGACAACTTGCCTACCAGCAACTCTATGCCAGCTCTGGCCATATCCTCTGCCAACTCTCTGGATATCAGCCTTGCACTAAAAATCTGTCCCGGACCCTTCCGGCTTAAAGCATCAGCCACCACGTGGGCCTTTCCTGTATGATACAAGATTTCACAATCATAATCTTTTACTAACTCCAACCAATGCCTTTGTCTCATGTTTAGATATTTTTGTGTGAAAAAGTACTTCAAGATCTTGTGGTCAGTGTAAATCTCACACTTCTCCCCATAAATATAATGTCTCCATACCTTTAATGCAAAGACCACTGCTGCTAACTCTAAATCATGAGTGGGATATCTCTATTCATATTCTTTCAACTGATGTGAAGCATAAGCAATCACCTCCCCTGACTGCATAGAACACAACCCAAACCCTAATGTGAGGCATCACAGTATATCACAAACTTCTCCTGATCTGTTGGAAGACTTAGAACTGGAGATGTAATTAACCTCTGCTTCAATTCCTAGAAGTTGTTCTCTCACTTATCTAACCATACATATCTCTGATTCTTGCGTGTCTTTCAGTCAATGAAGTGGAAATATTTGAGAACCCTCCACAAATGCCTGTAATAATCTGCCAACCCAAGGAAACTTCTAACCTATGAAGCATTCTATGGCCTTGGCCAATCCTTGTTCGCCTCAATCTTGGATGGGTCCACCTTAATCCCCTCCTTATTAACAATGTGCCCAAGGAAAGTTACCTGAGATAACTAGAACTCACACTTCTTGAATTTTGTAAACAATTTGTGCTCCCTCAGTCTCTATAGAACCAACATTAGATGCTGCTCATGTTCTGACTCTGAATGAGAATAAACCAGAATATCATCGTTGAAGACGATCACAAACTGGTCCAAATAATCCTTGAACACTCTGTTCATTAAATCCATAAAAGCAGTTGGGGGATTAGTCAACCCAAAGGACATGACTAAGAACTCATAATGCCCATATCTGGTGTGAAAAGCAGTCTTCGGTATGTCTCCCTCCTTGACCATCAACTAATGATAACCAGATCGAAGGTCCATCTTTGAGAATACATTTTTACCTTGCAACTGATCAAACAGATCATCTATCCTTGGCAGAGGATACTTGTTCTTAATTATTAACTTATTCAGTTCTCTGTAATCAATACACTTCCTCAAATAACCATATTTCTTCTTCACAAATAGAATTGGCGCACCCCACGGTGAGAAACTAGGTCTGATAAAACCTAAATCCAACAGCTCTTGCATCTGTACCTTCAGTTCTTTTATTTCTGCTGGAGCCATTCTATAAGGTACTTTAGACACTGGCTCCGTCCCTGGTGCTAGTTCAATCACAAATTCAATCTTTCTGTGTGGTGGCAACCCTGGTAAATCTTCTGGAAACACATCCAGAAACTCATAGAGTAGTCTAGTCTCCTCTGGTCCCATTGGCATGGCCTGAATGGTATCAATCACACTGGCTAAGAATCCTATGCAACCTCCTTGCAATAGATCTCTAGCCCTCAGAACAAATATCATAGGTATACGGGGTCCATGCATAGTGCCAACAAACATAAAAGGATCCTCACCTTCAGGCTCAAAGGTTACCATTTTCCTTCTACAATCTATGGTTGCCCCATACTTCACTAACCAATACATACCCATAATCATGTCAAAGTAGGTCATAACCAATTCTATCAAATCAACTGATAACTCCTTGCCTTCCACTGTCACTGGCAATGATCTGACCCATCTTCTGTTAGGAATGAGTTTCCTAATACGCAGCGAAACGGTGGTGGGGTTGGCCCAGTGTACAACAAAATTTTTGTAACATATTTAAACTACCTTTAAATATGTGGATCCATTAATATACATACATTAATCATAAGCGAGAAAAAAGAATAGAAAACATACCTCTTGCTACCTATCAAGTGTCATTGCTATCTTTTCGTAATTTGAACGAACTTCCTATCCAAGCTACTCCCAGGTACTCACACCAAGATCTTCCATAACGTTCTCTACACCTCAAGAAGTGTGTGGGCACTTAGCGAATAAAGGATAGTTAATTTCTGATTCTACTTGATGTACTAAATACATGAGATCAAGATAATATGCCTGAGATTGATTCTTTATTTTTTTCAGGGAGAGATTGAAAAGTATAGAAAAGTATCGTTCTTTTCTTTTAGAGCAAATAATAGAGTGTCTTATTATTTTCTGATAAGTCTAACTTAAATAGAAAATATATAAATTTAAAAAATAAATCTGTAACTAATTTATAATTTATCTTTTAATTAATTAATTATCTCGTTAATGAAAATATCCAAAAACTAACTTTTGAATTTTCCATTAATTAATTAATTAATTAAATAAAATTAAAAAATCTATCCCTGAAAAATGTGTAGTACACGCCACACACAGTCCATGGACTATGTGTCGTGTACCACCCTATATTTTAAGGATATTTAATTTTTTTCATAATTATTTAATTATTTATTCAAATTACCTTATGATATAAAAATTAAACAACCTGATAATTAATTCAAATTTGAATTAATTAATTATCTTTTTAACTAATTATCAAATATAATTAATTATTTGAATAAATATTAATCTTTTAAATTCAAATCTAATTTGAACTTATCAGATTATTATCTCCCACTCAAATAAATATATTTAATTAATTCTACCAATTAATTAAAATCAATTTAAATTAAATAATAATTTTGAAATTAAATATTTAATTTATTATAATTTTGAAAATTATAATTAATTAATTATTTAATATAATTTTGAAAATAAATTTAATTATTTAATATAATTTCAAAAATTACATAATAATTAAATATTAATTAATTTTGTTAATTACAACTAATTTGTAATTAATTAATTAATCATTATTGTCACATAATTGCATATTTGGCCCCGAAGAACAAATTTCTTCTTAAATATGTCTTTTAAGCATTTTTCCTTTTATATCAACTATTGCCTTGAATAGTGTTGATAAAGCCAATGTGGGGACCTATGGACCTATAATTCCAAACTCCAATAAATTTGAGATTATTAATTAAACTCTTTAATTAAATAATCTTAATTTATTAATCTCATGATTACTCTACTATAAATATGAGACTGCACTTTTGTAATTATAGATATTTTATTTACTGAGTACTTTATAATAATAAAGCGTCCATTGATATAATCATTACATACAAATTAACCCTCTAACAATGGTTCATAATTAACCAGGAATAAAATTACTGTTTTACACTTTTAATTATATCTTGTTTCCTTAAGTACCATTGACTTTACTAGTGAAGGTTAATTCATACTAAATTATGAATTTGAGCTCAATAACCTTTCAACCCCAAAAGTCAACCCTTAAGAGAACCATTATTCAATCTCTTACGATATGGTATAGATTACGTATCTGTATACTATGTCCCCAACCATTTACATTAATGAGTTCCCAAAACAAAAGTTTCTAGCCTGATCATTCTGACAGACCCTAACGAGTGAATCAAAGAACCCATATAACATAAACAAGAGTTCATAGTAACTTCAGGATTAAGATTTGTTGGGTTTTATGCCCTTATAAAACCATGTCAGACATGTAGCACGATTTCATATTATCAATAAAAGTAGTAGAAATCATTTAGTTTGACAACCGTGTTGCTTGCTTGTTTTATTACATGGTTATTGAAATAATACAAACATTTATAAAATCCCGAACATATGGATAATTGCAATTATAGTGACTATGTCACAGTGGATTATAGTTGCAATTATATGGTCAAAAGAACGAGTCCTAAGATTAGATCAGTGCATTGGATTTTCACTGATTAGGCAATCTGGGATATGATCTACTTACACATTTAGGGTGTGATGTCTTGTCCAAGGCATCGACCAAGTAGATAAGATCGGATGTATTTAGTTACATCGGAATAGGACCGATATTGATGATTGATTGATAAATAAGTATCGTTGTTATCAAATCTAATCAATGTCACAACGTTGACCATATATTAAGTCGATCTTAATTCTAAGTGATAATATTCTGCTAATTATATTATTTAAATCTTTTGACTTGTTCGTTACCAGCTTACCCTACGGTCTAGCCCATACTTACATCTTGGAGATTTATTAGTGTAATTGAGTGGGAGTATTATTCATAGATACGAAATCTATAACTTCTGTATGAGAAGTGAAAATATGATTTCCTTAATTTCTTTGTTCAAAAGGTTAAATGATTGAGATATCATTTCACAGAAATATCATTTATAAGGAACTTAGTGGGAGTTAAGGATAAAATACTGATGAGGGGTAAAACGGTAATTTGCACCCAGCTCGTTAGTAAGTCATCGATAGAGGATTGACTGATCGTAATGGTTATAACAATGGATAACGTATTTATGGTTTTGAAAATACGTTCTATGAATTCAAGAGTTCAATTCCGAGTCTATAGTGGAGTCACGAGGAATTAATAAAGTAGTTAAATTATTCGTAAATAAATTCACGGTAACTTGTTGGAGCTTGATTTCATGGATCTATGGTTCCCGCATCACCTTTGAGTAAATCATCTAGAATGTCTCAATTAATTGATTTAATTTTCAATTAGGATTTTTAAAGTTGACTAGGTCAATTTGGGAAAATTTACAGAGATATGAGATTTAGAGAATAAAAGAAAATCTTTGGGTAAATTTATTAATATTGATAAATTGGTATCAATATAAATAAATAATATTAAATCAAGTTTCAAATTATAATTAGTTAATTTGAATAAGGATTTAATTAATTAATTAAAAATAAATAAATAAATAAAAGGTTTTGAATTTAGGCCCAGTTGGGATTTAAATTCAAAACAAAAAGATTGGGCCCAAGTCCATTTATGGTAGCCCAAGGCTTTTATTTTTGTTTATTATTTTTAATTAATTTAAATTTAAATAAATCTCATTAAGTTGCCTATATAAGGAATATGATATCTAGGGTTTTCATAAGCAAGTGAGTTTTAGTTGAATGGTAAGGGAAAACCTAGACAGTCTAACCTTTCTTGGCCACTCTCTCTTCTTCTTCTCTTCAAGATCTCTATCTCATGTGTTGAGAACCAGCCCACACTAGTTCTAGGTTGATCAAAGGCTTGGTGAGGAAGACTGTGTTGCTGATCTTGTTCAATCTCTTGATAATACTCTGCTACAGAAATGAATCAAGGGTTAGAGAGATTGAATGATGGAGTTGTTCCAGTTCTGCTGTGTAATGTAAGTTTTTTACTTTACTCTGTATTTGTATCAATTTCATAGGAGCATGTTCTAGGAATTTGCATGTTTGTTTGATAATATGTAAATTGCATGAAAATAAATAAAGATCCTGCAATGAGTTTTTCCAACAGATCTATTTGTATATGATCATCAGCTGATATATTTAATTAATACTTCGAAACAATATTTAACTAAGTATTAATAAACATATTTGGTCCAGTTCTATATATTCACTAATATATAAAGTACCTCCACTAAAGTGTCCTACTACATTAGTAATCCGGATCTAAATCACATGTATTCATAATACTAGTGGACTATACTTGCAGTAACTAATCTAAAGATTCCTTAACTTTATTTTACTGCGAACTATTCAAGTTCATTTATCTTAAACACAATCCTCCCATACCAATACGTGGTTGAAATCATATATGTGAACTTAGGAATTTTTCTGATATTTACTTAATTTATCATAGAATAATATAGTCCATAAAATATATGCATAAAAAATTCAATTTATTTATTTATTTCTTTCTTAAAACAATGTCTACTACATATGCTTTCAGGGCACAATTCCCAACATCTTCTGGATACTACTAGCTCCCCAGTGGGTAATAAGGTTCTGAACCCCACAACATAATAATCACATGGTCTACACAATCTATCAATTCTACTAGCAACAAAAGAATGTGTAGCACCAGAATCAATCAAAATAGTATAAGGTTCTAGCACTAAAAAGCTGACCTGTAACTACTGAGGGACAAGCCTCAGCTTCAACCTGAGTTAATGCAAACACTCGAGCTGGGACCGAGCTATTCGCCTTTCTTGGCTGTTCCTTTCTTTCTCTCGGGAAATCCTTCTTCAAATGTCCCACTACTCCGCAGAAGAAGCAAGCTCTTGTCTGACACTCCCCTATATGGCGCCTCTTGCACCTAGGGCACTCAGGGTAGGTCCTCCAGGCCTCATTGCCACCCTAGCGGCCCATTGTAATACCACATGGTCGTCTGTTAGGGCCTAGAGCTGGGAAGGCGTCAGGAGCCTTCCTCTTCTGATCACTGGGGCCTCCGCCCCTACCTGAACCCATAAATGAAGGTCCCACCCTCCTAAAGTCTCTTCTGGCTGCATTGTCCGGCCAGATCTTGTTCTCTACGTTCTCAGTTGTGAGCGCCTTCTCAAGCACCTGTGCATAAGTAGTAACTCCAGACATAGTGGTAATACGAACATCATAGGCTATCCTAGGCTGTAACCCCTGGAGAAACCTCTCCCTTCTGGTCCCATCAGTGGGCACCAGCTCCATTGCAAACTTTGCCAGCCTGTCAAACTTTAAAGCATACGCAGTCACTGACAGACTTCCCGAAACAGCTTGCTGAACTCTTCAGCTTTTGCAGCCCTAACGACATCATTGTAGTATTTCCCATTGAACAGGGTTTGAAACTCTTCCCAACTCAGGGCATTAACATTTCTGGTCTGGGATATCACTTCCCACCAAATTCGGGCATCCTCCTGAAACATATATGTTGCATAAGCCACCCTCTCACTACCAAACACCCTCATAAAGTCAAGGATGGTGGTAACCATGCTCATCCATTGCTCAGCCTTAGCTAGATCTGCACTACCCTAAAAAACTTGAGGGTGTTGTTTCCTGAACCTTTCCTAAAGGGGTTCTCATTTACTTCCAGCTTCTGACGGCTTGGCACCGTTACAGGTGGCAAAATGTTCCCTGTAGGAATCTGTTGTTGTCTCAGGAGGCAGATTTCTTCTTTCTGCCTCGTTACTCTGGCTTGTAAGTCAACAAACAATTGTTGCCAGTTATTAGGAGCTGGCTGAGGAATCTGACTCTGGTCATTTTCCTGACCATGTCTATCATTCTGGACCTGATCTTCCTGGCCAGCTTATGATTCTATCTGCCTTGGAAGCATACTATCAACTTATACCTTGCTGCAATAATCAATGAAGCTAGTTAGGTAGTGATAACTAAACCTCTTGTCGCTTCACGGTTCAAGATCAAACAGAATCCATCCTTGTGTCCACAATCATGCTAATAAGCATGTCGATTCATGATCATAACAATTAACACTTAGCAATTAATAATTAACGATGCTAATAAACATGTTCTAGCAATATCAGTGCTAATAAGAACGTTCTTGCTTATCATGCAGCAGTCAAGGGCCAACCTTATTAGTGTATCTCATGCATGCAGGTAAAGCATTTATATTCTATTTAAGCAATTTAAAACATAACCACATAAATAGTTACCAAACCATGAGTCGAGCTTGTCTTCATTGGCGAGTGTACATGCCCAGCCAGTCTACAGGAACCCTAAACCTTGGCACGCTCTGATACCAAGTGGTAACGCCCTGGTTATCCAAGACTGTCACACTGTGTACTTTAAATAGTGCTTAACTCGCTAAACGAGTCATTAGGCTATAAACGTGCATCTAGGTGTTATTAATCGGCCAGGATTAAAATCTCGGTCAAAAGGAATTGATATATTTTACTAAAACATTAAGCTGTACATGGGATCCCATAAAAGTGTTTACAAAGTTGTTTACAATCCAAAATGGTCATTACAGTTCAAAAGTTACAATCCGCCGACCTAAGCGGCAAACATAGGGTTAAACCCTAGTTCCCCTGAGAAACACCTTGGCCATGGTGGTCAAGCGGCCGCATATGTACACATCGTCACCTAAGCTCTCCACTCAAGGTTGGGTAAGTTTTTCTTTCCCTTTACCTGCACCACATAGCACCCGTGAGCCAAGGCTCAGTAAGAAAACTTATTATTGCATGTATACAAATAACATTAAATGATCATGTAATCATTCTGGGGTCCTGCGCCCTGAATTGTTGACTATTAAGCCGTTCTGGGGACCTACGCCCTATACTGATGACTAATAAGTCTCTCTGGGGTCCTGCACCCTCAATAGATGACTAATAAGTCTCTCTAGGGTCCTGCGCCCCGAATAGATTACTAATAAGTCTCTCTGGGGTCCTGCGCCCGAATAAATGACTAATAAGTCTCTTTGGGGTCCTGCACCCTGAATAGATGAATAATAAGTCTTTTTGGGGTCCTGCGCCCTAAGCCATGTGACTATCAAGTCACTTGAGCCTTTTTAGCCTTGGCTCTGAGTAACTAGTCATAGACTAGCCAAGAACTTTAGTTTTCTTCGACCAATAGGTCAGTCAAGCATTTAATGCTCATGTTGATTAGATCTAATCATTTCGGCCTGCGTTAAAAATGCTAATGTCGCTCTTAACTCATAAGTAAATTCCATACGACCAGTACTCAGTACTATTGACGATCATGATTGATAAGTCAGAGCTTCACTACAAGTACTAAACACCATTGCCGTTTCTGACTAATAAGTCAGCGCCATTCACAAGTAAGCAATGTTGCCAGGCATTTACAATGCAACCAATGTCCATATATAGATTACTCAACATGCCTCATCAATAATCATGTATGTCACATACTGGGTGCAGTTTTCTTACCTCAGACTTGAGCGTAAAATAAATAAAGAATGACCTTTGCGAATGATCTTGTCCTTAAGCCCTTAGCGGTCACCTAATCATAACCAAATATGAAATCCCATTAATAAAATGAGTAATAAAAGGTTCATGGACTAAAACCCAGCTCCCGAGACCTTGAATCCTACTAAAACGGTTGGTAGATTCGATCCCGAGCCTTAAGGTTCAAAAACCCACGCTCAAAACTGACTAAAACCCAACCTGGAACAAAGAGGACAGGCGGGCCGTGACTTGCCCCCCAAGGGCTGTGGTGCGCCCCAAGATAGAGAGCCCCCTGTCTGGGTGTCAGGGGCGGGCTGTGACTTGCCTTTGAGGGTTGCGACGCACCTGCCAGACAGAGCCCAATGAAGGCTTTGGGGTTCACTCAAGTCACGACTTAGATGAACTCGATTCCGACTTGACCCTCGAACCCAGCTCCCCTGCATTTTCCTCAATCTAAACTCAGCCAAAACTCATCAAACCAATCCCAATATCACAATCAATCATCACCACAACATTATCACTAGTTTAACAGCAAAACCCACGCTATAAATCACTAAAAACATCATCAGACACTCACTTCTAAAATCAAACTCTAAAGCTAAAAGAATAACCTTAAAAACAGAGTAAAACCAGAGATTTAAACTTAGAATATTTACCTCAAATATGGATTGAACACCTTTCAATTGCTGGACACACTTCTAACCCCTCAATCCTCAAATCCTTAAGCTTCAATTTTCTAACCTTGCCTCAAACACCAAACTGAGAAAGATAGAGAAAAGTAATCGAGAGTGAGAGAGAAATAAAAACTTTGTTTTGCTGCCTATTCACTCCACAACCTTCCCTTGGCTGAACTTATCTAATGGTCTAAATGACCAAATTACCCCTAGGGCCATTCTAATCTCTGAAAGCCACCCAAGGGAATAATTGTCATTTCCCACCTATCCCGTTAATCATAATTAGCGTCCTCCAATTTCCGTTACTCCCAATATCCTCAAATAATTAATAAATTATATCCCATTACCCACTCATTCCCAATAATGTACTAAACATCAATTTACCCCTAGGCTCACCCCGAGCCCGATAATTAACCCCGTTATGACCAAACCGCTAACTTGCATCCTAGGATCATCTCATGTCGAATAGCTCAAAAATATCCACATAATAATGTGGTCTCATCCATATATCACATACATGCACATAAATATACAAATACGCCATCGACAGCCAAAATTACGAAAAATGACCTTCTAATAAGAAGTGGGCCCACATGCATGCAATTACCATCATATAATAATATAAGTCACATAATCATGCATATAATCACATAATTGCATATAAAATCAATTATGGCCATCCTGGCCCCCTAATCCAGGCACTAAGCCACATTAGGAAATTTTGGACATTACAAGTCGAAGAAAATTCGCCCCTCCCACCCTCCAATCCGAGACTGCGAACTCACTGTCTCAACCTACGTTCCTGAGTTCGTGGTCGACAATGCCGCCACCACTCCCGGAGCACAACTTGGTTTTGATGCCTTGACTCGCGTGGGCCAATGCCTCAGCAACCTCGGGGCTTCTCAGTGGGAATTCTTAACAACATGCGAGAGTGCTAACACTCTTTTCAAAAAAAGTGGGGAGTTGTTTTATTTGGTAAGTTTTTCATCGAGAATCGATAAACTCCATATTTTAACGCCAATTCCTTATTTCTATACTTTAAACCTCTGTTTTTTATTGTAGGCCTTCCTTGCCTTCTTCCAACACAACTATTACCTGAATCTCGAGGTCCCGATGAGCAAGGTGCATGCTCAAAATGCCAAGGAGGCACAACTCAGGGCAGAAGACGACCAACGCAGGGTAGAAGACAACCTGAAGAAGGCTCGACATGAGTTGGAGGCTAAGGAATTATAGCTTAAGAGGGTCCAGGAACTGAATGCCAAGCTCGAGGAAGACAAGAAGGAAAACTTTCAAGTTCATAGAGAGCGAGAAAACTCGTCTTCTTAAGGAATTCAAGACCAAGAAGGACAACCTTGTTGACATGGCGATGTACCGCATTTGGGCCACAAATCTTGACCTCGATACCGGCTTCCTGTCCGTCAAGGAGACTGAGTATGTCAACAAGTGGCAAGCTCGATTGGAAGAGGAAGAAGCTAGGCTCGAGGTTGAGGAGGATGCAAAGGCCATGGAACAAGCTGGGTTGGTGGATGCTGGAGCTGCCAATCCTTGAAGGCCAACACATGGGTTGAGACCCATTATTTCTTTTGTAATTATAATTTTTGACGCCCTTAGGGAAAAGAAAGTTTTAACTCGAGCTTGAGTTATTTGATGAATGCTTAACTTCTAATGGTAGTTTTTTTTTATGATTTTGAATTGTTTTTTTGCACATTATCTACCTTTAATGCTTTTCCTTAATATTATCTATCAAATTTCTAGTCTGAAATATTTTGAGCATACTATTAAGTACATGCTTTTATATTTTTTTATATATACAAATGTTGACGCACTTAGGGTCGATCCTATATATATATATTCATACATAGTTCATTCGACTGCACAACTTCGACTTTGTTATATATAAGTTCGAATACTACTCTTACCATGTATTTTCGCTTTTAAAAATGCTTATTGGCGTGTAGTTTCGTTAGTCTTGTTATTTCTTGCTTAAATATAGAAAATTTTCCTCATCCTCAAGTATGGTCTCGAGGTCGAAACTTTTTGCAAAAAATTCCCGCCCTGTCTCGACTTATAAATTTCGTTGGTTTATATTTCCAACTTTTAATTGTGTTGATTAGTTTTTGTTGGTTTGTTCCAGACTTGTTGAATTCCACACTTGTTAAATTCATGTATGGTTAGTAATTCATCCACTGTAATTTTATTTTTATTGATGCTATATTTTCGAGCCAATGGTATGATTGTATACCACTTATGCCCCCTTAATTTCCTATGATTGTAAAATCTTAGGTTATTGAATTTCGTGAGCTTGCAAAAAATATAACAATAAAAAATAAAATTAATTTATGAAATAACGCTTTATTAATGAAAAGCAAAAGGTAAATACAAGCCTAGTAACAAATAAATAAACATCATTCCTTCATTATTGGTAATAAGGTCGTAGATGTTCACTATTCCAAGCTTATGAGACAAATTCTCCATTCAATCTCGCTAGTTTATATACACCAAGTCGAACGATGGATTCAATTTGGTAAGGTCCCTCCCAATTAGACCCGAGCACGCCTATAGAGGGGTCTCTTGTTGCCAAAAATACCCACCTAAGCACCAAATCTCTCAATCCAAAGTGTCTGTCTCGAACCCTTTTATTGAAGTATCTTGTGGTCTTTTGCTCGTATGCAACATTTTTAAGCTAGGCTTCTTCTCGTTTTTCTTCAATTAGATCTAGGGTTTCCTCAATCTGAGATTGGTTCGAGGTCTGGTTGTATGCTTCGCGTCTGAATTTCAACCTCAATGGGCAACATTGCTTCACAGTTAATTCAAAATTAACTATATTTTTCTTACACTTTCTTATTATTTATCACAATAATAAAAAATAGGTATAAAAGTGTAATATTTTAAAAATATTGAGTATATTTACTGTACTGTAAAAAAAATTTAGGTATAAAAATGTAATATTTTGAAGGCATTAAATATATTTACCGCAAAAAAAATTAAGTATAAAAATATAATTTTTAAAAAATATAAAGTATTTTAGCTGCATTTACTTTATTTAAAGTAACTAAATAAAGATATGATATAAAAATATATGTGTGATTCCAACCACTTAAATGTCAGTTTCAGATTAGGTTTAGTTGCCGTCATTAATAATTAATTAATTTAATAGTTAATTAAAAATAGTTTATTTACATTATTTAGAGGCGTTTGAGGACCAAGTGTGGCGTTAAAGGAAGACAAAACTAGAAAATGAGAGCTATGTGGATGATGAGGTGTCATTAAAGCGCAGTAAATGTATGTGTGGACCACTCATGTCATAGTATATTTATGTAATCTAAATACCATGTTTAATTAATTATAATTAATATGTATGCTATTAAATATTATTTGCTATCTGTATTTAACTAAATTATTAAAGAAGAAGTTATGTTTATGACTTAAAAATGCAGTCTCTTCTATAATTTAATCGTAGCTTATTTTTATTAAAAAAGAAAATTAAATATCATAATTTGTAAGCCTCAATTCATCTTAAATTATTTTGTAAAAAAAAAAATCATCTTAAATTATCATAAAAATAAAATTAAAAAAAGAGTAATATTGATCTTAATCAGAGGCGGATATATATTTAAAAAAAATATATATATTGTGAAACTAGCAATTTTATAAATGTCGATTGTAGGACGAGTGGAAAAATTAAAATAAAGGTATTAATAAACCTTTATAACATGACTATTGACTTTGTTTTTTTATTTTATTTTTTTACATTGGGAGCAAATTCGAATTTGAGATTTCCTTTTTGTAAGAATAGATATAGCACTATTAAATTGTGTTTATGATGACATGAATATGATATTTGACTTTGTTATATATTAGAGTACTCCTAATGATTTTTCTTCTTAATTTTTTTTTGATATAACACAATATATCTTACATCCCTTTGGTGAGAAATTACTTTGAAAAATAAATATATGTAAATATAGGCGTGCCGTAACAAAATATAATTTTTCTTTTTTGTAAAATACCAAATCAAATGATGAGTGCTTTTCTAAGATAATCTTTTTTAAAATATATATTTTGAATAAAAAAACTCTGTTTTACAACAAGTATTGAGTCTCTAAACTAGTTTACTATTTAGTATTTGGGGTCATACCAATTTTTATTTTATTTTTTAAAATGAAAGGAAAAAATAATCATTAAAGATGAAAAATAAAATGAGACAATTTTTTTACAGCTGAATGAAGTAGGCACATCTATGAAGTAGGCTTTCCCCGAAAAGTAATACATAAATCCGATGTATGATAATGATAAAACTGTTTATAATTATATATATATATATATATTTTTGCAGTAATTATTATTAAAGGTTTCTCAGTATTATAATGTCAATAGCCGTCAGACTAATCAAATTTTATTCTTGATTTTTCTTTACTTGTTAAAATCAATAGAGGATAATTGTATTTGTTTAATTTGTGGTTAGAGTTGGTTGACTGTTCAGAGAGGGTGATGACGTGTCATTAAAGCGCAGTATATTATATGGTGTGGACCAGCTCATATCATCACTGCTCTCTCTCTCTCTTGCTCTATTCTCTAGTCTTCTACAGCTTTATTAATCACATAAAGATACCTGGCCACCCTTATTTGTCTCCCTTTGTTTTTCGAGTGGTCCAAAATATTTCTAATTTTATTTTAAAAATCAAATTAATTACATGGCTCTACACCTTTCCTTTTTCTGGACTAGTTCCATGAAGCTCTAGTATTCCATTTTGGGACACGTATGCATTAGTGTGATTGGATAAGTTTGATTAGTAGTCAAATTTCAATTACACATGGCACCAAAACAACATGTAGAGCCTAAATCAAGGAAGATTTTTTTTAAATTTCTTTTTGAGTAATTTTACACTAACCCACACACAAAAAGAAAAAAAAAGCATATTGAAATGAATTAGTGTTTAAATTATGATCTTTTGGATTTTTTTAAATCATAATTTACAATGTCGCAAAAGAAGCTTCATTAAAAACAAAAAAAGTTTCTTCTTCTTAATCAAATGGTCCAATTATTTTTTATATTTTTGGGTATCAATTTCACAACATATTGAATCTTGTCATTTAGCAAAAGGTGGGGCATTTCATTATTCTCACAGGGACCCAATTGAAAAAAGAAATAATATTAATAATGATAATAACGAAGTTTTTTTGGGGATAAATGCTATTCTATTGGGTCGAAATCTTCGGCCAAGCAGGATTTATAAATTTGGAGCATGTGAGTGAAACTATCTATCTGATATTGATATCTGTATGAATCTGATATGGCAAAGCAAAGCCTTAAAGAGCAGAGCGGTACAACTCAATGGAGAGCGCGTGGGCTTCAGACGCTGTCCGAATAGAATAAAGCTTGTCTTCTTTTTTAAAAGCCCAACTGTTTCGGTATCTCTCCCGAAACATATCTTAATATTTATCCGTTCACATTCAATATCTTCCACAATAAATAAATATCAAGAAAGAAATAAAATAAATATCCAAGTAACGCCTTAAAAAAATAGAAGGGTATTTCGGTAAAAGTGTTGTTAGTGACAGACAGGGAACAAGTAAGAGTGCCGCGTGTCAAGGGTCCCGTTCGTTCTCAGCCACAAACTCCAAGGCCCTTCTCGAATTGTCCATTACACTTTTATTTTTATGGTAAAAAAAGAAATACAATTATCTGACGTGGCACGGTCTGCTTTTTCACTCTTCTTCTTCATTTCCTTCTTTCTTATACTTCTTCAAAATCAAAAACTTTGCATCTTCCTTCTCTCTCCTCTCCTCTCCTCTCCTCCTCTCTCTAAAATTCTCGTTTTTTTTATTCTTCCCAAACTCTTTCCCTTTTCATACTGCTCTTCTTCTCTTATTAGATTTTTCCAGGTGTACCTTTGGATAATTTTCTTTTCCCTTTTCTTCACCTGGAATCTGATTTTTTTCTGGAAAAAATATCCGAGGGAACAGTTGTTCGGACAAGTCAGGTTCAAATTTTGTGATAACTTTTTTGGAGGTGAATTTCTGGTTGATCTACAATTTATGAACGAGAATATGAAAAAACTTATTAGTTTGATGTGCTTTCAATTTGATGTTTTTTAATGCTACTGTTTATGGAGTCTATGTTTTTGTGTTTTCTAATTTTGGAGGACGAAGTATACTTCATGATTGGAACTTTAATGGGTAGATTTCAATGAAACTGCAGGTTTTGGAGGATTGATTGAAGATTCGGTGTCGGTGTAGGTCCTGTTTTTTCAGCCATGGCTGTGGAGGTAAGATATTGATTTGTCTTGTTGCTAATTCAACATATGCATTTGGAGAAGTTTGAAAAGTATGTGTTTGCTTTTTTCTTTTCCTTTGATTGGTTAATGGTAGCGTGATCTAGTATAGTACTGGCATAGGAGACATACCCTGCTCACTCTGTTTCCCTGCAAAAAAAGTTGTTGCCTTTTGATTATGATATTTAGAAGAGATTTTTTTTCATCTATGTGGTGTGCATATCTGTTTTGAGATACTAAGAAATTGTGTGGTTACGTGAATGGGGACTTTTTCAATTATTGTGCAATGCAATTATTGAAAGTCTTCTTTTTCAAAGGATGTAAAAATAGTAGTATTATAATTACTGCCGTAATTTTGGTGACTTAAGGACAAATAGTATTATGGTTTCACCTTTTTGTCATGTTTGGCCATTTGTATAGCATTTTGGCCATGTGTACCAGGCACCAGTTGTGATGCTTCTTCTTATATTCTGATTTTCAAAGAACTGGACTGTCTATGAGTTATGCATCTTAAGTTGATTGGGTCAATTGAGTAAAGGGATTGCTAAATGAGTAAGATCTTATGGAATCTTTTTGGGGGTTTGTGAGTATTGGTTAGGGATAATGGATCTCTGTACTAGGGAACATCTGAAATTTTATCAATGATTGTTCTATATCCAGTTCTGATTCAAGGAGTCTACTATATGCGATCAATTATCTGTTGCAGTTTGGTTTGTAATTGATATTAGTCATAATATTTTTGTTATTTTTATAATGACAGAATAACGTCCTTGTGTGTAAGAGTACTTTGTTAATTATCTGATGTGGGAACAGATAATCTAACTTGGTATCATTTTTTTCTTTTATTCTTGGCACAGGAACAGAGTGAAGGCATGTTGTCAAACAACTCTGGCTTCGCTGGTAACTGCATTATTAACGGTGATGCAAATTATAAGTCAGAGAGCCCACTGAAGGATCTGTATGAAAGTGCACCGAAGGTTTCCCTCAGCTCCTTAATCTACTCTAAGAAGGCTTCTCTGTTTTTTGGCCAAATTTTTATAGTTGGACATTTTGTTCTGACATGTTTTCTGTTTCATCCAAATTTATAGGTCAGAAAACCTTACACAATCACCAAACAAAGAGAAAAATGGACAGAGGAGGAGCATCAAAAGTTTCTTGAAGCCTTGAAGCTTTATGGTCGAGGTTGGCGTCAAATTGAAGGTAAGCTTGTTAAATTGTTGCCCATGGAACATATCTATTTTGCTGTCCAGTCGTGTAAAATTCCTTTATATCTTCGTGCAGAACATGTAGGTACTAAAACTGCTGTTCAGATTCGAAGTCATGCTCAGAAGTATTTCTCTAAGGTCAATTAGCTAGATTCAGATTTCTTATTTTATTGTTCAATAAAACTTTTTGAACAAGTCATAATATCCACACCCCATACAATACAATAATAATTTAATCATTTCTTGTGTGCTCATATGTTTTTTCTTTTTGGTTTCAGGTTGTTCGGGGTTCAACTGCAAGTGTTGAAGGCTGCATGAAACCAATTGAGATTCCTCCACCAAGGCCAAAGAGGAAGCCCATGCATCCTTACCCTCGTAAATCTGTTGATTCCTTTAATGGAACATCAGTTCTAAATCAACTAGAAAGGTCTCCATCCCCAAATTTTGCTGCAACTGATAAAGGAACAAAATCTCCTACATCAGTTTTGTCTAGTCATGGTTCAGATGCAGTCGGCTATGATGCATCTGACCATCATCATAACAGGTCTCCTTCGTCAACCTCATGTACAACTGATATGCAGTCAATCAGTCTATCTCCTTCAGATAAGGAAAATTGTTACTTGATGTCCAGCTCATCTGCTGATGAGAAGATATCATTGCAAGGAAATCAGTTATCTGCTCAATCGAATGTGGAGAACTTCTCCGTGGTATGATGATTTGTCTAGTTAGTCTCCCAGATTTTTCTTTTTTGAAATAAGTTGATCTGTATTTTCACTTGTATACTAACCAGATGTGCTTTACAGAAAATTGAACCAGGTTGTAAGGACACTGCATGCAATAACAAAGAAGCCAAATCATCAACTTCAACAAGTTTCAAGCTGTTTGGAAGGACGGTGTTGTTACCAGATTTTGAGAAGGAATCTCCTTCTGGTACTGAGGATTCTGAAACATTAAAAACTGATGAAGGGCAGGAATTAGACATAAATTTGTCTCTCGGTGGATTTGTTAGTCCATTGGAAAGCTTTCCTCCAATCAACCAAACAGAACAACAGAAAGAAAGCTCTAATATTGTGGATGCTGGTGCTCAAATGCTCTGGTGGTCTATGCCCCAAGTGCCCATTCATTACCAAGCAGCATACAATCCAAGCAGAGATCAAACACCTCCAAAAATGGAAGAGAAGGAAATTAAGAAGGAAAGATCTTGTTCTGATTCAAACGAGGGATCATCTAGCGGGGTGGAAACCGGGGGAGACAGAAACATAGAGGCTGTTAATTCCTTTTCTCAAGAACCACATAGTAAAGGAAGTGTTGAACAGTGCAATTCTAGGAAGGGGTTTGTACCATACAAGAGATGCTTAGCAGACAGAGATAATGCCTCAACAGCTACCAGCGACAGGGAAAGACGGAAAATTCGAGTTCGCTGACAATTTTCCGCACCTCGGTTCTCCTTCACCCACATGTAGTTATAGCATTCTTGACCAGAATCTGGAGAATGGTTTAGAGAACTGGAAAGGGTGAAAGGATCAAAATCCTTTTACCTTTGCCATTTTGATTTGTTACAATTTCCACTAGGCTCCCACCATTTCTTTCCTTCTGAAGTTATCTGAGAGCTTTCCAAGTTGATTGGGACATTTTGCATTCTCTTCTCTCATCCGCCCTGATGTTAAAGAATTACTTAGAACAGTAGTAGAGGAGCAATGGCAAGCATTCATGTTGGATTTTTAATCAGTTTGGACCTAACAAGTGTCTATGCACCAAGTGCACCCCAGTTTGTTTAGAGCATTACTGCATTTGGTTTGCTTTCTAGCAAATAATTGTAACTTTATTTTTAGAAAATAAATTTTATTTATATTCTTTCAAAGCGAACGTGCCTGTCTCCTTTCGGGATTTGTTTGGATTTTTTTTTCATAAATACTCATTTTTTAGGATTTTTTTATATTTTTACTCCATTTTTTTTTTATATTTTTACTAACTTAAATTTTAAAAAATACGACTTTAATATTTTAAAATTACAAAAATATAATTTATATTAAATATCAATCTACAAAATATAACATTTTATTGCAATACAATATCAAAAAAGCAACTTAAATACAACACGATAACAATCTCACAACAATATAATATTGAAAAGACATCAATTCATTACATTAACTCAAAATAAATTGAAAAACATCAAAATATTTTTTTTATGCATTTTTAAATATATCAAAAATAAACTAAAAATATATCTCAAAACAACTAAACATATATTCAAAATAAACTAAAAAACAACACAAAAACAACAATTGGAAAACAACTAAACATTAACCCACTACAAACTAACACATTAAAAAATATCTAAAAAACAACAATTGGACAACAACTAGAAGTCAACTCATAACATACTAACATGTTTTAAAAAAATCAAAATATATTTGAAAACAACTAAACAATAATTAGACATCAACATAACAACAGAACAACTATATATAAACTTAAAAAACAATAAGAAAACATTCATACATAAATCTAAACAATACAAAAACAACTAAATTGACCTAGAAAAAATAATAAAAAATTTACTCAATTTGAAATCAACTATACATCAAATTATAGGAAAGCTAAATATATATAATAAAAAAATCAACAACAACAATAAAAAATAAAAATAATATATATTCATAAAAAATACACTAAAAGTACAAAATCAATTAAAAAAAATCACACACAATTTAATTAAATTTAATAAAAAAATAATACATGTCAAAAGAAAGCACCAACACATGCACTATGTAACATCATATGCATGTGGCAACGAAACATAGTCTAACCACATATGCACATATATACTGAGCTTACAAGGAACATAATTTACAGTGCATACATATTAAATATTTAAAATAAGTACTCATCAGAGACATTTTTGGTAACTATATGTCATACCATTCTTTTTGTTGGGCCCAAAATGTTCGGCTCGAAAATCCTTTCCTCATTTACTGAACATTCAAAACGGACCGTTTTGATATGCAGAAGCTCCGAAGGCAGAAGCCATGGGTCAGAGGCAGTCCGCGCTTCTGACCTCTGAGCGAGAAATTCAAAATCAGTATTTTTTGGAGGGAAATTCGGTTATTTTTTCCCACCATTCCAGGATTTGCTTGAACTAACTAACAGCTTTACATATTTTGTCCTATAAATATAAGATTCATAGAAGAGTAAAGGGATCAAACTTTTGACTGACTTAAGCATCGAAGTGTCTTTATTGCAGGTAACCCCGACGAGTCAAAGGAAAACTTTATCACCGGAATAGTGACAAAGCATCATCTACCGTTGGATTGTACCTCCAAATATAGAAAGACAAATTGTTGCTTCAACAATTGGCGCCGTCTGTGGGAAACGAAAAACATTTCGGCCTTAGCCGCGTCGTCAAATCAAGACATCAAGAACCCTCTTTTTACGTCCAAGATCCTCTAAAAACCTTGGAACCATGCCACCAAAAGGCAACAGAGTGTCGGGTCTAGTCGCGCAGAGCATCCCTCCAACGGACGTGGGCGACCAGATCGACAGGATGTGTCGCCTGCTGGAAGCAAGCCAGCAGCGGTCCGACGAAGCAATCAAGACATTGACTGAAGCTCAGGCTAGGCTCGAAGCTGAGATTGCTGAGCTGCGCAGATCCGCTGGCACCATACGCAATAACCAAGCCAACAACAATCTCGACTCTGGTAAACCTGAAGTCCCAATCGACCGCATCAGTTCCCCTCAGCAAAACACGAACCTCGATGGTGAAAGATCCCAAGGTCTCCCGCCACCCTCCGGGGCCGAAGAACGACGAGCCCCACTCTGTGACACACATGTGCGGACGGAAGCAGAGCCCATCCGATCCGCTCAGCCAACAGCCGAAATCTGGCCTCAACAAACCACACGTCACGCCACGCACGATTCACCCTCTGAAGACCGTGTTCCCTTGATCCGTTTCTTACACAGTTGGAAAGAAGATATGATGAGAGAAATGATGCAGAAGTTCTCAAACGGGCGATCCGTTTACGCCATCGAGCATTTGGATCTAGTGTCAAGATCCATTGAGAAATCTCCTTTCTCAGAGTGGATTCAGAATGAGCTTAAGCCCCAGGACTTCATCATCCCTTCCCTGCCTGCATTTAATGGAAAGGGAGATCCGCTAAACCATTTATTCCAATTTTAGCAGAAAATGGCATTAGAAGCTAACAACGAAGCTATTCAATGCAAAGTCTTTTCAACGACTTTCTCCGGGCCAGCTTTGTTGTGGTTCCGACAGTTAAAGCCCGGATCCCTCAACAGTTTTAGTGACCTTCGACGGACCTTTTTACAACAATATAGTGCGAACCGCGAGGCACCAAGAACAATGGTTGACCTCTATCGGATTGAGCAAGGGGAAAATGAACATCCGAAAGCATATTTGCAGCGTTTCATTGACCTCGTGCATCAAATCCACGACGTCGATCCAATTACCGCAGCCAATCTCTTCGTCAAAAGCTTGCAGGTGGGGTCTCTTTTACATGAAAATCTCACCATGACACCACCCTATGGCATGGCAGAAGTGCAGACCCGAGCCGAGGGCGTCTTCAGGGTCTTGGAATTTCGAGAACGTGCATAGAAGAAGTTTGCGCTCATCTCCGCTCCACCAACAAATAACCCTCCGCCACCTGCTAGAGATGACAAGAGGAAACGGAACCAAACAGATCACTCAAAGGAAGGGAAGAGGCCAAGACAGGACCGACAGTCACCATGATACCCTTCCTTCGAATACACCGTCCCGCAAGAAGTCATTTATGAAGAAAATAAAGAAAGACCTATCTGGCGAGAGCCCTATAAAATTACCACTCTTTCTGACAGGAGGAATAAAAGCAGGTACTGCCTCTTCCATATAGATCACGGTCATATGATCGCTGAATGCCACAACCTGAACAATCAGATCCAAGCCCTCATGAGAAGTGGGAGGCTGTAATATCCAACATTTTCATAATACATTTATTTATTATAAATCAAAGTTTTAATACATAAAATGTACAACTTTACAAATTTAAGAAATAGTAATGGAAAAATAGTGTTTAAAATATGATTTTATGTTTTTAATGAGATTAAAGAAAGAGAAACTTGAGTAGTCAAGTATTGGACCCAAATGTCATATAATTTTAATTGGGGATTTTTATAAAATTAAGAAAGTTTGGCTAAAGGGCTTATTTGAAAAGAATTTTAGTATTTTGGGTCCAAGTGTAATTTTTAAAAAATAAATAAATAAAATAAAATAAAATAAAAGGCTTCAGCCTTTCATTTTACCCGAGCCTCTCTCTCTCTCTCTCCTCAGAAACTCTCTCTCTCTCTCTCTCTCTCTCTCTCTCTCTGCGTGTTACTGTTGCCGACGACGCAGGAGTACTTTCCGGCCACCATTTTTAGCCACGCGCCGGACCGTTGGATTCAGAGGCCTCCGAACTATCGACCCACGCGGGAATCTAGAGCTCACTCGCCGATTAAACGCCTCAACCACTCGATTTAAGTTCGGCCACCCCGCGACTTCAAAGTTGCGATTCGGCCACCTCGGGCATCCGTTTGCCGATCCGTCACCACCATCGTGCTCCTCGTGTTGTGGGCTTCAAAACCCAATAACTTGTTCCTACATCTACCATAGTTGGGTGGTGGGCCCACCACGAGCCACCGCGATCCACCGTAGATCGACGGTCGAAACTTAGTGTTCGAGGTTCCGAAGTACGTTTTGAGTCTCAGAAAATCATCGTTTGACTTATTGTGGAACCCGATCATTTTGGTATAATTTCTTTAACCTATATATTGTGATTTAATTGTGATTGATTAGAGTAATTGTTATTATGTGTATTTATGGTATATAATTATATATTATTGATATATGGAATGTTTTCTGTAATTTACTGGCTGTCTGAGATTATATATATTTTTGATACAGGTTTTAATTTTGGAATTGTCCACTTTATAGCCGTTGTGCTGTCTAATTTTCTAGAAAATATTAGATATTAAATCAAGTATAAAAATACATATTTAATTGATTTTATATTAATATGGAAATTATTATGATTAAGTAATTTTAATTATTATTGTTATTATTTTGTTAAGTAAATCAAGAATACAGATTCATATATATATATATATGAAAAGTATAATTTATAGTAAACCTATTATCTAACCATTATTATTGTATATTAATATTTGAATATTAAAATAATATCAAATATTAGTTTCTTACAGTTATTGATATTTGTAAGACCAGTGAAGTTTGGAGAAAGTATATTTATTATATCACTGGAATTGATATTATGACTAATTAATAATAATATAAATATTTATATTTATATTATTATCATTATATTGATTATTACAACTTTATGTTAAAAATATGATTTCTTTTATAAAATGACTATTTGAATATATACATCCATATACGTATTGCTATTGAAGTATTTTGTTATTAATATCGAAATAAGTTTAATTATAGACGATAATTATTATTTTTGTTGGGATTATTATTATTATTATCATAAGGGTACATTATCTTATGAGCAAGGTTTAAAGCATGGTTTTATATGAAGAGTTATTTGCATTACGTTGATAATAATTTATTATTATCATTTATATAGTTTCTGGTATTATTAATATACACTATCAATAGTGTATATTTATGATTTTGATAGAATTTAATAAATGATGTGCCTTGAATAGGATTTGTATGGATTTGATTGATTGACTCTTGGTGAGGAATTTTAAAATAAGCTAAGGACCTAAGGTAAGTAAATCTCACCTTTTGTGCTTAAGTGTAAGATGCATGACTACATTGATTGTGTACATCTGATGAGTTAAGTATGGTATGATGATGATGCATATGATAAGTATGTGAAGAATGGTTATATGAACACCATAAGGGTGTTGTGTGATATGTAATTGATGAATTCTGTGATATGTGAAAGATGTCTTACTTGGTTAAGAATGATATGAATTATGTGCAAGTATGTGTTCTTATGTTGATGGATATGTGGATTACTCTATGTTCATGATTTGTTATATGTTATGATATATGAAGCGTTTAAGTTTTTAGGCTGGAAACCTTAGACCTGAGCCATAGCTCTACGTTAAGGTATAACAACGCCACCAACCCAAAGCTTCATGTATTATGACTAAATATGTTTTGAGTTATATGAGATGTGATATAATGCCTTGATTGAATACCATCAACATCAGTCATGAACACGAACATTGGCATTTCAGCATCAGCATGTATGCATGGCATGTACAGTTATGTGATACATTATTATGTGATATAAGACCATGCATATGAATATGAGAAAAGTTATGAAATGTCTTGAAAAGTCTTATGTAAAGTTAAACATTTTAATGACACAAGGCTTAAGCAAAGTGATAATAAGATGTTTAAAAAGGGTGCCACTGTTTTGATGAAGCAATCAAGTAAGTTCAGTAAAGAAGACGGAAGTCTATAAGACTTATAGTGGCTGCCCACTAGTGTGGGCTAGGTCAGAGTTGACCATTCAGATATGTTTGCCATGTTTCCGTCTTTCTCCTCCATATGTGTAATAAGTATGGCAGCTATGGCAACGATGAAATGAGTGTTATGATGAGCCTAGCTGAGATGATGGCTAGCCGGAGGAGAACCCATGGGATTCTATATGATATGTGTAACAAGCCCTGCAGGCATTGGCTGAATCAAACAGTGTGCACAAGTGATATTGGGCCCATAAAAATGTGAAACTAAAAGAAAGAGCATAAAAGTAAAGTTTGAAAGTGCATGAGCAATAAATGAAATGCATAAGTATATAAGTCAGCATATTAGTATATGTGCACTACAAACTCACGACATTCATGTGTATGTGTATGCATGAGATTTGCTTACTGAGCGTTAGCTCATTATGTTATTTTCCAATATTTTTCCAGGTGTGGCTTTAGCTGTTGAGCAACTTGTGGAGCACGGACTCAGTAGCAATGCAATAATGGTTTAGAGTTTTCATATGGCTGCCTTAAATTTAAAGTATTCATACGTGTAATAATTTCTTCTAATAAGTTTATATAAAAGTTTTAAATTTTTCTGTATTTCTTCGTATCATTTTATTTAATTCTTTTGGTCAAGTGCCTTACATACTCGTAAACCCTAGAATTACGAGTATGTGGCAGACGTACCCTACCTTAGGGACGTTACAGAGGCTTACCCAATACATCAAGGAGTAAGGCAGACCCGGCACCTCGCGACACAATTCCGCTTCTGCCCCAGCACCCCAAGCATCAAATCCCGTGCACACAGCCTCTGATAGCATTCAGGAGCCTCTTAAGCAAGTCCCTATGATCCATGGGATCGTGGAACTCACTGAGAACCAAGAGCATATCACCAAAATCCATAAGAGGATGGAGGAACGGGTGAAGAGATACAAATCATTAGGCCACACGGTCAATCTTGTCACTTCAGAGGACAGAAGTTATCCAGCCTCTGCAATCGCCTTTACCGATGATGACCTGAAAGGCGTGCACCTACCCCATGATGATCCACTCGTCATTTCACTACAGGTCGACCATTGCCAGCTGGGCAGAGTTCTAGTCGACGGGGGCAGTGGGGTCGACATCCTCTTCTGGGAAGCCTTCCAGAAAATGGGGCTAGAGGAGAATCATATCCGGCCCTCCACCACACCCATTTTGGGATTCAACAGCCAAAGAGTATATTCGAAAGGCATCGTACGATTGCTTGTGGTGGCCGCAGAGCGCACCCTACCAGTAGACTTTCTCATTATAGATTGCACCACAAGCTACAACGCCATCATGGGGAGAAATTGGATCCACATGATGCAGGGGGTAGTATCAACTTTGCATCAGGTGATGCGATGCCTATCACCCAACGGGCGCTACACCATCGACATCAAGGGATGCCAGAAGTAGGCCAAAAAGTGCTTCCTTACCTTGAAAGAAATAAATAGTTCCGGCACTTCCTCCCATAACAACTTCCCTGACAAATAGCAATTACAGCAGGACCTACCAGCATGCCTCAAAGGGATCGATCTAGAAGAAGACCAAGAAAAACCCCTAGTTACTCTCGATACCTTAGAACAAATATGTCTAGACGACGCTGACCCATCTAAGATAGTGCTGGTAAGTACCAAGCTCTTTGAAAAAGAAAGACAGACCCTCATACAATTTCTCAAAGCTAGAATGGGAACTTTCGCCTGGTCTCTGTACGACATACCTGGAATAGACCCCTTCGTCATGAATCACAACCTAAATCTTTCAAACAGCTTCCCACCCGTCAAGCAGAAGCAGAGGAGGTTCGCTCCCGAAGTAAATCAAGTCATACAAGAGGAGGTGCAACGGATCCTGAGCACAAGGGCAATCGAAGAATGCCTATATCCCAGTTGGCTTGCCAACCCCGTCGTGGTCCCAAAGAAGAATGGAAAAAAGAGAGTATGCATAGACTACACAAACTTAAACAAGCATGTCCCAAGGATAGCTACCCTCTACCGAAAATCGATCAGATGATAGACGCCACGGCAGGGTATGAAAGAATGAGCTTCCTCGACGCTTACTCTGGATACAATCAGATCCCCATGAAATCAGAAGATCAGATTCACACGGCTTTCATAACAGGAGGTGGTTTATATTGCTACAAAGTTATGCCCTTCGGTCTAAAGAATGCAGGCGTGACGTACCAGAGGCTGATGCACAAGCTATTTTCCTCATTGCTTAGGAGAAACATGGAGGTTTATATCGACGACATGGTCATCAAATCCAAACAAAGCTCTTCGCATATAGACGATCTGACCGAGTGCTTCGACATTCTTGACACTTATAAAATGAAATTAAACCCCTCTAAATGCGTCTTTGGGATGTCCTCTGGACAGTTCTTAGGATACGTCGTCAGTTAGAGGGGCATCGAGGCAAACCCAACACAGATTGCGTCCCTCTCAGAAGTCAAAGAACCCCGAACCATCCGAGACATACAGGCTCTGACGGGCAAAGTAGTAGCATTAAGTCGGTTCATTTCACGCATGTCCGACCTTTGCCAGCCCTTCTTGCAATGCATAAAGAAATCCACCAACACTACCTGGGGACCAGAACAAAGAAAAGCTTTGGAAGAATTGAAAGCTTATTTGAGCTCCTCTCCTATATTGAGCTCCCCCATAGCTAATGAAGATTTATTCTTGTATCTGTCTGTCTCGCAATTCGCTGTGAGTTCCGTTCTCTTTCGAGAAGAAGCTAATTGTCAGAGGCCAGTGTTTTACTGCAGCAAGATGCTCCTGGACGCTGAAACTTGTTACAGTATGATGGAAAAATTGGCACTCACACTCCTCACAGCAAAGAAGAAGTTACGACAATATTTTGAAAGCCACACCATCATTGTATATACGGACTATCCACTAAAGCAAGTATTGAGTAAACCCGATCTCTCTGGAAGGTTATCTAAATGGGAAATTGAGCTAGGGATGTATGATATTCAGTTCTCGCCACGAAAAGCAAAAAAAGGACAGGTACTTGCTGACTTCCTGGTCGAAATTCAATCATTCACCCCAGGCACCCTGCCAGAATTGTTAGAATCAGAAGATCAATGGGTGTGGACGATGCATACTGATGGGGCATCCAATTCCTAAGGAGCTGGTATTGGCATCGTATTAGAGGCTCCCTCCATTCTTTTAGAGCAATCCACGACGAATAATGAAGCGGAATATGAGGCTCTGATCTATGGTTTAGAACTAGCACAAGACATGGGCATCCATCGTCTGAATGTAAGAGGAGACTCACAGCTTATGATAGAACAAGTGGCTGGGAATTTTGATACTAAAGCACCCCATCTGGCTAGCCTTCTACAGAAGGTAATTGACTTGCGATCACATTTTCACCAGTTCGAACTCATACAAGTGCTGAGGGAACAAAATTAGAAGGCCGATGCCCTTGCCAAATTAGCCTCTGCAGGAGGTTGCACACGCCAATCCTCCATATCTATAAGCCGATCAAGCAAAGATATGGAAGTCTACTCAACCTCATCAGAACCTGAGTGCTGGATGGATCCAATCATTCGATACTTGTCCACCTCTGAACTCCCACCTCATCCAAATGACACAAAGCTTCTGCGCCTTCGGGCACAATGTTATTCCATAATCCATGGGACGCTATACTGCAAGTCCTTCAACGACCCTTACCTATGGTGTTTGCATCCATCAGAAGCTAAAAAACTGCCAGAAAAGATACATGAGGGGACATGCGGAAATCACACAGGGGGACGGAGTCTGGCACACAGGGCACTTACAGCAGGGTATTACTGGCCATACATGATGACAGAAGCATGTGACTATGCCAAAAAATGTGACAAGTGCCAACGATTTGCACCCACCATCCATCAACCTGCTCAAACTTTACACTCAATTGTTGCACCTTGGCCTTTCACAAAATGGGGTATGGATGTGGTGGGAGAACTACCTAAGGCTGCTGGAAGAAGACGGTATGCTTTGGTAGCCACTGATTACTTCACAAAATGGGTTGTGGCAGAAGCATACGTCACAGTCAGCAAAACAGACACTATGACCTTCATTTGGAAGCATATCATTTGGGATACCGTGGGAGATAGTCGTGGACAATGGAACCCCGTTCCAAAATGCGAAAGTACAAGAACTATGTGACACATACAAGATCAAGCTGAGCTTTGCCTCTGTCACTTACCCATAAGGCAACGGTCAAGCAGAAGTTTCCAACAAAGTTATTTTTGCCAACATTAAGAAGAACCTAGAAGATAAAAAAGGAGCATGGGTAGAAGAATTACCAAAAGTGTTATGGGCATATAGGACAACAAAAAGATCCTCTACGGGTGAATCTCCCTACGCCATTGTAATGCTTCGAATTCTCCGATATGGTTTAATGGTGAGATTAGTAGGCCGGGAGGGCCATGCTTGTTTAATTATGCCATTAAATGATATTATGCATGTATATGTCAATTATATTATGATATGATGTTATATGCGTGCATGCGGGTCCACATTTGAATAATTATGCTATTTTGATAATTTGGCCCATTGAGGGTGAATATGTGTATTTGGGTGCATAACTTGATTTGTGAATGAGATTCCATTATTATGGAGATATATTTGAGCTATTCGGCATGAGACGGTCATATATAATGGATTAGCGGTTTTTTCATAACGAGGTCAATTTTGGGGTAGTAGAAATGTTTATTTGATGATAAATTGGGAATATTTGAGAACAGGGTGAAATTTCGGAGGTTTTGACTATAATGTCCCCGGGGGTATTTTTGGGACCTCGAGCATTAGGTTTTATTTGAGGTTACTTAAGCTTGAAGTAGTTGTCAGATAGAACGTACGATTAGAAAACCTCTTGTTTTCCCTTTCGATAGTTCGTTTTACCATTTGAGCATTTTCGAAGATATCTCGAGTTCTAGGATTCGGAATTAAGCGAGGATTGAGGCATAGGGATCCTAGGAAAGATTAGAAGCTTCTTAACCGAAGGATTTGACGGAAAACAACCCAATCGAAGGTAATCGAAGTTTAAGTTTTGAGTTTTTCGAGTTTCTAAGCTTTGAATTGATTTTGTAAATTGTTGAGTTTTTGGTTGGCTTGAACCTTGGGTTTTGAGGGTTTTGGAGCTTTGGGAAGCTTGAGAACTTTGTTTTGATGATTGGGGAATGTTTAGGTATGATTTTGGAGGCTTTGGAGTGTTGAAAATACGTTTGGGAATGGCCCAGAGTTGGGGGCCGCGACCCTGCCTTGAAGAAGCAGGTGGGGTTTTTTGTGGCTGCTGGGCACCGCGGCCCTTGGTGGAGGGCGCCGTAGCCCTTGCTTCAAGAAGTTCTGGGGGCCGCGACCCAAGGTGCCAGGGCCGCAGCCCTTGCCCTGTTTTCACCCTGTTTGCTCGTTTTGACCCTGGGAACTTAGCTATAGGCCTCGGGAGTGTTCCTACTACTTGGATTAGTTGGGATTGATCTTCCGGAGGCTAGATATTGGTGTGGAAACCTATGTTGATCATTATTATTGATGATGTCCCATGTTTGGTTATGATTAGGTGACCATTAAAGGACTAAATGTTGATCGTTCTCACGGGTCTTTCTTTTAATCTTTCTAGCTCGAATCTGAGGTAAGAAAACTGCACCCTGTGTATATATGACATGCGTGATTATTATTGAGGCATGTTGATTGATAAATGTGGACATGGATTGCCTATTGAATGCTAGCGAATGTTGAATACTTGTATATGTACTGACTAGTCAGGGACACTGACCTAAAGAGTTAGAAATGGCATAGCATCATGAACGCCGAGCCAAATGAAGATTAGATCTAATCGATATCTGCGTTGAATGGCTCTAAGGCATTAACGCTGGACTGACCCTAAGGTTGATGAACTTATAAGCGCTTGTCTGGTCTAAGACCAGTTATTCAGAGCCAGGGCATATGGCCCCGGTGGCTGTTTGTCACTTGGCTAGGGAACGCTGTTCCAGGGTTATGACTCTAAGGTCATGAGGAAGGTTATGTTGGTGACTATTCACCATACACCTATCGTGTTCAAACTTATGAAAGGTTCACTAATCAGATAAGCCCGAGTGACCTTATCGTCACATGGCTATAGGGGGGCTGTACCCACTTTTTTGACTGTTGCGACTGTCACCTATTTGCTTGGACTGATGGTCCTGAATGATTATTATGATCATTGTTGATATTATATCATGCTTTATTGTGTTTTCTTGCTGGGCCTTGGCTCATGGGTGCTATGTGGTGCAGGTAAAGGGAAAGAAAAGCTCACCTAGCCTTGAGTGGAGAGCTTAGGTGGTGATGTGTACATATGCGGCCGCTTGACCACCACGGCCAAGGCGTTCTCAGAGGAACTAGGGGGTTTACCCTATTTTGCAGCTTAGGTTGGCGGGATTGTAAATTTGAAACAGTAATGACCATTATGTATTGAGAACAACTTGTAAATGTTTTGATTAGCTCTGCAGAGCTGTTTGTAATGAAAATATCCATTTCCTTTTTACTAGTTTTCCACCTTAACCTGTTAATTACATTTAGAGCACGTTTTTGACCAAAGGACTCGGGTAGCGGGTCAAATTTTCGGTCCACCATTCACCATAACTGTTCTGGGGTAACCAAGGCATTACAGCCATGGTATATGGAACGGAGGCTATCATCCCAACAGAAGTGGGCCTGCCTACACTTCGAACGGAGATCGCATCTGATCAAACAACAAAAAACATTCAACTACTGCACAACCTAGACCTTCTGGAAGAAGTACGTACGGTAGCACAATTATGACTAGAAAATTATCAAAAGGCTGCAGAACGCTACTACAACAAAAGAGTCCACTCACGCACATTTCGGGAAGGTGATTGGGTTCTGTGCAAGGTCACAGGCAATAAGAAGAAGCTAGAACCTAATTGGGAAGGGCCTTTTGAAATCATAAAAGTACTAGGCAGATGGTCTTACACCCTAAAGAATGTACGTAGTGGGAAAATCGTACCCCGTACTTGGAATTCAATGTCTTTGAAACAATATTATTGTTAATAGTTGTACTGTGCGATTCAAAAGTAATACAACAACCTTCCCTTTTTTCACATTATTTTAAATTTCTTTTGTACATTCAATTTCTTGGCATTATTTTCCATGACATCACACTAAGCCAGACGCGTGACAATTAACATTTCACTCGAAAGGTCCTATCAAATATATCCCCACCTACCCTTATTAAAAACAACATTATTCACGTGCACTCAAAAACCACCTATCACAATGGCTATAAATAAGTAACTATCTGAATGCTTGTAGTTATCAGCCTCCCATAACAATACAACATATGCCTTTGGTCTCATTACAAACGTTACCCACACCTACAACGAAAAATAAGCTTTCCAACAAATAAAAAATAAAAACATAATGCACGGTGAGGTGCTGCATCTCACCCCACACATTGGCACAGGGCTAAATCTCAGTGGATCGTGGCAGCAAGGCCACTACACACAATCTATGTACACAATCCTATAGCCTCTGACATTTCAATCGATATTGTGCCGCATTCTAATCTGACTTGACTAAGCTTACAGGGAGCTACGGCCAGCCATTTCGCAATCTAATCTGCCCTGACTATGCCGATCTGGCCGTCCAACGAGGATGCACTACATACCCTACCCTCTTACCCGAATAAGAGGAGCACCTCCTGCTGTTTACTCTGCCCTGACTATCACAGCAGAACCATCAGCTGTCACACTTCGGATTCGTCACCAGTACACACTAACTGGTTTGGCAATCCAAGGCTGGGAGGAACTTTTCCCGCAGTCGCACCCATATCTACACAACGGGTGCCTCTATCAGAATACGAAGACAGCCCAAACAAGCCGTCACACATACTACACGGTATGGGTGCATTGGAAAGACATATGCCTCGCGATCTTAAGCACTTTGCCTCTGCCTCGACACCCAACTCTACGCTTTGTTCCCCGCGTTCGACCTGAATCACCTTAACCCCTTTGGCAATAAGGGAAAGCATCAGCCATCCTCTTTCATACACCCCAGAGGCCGAACCCACTCCAATCAGACCCCTACACAACTCCCCAAGCGTAAGAAAGTCTACCACTAAACTATAGTTACGGCATCGCAGAAGTACAATACTCTTAACACTATAACCCGATTTGGCAGATGTTAAGCATGGGCACACATATTTGTTCAATTCCTTTTTTAATACACAAAAAATGAAATATTTGTAGTTCACACAATCAGAAGGTCACGTGTAATAAAAAATGGCAATATATCAGAAGTTGTTATTTATAAATTATGTTACATTAACGACAATATTAGTTTCTGATTCCAGAATTGATCTATTCTCTATATACAAATATTCTCTTGGCCATGTTTAGTCCCATTCAATACGACGCATGTACACTGCCATCGCACTCTCTAGCTTCGGATGGCCTAACCCATAGCGTTCACACGATATGTAGTACGGGATGTCACTTCTGATTAGTTCCTCCATCGCCCACGTTGAGTAAAGCCACTATGGGTTATCAAAGATTCGCCTCAAAAAGGGAACCTTCTTCCACTCACGATGCTCACCTGCAACAACAATGTTGCCAGCTCCAACCCATCACCAAAACACCAAGACGAATCATTCACACAACACTTAACTAGGCATTCTCTCCCACCATCTGTATGATCTTTCACTGTATCTCGCATGCAATGGCCTAAAGGGTCTATGAGGCTTCTGATCCGAATAAACCATCTGACTCTCACCTGTCGTCATGCCTTCAATTAAGTTCCAAACGGAAAAGAACACATCCAATAACACACCAAGACAACCAACATGAAACAAAGTTCAACTTGTATTGATAATTTGCTCTATTACAATTGTCTACATACTAACGACCAAAAAAGACCAAAGAATGCATATACAAGAATTAATACAAAGCAAAACATAACAAAATTTAACAAAAAGATAGTGTGTCATTCATTCTACGACACCTCTTTCACCATCTGGCTTGGCCTCTGCAACTGGCACGGATTCCATTGCCTTCTGTTCAAAAGCCTCATCGACAACACCGTCTTCAACAGCTTCCCCGTTGGCATTATACATCGACCCCAGCGCGTCGCCCCTTAACTTCAACTTCTCAAGATGACAAGCCGGATAGGAAATCTGTAGATCCTCGAGTTCATTCAAATACTCGTCAACATTATACTCTCCTATTTTCATATCAACGCTTTTACAATACAACTCGAGTTTCGCCCATTTCTCCTCTGGGGTCTGCTTCTTATTACGTAGTACCAGATCAAGGTACTTCGCAGTATCTACCTCAGCTACCCTCACAAATTAGCGTTCGGTGATCTCACGATCTCGAATGCGCTGCCTTGTGGCTTCAATCGCCACCTCTTCTGCCCTCTGCAAAAGTAAAAATATTATGAAATCAACACACATGCCTTATGGACCCACTAATTTTCCAATACATTAATAACTACGGAAAAACCACATACCTCAGCCATCTCCTCCAACTGCTTCTTGGCTTCGGTCACCGCCTTTTCTACTTCCTTCAACTTCTTCCCTAGATGAAGTTCAGTCTCCAGCTTCTGTTTCTTGGCATTCGCCGTGTTAGCCTCAAGCTCATCTGACTTTCACTGCAGCTCTTTCTTATCTTTTTCTAGGATCTATTTATCCGTCTGCAACGACACTATATCCTCATCAAGGTCGTTTATCATACTGCTAAGCTTCTCCATGAGGGCTTCATGCTGTACGCAGACTTGATTTTTCTCCATCCACTTATTGGTCATATCCACCAAGTCAGCTTTCAGTTTGTCTCGCTCTACCTCGAGTCCGACAGTGCCTACCAGCTTCTCCTCTGTGGCGGCCACCTTCTTTTTAGCCTCTGCCAGCTCTGCCTCTAAATTTTTGATGGCTTCCACAAGCACATCTCGATTTGCTTCAGCCATCATTCTCCCCGCCCGCTCCTCTTCTAACTTCACCATCTGCTCCGCCAGTTTAGAGCCATTCTGTACAACCGCCGCATATTCTCGCCTTGCAGCAGAAGCACATACATAACTCTGTGACACGTCAATTACGCTCATTAAAAATAACATTATACACATATCACAAGATATTAAAAGATCCTAATTTTTTAACCAACTTACCATCCAAATGTGGTCCGATACTTGCTGCAGAAAATCACCTTGCCCACTCAACGATCCAATTGCTTCTGTAAGAAGATGGGGTATGCTTATGCGTAGCATTTCCTCCATCACTTCCTTAGACGCAGAAGGACCATATTCCAACACTACTCCTGCTCTATCATTTGCTTCTCCCCCTGCTAATGCAGCAGCAGAAGCAACGGGGGCAGCCGGCTTCCCACCTTCTGCTAACGTCGACACCATAATACTGTCAGACGCCAACACAATTGTTCCCACTCCAGAAGAATATGTCTTGGAAGGGCGTACAAGTAAGCTATCATCTTCACCCAAATCGCTTAGAAGGTACACCGACATCTGTATGGCGGAAGAAGTTAGCTGCTCCAAGAAAGCACTAGGAGACTCAAAAGTACTAGTACCCTTCGGAGACACAACAATGACATCTCCTGGATGAGACTCAGAAGCAACAAGTGGTAATAAGGAAATGTCAACATTGATAGTATCAACACCTGTTACTTCGGCATCCCCTGATTCCTAACATCTATGGACAGTTTCAGAAACGGCGGTCATACTTGGCTCAACCGGCAGAGGAGGGGTGTTCATAGACTCAAAACCCCCTCCGAAAGCATCCTCCAGACGCCTGTTCTTACGAGAGGCAGAATAAGGACGTCTCCCCTCTGAGCCATGCTTACGGCCAGCGTCAGAACCTCCAGCCAAAGCAGAAGAAGAGGTTAATGCCTCTGACGACTTCATACAGACGCCAGGAGACTTTGCCTCGACTGGTAGGCCACCTTACATACCACCTCCAGTCGCTGCTTCTGATGATTTCACCAGTGAAGAAGAAACACCCGCGGCATGAGTCGCCCCTTCTGAGCCTACCTCCAAGGAAGACCCAATTACATGTGAGGTAGAAGACGCCCTAGGTAAAGATCCAGTGGGGACATACCCTCGTGGCTTCTTGCACAATGTTAGAGCCTGGACTGTTGGTAGCTTTCCTGGGGTAAGTTTGGGGATTGCAAGGGGAGATCCTTGAGCAGTCGAGACAGAACCCTTTGGGATCCGAAGCTTGGACGAAATGCACTTCCCATCATCCGAATCTTCATAAGAGGATTCCTCACGCTCCTTTCTTTTTCCTAAGGCATCTGTAGGCAGAGACACTTGTTGAAGAGGCTGAATTTGGAGAGCGCCAGAAGGCGTGGACGATCGCCCTTGAATACAGGAAGATTTGCGTGATAAGCCAGACTTATCAGGGGCGATTCTGCAGCAGAAGCTAGAACCGAACCCTCTTTCTTTTTACCTTCTGGGACCCCTTGATGCTTGGCACATGCGGTGTAGGTCTCAGAACACGCCCTTTCACACTCGGTCTTCGAGAGTGACAGAGTTGAAGAAGTAGGAGGAGATTTCTTCATAAAATTTCCCAGCTGCTTCGCACACGTTGCTGTAATTTTTCCAAGGGTCATGTCACCCTTCTGCGATCTAACTCGCATGGTGCCAGGATCGATTCGATCCACAAAGCAAAGCCGAGTCATAATTTTAATACAGTAGGGGTTCAACACACCCCTGATACTAATGGCATTCTCCTTAGACTCATGCAGAAGCCCCTTCTCTGTCAGCATGCTCTGCCGTTCAGGACTCATGTTAACTTGAGGCCAAGAAAAATCTAATACAAGGAAGGAAAACAGTAATACACAAAGTTAAACTAACAGATAATCATCCAGATATGATTAATTCACATTAAAAGCAATAAGGAACAAAATAAAAAATGTAACTCACCTTTTATAAACACCTTGGCCAAAGGAAAAATTTCTTGAGGCAGGAATTCAGGATACCACACTCCTCCAACAGCAAATAAGTATTTATCCCAATTTCGATGGGAGCTATCAAAATCGGTAAACATTGTTCGATCCTTTTTGGGAGAAAGGTAGAAGGTTTTCCAGGGTTTTTCCTCTATCGCCTTGTTTGTAGACTTGGTAAAGCACGCGTAAATGTCGTCTGACTGAATGTCGACATTCCTGAGGCTCCCTATCATCTGAGCTTCGACTATTGATTGAATAGCATTTGGGAGAAATTGAGAAATGTGAGCTCTCGAATTTGAAATTATCTGAACTAGCAGAGCAGGAAGAGGGAAGCGGAGCCATTCGATATGTCTCAGACTCATGACGATTTCGGTGGGCTTGACTACGTCCTTAAATCGCCATTCCTGAAGCTCAGCATCCGAAAGCATCCTCACCGTGACATTGTTAGGAATGTCGAACGATTTGCGTATGCGTTCATATGCATTCTTGTATCCTTCACGATCCAAAGGTTCGGGAGATGAACGAGAAGACATGATTGTGCAGGTTGAGATGATCGTTGTAGGATTGAACAAATGGGTATCTTTAGGGTTTCTCCTTAGAGCTTTTTTCTGGGAGGTTTAGAATAAAGTTTGAAAATTTGAATGAAAATTATTTTGAAATAAAACTATTTAAATGAGAGGTAAAATTCTGAACCAAATGTCTCACTCGGTAATTGTGTTTGCATTAAGTGTAGCTTGTCAGGAGATCAAATGATCATGTACCTACGAATTGCCTCGATCTGCGGAGAATGACGGCTTTAGGCGAAATTTTTGGCATTGAAGAGTCGACCCAAGATTCGAGTAGATTAGCATGCCTCGCCTGTTCGAAACTTGGGCCAGGGGGCATCTGTTGGACCGAAAATGTTCGGCCCGAAAATCCTTTCCTCATTTACCGAACATTCAAAACGAACCGTTTTGATATGCAGAAGCTCCAAAGGCAGAAGTCACGGGTCAGAGGCAGTCCGCGCCTCTGACCTCTGAGCGAGAAATTCAAAATCAGTATTTTTTGGAGGGAAATTCGGTTATTTTTTCCCACCATTCCAGGGTTTGCTTGAACTAACTAACTGCTTTTCATATTTTTTCCTATAAATATAAGATTCATAGAAGAGTAAAGGGATCGAACTTTTGATTGACTTAAGCATCGGAGTGTCTTTCTTGCAGGTAACCCCAACGAGTCAAAGGCAAACTTTATCATCGAAATAGTGACAAAGCATCATCTACCGTTGGATTGTACCTCCAAATATAGAAAGAAAAATTGTTGCTTCAACACTTTTTATATATATATATAACATACAAATATATCAAATAGTTCTCATTGCCCATAAACGACACACAAACGCTCGGTGTCTTTTAAATATAGTACCTGAGAAATTGCATAGACTAGTTGTTGCTGCATAACATGGGCAATAACAAGCTCATTGTTAATGCTGGAAAAACTCCATCGAAAGCAAGTCGGAGACGTTGCAGCTCTCGTGAATCAAGTCAAAGAATCATCTCTTGAACTTGGAGTCATTTTTTGACAACTCATCTGAGGGACAACAAACAAGAAAATTCTTGGCCCAAGAGAATATATAAAAAAGAAAATTCTTGGTGGTTCCATGTTGATGGGAGCTTGGTAGTACTGCAAAATTAAACAATATACACACACACACACATTAGTAGAGTACTCTGTTTCACTTGTTATTAAACAGAGCAACTCTTTATATATATATAAAACAAAGAATCTTATTTTACCTTTATAAAATTGAAAATACTCTACCAATATAATGAACAGATATAAATATAAAAATTTATATAGCAAATGCAGCTACTCCATCGACATAGTCAGAGGTGAATTTTCGGAAGGTGAGGTCGACATCGGCATTGGTGACTTTTCCGATGGTGATACCGAAGTCACCAACACACTGTCTACAAACCAATGATTATCTTCTTTGACGTTGCATCATACCACTGCCGGAGAAGAGAACTCATGGATACATTCAGAAACAAAAAGGTCCTTCCAAAACGCAGTGGAGAAATGGAATAGCCACCATTCCGAGTCTCCGACTAGGACTGAGTAGTGTTTGATACTCTTCGTATTTGTTTCGAATGTGACCAGAAATTGCCACTCTTCTTTCTCTAGCTGGGACTCATCAGCCATGGCCGTAGTTAGTGGTTGCACTCACGATTGCCGGCGTAAACAAGCTCGGACGCTCCCCATCATCGCGGTCCATGAAGCTCTGAAAATCAATGGACCATTAAGAAAATTTGAGGTGTTGCTGGAGAAGTAAACACCGTAAAGATTAAAAAAAAAACTTGAACTATATAAATGAAAAAAGTTCCGCATGACCGTATTTTTGTTATTTTCTCGCTTAATATAGTTCTCCGTGTAAAATTTCCTTTTGTTTTTTTCTCACAATCCAGCACGGATTGGCTAGACCAAGCTCTTTTCTTCTTTTACTTTTTCTTTTTATTAACTTTTTTCTTTCTAATACTCAACAAGAGAAATAATTATTTTTTCTAAATATGACTGCTCTCCACTTAATGCATTTTAATAAATGGTAACATGTGAAAAATTATTAAATGGTTTGTGCGTGCAGTTGCAGCCAAAATTATAAAATGGATGATTAAAATTTTAAGTACCAAAATTATGTGCTATAATAACAACGAATGAATTACGAATATAAATTTACATGTATTCATCGTCGTAAATCTAAAAGGTTTTGTCTATGCTGAGGAATGTGACTTTTGGTTTCAGCCACAACTCCTTGGCTTGAGGCTTGAAGATTAGATTAGGTTCTCTTTTAATGTTGGTGGTGTTTTCAGAGATGATTTGGACGATTTTGGTGTAGGTGTGTATGATTTCCCATATAGAATAAGTATAGAAATATTGAGTTATTAATAAGAACATGAGTAAATCCACTAATTACCAATTGGTTTTTAGATGGAGGCTCATGATTCTTGTCATGGTATCAAAGCAACTCCAATGTGGTTACTTTCAATATGTGTTTTTTGACCATATTTTGATAGGCAATGTTAGGTAATAATGCTTTCCTCTTTATTTTTTTTAATTGTACATGTATATATTTATTTATAGTATAATAGTCATATTTTTTTCTGTGGCAATGTTTTTTTTTTTCCAAACTATTTATTTAATTTATTTTCTTCTATAAATACTCATCAAATTAATTTTCATATCATTCATACCTTCTTTTTCAAAATTGTCTATCACAAATTTTCTTTTCTTACTAATGGATTCCCAAAATTCTCCACACACCAATTCCCCAAATATAAATTTTCAATATTCTAAAGTTTTTCAAAATTCATCAAATTCTCCATATACCGACCCCCAAAATCAAAATTTTCAATATTATCAATTCATTCAAAAATTTCAAAATTTTCCCTATACTAATCCCCAAAATCCAAAATTTTAATATTCTCAATTTAACCAAAGTTTTTCAAATTCTCAAAATTATCCCATGTCCTCTTACTTTTTCCAAAATTTTGGCTCTTTTGAGACTCCTCAACAAGCTCCATACTTCACATCAACAAATTCACTACCATAGGTCTTTCATACACATTCCCTCCAACCCGAAATGGTTTCAAGAAATTATAGGCCAAGTATGAAAAACTCTAGTATTGATTTGAATCGTAAAACATCATCAACATCTGTCTCTGAAATCCAACCTGAACATGGTGTTGCAGAGTTGGAAAATGTAGTTCTACATAATGAAGATGAATCAAGGCATAAAGGTAAATTCAAATGGAGCAAGGAAGAAACTATATTTCTGATAAGTGGATGGCTTAATACATCTAAGAATGCCATCATGGGGAATGACCAAAATTCTACACATTTATGGGCTTAGATCGCATAATACTACAACACAAACCAAAAAGGTGAGCAAGCAAGAACTGGAAAACAATGCAAAGACCATTGGAACAAGATGAATAAAAAGTTGGCGTGTTTTAATGAGTGTTATAAACGAGTACAACATGCACATCACAGTGGTTGGTCTGATGAGAAAATTCTTGAGAATGCACATCAATTATACAAATATGAAAATAGAAAATCAAATTTTATGCTTGTGGACTCTTGGAGATTGCTAAAGGATGAGCCGAAATGGAATACAATGTACCAACTAAAAGGTGGTAAAAGAACAAAGGTGTCAAAATCAGGGGCATATACTTCATCTTCCAATTTAAACATCAGTGATGATGAAGTACGTGAAGTTCGCCCTACTAGCCAAAAGGCAGCAAAGAGAAAAGGGAAGGAAAAAAAAAAGACACACATACTACATTTATAGAGATTAATGAACGGAAAGCATCTGCATTGGAGAAATTGGTGGCGATAAGGGAGAAAGAGGCAGAAGATAATAGGATGACAAAATACATAGATTATCTCGTCATGGACACGTCGCGTATGACTCCCGAGCAAAAGAAATATCATGAAAACTTGTGTACTTATATTAAGACTAATATCTTGAAGTTGTAATTGCTCTGTTTTTGTCAATCGCATTATTATGTAATTTTTTTTTTAAAAAAATTATCCTTTATTATTTAGTGAGTGAATAAAGGCTATATTTTAGCACCTATATTTTAACGACTATCTTTTAACAACTATATTTTACTCAACTGCTATAAATACAAAATTCCATTCTTCCTTTGACTAAACTCTCCATTCCAACATTCATTTTACTCTCCCCTTCATCTTTTATTCCCAAATATCATCTACTCTAAGTTTGATAATGGATTCGCCAAATTCTCTAAATCCGTACGACAATATGAGTCTAGATGATATCATAATAGCAGAGTGTACTGATGAGTATGCTGATCAATGTATCAAAGATTTCATGGATGGGGGTAGCTCAACAAGGCAAGGAAGAAAGAGAGCTCACATTGATAGGGGTCATTTAGAAGGACACCAATGTTTTTTCGATGACTACTTTTCTGATGAACTGGTGTATACAAAATGTCAATTTCGAAGAATATTTAGAATGCGTAGACACGTATTCCTACGCATAGTGCAAGCTCTAGAAAATCATTCGGAGTATTTCCAGATGAGGTTTAATGTAGTCGGTAGAAGGGGGCATTCGCCATTACAAAAGTGCATCACTGCTATGCGAATGTTGCCGTACGGAGTGCCTGTCGATTACGTTGATGAGTATGTTCGAATTGGTTAAACCACCGCTATTGAATGCCTAGTCAATTTCGTTCGGGGAGTGAATGAGATTTTTGGGACCGAATATTTGAGATGGTCCAATGCCGGGGACATTCGTCGCTTACTTCAAATGGGGAAGATGCGTGGTTTTCCAGGTATGTTGAGAAGCGTTGATTGTAATGCACTGGAATAGAAAATTTTCCCAGTTGCATGGAAAGGCCAATTCACACGAGGTGATCATGGTAGGCCAACAATCATGCTCGAAGTAGTTGCGTCACAAGATCTTTGGATATGGCATGCATTTTTTGGTGTTCTGGGATCCAATAATGATCTCAACATGTTAAATAAATCCCTGTTGTTCACTAACACCTTACAAGGGCAAGCTCCAAGAGTTGAGTTCACAATAAATGACACACAATATAACAAGGGACACTATCTAGCAGATGATATCTATCTAGAGGGGTACATTTGTTAAAACTATCCCACTGCCTTAAGGAGAGAAAATAAAATTATTTGCTCGATGCTAAGAAGTGGTACGCAAAGATGTTGAGCAAGCATTCGAAGTACTTCAACCTCGTTTTGCTATTATACGAGGACCAACACGTTTTTGGGAAAGATATGTTCTTAAAGATATTAGGTATGCATGCATTATATGTTAGGAACGAGTTGCCTAATACGCAACAGAATGGTGGTGGGGTTGGCCCAGTGTATAACCAAATTTTTGTAACATATTTAAACTATTTTTAAATATGCGGATCCATTAATATACATACATTAATCATAAGCAAGTTAGGAATAGAAATCATACCTCTTGGAGCTTATCAAGTGTCCTTGCTATCTTTTCGTAATAAGAACGATCTTCCTATCCAAGCTGCTCCCAGGTACTCATACCAAGATCTTCCATAGCGTTCTCTACATCTCAAGAAGTGTGTGAGCACTTAGAGAATAAATGATAGTTTATTTGTGATTCTACTTGATGTACTCAACACATGAGATCAAGAGAATAGACCTGAGAATTTGTTCTTTATCTTTTCTGGGAGAAAAAAGTATCGTTCTATTTTTCACAGAGCGAATGACTGAGGTGTCTGAGTTATCTCTATATTTTCTGATTAGTCATACTTAAAAGAAAATATTCAAATTTAAAAAATAAATCTGTAACGAACTTACAATTTATCTTTTAATTAATTAATTATCTTATTAATGAAAATATCCAAAAACTAATTTTTTGAATGATCCATTAATTAATTAAAAAAAATTGAAAAATCTGTCCTTGAAAATATGCAGTACACGCCACACACAATCCTCGTGTACCACCCTAATTTTTAGGGATATTTGATTTTTTCTATTTTTATTTAATTATTTATTTAAACTATTTTGTCAGATAAAAATCTAACAACCTGATAACTAATTCAAATTTAAATTAAATATCTTTTTAACTAATTATCAAATATAATTAATTATTTGAATAAATATCAATCTTTTAAATGCAAATCCAATTTAAACTTATCAGATTATTATCTCCCACTCAAATAAAGATATTTAATTAATTCTACAAATTAATTAAATCCAATAATTTCGAAAATAAGATATTTAATTTATTATAATTTCAAAAATTATACAATAATTAAATATTAATTAATTTTGTTAATCACAACTAATTTGTAATTAATTAATTAATCACTATTATCATATAATTGCATATTTGGCCCGAAGAATAAATTTCTTCTTAAATATGTCTTTTAACTATTTTTCCCTTTATATCAACTCTTGCCTTGAATAGTGTTTTGATAGAGCCATTGTGGGGACCTATGGACCTATAATTCCAAGCTCTAATAAATTTGAGATTATTAATTAAACTCTTTAATTAAATAATCTTAATTTTTTTAATCTCATGATTATTCCATTATAAATATGAGATTGCACTCTTGTAATTATAGATATTTCATTTACTGAGTACTTTATAATGATAAAGCGTCCATTGATATAATCATTACATACAAATTGACCCTCTAATAATGGTTCATAATTAATCGGGAATAAAATTACCATTTTACCCTTTTAATTATCTCTTGTTTCCTTAAGTACCATTGAATTTACTAGTGAAGGTTAATTCATAACTAAATTATGAATTTGAGCTCAATAACCTTTCAGTCCCAAAAGTCAACCCTTAAGAGAACCATTATTCAATCTCGTGCGAGAAGGCATAGATTCCATATCTGTATACTATGTCCCCAACCATTTACATTAATGAGTTCCTAAAACAAAAGTTTCTAGCCTGTTCATTCTGACAGACCCTAACGAGTGAATCAAAGAACTCATATAACATAAATAAGAGTTCATAGTAACTTCAGGATTAAGATCTATTTGTATATGATCATCAGTTGATATATTTAATTAATACTTCGAAACGGTATTTAACTAAGTATTAATAAACATATCTGGTCCAGTTCTATATATTCTCCAATATATAAAGTACCTCCACTAAAGTGTCCTACTACACTAGTGATCCGGATCTAGATCACATGTATTCATAATACTAGTGGACTGTACTTGCAGTTTTTAATCTAAAGATTCCATAACTTTATTTTACTGCGAACTATTTAAGTTCATTTATCTCAAACACAATCCTCCCGTACCAATACTTGTTTGAGATCACATATATGAACTTAGGAATTTTTATGATATTTACATAATATTATCACAGAATAATATAGTCCATAACATATATGCATAACAAATTCAATTTATTTATTTATTTCATAAAACAATGTCTACTACATATTCTTTCAGGGCACAATTCCCAACATTATTGATGGACTCAAAATGAGTATGTTTTAAATATTTATAACTCATAAGCACACAAATCGTATATGGAGTATAGTGTTCGTGTAAGCACGAGGTCGAACCCAATAGAATTGACTAAAATAAAAAAGAAACTATTTTAAACCAAAATTAAATAAATTCTAACTTACCTCCAAAGATTGATAATATTTAATGTCAAGAAAATAAAATAAAAGATTGACAATAAATATATTTAAGAGAAGAAAAATAAACAAGATAGAATTGTAAACAATTTGTAATAGGAAGATTATTAAGATAATAGAATCTAAAAAATATAAGCTTAATAATATTTATAAGTATATTGATTCCCAAGTTTTAAGACAAAACATAATATTTTTGTTCTAAGCTTGGATGTGCTCAATTTATTGGCACACCTTAATAAAAAAGTATTATGATTTTGCACAAATGAAGAACAAAGTGTAAATATCTTTCAACAATAAAAAATACAAGATATTAAAGATTAAAGAAGATATTTGAAGAAGAAAATCCATAGACTTTATTGCACAAAAAGAGATATCAACATACAAAATAAGCATTATCTAGTTACATATTGTTTCATCACCACCTTAATAATCTTAAAAAGGTTAGAAACTCATAACTAGAATAGAAAATACAAACCAAAAATTACAAATATAACTAGGAAAATTTGGAGGAGAACCCCCAAATTGTTCCTCTAAAAATACATAGAAAATTAACCAAAAAGAAGAAGATAAAGAGAATGGAGTGGTCTTGAAATGTGTTAAGTGTGTAGTTTAACCTCCCCCCAAAATTGGTCTTCCAATCCCTTATTTATAGCAAAAAATGATGAATTAAATTAATCAATTTCAAATAAATAAATTGATTAAAATAATGTTTGTTTAAGGAATATTATGGTAAATAGGGATTAAAAAGAGTAAAAGGAAACAAAAATAATAGAGTAGTGGGGAAAAATCTGAGATTAATGGGGAAATGTGGTGTATTTGTGTGGTAAAAATGATGTATTTTCAAATTTGAATTGGTATCAGAATAGTGTCGGGCTCTAATTCACTAGAAGACTGCAGGCGGCTAGGTGGCGGGGGTGCACGAAATGCGTGGAAGCTCGACAACTGGCAAGAGGAAAGAGCTCCAGGGGACATGCTGTGCTGGTGGGGCCTGCAGTCAGCTGCTGTAGAGTCCCAGAATTTTACTTAGCTAGTTAGATAGTAGTAGTAGTAGCAATATCTAGTATTAGTTTGTAGTATGTTAGATTTCGTGGATTTTGGTTCAAACTGGGACTTAGTTGGAAACTCCTAGCAATAGTTATGGATTTTATAAGTTTAACCTATAGTTTAAGAATATTAATTATAACATAAGGTTTGATTAATACTGCTGGTTATTAATATGATAATTATTATAACCTAAGGTTTAGATAGAGCCAATAAGAATATGACACTTGTCATGAGCATGGTTATTCCTAAGGTTTAGATAAAGCCAATAGGATTATGACAATTGTCATATGCATGATTATTAAGGAATTATTATTTTAATGATAAAATAAGAAAAATATAAGACTTAGTCTTCACCAGAATCTGTTAGGAGCATGAAATTTGTCACAATTTTATTTATTTGTGGATTAGGTTGTTATTTAGATAATTAAATAGATTTTGCGTAACTTTAGGGTACTGTAACTTCCGACCTATTTTTGACCCAGTTATGTTATGAATTTTGAAAAATAGTATTTCTAGAAAGTTGTAGATAATTGAATTAGGTTTTTAACGGTATAAAGATGGTCTAAATTAGAGTTCTACAACTCCAGTTATGTTGATTTTAATACAGGTGAGTTTAGAGTTACGAGATATAGGGAGTTAGAAGTTAGGATTCTATTTGTTTTTATTATTTTTGTTTTTAATTTTAAAAATCAAGCTTTGACTCCTTAAACCTCTCTCTGAAAAATTTGACCAAGTCCTAAGCCTTTGACGGAAGAATATTAAAATATTTTTAATTAAATTCATTATTTTTATTCAAAGTCAAAAAGAAGATCTTTATTCCCAGAACTTTATAAATAGGACTTAGAACCCAGCCCTTTCACTTACTCTTCAGCTGTGATCATACTCCAAGGTGTTAGTGAGAACATAAGAGTGATACACTTGGGTGGGAAAGGAAAAAAAAAACTTATCATTCTTAAGCTTTATCAAACACTTGGGAAGTAAGGATTAGAATATTTTGGTATTGGAGTTAGGCCAATCTATAAGGTCAACAAATGTACCCTTATTCTTAAGTTCAATCCTGTTTGATTCCTTAGTTTCTTTAGTTTTCATTTAGGTTCTAACTTTTGTTATGGTTTTGTGGTTAGGTTTTTAAGTTCTTTGAACTTAAGGTGTCTTTTCGGTAAGTTTTCTCTGGGTGGTTTAGTTCTAGTCTTTTCATTCTTTATTCTTTAGAAATACTCACCATTTGTATTGTTGGTTTTAGGAGTGTTCCAAATCCCGTCTTTGTTCTCAAATATCCCCGGTGTTGGTAAGAAAAATAGGATAGATCTTGTATGTTTGTATGATATGTTATGTTATATGTTATGTTATCATATGTTGTATGTTAACATTATGTATAGTATGTTTATAGACCTTGGGCATATGGCTTGTCTAGCTAGCAAGCCCCAATAATTTATGGGCATATGACTTGCTTGGCTAGCAATCCCCACAAATCTAATGGGCACATGACTTGCTTAGTTAAACAAGCCCCAAGTAGTATGATGACCGTTGTAGTAGTATATGACATATGTTTATGGTATGCTTATAGTATATGTTTATGATATGTTTTTTTTTTTCATATGTTATGATATGATTTTATGTGTATGTTTATGGTGTTAATAGTTTTTCCTTTCTAGGCATTAGGCTCATTCCTTTATTTTTTGTGTGATGCAGGAAAATGAATATGGAAGGCGGAAGGATTCTTGGTAGCTTGGCTTGTGTGTTGAGGATGGATGGAATGTGTGGACTGCGTGTCGATCAAGGATGAAGTTGTTTATTTTTAGTCTTTTAAATCATGTTTTTTCGAATTTAGTTTTGTAAACAATTTTCTTTAGTTTAAAATTATGTTTTATGTTTTAAACAATGGGTACCCATGCCATATTTCTATTATTATGTATTTGATACAATATTTCGAGATTTAATAAAGTTATATTATTTCTTATGTATCATTCCCAAAATAGTAGCTATGTTTAGTAGTTCTAATGATCCAAGGTCTTAGAAATAGTTGGGTCATTACAGCTGCTATGTCAGTTGAAGGCGCCGCCACATGCGTCTTTGTCGGGTTGGGATGCACGCGCACATGGGAGCCCTTGGATCAGAATTTGAACGATGCAGATGGGGCGTTCCTCTACTTGCAACTGGGCTTCATCAATTATATTAAAATATAACTTCTATTAATTCTACTTGGCCCCATTTCTCAAGTTTCTCTTCAATTTAATCCCCTATTTTTTCCAACAAAATAAACCTAAAATAGAGAAAATGAATTATAAATTAAACAAAATTAAAATACAACATATTATAACAAAATGACACTAAAAACACACAAAATTCTATAAAATTAAAATAGACTTAATAAATTCAATTTTAGGAAATCTGTTTCAGCATTTAATTTCCATTCCGCACCATAATTATTTCACTTGGTTTAATTAATTTTGTAATTACTAAAAAGAGAATTTCAATTGGTATCAGAGCAGGTCACTAAACTCTTAGTGAGATTTTGTGGTTTTCTGTTTGTTTTGTTTCTTGTGAAATGTCTTTCTTTGCAGAAGGTTGATCTATAGCTCACCCTCCATTGTTGAATGATACAAACTATCCATAGTGGAAAGTAAGGATGAAAGCTTTTATCAAATCCCTTAATGAAAGGGCTTGGAGATCAATATTGATCAGTTGGACACCATCTATCGAGACAGATTCGAAATCCGGTAAGACACAGGTAAAATTTGAACTTGAATGGTCTAATGAAGAAGATAAATTGTCTATTTATAATAATAAACCTTCACATGCAATTTTTAATGGTGTTGGTGAGAGTTATATAAAATTGATTTCATCTTGTGAGTCTGCCAAAGATGCTTGGGAAATCCTTCAAACTCAATTTGAAGGAACTGTTGATGTTAAGCGATCTAGGCTTGTAATGTTGACCACAATATTTGAAAACCTTCGCATGTTTGAAAAAGAAACCCTCACTGAGTTTTATGAGGAATTGTCTGACATTTCTAATGAATATTTTGCTTTTGGAGAAAGTTTTCTGACTCTGTTTTGGTTAGGAAAATTCCTAGCCAGTGTGGTGGATACCACACAGGTCGTGCTTGTGGGGCCGAAAGAGATTAGGTTGGTCTGTGGTTCGTGGATGTGTTCCCAGAGGATTCACACAGGGAGATCAAGTTTGTAATTGAGCTAGCACCAGGGATAGAGCTAGTGTCGAGGGCACCGTATAGAATGGCCCCAGCTGAGTTGAGAGAACTCAAAGTGCAGTTACAGGAGCTGTTAGATCTGGGTTTTATCAGACCTAGTTTCTCACCATGGGGTGCGCCAGTGTTATTTGTGAAGAATAAGGACGGTTCTTTAAGAATGTGCATAGACTATAGAGAACTGAATAAGCTGACTATCAAGAACAAGTATCCTCTACCAAGGATAGATGATTTATTTGATATACTGCAAGGTAAAATGGTGTTTTCAAAGATAGATCTTCGATCAGGTTATCACCAGTTGAGGATTAAGGACGAAGACATACCCAAGACAACTTTTCGTACCAGATATGGGCACTATGAGTTCCTCGTTATGTCGCTTGGTTTGATTAACGCCCCCAGCATCTTTTATGGACTTAATGAACAGGGTGTTCAAGGACTATCTAGACCAGTTTGTGATCGTCTTCATCGATGATATTTTGGTTTATTCACAGTCCGAGGAGGAGCATGAGCAGCACCTCTAGTTGGTCTTGCAGAGATTGAGAGAGCACAAGTTGTTTGCGAAGTTTAAAAAGTGTGAGTTTTGGTTACCATAGGTGACATTCTTGGGTCATATCGTTAGTAGAGATGGGATCAAGGTAGACCCAGCTAAGATTGAAGCTGTTAGGAATCGGCCAAGGCCAAGGAATGCCTCCGAGATTAGAAGTTTCCTTGGATTGGCGGGTTATTATCGGAAGTTTGTGGAAGGATTCTCAAGAATATCATCCCCAGTGACAGAGTTGACATGTAAGAATCAGAAGTTTAGGTGGTTAGATAGATGTGAGAACAACTTTCAGGAGTTAAAGCGGCATTTGATTACCGCCCCAGTCTTGAGTTTTCCAATAGATCAGGAGAAGTTTATGGTTTATTGCGATTCTTCGAGATAGGGGTTAGGTTGTGTCCTTATGCAGGCAGATAAGGTGATTGCGTATGCGTTACGTCAGTTGAAAGATTATGAGTACAGATACCCAACCCATGATCTGGAGTTGGCAGCAGTGGTTTTCGCATTGAAGGTATGAATGCATTACCTTTATGGAGAGAAGTGTAAGATATATACAGACCACATGAGCCTCAAGTATTTCTTTACGCAGAAAGATTTGAATATGAGACAGAGGCCTTGGTTAGAACTGGTGAAAGATTATGACTGTGACATTCTTTATCATCAAGGGAAAGCCAACGTGGTGGCTGATGCCCTAAGTCAGAGAGGTCTAGGACAGTTGTATAGTGTGAGGCAGATCTACAAGGAATTAGCAGAGGATATGACCAGAGCATGGATTGAGTTAGTAGTGGGACAGTTAGCCAACATTACCCTGCAGTCTACTCTCCTGGATAGGATAAAGGAGAGTCAGTTACAAGATCCCCAATTGGTGAAGATTAGAGATGATGTTCTAGTTGGAGTAGCTAGGGACTATTCTATATCAGATATAGATTTGCTAAGGTATAAGGGTCGGATTTGTGTTCCAATGGATGTTGTTATTAGATGAGAGATTCTGGATGAATCTCATACCACTCCGTATTCCTTGCATCTCGGCACCACGAAGATGTACCAGGACCTGAGAACTTTGTATTGGTGGCCGGGGATGAAGGGTGATGTAACAGAATATGTAGCCAAGTGTCTGACATGTCAGCATATTAAAGCTGAACATCAGAGACCAGCAGGATTATTACAACCCTTAGACATTCCAAAGTGGAAATGGGAAGACATCGCAATGGACTTTATGGTGGGATTGCCTAAAATAGTGGGTCAGCATGGTTCAGTATGGGTGATTGTAGATAGGTATACTAAATCGGCTCACTTTTTACCAGTGAAGATGACTTATACCATTGACTAGTATGCAGATCTCTATGTAAAAGAGATAGTATGTTTTCATGGAGCTCCGAGGTCGATTGTGTTGGATCGAGACCCCACTTTTACTTCCAAGTTTTGGGGAAGGTTACAGAAGGCAATGGGCCCACAGCTGAAGTTTAGTACATCGTATCATCCTCAGACCGATGATCAGTCTGAGAGGACTATCCAGATACTGGAGGACATACTGAGAGCATGTGTACTGGATTTTGAGGGGTCTTGGAGTAAATATTCACCTCTGATAGAGTTTTCCTACAACAACAACTATTAGGCGACCATAAGAGTGGCTCCTTATGAGATGTTGTATGGTAGGAAGTGTAGGTCACCTATCCACTGGGATGAGTTGGGTGAGTGCAGATACTTGGGTCCTGAGGCAGTTCAAAGAGCCAATGAAGCTATTGAAAAGATAAGAGCTCGGATGCTCGCATCACAGAGTAGACAGAGAAGTTATGTGAATCCGAAGAGTAGGAACGTGGAGTTCCAAGTGGGAGACTATGTCTTCCTTAGAGTCTAGCTACTCAAGGGGGTGAGGAGATTTGGCAAGAAGGGCAAGCCGAGCCCTAGGTTCGTAGGACCATTGAAGATCTTGGAAAGGATCGGTCAGGTGGCCTATAGGTTGGCATTACCTCCAACGCCGTCGACCGTGCACAACGTGTTTCATATTTCAATGCTGCGGAAGTATGTATCTGATGAGACTCACGTATTGAGTTATGAAGATTTGGAGCTGCAGACAGATTTGTCCTTTGAGGAGCAGCCAGTCCAGATATTAGAGAGGAAGGACAAGGTCCTCAGGAATAAAGTTATACCTTTAGTGAAAGTATTATGGAGGAACAACAAGGTTGAGGAGGCGACCTGGGAGTTGGAATCAACCATACGGGATCAGTATCCCGAGCTGTTCAGGTAAAATTTCGAGGACGAAATTCCTGTAAGGAGGGGATAGTTGTAACATCCCAAATTCCCTAATATGGTTTAGTGCTTGGATTAGGGGGCCGGGAGGCAATAATTGAGTTAATTATGTGTTAATATATTATGAGCATGTTATTATGTGAATTATATTATAATATGATTATGCTTGCCTGTTTAGAATTATTAAATGTGTACGTGGGCCTGCTTCTTACAAGAAGGGCATTTTAGTAATCTGACCCATTCAGGGTATAAATGAAAATATGTGTTTGTGTGATTGAGAGCACATTATTATGTGGATATATTTGGGATACTCGACATGAGGCGATCCTGATGAGCAAGTAAGCGGAAAAGTCACAACGGGGTTTAATACCCGGCTCGGGGTGAGTTTGGGGGTATTTATAGTAGTTTAGTACATTACCAGGATTTAGCGGGTAATGGGAAATTATTTAGTAATCTTGTGAGAGTATTGAAAGTAACGGGAATTATAGGGTGTAAATTGGGAGTAGCAGGGTATGAGACAAAAGACAAAATTACCCTTGGAAGCATGTGATGAATAGGCTAAGGGCAAAGGGTCAATTTGGTCATTTTTATCCAAGTATAGGACTTGGTGGGCTGGGAACTTCTTAGATGGTTTAGAAAATTAAAGGAAGGAAAGTCTCAGCAGCTCACTCTTTCTCTCTCCCTCGTTTTCTCTCTATCTTATGAAGCTTGGAAAGAATTTCGGGGAAAACTGAAGAACAAAGCCTAGAAATTGAGGTATTGAGCTTGGGGAACTAGGAGATTAGCTCAAGGGGATCATCATATCAAAGGTAAGGGCTTGAATTTGAAACCTGTTCATGTTAATTTTGTGGCTTTGTCTAAAGCTTAGGTCCATGCATGCTTGATAATTGGGAGGTTGAGTTTTGAGATTTGTTGATGAGTTTTAATCTAGTAATTAGCTAGGTTTTGTTGTTGGAAAGGATTATGTTGATTATGGGGATTAAATTGAAAGATTGGGATTTAATTGGGTTGTTTCTAGTTGGGTTCGGCTAAGGAAAAAACCCAGAAATTCTGGGTTCGAAGGGATGGGTCGCGACTCTGTTCTTGGTGTGCCGCGACCCTTTAAGGGAAAAATGGGAGCCAGGTTGGCTCAGAGGCAAGGGCGGGCCGCGGCGCCACAAGGGTTGGGTCACGACGCGTGTTTGGTTTTTGGGGAGGCCGAGCCTCTGATTAGAGGCGGTCCACGACATGGAATCATGGGGCCGCGACCCTTAAGGGGATTTTTGGCCCTGAGAAGGATTTTAGTTCGGGAACTTAACCTTATGGGCTCGGGATCGATTCTACTTCCGTGTTGGGTTGAATTCGATGTCCCGGAGGCTAGGACTTGGTTTGGAAGCTTTTATTCTCTCGTTGTTGATGGAATTCCTTATTATGGTTGTGAGTAGGTCAATGCTAAGGGCTCGAATAAAAAATTGTACTCAATGGGCGTCACTAGTAACTTGCATTTGGACCGAAAGTAAGAAAACTGCACCCAGTATGTGAATGTGTGATTAGGGCTTAGCCCAATGGATAAAGATAGACATGCTTAAGGATTTGGCCCGGTTAATGAGCATGATTATAATTATGTTTGTGAATATCTAGTTAAGTACACTAAAATGTGCATAATTATGATTATGCCTATGATTGTTGCCTGAGTGTATTATAATACATTGTATCTGTAGGTGTGAATGTTAAATGAAATATGTGAATTTTCTGTTGTAACTAGAAAGCTCAGTTTATAAACCAGGGGATTATTAGGATGTGAATTGGAGATTGACTTATTAGTCGAAGGTTCACTAAATTCTGAGAGACTCGTCTTATAAGCCGAGGGTCTTAAGCTTGGACTTATAAGTCAGGGGCTTGTGAGGCTTGATTTATGAGTCGAGGATCAATAGGACTCAGCTTATAAGCTGAGGTTGGCATTATGCACGTGGAGTGCAGACCACCATGGATGGGCCACCCTGGGAGTGCAACACACACTTGACTGGCACATATGCCAAACAAATGGAAAGATAGTGCGATACAGGTTGCCAATTTATATAACAAGTACACCAGATTCAATTATTACTATTTGACAGATATACTACTCTTTGAATTGTTTAATATGTTTTATTGCTGAGTCTTTTGGCTCACGGATGCTTTGTGGTGCAGGTAAAGGTAAAGAAAAGCTTAACCAGCCATGAGTCAGAGGGCGTTAGCAGCGACATGTACATATGCAGTCCGCTCGATCACCACGGCTGAGATTCTTAAGGAAGCTAGGGTTGTACCCACCTTTTGCCGCCTAGGTCGGCCTACTATGTAATTTGGATGTTGTAACCAATTTTTAAACTAATGTTTTTGGGATCCCGTGTAAAGAATATGATTTTGGGTTTAATGAAATGGTTATGACTTGATCAATATTTTAAATACCTAAACCTTTTGTAACTTAATCACATGTTTAGTCCAAATGACTTGTTTAGCAAGTCCAGCATTAGTTTAAGCACACTTGATAACAGACCCTAATTAGCAGGGCGTTACAGGGACCAATGCTTGACTCGGGGTGAGTCAAGGGGTATTTTGGGTATTTAGCACATTAACAGGATATTGGGAGTTAGTGAGATCAGGAGGAAATTATGGGAATTTTGACTATTTTACCCTCGGGGACATTTTTGGGACCCCAAGCCTTGGGTTTTACTTAAGGTTACTTAAGCTTGAAGTAACCTGATAGAAACAGATATACGTTCAAAACATTCTCTCTCTCTCTCTCTCTCTCTCTCCCGTGCTTCTTTTTACCGTTCATTGCATTTTCGAAGGAAACTAGAGTTTTAGGACTTGGATTCAAGCAAGGTTAGAGTCATATCAATTCTAGGAAAGATTAGAAGCTTGTTAGCCGGAGGATTTAGCGAGAAACGACATAATCACATGTAATTTATGTTATATTATTTCATATAATATAATGTTAGATTAAATAATGTGACAAAATGTGATTTGTCACACAATTGTGATTTGTCACACCTTGTAACATATTATTGAGAGTCACAAAAATTGGACACATGTGTGTGGCAAAATGTGACATATTTTGGAGTTACAAAATTAGTTACAAATTTATAACTCCCAAATATTACCCAATAATGTGTATATTATATGTTACACATTTGAGATTGGATTTCACAAAGCCATGATGAAATATGGCTGTTGGAGACATGTTTTTAACTCCCAATAGGTGGTTGGAGGTTAAAAAATTATGTGGGAAAGGATTTGGGACGTTTTGGAAAAATGACTTTTTTGTTTTGAAAATGGCCTGTGGCCGCAGCTTGGGGGACAGAAGCCAGTGGCCACGACCACTGAAAAATCCTGGCCGCGGCCAGTGAGGCTGATAAACTATATGGTTTTTCAGTTTTATCCAAATTGAACGGTTTGAACATCCCAAATATCCATTTTAATTCCATAAACATCCAATTAAACATTGGTAACAGCCATGGGGGTTGGTGGAATTTGAAATTCAAAGGGGTATCTCAAATTCTATAAATAGGAGCCTAATGCTCACTTGTAAGACACACCATTTTCCATCCACAAAGCACTTGGCTGGAAAATACACCATAGAGGCTTGATAATTCCAGAGAGCTATTTCCTAGAGAGATCCCTTAGTGCTTAGAGAATAGGGGGAAATAAGCTTTTGGACAAAGGTTTTGAACCTTGTTCAAGTTGGTGATCCCCACTTTGGTTGTGTGAGAGTTTGTTTTCCATTGATCTTTTCATTCTGTTGTTCTTCTTGTATTATTAGTGTATTGAGTTTGTAATCCTCTTCTCTTATTTCTATTTACATATTTATTGGTGTCTTTTGTTTTAGGGTTTTAGTTCTTATAATTCTCTTCCTTCTCTTATTTCTATTTACTTGTATTTTGAGCAATTGAGTTGTAATATTTATTTAATCAATTACCTTGTCTATTGTATTTTTGCATAGAGTTGTATTTTGGTTTTTTCACTTTTCCATTGAGCAATAACATATATTTTCTAACAATTTAAGCTTCAAATTTTTGAGTTTTTGTTTCCTAAAGTTTCTTAAGTTTTGAATTTGGATTCTATGTTTTGATGAATTTTTGAGTTGTTTGAAACTTAGGTTTTGATGGTTCTTGTCAATTGAGATGATTATGAACTTTGTTTTTGGGATTTGGATATGTTTGGATAGGTTTATGGTGGGTTTTGAAATGGGAAAAATGGAGGTTTTTGGCTGGGTTCCAGGTCGGGCCACGGCCCAAGCTTGACGATGAAGAGGACTTGGCTGATGGGCACTTAGGGCCGCGGCGTAGGCAGAAAGGGGTAAGGGCCTATGTCTTAGGCGGGCTGCGGCTCAGAAGTTTGGGGCTGCGACCCTTAAGGGAAATTTGGCCTTAGGGAGGTTTTGAGTGCGGGAACTCAAACCTAAGGGCTCGAGATCAATTTTACTACCTAGTTTAGTAGGATTTGATGTCCCGGAGGCTAGGACTCAGTCTGGAAGCCTTTATTTACTAATTATTGATAGGATTCTATACTTGGTTGTGACTAGGTTATCGCTAGGGGCTCGGGATTAGGATTTTGCTCGAGGGTTGTTATTATTTTACATTACACTTGTACCTAAGGTAAGAAAACTGCACCCATTACGTGATGTATATGATTAGGGCTTGGCCCGAATGTTGAATAAAGTTTTGATTGGGCGTTGGCCCCTGTAATTGCGCATGGTTATGATTATGCCTGTGATTATTGATTAAGCATGTCGAATGCTATGTATATGGATACTTGTTATATGATAAATGCCTATTAGCATTATACACTTGAGAAAAGCATTGACTTATTAGTCAAGGACGACAATAGCGCTGAGCGCTGGTCGAAAAGCATTGACTTATGAGTCAAGGGAGGCAATAGCGTGCAGAGCGCTGGTTGATATGATTAGATTTAATTAGGAGCGCATCATATGCTTGTTCGACCCAATGGTCTTGGAAAACTAAAGTGTCAAGTATGTTGGGCCAGCTCCAAGGCTGGTTATACAAAGGATAGGGCAATGGGCCCTCGGGCGACTTATTAGTCCCATATTCTAGGGCGCTGAGCCCCAGTGTGACTTATTAGTCATGTACTTGGGCAATGGGCCCCGATATGAATTAGTTAATCATTTATTTAGGGCATTTGGTCCCATATGACGCTGTAGTAATTTATATGAATGGTATACGTGCATGAGTAGTGTTATTACTGCTGGCATGTTTATTATGTTATCGAAATGTGTTATTCACTGCTTATGAGCATGTTTAAGTTATCTTGCTAGGCCTTGGCTCACAGGTGCTATGTGGTGCAGGTAAAGGGAAAGAAAAGCTGGACCAGCCATGAGTTGAGAGCTGAGGTGGCGACGTGTACATATGCGGCTGCTTGACCACCACAGCCAAGGTTTCTCAGAGGAACTAGGTTAAATCCTATTTTTTCCGCTTAGGTCAGCAGGTTGTAACTTTTAAGTTGTAATGACCATTTTGGAACTGTAAACAACTTTGTAAACGTTATTATGGGATCCCATGTACAATTTAATGTTTTAACGAAATTTCCATTCCTTTAAACCGAATTTTTTAACCTTGGACCAATATTCACATTTAGATGCACGTTTATAGCCTAATGACTCGATTAGCGAGTTAAGCACTATTTAAAATACACAGTGTAACGGTCTTGGCTAACCAGTGCGTTACATTTTGAATCTACTAATAAAAAATATATTCAATGCAGGGAGTGTGAAGGTTTTGGACATATTCAATCCGAATGTGCCAATACCTTGAAGAAAAATAAGAAGGTCATGGCAACCACTTGGAGTAACCATGACTCTGAAAGTAGTGATGAGGAAGAAAATTTTAATCTTGCCTTAACTTCTGTTTTTTCTTGCTTACCTCTTTCTATGCAGGTGAATGAGAACCTTGTTTGTTTAAATAATACTATTTCAACAAATAAGGGTTCCCATGGTGATTCATATGAATTCGATTTGGATGAAGATTCCTTGAAATAATCATACATAAACATGTATGATCAATTGTTGAAAGTGTGTTCAGATAATTGTTTGATGGCAAACAATAACAAAGCTCTCAAGAAGAGAAATGAAGAACTTGACTCTCTTGTTAAAAAAATATGAAATTGATGTTGTTGCTAAAGATTCTGAAATCAAACGTTTGTCTAATGAAGTTGATCAAATTGTGAAAGATGTTAAAATTCTTAATCATAGATTTATGGTTTTGGATGATGTTCTGCTTGCAGGTCAAAAAGCTTGTGAATTTTCTAGGTTAGGATCAAATGGATCTAAACCTAAAGGAAAAATCATTTTTATTTATGGAAATCTTCTTGTTGTTTCGATGACTGACCCTTCTGCGGGTTCTACTCAGACTCTTGTGGCCTCATCTTCTCAATCTCTCACAACACATGAGAAACAAACTAGAAATTTCCAAAATAAAAAAACTGGTCATTTTATTCCAATTTGCCATTTCTGCGGAGTGAAAAGTCATTTTCGACCTAAATGTTTTACCTTGATGAATTTTCTTAAAAAAAAAAGACTTTAATCATCATGGTAATTTGAGACAAATGCCCTTGAAGAAAATGACTCCACCTAAGAAAGTTTGGGTGAAGAAAAATAAATTAAAATGTCTTGCTGCCTTTACTTGTCTTAGAACATGTGCTTCTAACTTTTGGTTTTTTGATAATGGTTGTTCTAGGAATATGAAAAGTAACAAAAGCATACTCACTGACTTCAAGACTTTGAAAAATGGGGAAATCACATTTGGAGATGGAAAGTCTTGTAAGGTATACTTGGTAGTGGCACTCTAAATTCTGAAGGACTACCAAAGTTCGCAAAATGTTCTTTTGGTTGATGAACTTAAAACTAATCTAGTTAGTACAAGTCAAATTTGTGACCAAGACTTGTTTGTAAATTTTTCTCATGATAATTGTTTTGTGCTTGACCAAGATGGAAATTGTGTTTTGAAGGGTTATAAATCTATTGATAATTGTTACACATTATTTCAATCACATAGTTGTCACACAAACACAAGGAGTGATACTAATTTGTGTCATGAAAAACATGGTCATGTGGATTTTGAAAATTTTAGAAAAATTGGAAGTGTGAGTCATGTTCTTGATTTACCGAATTTAAGTAAATATTCTTTTGGTAAATGTGAACCATGCTGATTGGGAAAATATTTGAAAATTTCTCATGAAAAATGTTTTTGTGTTGATGATGTGTCGTGATGTACAAGGGAACTTGTTGAAAAGAAAACTTTGGTCTTAGAATATGTAAAGATTGCCAAGCAAATTGCAGATATTTTCACAAAATCCCTAGATGCGATCAAGTTTGATTCCCTCAAGAAATCTTTGGGGGGATTGTACTATTTTTTTTATTATTATTATTGTTTTTTTGCCATATCCTTGACATTGTGTTGCTCAAAAGTTGTCTTATTCTTGCCCAAATTGAGAAAATTGTAAAAATTAGTTTTTAACATTATTTTACTACTTGGTTAGTTTTTCTAGTTAATATATCATGCTTAGTGGTCTCGAAAAATAGATAGGTCTATCCATTTAATATTTTTATGAATCAATATGTATATGTGGTGTGAGAGTATATAACATTTTTTCTCTTGTCTCAGGCTCCATCTTAAGAATAGAACTACCTGCATTGGTGTGTGAAAGCCATCCATGAGTAAGTTGGAACTATGTAACTAAAATTATATAGAAGATACTCTACCATGTGAAAAAGGCTACCATCGGTGTAGTGTGAAAGCGTCCAAGATGGGTACTTCATGCAACTTGCGAAAAAGGCTAAAATTTTCCACCAAAGGGCAATGTCCTATGTTTTCACATGCACACACAAATGCTTGAGACTAATTTTAGTGTCAAAACAAATATATTAAAATGCATATACACCATTTGATTCAGTTTATATATTTCATGGGATAGGACTAACTATTTTTCTTAAGACAAATAAAAGCATGATATGTTAAATAGATTTACTAAACATTATAGTAAAATTTTGTTAAAATGTACTAATGTTTGTTTATTTCTCAATGGATAGGTCATGAAAGATTTTTTGGGCACAAAATGATATTTTGGCATTTTTATATTTATATATATACCTTTGTGCTATTATAAAAAAACAAAAAAAAAAGGTTGATCATTTGTGGGAATAGTAAAAATATTGATAATTTATTTTGTGCATTGAAGACCATATTCTTAGACAAGAAAAAGTTTTCATTTTTCCAATTTTTGTGGTGTTTTGTTTGGTACCCATTTTTTTTCCTTCTACTTCATTTTCTCTTCTTCTTCTTGTTTCTTTGTTTCGTTTTTCATCTAACATGTGTGCAGGAAACCATGATGATGAACTATGATGGAAGTGTGTTTGGCCCCTGATGGTGTTCTTTTGGCTCTTTTGATAGACAAAAAGGGGGAGAAGAATTATTTAGGGAGTATAAAAAGTTCCATGTTCTTGTGTTAATTGATTTTTGCAAATTTCGTGGACTACTTTGAAAGACCATCAATGCCTCTACCACTTCAGCTCCATGACGGCGGTTTCAGCTCCTCTCAATCTACTTTTATTTGCTTTCAATAAATGTAAAAGAACACTAAATGTGTCTTTGTTTTGGTTCTAGTTTTTTCTTTACTTTTGCATTTTCTTAGACAATACGGGGGGGGGGGGGGGGGGGGGGAGTACTCTAATTTTTTTTTTGTGCTTTGATTATGTTTTGACTTGCGTTTGTTACTGGTTTAGTTATGTGCTTTGGTTATACTTGGCAGGGAGAGTCATTTTGGGACTCTTTTCATTATTTGTGGATTTAAGCACTAACTTTTTTTTTGCAGGGTCTTTTAAAAAATAGATATGCATTGTCTATAAAATTGTCAAAATGAGAGATTGTAAATCCTAAAATTGGCAAATTTTATAGAGATATATTTTTATTTAAAAGATAATTTTAAATTCCTTTTTATTGTGATTTTCAGAATTAATATCTTGTATTAATTGGTAAGGTTTGCAAATAATTCCTTATTTAGTTTGATATTCTCACAATATGTTTATAAAAGGAATTTGTATCTTGGTTTTATAAAGAAAATATTCTGTACTTATTCGAATTATTTTCAGAAATATTTTATATTGATTTTCGTGCTTTCCAAGATAATTATCTACAGGAAATAAAATCTTTGAGAAATTATGTGTTATTTCTATCTTGAGAAATTTGATATGATGCAGGTATTAGTTGTCCCCGCAAAATCCGTGTCTATCATATCAGAATAAACTAAATTAGAAAATCTTCATTAATCAAGAATATCTTCAAATATTATTGCTTTTATTGGAGATTCTTTCTCAGCCTTTCTGAGCACGAAATGGTCTCTATAAATAGGTTTCTAGGGCCTTGAGAAAAAGTGAACTCTTTGGTGCATATTTTTGTGAGTGAATTGTAATATTTGTGAGGGTTCATAGTTTGTATTCAAGATCATTGTATTCACGTGGTCTTGTAGTAAAATGAGTGTTTAGTTTTGTGGTGATTCTATACCACATTCTTGAGTGAATACAGGTTGTAATTTGAACACAATTATTATAGTCTTTGGGAGAAGATTTTTACAAGTCTTGCGTCGGGAGGATGCAAGCTCTCGCTGGCCATTGAAGGGAGTTCAAGTGGTTAGACATTTCAATCAAACTCAGATTAGTGAAGAGAAGTACAACAAAGTTGCGGAAAATCTCAAGAGGGAGTCTTGTTTTGTTTAAGTCAATATTTGTGTACTTGTGATTCTTTATTAATTGGTTTTATTCTCTGGGAGTGGCCGCAAGGAGTAGGTTATCCGAAAGGGTTTCTGAACCTTGTAAAAATTCGCTGTGTTCTTTATTGTTTTTGCACTGTCTTTTTATTGTGTTCAATTTCTGTCGTGACAAGTTCTTATTCTGTTCCGACAGATCTGAAATTTGTTTCAACATATAATTACTATTCTGCACCTTAATTAATTCACTTGGTTTAATTAATTTGGTAATAACTAAAAAAAATTCATTAATAATGAAGAAGGCCCCACCGACACCCCATCGATTTAAGTATTGCATGGACCTATTTCTGACTTCCTGACAATTCTTCAAAGAAATGTTGAAATTCGTGATAGAAACATTCATCGCAATCTTTAGGCACACTTGGTGGAGCACATATGGTCAAAATTTAGAAATCATTCTAATTAGCATTTTTTTAAAATTATTTTAGATTGATTATTATGATTATGTTATTTTATGAGCTACTTTTAAATGTCTTCTAACTTAAAATTCATGTAATAATTATTTATATTAATATATGAATGTAAAAAATTTAGTGTGACAATATTTATAATTACAAAATAATAATATGTGGGACCATAGTTGACAACTTTTGGAGTGGCTTAACATGGGAACATTTTTTATGGAAAAGGTTGCCAAAATTGATATGGATGAGAGAGAAAATAAAAAATTATATTTTAGGATGATGTTGACATTTTATGCAACCAATGGGGTAGCGACTATTGGAGTTGCTCTCATGAGCCAATTTCCTAGCGGGCATTCAATCCACATCGTTCCAAAGAGCGAGCCAACTTTAAAAATGCTTGAGATCCGCATATTGCAATAAGACACTTGAGATCCAAATAGTGAGCTAAGACGCACGAGATCTGCATAGTGCAAAAAAGACACTTGAGATCCAAAAAAATAAGCGAGGTGAAAAATGCCACTTGTGATCAGGTGATTCAAGATTGGTGAGCGAAAATTTGCCACCATCTTGAGGGGGGATATTGGAGTATGGTGTTCCACATGGAATAAATGTAAAAATATTGAGCCATTAATAAGAACATGTGTAACTCTACTAATCACCAGTTGCCTTTTAGATTGAGTCCTATGATTCTTGTCAGTGTGGCAGATTGGAGCATGGGGGTCCAATTGCTTTGTTCCATTCGATGGCCTTTTCGAGGGTGATTGTGGAACTCGTTGCGGAGATGATTGTTGGTGGTTTCGTGGAGTCGCTAAGAGTGATTGTCTTGTGCGTCTTTATTGTCATCTTAAATTCTTAGTTTAGTTGTTGTTTTTGTTCTAATTCTTTCTTTACTATTATTCTCATTTTATGTTTCCTTATTTTATATTGTTACTATGTGAGATTTGGTAGTAACAATCATAAAATTGTTTCATTACATGCATGTATCTAGAGCCCCTAATCAAAAGAATTCCAAAATTTACTTTTTCTTTTATACATAGAATTTAGACCTCACACACTTATTACTCAACATCTTGAATAGTGTATTAGGCCAGTCTTTGGCCTTTGTTATCATTTATTTGCCCTTTGAGGTAGTGAATTATCGTTTTGACCTATTAAACTACTGTTATGCTAAACTTAATCACTTTATTCTAATTCTTTCTTGAATGAAATTCTTGAGTCTTACTTTAAAGAAGAAGAAAAAAACAGCAATCATTCTTCTTGGATGCATTGTGTTGTTGATAAAAAATTCATATGGCACATTATTCGACTCATATGATGGTTTAATAAAATAAAGAGAAAATTACACCAAATATGAGATTTTATTTTAACTTAAAAAAATATGGCAATTTTTTTTCTTAAATTTCTTATGGCATATTTTGTTTTTGTTTACATTTTTAAGGGAGTTTTTTTCCCAATATGTTTGCCATATTTTATTTGTATACCATATTCTAATTTTATACAATTTTCGTAACTAGTTTTAATATGTTTTGAGGTTATTTTTATAATTTTAATCTATTTTTAATATTTTTTTATCATTCATACTTTATTAAAAAAAAGATTACATTATTTTTTTTAAAACAAAAACTAAGACCTTCTTCACCATGTTTTTTTATTCCCAATTCTTCTTCTTATTTTCTTCAATTTTTCATCTTCTTCAACATTTTCTTCGCGGTAACCAATTACCTCTATCAAAACAATTTTGATTTTTTTTATGTGATGTGTTAGTAATCGTATGCCACAGTTCACTCTTATTCTTCAGAGAGCACAAACCAGAGAGAAAAAGAAAGAAAGAACCACAGTTCTCCTTGCATATTCTTTAAACTGAAAAAAAAGCCATTCCAATATATTTGATTCCATGAGATCATCCTTGCTTCCGCCTCTTCAGTCGACGATCTCCTTGTATCCACGAACAAATTTGTGTAAGCTTTCTGATCATTATATATATCTTCATGCCTCCTTTTTTAATATATATTTTACACGTTTCATTTGTTCTTGATAATGGCCTTCTGGTTTTTACCAGATTTTTCAAGCTTCACCCTTGCACTAGGCAAGTTTGTGATTTGAGTAGTTTTAGTATGAACAAGACTATGGCTTAGATAAAAAAATCTCTCGTAGAAACATGTAAAAATGGGGGGGTTTTTTTTTTCAAGTAATGGGGTATTTTTAGTCGTAGGTTTCATGTGACTTAAGAAATAGGGTTTTGGATTAGGGTTTTAATGCACGAATCTCGAAAATATCATCTTTTCGGGTAACTGCTAACTTTTTTCCTAAAAATATGGGATTGTTTTAAACTGGTAATAACCGCCCCACTCTCGCGTGGGTGCACTCTTGATGCCCTGAACTTTACAATATTTCAGGATATACATCCGAGTCAATCTCCCCCTTTTGTACCTTCAGGTTAGATTGAGGCAATCTCGTTATCATGAGCTTTCGAGCTTGAGATATCAAGATAATTTTTTCCACCTTTTTCTTTCTTGTTAGATGTCGCAATCTTCAGAGAATCGGTGGGGGCCCGAGCTTGCCATCCCTTAACTCTTGGACCTAAATAGCCATTTAGATGAAATCAACTAATGATTCGCGAGCATGAGGAACGGGGCAAACAAGAAGACATACGAGCTCACTTCTGACGCCAAATCGACGAGGTCGAGGAAAAAAAAAGGAAGAGACTCCGAGTCGCAGCCTACTCGACCCGGATCCCGAGATCAGGCCTATTCCATTAGACCCCAAACTCAAAGTCACCATATCCTTTCTACCTGGTGAGCTTTCATTCACCCTGATGGAATATACTTCAAAACAACCAACCACCTCCCAGGCCCTCACATTCCCTACCTCGAAGGAGGAATTTTTCGAGGCTGAGCACTACCGAAGCTCAGTTACTTCCACTAGCCATATCTCTGAGCTGTTGGCCTATCATGGCCTTAAGCTTTCTGGTACGCTGATGTGTCTTCTTGCAACCTCCAATGAAAGGAGTTGCTACGCCCCGGAAGATGGCAATCCCGATCGTAAGATCAAGCTTGCCACCTGGAGGCATGAGCACATGAGGGTTGGGGCCCTGCTGCCCCTAAAGGGTTACTTTAAGAATTTTTTGGATTATGCCGGCATCACCCCCTTCCAACTCCAGACCAATTCTTTCAGAGTTTTGTCAGCTTTGAGGTCACTATACCACGAGATGAAGTGGGACGGGCCTTCGACATAAGAGATATTATATTTCATTTGCCTCAAGAGCAACCCTTCTCGAACTCACGGAGGAGATGGGTTCTACTACTTATCAAGCTACCTGAAGGAGAAGCGATTGTTCGAGGACATTCCAAATCATCCTCCAAAATTCAAGACAATTTTCTTCTGGACGGATGGGCTCGCTCCTTCCCAATTCTACTCCTTCCAACTTATTCGTAAGTAATTCAACACGTCTTTTCTATTTTCCTTTAAATTGTTGGGCTCAAAATATTCATTCCACTCTTGCCTGCAGCCAACTATCACTGGCCTACTCCAAAAAAAGCCATGAAAGAACACAGGTCGGCCATTCTTCAGCTCCCATATGGTCGAAGATCCCTCACCTTTCTCCTCAATTAAGACAAGCTTCGAGCTTGTGGCCTCTTAGGCGACGACGAGTCCACAGATGATTCATGTATTCATAAATACTCGAGGTGGTAAGACGTGCCAATCCCCACCACCAAACTTCCCCCCAGGAGGAGGCCTCTAGGCTCGCAGGCACGTGCCATCGCCTTCGGTCTACATGAGCGATCAGTCTCGGGTAATGAAGCCCACGACGAGGCCTCAACGAGCTCGGCGGATGGAGGTAAAGTAGTGTTGGATCACTCCATGTGGTCTTCGTCATTGCTTAAGCACGTGCCTGGCGTAATGATCCTCTTTGAGGACCCCAGGGATAACTTCTTAGCATGGTCGAGGGTTGACCTTAGAGTCCGTAGATTCGATAGCTGGCTAGGAACATACCAAGAAATATGGGATGGGGTAGTATTATAGTATGGGACCAACATTTATAGGGATCTATTGAGATTATCGCCCACCTATAGAGAGGGGATGCCCTTAGAGTCATCAGAAGATAGGGATTTCTTGGTCCCCGAGCTCAAGCTCGGCCGAAGTTACTAGTTAGGTTTCTTTTTATCTTGGAGTCTCGTTTCTTATGACAACCTTATTCGATTACTTACATACAATATTTTCTGGACCTCAGGTGACATGGATTCAGACTTGGACAACGTTCTCAATAAGCCTGTGGCCTCGAGAGCAAACAAACGCCAACGAGTGTCTTAAAAGGGAGGCGCCCCTCCAAGCTATCCAAGAAAACCGAGGTGGTCCCCCTGGTCCAGGTGCCATTAGATCTAAGTGAGGTTTCTGAGCCCACAACGCCCTCTGAGGTTGTGCCTCCCCCTGCAGTTCAATCGAGTCGAGCCCAAGCTCCCATTCTAGATCGTTTTCTATCGATCTTGACTTATGTCCCCGAGTTCGTAGTCGACAGTGTTAGGAGTATGTCCTAAAAGCATGTAAAAGACATTTATTATTTCGATGAATAAATAAATACAATGGTTTATTATTGTTATATTTAGATTATTAAATTATTGTTTGAATAATTTTGTAAATATCAGAAAAATTCCATATTCATTATTGAGGATGTGATCTTGTATTAGTACGAGAGAATTAAGATCACATGAATGAATAAAAATAGTCAACAACAACAAATTGAAGCTATGGAATTCTTTAATTGGGGTTGTAAGTACGGTTTGCTAAGTATCATGTTGATACAAATAATCTATATTCAGATTATTGATGTGGTAAGACATCTCGGTAAAGGTGCTTTATATAATATGATTATATATGACATGGACCGATATGAATAAAAGTCTTTATCCAAAAACCATTTAATAATAAAGACTTGTAATTCATATCATAACTAATGATCATTTATAGATCAACCTTAATCCTGAGTGTTCATGAACTCCTGTTCATGTTTATTAAATATTTTGATTCATTCGTTAAGGTCTCTTCATAGAATGAGGCTAATGACTTTTGTTTTGGAGATTTAATATCATGGATGGCTGGGAACATGTATCAACAATACAGAATCTAATCTTTCCTAACGGATCGTATATTAGTTTCCTTAATGGTTAATTCTGGAACTAAATGATTTTTAGCTCAACTCTATAATTAGATTATAGATTAATTATTCACTAGTGAATTAATGGTACTTAAGGAATAAGAAGTAAATTAGAAAGTTAAAATGGTAATTATTCCATTCTAATTTATGAACTAATTAATTAGAGAGTTGAACTATTGTAAGATGGTTATATTAATGGACAACTTAGAATAAGATTTCTGTAAAAGTATATATATAACATAAAGAGTTCAATTTTGAATTTATAGTGGAGAAACATGAGAATTAATAAATTAACTACTATAATTAAAGAGTTTAATTATTTAGTTTCAATTTATTGGAGCTTAATGTTATAGGTCCATGGTCCTCGAAATGGCTCAAACAAACACTGACAAAGATAAATACAAAAATGGGCAAAATGACTTATTTGATAAATAAAATATTTTTCTATGCACCAAACATAATTATTGTATAATTATGTGTAATTAATTAATTAATTATTTGATTTAACAAAAATATAATTAATTTTGAATTAATTTATTTTTGGGATTTTGGTATTTAAATAATAATAAAAATTGGGAAAAATCACATGTTTTCCTTGGCATGTGGTACATGTGTAACACAGTGCACAGTCACTGTGCTACACACACAAGAAGCTTCTAGAAGTTTCTTTGTTCCACAATGTTAGTTATTTAAATATTAAATAAATAATGAGATATTGTAATATGATTAAAATATTATTATTTAAATAAAATCTGATAACTGATTAGTTATTTTTAAATTTTTTTAAATAACTAATATTTTATTTTAATATATTGGATATATTAAATATAGGAGATCAGTTTTCTGAGCGATACTTTTCAGTGATAGAAAACAGATTATGAAATCTCCCTGAGAGAAATAGAACAGTGATACAAGCATAGGTCACTGTTCTTCACAAACTTAGGTCCAAACTTTATCAGATCTCATGTGTTGAGAATATCTGATAAATAGATTTTACCTATTGTTTTGTATAGCGAGCCCACACTCGTTCTTTGTGTGCGGAGAACATTTTGGAAGATCTTGGTGTGAGATCTCAAGGATTTTTGCCATACAAAAAGATAGCAACAAGGAAGGACTTGAGGTAATTTTCTATTCGTATCTTTGATTCAATATATATGTATGTGAAGAAGTAGATCGAGACATCTTGTGGGGTTAAATTAACAACTTTGATTGTTGTTCCGCTGCGTATAATCTCTGATTTGATCTATAAAAACCAACAAATAGTACCAGAGCCATCTTCACACACATACACTACAAGAAAAAATGCTTTTAATAACACCGAAAATGTGTTATCAAAACACACCATAACACTTTCTGATGTGTTAAGACCGACTATGTTATCATAGGTCAGGGTACTTTACATAAAACTTTGTCATTGTTATACAGATGTGTTATTATACTGTCAACGATAACACATTTTCTGTGTTATCTTCACACACATACACTACAAGAAAAAATGCTTTTAATAACACCGAAAATGTGTTATCAAAACATACCATAACACTTTCTGATGTGTTAAGACCGACTATGTTATCGTAGGTCAGGGTACTTTACATAAAACTTTATCATTGTTATACAGATGTGTTATTATACTGTCAACGATAACACATTTTCTGTGTTATTTTAATATATATAGATAAGTGTTTAATTATGTTATTTATAGTCGATTATATAGTACATTTCAATACTTATAAATTTGTGTTATACTACAGTTTAGTATAACACATTTTTTCTGTTATACTACACTTTAGTATAACACATTATTTGTGTTATATAATGAAGTTTGCATAACACAATTTTTGTATTATTTTAATATTTAGATAAGTTTAAATTCTCATTATATATTTTATTTATATAACACTAATTTATTCTATTATATTTTAATTTTTTTTATATAATTAAAATTAGCTTTCTAATATATACTAGCACCATCATATGAACTTGATTTTCAAATAACAAAAAGTAAGAACATTCAACATTGTATTAACAATCCACAAATTAGTTTAAAACATTCACCACTGTCATCAACAACAAAATGTTCTTTAAGTATTCAAGGAGTCTTAAATATTCAACATAGTTAAAAGTTACTACTTTCAACACAAAGAAATAAACAGCAGTTGCAATGACTGTACAGTTGCAGGGAGACAGTCCAGTGGTCAGCAATGACTGTACAGTTGCAAATAATGGGTAATAATCCTAGACACATTAGAAATATTAGCCACGTCCTCGACAGATTCCATGTCTATCATGCCACCAAAACGTGAACTGAGACAACAAAACTCCACTATCGAGAAAAGAAACACATGTAAAAGCTTTATTGTTATGTTAACCTCTGTAGTTGATGGCCTGAAGTCACATAGTACCCGAAGGCCAGAACCTGATGTTTTCAACAAATGTATGCAAACAGATAAATTGAGGCTTTTACATGCAGATCTCAAAAGAATCAGAAAGTAACATGTCCCAAATGACCCCAAACATAACACAGTACACAGGAAAAGAACAGTATTTACCACACTCGACTCTCCAATTACCCACTCACAGCAGTTTCTTGAGCATGAAATGAGCTGCCAATGCCCATTAAAGCAAAACACATCGCCTAGAGCATAAAGAAAAAAAATATCAATAGAAAAAACAAGGTAAACCAACAAATTTATAGAAAAATCAAACAAGCCTATCAAGAAAAGAAACTCTTGGAAAATTTTTAAATAATAAAAACACAACAAATTGAAGATTCCCATTTGTGCCAATTCCAAAGTGCAAAAAATAGTTAACAGACCTTAAAGCCAATGTACAATAAAACATATTTCAACAGAAAAATGCATGGGGACCATATGGTCAAATGTCCATTCAGCATTCATAAAGGACTAGTCCATATCATGTCTGAACTAGAGAAAATGGTTCAGTAAGACTAAAAATGTGACCAAACCAAGTTCAATACCATAAATTGCATAGAAATATCAAGATTTTGAAAGATTGGTACTGCACTTGACACTTAAAAACAAAGGAATCATTGTTTTCCCCCTTGGAATAGGAACCATCCAATTTTTATTCCCTCTAAAGAACCATTTGAATAGCAAGAATCACAAGCTATTATATTGTTGTTTTCAGGTTTCAGCATTATACCTGAATCAACTACCTCTAATTCCAAGAGATAAATCTTACCAGGAACAGATGGCCCAAATTTGACTGTATCCTAGGATAATCTGTATGCTTGATGCTACTATCAAAGCACCTTGGACTGCTCTCATGGTGTTGAGAAATCTCTAGAAAAATGTACAAGAAAAGTAAGCTTCCTTACCACACATAGATAGCAAAGAAGTCATACCATAAAATAATGCTTTAGTGATATCAAGGAAAAGGAAATGCCTTATTCAAGAATAGAAGGGTTGCACTTACGATATGAGGGTCCTCAATACTAGCCAATGATGAATCATGAATGATAGATATAATAGGGTCCATGAATGCATAAGACCCTCCAATAACAGTAGGCAGTCTGGTTCCAAAGAGAGTTTGAAGAAGTGTGTTAATTCCTGCAACAAACAGTAGAGTCTATACTACTCTGACTTTATCACCCTGATGAAATTTTATTTTTCAAAGATGGTTCATAAAATCATTAACAAAGTTTCAACTTTGATACATAAACAACTCCAAAAACTTGACTTTATCACTTTAGTAAAGAAAAGAGGATGAGCAAAATTAGTATGAGGAAACATTAAAGGATCCGCTCACAAACTATATTAATTTCTTGCTTAAAAAGAAATATTGGTCTTTTATGAAAAATGAGCTCACATCAGGTTGGTTAAGTTTCACTGGAATTTATCAACACTAAAGTAATAATTTAAGCAAGCACCAACTTACATCAGCTAAAGAATTGATTATTAACACTTTTAATTAACATAAACACCCCAACCAGTGGAAAGAATATATCAGGAGTTAACTAATAACTGTAAGCCAAAAACAGAAAATATAATTGGAACTCAAAAAGTATATATTGCAAACACATCACAAAAAAACCCCACTTATGGACTAGATTGACGGCTGTAACAAACCTCGATAGCAATTAAATAGTAGCGGATTGCAACATCAATGTTGCCCTTCTCCTGCAGCAGAAACATAATAACTGTCTATTAGATGCTTGCAGGCTAAATACTTGACAGTGGAACCATAAAAGATACTAAAGATTACCTTCCAAGCATTTGCCATGTTTCCATAACACTCAGCAAAGTGAGGATCAATTTGAATAGCTTCTTCATTTTTTGCAATGCACGTATCAAAATCATGTAGCTAAAACAGAATAAAATAAAATTTAAGAATCAGGTGCAAGTAAATTCACTTACAAGCCAGAAACACTGAAGAGAGTACATATATTGAGAAAATACATGAATGCTAATAAGCTTCATTGAGAACCTGAAATGTAAAATATGGCAAGATAAAACTACTTTCTTGGCTCCACCCTACAAAGACAGAAAAGTTCAATGTTGTCAACTTACCCCATCCAAGCATCTTATCTTCCACCTTCTTAAGTTTCTTTTTCTTCTTGTTGTCAACTTTCTTGGAAATAAATGTATTCCTTGTGTTAAGAAAAAAATGAGATTACATTAATGAGTCACTGTAAGCCCCATAAGGACAACAAAACTAGTCATTTAAAGACATCTCAAGCAACAAAGTTCCTTTCTAAAACACTATGTTTGGTGTACAATGATGCATTATCATCGAATATAAAAGATGGAAAATGAAGCATCTTCAAAGATTAACGAAAGAACTAGTCCTTGGTCCCAAAAATCTATCAGCAACTATAAATTCCATCAGAAAATAAAACCAAGAAAAATCTGATAGTTACACAATGCACCCATCAGAAACTGATCACAAATTTTAAAGTTAAAGCAAAATAAATAAATAAATAAAAAATAAGGTGAAACCAAATGATCCTTCATTGAATACCATGGAGTAATAATGATTCCTTTTCTTTTCAATAAAAAGAAAAGCATTCAAGTGTAAAACTGTGTTTTTTTTTAATAAAGTAAAAAATTAAGCAGCTGAATTCAACCGGGAGTCAGAAACTCTGAATTTGGTAGATTAATTAAAGACCAAAATAAAACAAAACTCAACAACTAATATATTTTTTTTTAGAAAAAACAAGATATGGAATCATGCATTACCTCTCAAGAATAAGGCAAAAGACATATCATTTATGGGCTAACCAGTTTAACAATAAACTAAACTACTCATGAAAATCTATATATTAAAAAGAGTAGAGCAACGAGACCACAGCAGGGTAAAACTAATGAAATAATATTTAATCAATTAAAAATAGAATCTAAAGTCATTCTTCCAAGAACTAGCAATCAAAATAATATATCAATACTAACAGTATCATTTTAAAGCCAACTAATTTTTTTTGGATAAAACTAATAAGTAACTAAATGAAATAATAGAACAAAAATAAAAAATCAAGTAAAAGAATAAATAAAACAAAGTGGTATGTTACAAAGAGTGCCAAAGTACATACCTGATTAGTAGTTGAAGCAAAGACAACAAAAACATGACTTGCAGGATCTATATATAGCTCCTTTCCAAGACACAAAATACTCGGTACAATCTTTTGATTCAATCTGCAATCATTTTTCAATATAAGAAATTAAAAGTAATTCAGATATAGAAACCATAGTTTATGCATGAATGTATATCTTTAATTAGGACATTGTTACAAACAATAAAAAAAAATGCAGAAACAAAGACATGACTTAATAACTTATAGTTTAGATCATGATGCATAGACCATAACATGACTCAATCTCTCTGCTTCTTGTCATTGTTCTTTTCTCAACAAACCATAACCTTCCAATCATCAGTCTGAAAAAAGAAAAGTGATATACTCTCTAGAAGAACAAAAATAACTTTAAAGCAAGGTAAAAAAACGGAGCTGAAATGAAATGACTAAAAATCACTCAAAAGAAAACAGAGTTATACACAGTTATCCATGTATATTATATATACTAGAAACCTAAGAACTAGGCAACATGGTAGTGCTTTAATATTAACTAAAAGAGAGAAGTATTAATTGGTAAATTATTTAAAAATAATAATAACAAAATATCTAAATAACAGCAAATTAAATTTAATTACTTTCTGTGTAAGTTAATCGTCTAGAATATAGATAGATATAGATGATTAGCACATACTCACATACTATCACTTGGATAAATCATTCTATACTTTCAAGGCTGCATATAAGATTCTCACTCAAAAATAGGGGACCATGCTGTAAAATGTAAGATGGCCTCTAAGCTCTTGATGTAATTAATTCTAAACCACATATGACCTACAATTCCAATGACTGAGAACCATTATTTCTGATATAGAAGTTTGTGCCTAAAGCTAGTCTAGATGGCTTCTGTTGCCAGCCTAAACTAATAATTGTAAGATATACTTTATAAATTTAAACTAAAAGCATCTTCCCTTAGGTACATTTTGAAGGGGCTCCCAATGACCATGATATAAAAAGAGTACCAAAAAATAAAATTGAAAATCAAAGATGCACAAGTTTATCCACCATCCGGAAATAAATAATCTTGATATATTACTCTTATCACAAACAAAAGTCAACTCATCTAATCCCACTATGAAGCTAATTCCATTAGCAAGCAAATACAAGAGTGAGTAAAAAACATTCACAACAAGTGAGCTAGAGTATGCTATCATTTATTTATTAAATCTATTTCAAATCAACACTTACAAAGCAGAATAGTTTAAATAGAAATAAAAACATAGCAAGTAAAAAATTTGCCATATTTTACTCACAAGTTTATATAGTGATAACCCTCAGAAAATTATATCTAAAATCTTTATTTTGTAAGAAAATAACCATCATGCAATGAAACAACTATTGAATGGGAGAGCAAAATCCAACCAAAATATTGGAAATACTAAAGAAGTTACCTTCCCTTCTGCACTTGGTCAGATACAGCTCTATAAGCATACTTCCACCAAGAACGAGGATCAGATTTCACGGAAACATGTGGATGAAAATGTGCATATTTTAAGCGTTGATTAAAGGCAGAAAAGTGATCAGCTAGTTTTAACATATCCTTGTATCCATCCTGCAACAACAAGATACTAAAAATTTTCAAGGCCAATCAAACCATGCCTCCAAGTATCCAATCACAGTTGAATTACGAAATTAAACCTTTGATAAACAGATAATGACATCATCCAAATTCACTGTTGCATTCTGCAAAGGTTGATCACTCTTAGCCAATTCATTTGCCCTTTGCTTTGTATACTTTGTATTTCTTGTAATTGGTTCCAAAATATAAGTGTGCTGTTTGACAATTCTATCAGCAGGTTTGCCTTCTTTAGTGCCATATCTAAAAACCTGAAGCAAAACTACTCCAGAAGAATAAGTTAGAAGTAGACACAAGAAAATATATAGCATAGCTATGAGAGCACAAGAACACTAAATGCCTAGTGAAATTTACCGGGCTCTGATTTGACCCTGCATCCAAGAGCTTCTGTTCTATAGTTGAGAAGTGCGTGTTATTTCTACCCATGTGACCATTTGTCTAGGATTGGCATTCCCCCAAAAGGTGATCTTTTGGAGTCCTTTGGACAGCGTTAATCAACTCTTTCTGTCTACTTGAAGCATTACGAGATTTACCATTGCTTGGAGTCTCATTTAGTTGCTTGAACAAATGAAATCCTTGAGAACCAGTAACTGAATCAGCAGCTCTTTGAGTCGTGGTCTGTTCTTGATCAGAGAGTGATGGAGAGGAACTATGAGAAAGTGAAAGAGAGTGCTCCTCTTGCTCTGATTCGACATCCCATACTTTTGCGGTTCACTCTCTTCGATCACGACTTAGGGAAGAAAGAGCCTGCAATTCCAGTGGAGAGAGTGCTCCTCTGCCATGATGTGCTCCAACAGCTCGTGCGATGGAGAGGGTAGAAAGAACGCTGAGACGCTTGGAGAAAGAACGCTGGGAGAAAGAGAGAGGGGAGAGAAAGAACGCATCATTAGGGATTGGGTTTTGAGATAATAGGGCTAGGTTGAAACCGTGGGTTTCCCTCCATTTTAACATTACCCAGCAATTTTTTTTTTTGTTTCCCTCCCTTTTAAGTTTACCTCCTTTTAAGTTTACCACTTTACCTAGTATAATACTTTTCCAATTAGCTTATAGTTATGTGTTATAAAAAATGGTATTTGGTGTAGTGATATATATATATATATCGAATCTGTGTGAGTTTAGTTTTATGCATTTATTTATTTTTGATGAATGAATCGATGGCTTAATATGATTTAATGCATGGGAATGTTGAATTGTTAATTGTATGGTGTTTTTGGGTTATGATTTGTTTATGATTAGATCATTGTGTAAGCCATTAAATGGCATAGGATTTATGTAATTTTATTTGGTTCTTGACACCATAAAATTTTAATTCCGATCACACAAAGTCAAAACGGAGCCCGGGATTCAGAATTCAGTCACTGTTCCTCCGAGGCCACCCTCCGAGCCGCTGCCGGGGACGTCGTACGGACGGGTCCGTACGGATCCGTACGGTTTCATACAAAATGGCCTCGCATCATTTTTTGATGCCACGTGTCCCCGTCTTATTGATCCATAATTTTTTTATTTTTCTGAAATTAATATGTTATTTTTTTAATTTTTAAAATGTTAAATATCCTATTTATTAGAAATTTGATATTTAAATAATGAGATAATTTTGTTATCCTAACAAACTTTTTTTGAATATATTATTTAAAAATTTATTTTTCTAAATTACAGATTTTAATTAAATTTATTTCAATTTTTAATTAAAAGTTGTTTTAATTAAAAAGGAAAATAAAATAATGATTATTTAAAAGTTTTGTTTTAATTAATCAAGATAATTAGAAAATTGTTTTCTTATTATTATTCTGGACCAACGACACATATCCTACCGAAGTAAAGTAGAGAATCCCGATGGAGATCAAGGCGGTTTTATTTTAATTTTATAAAGAGGTTGTAAAATTAGAAATACCCAAAAGCACCCGGTTCAACATTTATTATTTATTTATTTAAATAATTGTTTTCATGTGATTGACAACTATTCATGCATTTTGTGCCATACATAAAAAACTCACCCAGTCATTATCATGCATCTCATTGGTAGAAACATGATTATTAAGATTGTCCTATATATTTATATGATTTGTTTTGCGAAACCAATTGCATATAAATTACTTAGTTTTATTCTTTGAAAACTTGGTAAAATATCACACTGGTTTTAAGTCTTTATGACTTGATTTCTTTAAACCAACTTTATTTTAAAATTGTTTTTTAGTAAAATTTAGATGAACATAATTGGTAATTTAAAATTGGATATGGACCTAGAAACTCGCTTTCTTTCCAATTTTAATTATGTTCATAAAGTTTAAAGAATCTATAATTAATTTGGAATTAATTAGGTTAAAAACACTTATTTCAAAATAGTGAGTGGGAGAGGGTTGATAACTCAACATAACCTGTGGTCTCCATTATTAATATAACACCGCGAGACATGAATAGCGCCTCGCGACGACTTTGTTTTTGTCCCCCTAAGGAAGGTGTCCAGACATGTCAATAGCAATGTTATATTTCTTACACAGATAGGAACTAATGATGTATTTTAGGTTTGATCAACCCTAAGGCGGTATGTCCTAAGTTAAGTCATGAACTTCGAAATAATGAGTTACACTCACAAAGTTATGATTAAGCTTTTGCAGTGGATAATCATAACTTGGCCAAACTAAGCGGAACTTTAATGTTTAAAAGAGAAAATAATGAGTTATTTTAAGTTTTAAATAATAAAGATAAGAATGTCTTATAAATTCTCTAAGATTAATTTGACCGACCCTAAGGCGGCACTTTAATTGTTAGAAAGTTTTATCGTGGAAATTGAACTTTATTTTATGTGTTTTAATTGTGCTCATGCATCACGTTTAATTTCTGAAACTTTGATATTTATTTTTCTAAATATAATAATAATATTTGTATTTTTTTTATTCAGAATATGTCTATCTCTGGTAATCCCATCTCTGCTTTAATCGCACAAGAAAAATTAACTAGTGATAACTTCATAAATGGAAATCAAATATGAATCTGTTGTTGGTTAGTGAAAACCACAAGTTTGTCCTAAATGAGGAATGTCCTGAAAAACCTGGCGCCACTGCCCCGAAACATGTTCGGGACAAATTTGATGCATGGATTCAATCCAATAACAAAGCTAAGAGCTATATGCTTGTAAGCATGAGTGATGTCTTACGAAAAAAGCATGAATCCATGGAAACTGCTTTTGAGATACTAGAATCTCTTAAGGAAATGTTTGGGCGCCCATATGATCAAAGTCGTCATGAGGCTACTAGAACCTACATGAATGCTAAGATGAAGAAATGTCAATCTGTGCGTGAGCATGTCTTGAACATGATCAATGTACTCCATGAAGCTGAGACGCATGGAGCAGTCATGGATGAAAAGACACAAGTAAGCATTATACTTGAGTCTTTAACTCCTGCTTTTTCTACATTCACAACAAATTATGTCATGAATAAATTAGAATTTAACATGACGCAATTGCTGAATGAATTACAAACTTTTGAGTCTTTGAACAAGACAATCTCAAGTCAGGTTGAAGCAAATGTTACTGAAGCAAAACCATCTTCTTCTAAGAAGAAAAGGAAAAGCAATAACAATGAATGCAAACCTAAAAAGGACAATTCGAAAAAGGCAAAGAAGTCATCCAAGGTACCCGAGAACAAAAAGAACAATGACCCCAAACAAAAGGCACCCAAAGGAAAGTGTTTCCATTGTGATGTCGATGGTCATTGGAAGAGAAACTGTCCAAAGTATCTCGCCGAGCTGAAAGAGAAAAAGAAAGGTAAATTAGATTTACTTGTACTCGAAGCTTGTATGGTGAAACATGATAAATTATCAAGGATAGTTGATTCTGGTTCCACTAACCATGTTTGTTCTTGTTTGTAGATGCTTGAGTTCGCAAAGCAGTTGGAGCAAGGAGAGATGACTATGAGAGTGGGAAGTGGAGCACTTTTTTCAGCTAAAGCATGTGGAACAATTCGTTTAAATTTTAAGAACAATTTTCTAGTTTTATATAATGTTCTATTTATTCCTGAAATTACTAGAAACATTATTTCTTTATCTTTGTTACATGAACAAAATTTTGGCATTTCTTTTAATAATAATATGATTTTTATTTCAAGGAATGGGAACAATATTTGTCATGCAAAACAAAAGGACAGACTATACATGCTTAATCTAATTGAAAAATTTCTCAATAATTCTGAATTATTTAAAGTAGTTATTCCACAAAGTAACAAAAGACAAAAGGTTTCTAAAGAAAATGACACGTATCTTTGGCACTTAAGATTAGGTCATATTAGTCTAGATAGGATAAACCAGTTAACTAAAGATGGACCTTTGAGGGAACTAACAGTTGGAACCCTACCGGTTTGTGAATCCTGTTTAGAAGGAAAATTGACTAAACGACCTTTCACTTCGAAGGGAAATAGAGCCAAAGAACCACTACAACTTATACATAGTGATGTATGTGGTCCAATTAACATTAAAGCTCGAGGTGGTTATGAATATTTTGTCACATTTACTGACGACTATTCTAGATACGGTCATGTTTACCTAATGCTTAAGAAGTCATAAACTTTTGAAAGGTCTAAAGACTTCAAAGCCATAGTTGAGAAGCAATTAGGTAAATCTTTAAAGACACTCCGATCTGACCGTGATGTTGAATATTTGGATTCTGAATTCAAAGATTTATTGCTGGAGCATGGTATTCTATCCCAACTCACAGCACCTGGAACACGACAACAAAACAGAGTTTTAGAGAGAAGAAACCGGACCTTGTTGGACATGGTCAGGTCTATGTTAAGCTACTCTTCACTTCCCTTATCGTTTTTGGGATATGCACTTCAACGGGGTAAAAAAGAAGACATATGAGCTCACTTCCGATGCCAAATCGACGAGATTGAGGAAAAAAAAAAGAAGAGACTCTGAGTCGCAGCCTACTCGACCCAGATCCCTAGATCAGGCCTACTCCATTAGATCCCAAAATCAAAGTCACCATATCCTTTCCACCTAGTGAGCTCTCATTCACCCTGATGGAATATACTTCAAAACAACCAACCACCTCCCAAGCCCTCACAGTCCCTACCTCGAAGGAGGAATTTTTTGAGGCTGAGCACTACCGAAGCTTAGTAACTTCCACTAGGCATATCTCTGAGCTGGTGGCCTATCATGGCCTTAAGATATCTAGTACGCTGATGTGTCGTTCTGCAACCTCCAACGAAAGGAGTTGCTACGCCCCGAAAGATGGAAATCCTAATCGTAAGATCAAGCTCACCATCTAGAGTCACGAGCACATGAGGGTTGGGGCCCTGCTGCCCCTAAAAGGTTACTTTAAGAATTTTTTGGATTATGCCGGCATCACCCCCTTCCAACTCCAGACAAATTCTTTCAGAGTTTTGTCAGCTTTGAGGTCACTATACCACGAGATGAAGTGGGACGGGCCTTCGGCACAAGAGATATTATATTTCATTTTCCTCAAGAGCAACCCTTCTCGAGCTCATGGAGGAGATGGGTTCTACTACTTATCAAGCTACCTAAAGGAGAAGCGATTGTTCGAGGACATTCCAAATCATCCTCCAAAATTCAAAACAATTTTCTTCTGGACGGATGGGCTCGCTCCTTCCCAATTCTACTCCTTCCAACGCATTCGTAAGTAATTCAACACATCTTTTCTATTTTACTTTAAACTGTTGGGCTCGAAATATTCATTCCACTCTTGCCTGCAGCCAACTATCACCGGCCTACTCCAACAAAAGCCATGAAAGAACACAGGTCAGCCATTCTTCAGCTCCCATATGGTCGAAGATCCCTCACCTTTCTCCCCAATTAAGACAAGCTTCGAGCTTGTGGCCTCTTAGGCGACGATGAGTCCACAGATGATTCAGAGATTCATAAATACTCGAGGTGGGAAGATGTGCTAATCCCCACTGCCAAACTTCCCCCCAGGAGGAGGCCTCCAGCCTCACAGGCACGTGCCACCACCTTCGGTCTACATGAGCGACCAGTCTCGGGCAATGAAGCCCACGACGAGGCCTCAACGAGCTCGGCGGATGGAGGTAAAGTTGTGTTGGATCACTCCATGTGGTCTTCGTCATTACTTAATGTTAGGAAAAAATGTTTTTGCCTCAATGGAAATAGTAAGAAATTAGAACTCTATGCAATATATTACAAACAATAATGATTGATTAAAAGGAGTTACAACTCTATAACTGAAAATTACAAATAAACAAAGAAAATGATGAAGAAGAAGAGAATAGAAAAATAAAACTCTAAGCAAAAGCTTACAAATAAAGTAAAGTGTTTGAAATAAAAGAAAAGAAAAGATTATAACTCTTGAACAAGAAATACAAGTAAAAAGAACTAGAGAATAAGAAGAAAACAATACAATAGAATGGAGAACAGAAATACAAGAAAACTCTCACTTACACAACCTAAGTGAAGAGGGTTGGGGATCACCAACTTGAACAAGGTTTAAAACCTTTGTCCAAAAGCTTATTTCCCCCTAACTCGAGCACTAAGGGATCTCTCTCAGATATTGGAAAAGCTTTATGGAATTATCAAGCCTCAAGGTGTTTCTAGCCAAGTGCTCTAATGGATAGAAATGTTGTGTCTTACAAGTGACCTATAGGCTCCTATTTATAGAGTTTAGAGATACCATTTGAATTTCAAATTCCACCAACCCCCATGGTTGTTACCAATGTTTAGTTGGATTAATATAGAATTAAAAATGAGATTTGGGAGTTATTTGAGTTTTTTGAGCCGTTCAACAAAGATTGAAAAAACTGAAAAAATGGTCAGTTTTTGGCCTGTGGCTGCGGCCAGAGACATAAGTGGCCGCGACCACCGACCATTTTCAGCACTAAAAAATGTGCTGTTTTTCCAAACGGTTCCAAACCCTCCCAAATGATTTTGTAACTCCCAAAACACATTATTGGGGTTAAAATCATATCTCTAACAGCCATATCACATATGGCTTTATGAAATTCATCTCAATATTGTGTAACAACAATTTTACATAATAAAGGGTAATATTTGGAAGTTACAAATTTGTAACACCAAATATGTTATATTATTTGGATATATCTCATATATCTAAATATTGTATCTCTATATTATATGTTACAATATGTGACACACTTTGTCACATTTATTTAATCTAAAACATTATATTATAATATAATATAATATTACATTATATTATAAAATAATATAACATTCCCCCACTAGATTAAATAGTTATCTATTGTAACACTTATTTAATCAATCATTATATTTTGAAATATAACATATCCCCCACTTGATTAAATAAGAACTCTCTCTTATAGGAGTCATTGCATTAGTGCATAAAGCAAAGTGTTTTTCAACTTGAACTTTACTATAGTGTAATTATCACAAAATTTGTCGAAAATTAGGTTGCACTAGGCATTGAACCATCTTTTCATGATAACAAATCGGTGATAACACACACACCTTTGCGATGTTCACTTGAGACCCCTATGTCTCGCTTTGCACCGTTAATGGCCATGTGCACTTTCCATTCATGGACGTTCTTGAGAATACTCCCAATTCTCATGAGAGGCGGCACCACCCCTAGGTCCATTTAGGTAGAATTCTTAGATTATTTCGTTACCAAAAATACTTGTCTTTACAGGACTGAATTCTATTAAAAAACCTTTCGGTTTTAACCCTCCACTTCATAACACACAAGTACTCAATATCTCAGATGGGACTTGTTTTGAGTACAACTAATATTCACTTGATTGACTTGTTGTTACCTATTGAACCTAACACTAGTTGAATAACTAGTGTTAAGATAGGTTACCATCAATCGTGAATCTCTTTAGGGAGTTTAAGTCCCATCCCTCGAGATGATGCAGCCACTAAATCCCTCGTTAGTGGCTTAGTGAAAGGATCCGCCAGATTTTCACTTGTTCTCACATAGGATATTGAGAAGACTCCTCTTTGAATCAATTCTCTTACATATCCATGTCTTAGACTAATATGTCTAGACTTCCCATTATACACTCCGCTGTATGCTCTAGCCAATGTCGCTTGGCTATCACAATGTATCGATATAGTAGATACATTATCTTTGATTAGGGGAATCTCTATCAACAGATCCCTTAACCATTCGGCCTCTTTGTTGGTAGCAGCTAGAGCTATGAACTCTGCTTCCATAGTGGAATGAGATATACAAGTTTGTTTCTTGGAACCCCAAGAAATTGCACCTCCACCAAGTGTAAATACCCAACCAGTTGTGGACAAGTTGTCCCCAAGATTGGATATCCAACTTGCATCTGTATATCCTTCTAATATCGAAGGAAATTTGGAGTAGTGAAGGCTTAGTCCTTTGGTTTTCTTGAGATAACCTAGGACTCTTCCAATTGCCTTCCAGTGATCCACACTTGGATTACTTGTAAACCTACTAAGTTTACTTACCGCAAATGTTATATCAGGTCTAGTACACTGGGTAGCGTACATTAGACTCCCTATAACACTAGCATACTCCAATTGAGCTACTGCTCTTCCTTCATTCTTCTTTAGTTTTACACTATGATCGAATGGAGTATTGGCATCTTTAACTTTGAGATGGTTAAATTTGTCCAATACTTTCTCAACATAGTGGGCTTGCCCTAACGCAAAACCCCCACTATGTTTCTTTACTTTGATACCGAGTATGGTATCAACTTCTCCAAGATCTTTCATCTTGAAGGTTGATGATAGAAACCTCTTCCTTTCTTCTATCCCTTTCATGCTATTACTTAGAATAAGCATGTCATCCACATATAAGCAAACAATGATCACATATCCCTTACAAGTTTTGGAATACAAACACTTGTCTCCATTGTTATGTCTAAACCCATTAGACATGATGGCTTGATCAAATTTCTCATGCCATTTCTTAGGAGGCTGTTTCAATCCATATAAGGATTTTACAAGTCTACAAACTTTATGTTCATATTTTGGTAGGACAAACCCTTCGGGTTGTTCCATATAGACCTCCTCATTGAGGTCACCATTAAGGAATGCCGTTTTGACATCCATATGATGAACATACAAGTTGTGTATAGAAGCTAAAGCGAACAAAATTCTTATAGAAGTTGTTCTTGCAACAGGCGCATAAGTATCGAAATAATCGATACCCTCCTTTTGCCTGAACCCTTTAGCTACTAATCTAGCTTTAAAGGTTTGGATAGTGCCGTCAGTGTGGTATTTTCTCCTAAATACCCACTTACACCCAATTGACTTAGACCCCGGTGGGAGGTCGACCAATTCCCAAGTGTTATTGGAAAGAATGGAATCCATCTCATCATTGATGGCTTCTTTCCAAAATGCACTATCTCTCGATTGCATAGCTTCTCTATAAGTCTTAAGATCATCCTCAACGAGAAGTACAATAGGAATTTTCCTAATGACTTCCTCTCTATTTCCTTCTACCATGTAGAATGAAATTCACTGAGAATCTATCTCATCCACTACTAGACTTTTATGACTTTTAAGCCTTTGAATTCTTCTAGGTTCAAAGGGTTGCTTTACATCCTTTTTAGAATTCTCCTCTTGAGAATCAACTTTGGATGTAGAAGCTTGAGAATTGTTCTCATATAACAAATTCTCCTTTAGAGATGTTGAAGCTTGAGAATTGTTGTCACATAACATGTTCTCAAAGAATTCAACTTCTCTAGATTCAATCACAATATTAGACTCTAAGTCTAATAGCCTATAAGCTTTACTATTGTTGGCATAACCAACAAAAGCACACTTTATGGCTCTTGAACCTAACTTTGTTCTATTAGGTTCGTTTTTCTTGCAATATGCAAGACACCCCCACACTTTGAAGTACCCTATGTTGGGTTTTCTTCCTTTCCATAACTCATATGGAGATATCTCATTTTTCTTCATCGATATTCGATTAAGAATGTGACAAGCGGTTAAAAGCGCTTCACCCCATAAGTTGAAGTTCAACTTAGAAAATACCAACATAGAATTTATCATCTCTAGATAAGTCCTATTTTTCCTTTCGGCAACACCATTGTGTTGTGGTGTATAAGGTGCGGTGCACTCATGAATTATACCATTTTCTTCACAAAATGTATTGAATTCATTAGAGAAGTACTCTCCTCCTCTATCACTTCTTAGCACCTTAATCTTTTTATTTAGTTGATTTTCAACTTCTAATTTATACAATTTAAAAGCATCAAAAGTTTCATCTTTATGCTTTAAAAGAAACACATAGGTATATCTACTAAAATCATCTATAAAAGTAAGAAAATACCTTTTACCACCTCTAGTTAAAACACCATTTAATTCACAAAGATCGCTATGGATTAAATCTAGTAAATTAGATGATCTTTCTACACTAGGAAATGGTTTCTTAATCATTTTCGTCTTAACACATGTTTCACATTTACCATAGTTTTTAATATTGCATGAAATCATACAACATTTTACTACTCTTTTCATGGTTGAAAAACCTATATGTGATAGCCTAAGATGCCACAAAAATAAAGAATCATACTCAACAATATAGGCGGAATTAGCATTTTTATTGATAACATTGATAGTTACATCATTGGTGCACAATTTAACCATACCCTCACAAGAGTACCCCTTTCCCAAAAATACATTTGATTTGGTAAGTATAAGTTTACCAGACTCAAAAACGGCTTTAATGCCAGGCTTGCCAAGCAAATCACCACTTACCAAGTTTCTACTCATTTCGGGAACATAAAGTACATTCACTAATGTAACTTTCTTGCTGGAGGTGAAAAAGACTTCAATGGTACCTTTGCCAAGTACCTTGGATTTACCCTCATTTCCCATTCGTATCTTATGGTTGCCCTTTGACTCTTCAAAGGTCTTGAACAATGATTTGTCATAGGTGACATGGACGGTGGCACATGCATCATACAACCATCATTTCACCTTGCCTTGGACCGCATTCACCTCACTAAGGGTAGCAACTATGTTTTCCTCTTGAGTTGCATTCACCTTAGGTCCTTGTTGGTCTTTTCTATGCCTACACTCTCTAGCATAGTGACCCTTTTTCCCACTCACAAAGCAAGGAACTTTCTCGCCCTTAAACTTGTTTGGGTTGGTTTTTGGACCCAAAGGTTTCTCATTACCCTTTTTCCCTTTGTTTTTGGGATTTTTTGGTTGTGACATCGCATTTGCTTTGGAAGTCTCTCCATTAGACCCCTCCACAAGTTTATCTCTACATATCGATTCCTCTTCGATTCGAATATGTTTTTGGATTTCCTCCAAAGAATAATCCTCATTTTTATGATTGATTCTTTTCCTATAGCTCTTCCAAGTTGGTGGTAATTTAGCCACTATAGCACCAACTTGAAAGGCCTCGGGAAGCTCAATCTTTAGCACTTTCAATTTGTTAACAATTATTTGCAATTCATGAATTTGAGGAAGAATAGGTTTGTCACAAAAAAAATTTGAAATCAAAGTATTGAGATATCAAAAACTTTTTGGTACCTTCCTCTTCCGCCTTAAATTTTTTCTCAAGTGCATCCCATATCTCCTTGGCCGATTTGGTCTCGGTGTAGAGGTCATAGAGCCTATCGGATAGGGCGTTGAGGATATGACCCCTACAAAGGAGATTGTCCTCCTCCCTCTTCATTCTTTTCTCCACCTCCTCGGGAGTGTCTTTGTCGGATGGCTCGGCTAGAGGTGCCAAGGATGACTCAAGGATGTAGGCGATTTTGAGAGTGGTTAAAAGAAACCTCACCTTGTCTTGCCACCTAGTAAAATTGGATCCACAAAACCTATCCAATCTCACTAGGTCTTGGTTCATGATCTTGATTGTCTCCCCTTCCATTGAAACAAAAAAGGGATAAGCTTTTGAATGTTAGGAAAAAATATTTTTGCCTCAATGGAAATAGTAAGAAATTACAACTCTATGCAATATATTACAAACAATAATGATTGATTAAAAGGAGTTACAACTCTATAACTGAAAATTACAAATAAACAAAGAAAATGATGAAGAAGAAGAGAATAGAAAAATAAAACTCTAAGCAAAAGCTTACAAATAAAGTAAAGTGTTTGAAATAAAAGAAAAGAAAAGATTATAACTCTTAAACAAGAAATACAAGTAAAAAGAACTAGAGAATAAGAAGAAAACAATACAATAGAATGGAGAACAGAAATACAAGAAAACTCTCACTTACACAACCTAAGTGAAGAGGGTTGGGGATCACCAACTTGAACAAGGTTTAAAACCTTTGTCCAAAAGCTTATTTCCCCCTAACTCGAGCACTAAGGGATCTCTCTCAGATATTGGAAAAGCTTTATGGAATTATCAAGCCTCAAGGTGTTTCTAGCCAAGTGCTCTAATGGATAGAAATGTCGTGTCTTACAAGTGACCTATAGGCTCCTATTTATAGAGTTTAGAGATACCATTTGAATTTCAAATTCCACCAACCCCCATGGCTGTTACCAATGTTTAGTTGGATTAATATAGAATTAAAAATGAGATTTGGGAGTTATTTGGGTTTTTTGAGCCGTTCAACAAAGATTGAAAAAACTGAAAAAATGGTCAGTTTTTGGCCTGTGGCCGCGACCACTAGCCTCTGTCCCACAGGCCGCGGCCACCAACATTCCGTGGTCGCGGCCACCGACCATTTTCAACACTAAAAAATGTGTTGTTTTTCCAAACGGTTCCAAACCCCCCCAAATGATTTTGTAACTCCCAAAACACATTATAGGGGTTAAAATCATATCTCTAACAGCCATATCACATATGGCTTTATGAAATTCATCTCAATATTGTGTAACAAAAATTTTACACAATAAAGGGTAATATTTGGAAGTTACAAATTTGTAACACCGAATATGTTATATTATTTGGATATATCTCATATATCTAAATATTGTAACTCTCTATTATATGTTACAATATGTGACACACTTTGTCACATTTATTTAATCTAAAACATTATATTATAATATAATATAATATTACATTATATTATAAAATAATATAACACTTAAGCACGAGCCTGACGTAATGATCCTCTTCGAGGACCCCGGGGATAACTTCTTAGCATGGTCGAGGGTTGACCTTAGAGTCCGTAGGTTCGATAGCTGGCTAGGAACATACCAAGAAATATGGGATGGGGTAGTTTTACAATATGGGACCAACATTTAAAGGGATCTATCGAGATTATCGCCCATCTATAGAGAGGGCATGCCCTTAGAGTCATCAGAAAATAGGGATTTCTTGATCCCTGAGCTCAAGCTCGGCCGAAGTTACCAGTTAGGTTTCTTTTTATCTTGGAGTCTCGTTTCTTATGACAACCTTATTCGATTACTTACATACAATCTTTTCTAGATCTCAGGTGACATGGATTCAGACTTGGACAACATTCTCAACAAGCTTGTGGCCTCGAGAGCAAACAAATGCCAACGAGTGTCCTAGAAGGGAGGCGCCCCTCCAAGCTATCCAAGAAAATCGAGGTGGTCCCCCTGGTCCAGGTGCCGTTAGATCTAAACGAGGCTGTTGAGCCCACAGCGCCCTCTGAGGTTGTGCCTCCCCCTGCAGTTCAAACGAGTCAAGCCCAAGCTCCCATTCGAGACCGTTTTCTATCGATCTCGACTTATGTGCCCGAGTTCGTTGTCGACAGTGCTGTCGGAACCCCTGGAGTAAATCTCAGTTTTGATGCTTTGACCTGTGTGTCAAAGTTTCAGCAACCTCGAGGCCCCTCAGTGGGAATTTTTTTGACCTCCTGTCAAGATGCCAACACTTTTTTCGACAAAAGTGGCGAGCTATTTTCCTCGGTTAATCATTTTTTCCTAGCCCCCTGCCTCTGTGCTCTTTGATTTGTGCTTTTCTGACCTTCACCCCTTTGTTATTGTCGGCATTCATATCCTTTGTTCAACATAATTTCTTGTTGAATATCGAGGTTACAATGGGCAAAGCGCTTGCCCAGGAGGCTCGGGATGCCCAGCTGAGGCTCGAAGACGACCTCAAGAAAGCTCGACTGAAATTAAAGCGAGGGATTCTGAGGTCAAAATGATTCCCGAGCTTGAGTCCAAGCTGGAGGCGACCTTGAAGGAGGTTGAGGCTAGGCACTCCGAGATTAGGAAGATTCGGGAGCTCAACGCCAAGCTGGAAGAGGAGAAGAAGATGACCTTTGAGGTTATCGAGGGCGAGAAGGATCGTCTTCTTTAGGAGTTTAAGACAAAAAATGATCGCGCCGTAGACATGGCGATGTATCAAATTTGGGCTAACAACCCCGACCTCGAAACTGACTTCCTTGCTGGCCTGGGGACTGAATTCATTACCAAATGGCAGGCTCGACTCGAGGAGGAAGATGCCAGGCTCGAGGCCGAGGAGACGGCAGAGGCTTTCGGGACTGTGGCTGAGGAGACATCTAATCCTTGAAGTCCAAGTCATGGGCTGCGAACCATTATAATTTTTGTGCCCTTGGGGCAAAGAATTTTTACAGCTCGAGTCTGAGCTATTTTGATTATCTTATGACTGCTTATATTTTGATAGTAGTTTTTGTGCTTTCAATTTTCTAGCTCGAAAATCTTTTTGCACATTGTCTATCTTTAGGTTTTTGCCTTAATATTATGCATCATATTTCTGGATCGAAATATTTCAACCATGTTATTATTAAGGACCTGTTTTTATACTTGTTTATTCATACAAATATACGTTGGGTTTAATTTTGAATTTCAATACATTCATGCATAGTTTATTCGAAATGCCCTTATTGGACTTCATTATTGTCAAGGTCAAACTTTACTCTTACCACGTATTTAAAAAATACTTAAGTGGTATGTAACCTCACTAGTCTAGTTATATTTTGTTTTTCTAGTTACTTTTCCTCATCCTTGAGTATGACCTCGAGGTTGCGAGATCGAAACTTATTTGCAAAAATTTCCAGCCCTAGTTTTGACTTATGGTCTTTAGTTGGTTTATCTAGAATTCCAACTTTTGACTGTGTCGACTAGGTTTTGCTGGTTTCTCCCAGACTTGTTTAGTTCGCGCGTTTGGTTAATGATCCATACACTTATTGTTTTCTTCATGTTGGGTTAATGATCCAAACATTGCTATTAGAGTTAATTTTTATTTATGTCATATTTTTTCGAGCCTATGGTATGATTGTATACCACTTATGGCCCCTTAATATCCTATGATTACGATCTTAGGTTATTGAATTTCGAGGTCTTGCAAAAAAGTATAACAATAAAAATACAACATTTGAATGAAATTCAGTACTTTATTAATCAAAAAGTAAAAATCAAATGCACGCTTGGTTAAAATGAATAAACATCATTTCTATATCATTGATAATAAGTTCGTAGATGTTCACCATTCCAAGCTCGTGGAACCAATCCTCCATTAAGCTTCACTAGTTTATAAACTCCAAGTCGAATAATGGACTCGCTCTGATAGGGTCCCTCCCAATTAGGCCCAAGTACCCCATCAGATGGGTCTCGTGCGGCCAGAAACACGCACCTTAACACCAATTCTCCCAATCCAAATTTCCTATCTCGGACCCTTTTGTTAAAATATTTTCATAGCCCTTTGCTGGTATGCAACATTTTTCAACTGGGCTTCGTCTCGTCTTTCTTCGATGAGGTCCAAGATTTCTTTGAGCTGGGATTGGTTCGAGGTTTGGTCATATGTGTCGCGCCTTATGAATGGGATTTCGACCTCAATGGGAAACATGACCTCACATCCATAAGCCAGGGAGAAAGGGGTATGCCCTGTCGAGGTTCTCATCGTTGTTCTATATGCCCACAAGACTTGAGGCAACTCCTCTAGCCATCTCCCCTTAGCTTATTCTAGCATTTTCTTCATGGAACTCTTTAAAGTCTTATGTACTGCTTCGACTTGGCCATTTGATTAAGGATGGGCCACGGAGGAAAAGCTTTTAATCATCCCATTCTTTTCGAAAAAGTGTGTAAAAAAATCACTGTAAAATTGGGTCCCATTATCCGACACAATCTTCTTGGGCATCCCGTATCTACAAATGATGTTCTTTACTACAAAATCTAGGACTTTCTTTGAGGTGATAGTTGCTAAGGGTTCGGCTTCGGTCCACTTTGTAAAATAGTCGACAGCGACCACAACATATTTTACTCCACTCTTTCCAGTTGGCAATGAGCCTATGAGGTCGATTCCCCATATCGTGAATGGCCATGGAGAGATGATCATGGTAAGCTCGGTGGGTGGACCTCGTGGTATCGAAGTAAACCGTTGACACTTATCACAGTGCTTGACGTACTCGAATGAATCTGCTTTGACCGTTGGCCAGAAATATCCTTGCCTAATCACCTTTTTTGACAAGCTATGCCCCCTGGTGTGGTCTTCGCAAAATCCTTCATGGATTTCTTCCAAAATATTTTTTTCCTCGGGGGGAGTTACACACCTAAGTAGCGGCATGGAGTATCCCCTTCTATACAATTTTCCTTCCAAGATGGTGTGTCTTGGTATTTTGTACATAAGTTTTCTATCCTCGTTCCGGTCTGCTGGAAGACTTTTAGTTTCGAGGTAGTCAACTACTGGGGTCATCCAAGTGGGTTGCGATTCAATCATGTTTACATCTTCTTCCTCAGGCTCGGTTATGCTCGGGGCTGGTAGGAATTCTATTGGAACCACGTTGAGTGTGTCAGCTTCGTTGGTCGTGGCGAGCCTAGCCAATGCACCTGCATTTGAATTTTGATCCCGGGGAACTTGTTCTATAGCGTAGAACTTAAAATCCTTAAACACTGCCTTTACTATCTCCAGGTGCGCTACCATTTTTATGCCACGAGCCTAATATTCACCCAAGACCTGGTTAATGAACAATTGGGAGTCACTGTAGCAGTGGATGGATTTTGCTTTAAGCTCGGTGGCTATCCGAAGACCTACTAACAAGACCTCGTACTCAGCCTCGTTGTTCAATGCCTCAAAGCCAAACCTTAACGTCGAGTGGAAGCGATTTCCCATCAGGGTGATTAGAATGATTCCTGCCCCGATCCATTTTCATTAGAGGGCCCATAGACGTAAAGTCTCCACAGCTCGCGGGCTGGGGTTACGACTTCCTCGTTGGAGATCCCTGTACACTCGACAATGAAGTCTACCAAAGCCTGTCTTTTGATCGTTGTTCTAGGATGATAGGTGATCTCAAACTGTCCAATCTTGACAACCTACTTCAACAATCTCCCGGATGCTTCGGGCTTGGATAATACTTGTCTTAATAGCTGATCAGTTAACACATGGATAGGATATGCTTAGAAATAGGGTCGAAGCTTTCGAGATGCGTGCATTAGGCTCAAAACCAGTTTCTCCATTAATGGGTATCTCGATTATGCTCCCGGTAACCTTTTCCTGATGTAGTATACGAGTTTTTGTATTTTCTTATCCTCCCGGACAAGTACTGCACTAATCGCATGCTCGGTTGTGGCGAGATATAAGTATACGACTTTCTCTACAATTGGTTTAGATAGGATTGGTGGCTTGGGGAGGTGCTTCTTAAGGTTTTAGAACGCTAGTTCGCACTCGTCTGACCATTCAAACTTCTTGTCCCCTCTCAAAAGATTAAAGAATGGAAGACACTAGTTTGTAGATTTCGAGATAAAACTACTTAAGGCCGCCATTCGTCCAGTTAGGCTCTGAACATCCTTATGTTTTCACGGTGAGGGCATGTTAATTAACGCTTTAATCTTGTTGGGATTAGCCTCTATACTCGAGCATTCACTATAAATCCAAGAAACTTGCCCGAGGATACTCCGAATGAGCATTTTTCTGGGTTGTCTCATATTGTATTTTCGGAGAACAACGAAACATTCAGCGAGATCATCCACATGGTTAGAGTTATGTTTAGACTTGACTAACATATCGTCCACATAAACTTCCATGTTATTCCCTATTTGCTCAGCTAACATCCTATTCACCAACCTTTGGTATGTGGCTCCTGCATTCTTGAGCCTAAAAGGCATTACATTGTAGTAGTACAAGCCCTTATCAGTCACGAAGCTCATATGTTCTTGGTCACGTGCATGCATGGCTATCTGGTTATATCCAGAATAAGTGTCCATGAATGACATGATGCCATGGCCTGTAGTGGCATCTACGAGCTGGTAGATTCGAGGTAAGGGAAATCAATCCTTAGGGCATGCCTTGTTGAGGTCCGAATAATCTATGCAGGTTCGCCATTTGCCATTGGGCTTCGGGACCAGCACAAGGTTGGCTATCCAATCAGGGTAGAAAGCATCTCGGACAAACCAATTTGCTTTTAACCTTTCGACCTCCTCTTTCAGGGCTTTCTTCCTATCTTCGTCCAGGAGCCTCCTTTTATGTTGCTTCAGAGGGAAGCTCTTCTCTATGTTGAGTGCATGGCTCATAATACTCGGACTAATCCCTACCATATCTGAGTGCGACCATGTAAACATATCCTGGTTTTCTCTCAAAAAGCAAGTTAATTGTTATTTTGCATTTTTGGAAAGATTTTTCCCTATTTTTACCACCCTTGTGGTATCTTTCTTATTGAGCTTCAGTTCTTCAAGCTCCTCTATTGGTTCGAGATCGGCCCTTTCTTCAACCCTAGGGTCGATCTCTTCTTCTATTTTGAAGAAGGATCCATTCATTTCCTGAATAACTACAAGTGCTTGTGCACTTGTTTGGTTCTTTCCTCTCATGGAAATGCTATAGCATTCCCGTGCGACGAGCTGGTCTCCCTTCAGCATCCCGATGACACTAGACGCGGGGAACTTGGTGGACAAATGCCTAATAGATGACACTGCCCCCAACCCAATTAAGGTTGGTCTCCTGAGCAGTACGTTGTAGGGCGACGGGGTGTCCACCACTATAAATTCCATCATCTTGGTCACTGAGATTAGATAGTCTCCCAAGGTTACAGGGAGTTCGATGGATCCCGTGCTGACAATCCATTCTTTTGAAAATCCATACAACGTTGTTGCACAGACTTTCAAATCTCGAAGCATGAGCCCCATATTTTCTAGAGTGGACTTATAAAGGATATTGTCAGAACTCCCGTTATCTATCAGGACTTTGTGCACCCTTTTGTTGGCAAGTTGAAGTGTGATGACTAGAGGATCGTTATGGGAAACTAAATATGTGAGGCATCTTTTTCTGTAAGGGTAATGGGTTGAGATTCAACCCTTTGTTGCTTTGGAGCTCGTGGTTCATGCTCGTAGGGAGAACAGTTTCCAATTTTGAGCTCATTTACATATCTCTTTTGGTCATTTCTGCCTGATTCAACAAGGTGCGGTCCCCCGAAGATGGTTACCACATCCTACCCATCTATTGGGGGATGTCGATCATCCTCCCTTGCTCGGGAAGTGTTATTATGCTGGGCAGGTTGCGCAGAAGTTGCCCTCTATCCAGACAATGCTTGATTGGTATTCCAATTTCTTATATACTGTCTGAAATATCCTCTCGAGATCAGGCCTTCGATCTCGTCTTTCAGTTGTCGGCACTCATTAGTGGTATGTCTGACATCCCTGTGGAATCTGAAATATTTGTTGGTGTCTCTTTTTGATTTTTGATTTCGCATTGGGTCAGGCTGCCTAAACGAGACCTGATTCTCATTTGCGAGAAAGATATTTTCACGAGTCTCATTGAGCTCGGTGTAAACTGTATAAACAGAGAAATACCTGTCTCCCTTCTTCTTTTTCCCCTTGTCTGCCTCTGAGTTATTCCCTTCATTTTTCTTCCTTTTTGAAGGGTTATCTCCTGAGAGTCGAGACATTGATGGGGTAGCTGAGGTCGAGGGTGAGTTAACATTCATCGTAGTAATTATAGTGGGATGATGGGTCAGTTATAATGTTGACCTTGCCTCCTCCATCGACGAATCTCTGAGCCCTTTTGTTTAACTTGGTTATTGTTCTTATCGTTTTCTTTGCATATCATCCCAAAGAGGACTTCCTGGTACTATACCAACTCAAACAACCACAAGATGACCACTGTCAAGATCGTTACGGGCTCGCGCCACCTCTATGTTAAACCTCGCCAGGAAACTTTTTAACGACTCTCCCGGCTGTTGTTAGACATTGGTCAAGGTCGAGGCCTCGGGCTTGACGCTTACCATGGCTTTGAACTATTTTTTAAATTCCTTCGCCAATTGATCCCAAGACGAGATCGAATGTCTTTTGAATTTTTCGAACGAGTTTTTCGCTGGTCCTATCACAGTGGTCGGAAATAACATACACCTGAGTTCTTAGCCAACGTTGCCGACTCACATGATGGTATTAAACGTGCTTAGGTGGGTGTACGGGTCTGAGTTCCTGTCAAATGGAGCTACATGGGGTATCTTGAACCCATGAGGGAATGGTGTGTTTGAAATATGTGGAGTGAAAGGCTCGAGCTCCTCATCGGAGTCGTCGGCCTTGTCCCTGTTCCTTTCATCCTGAAGGAGCCTGAATGCTCTTTCGTGCTGATTAATTCTCTCCTAGACCAAATCCAATGGAGGCTGAGCTTGTGCTTGGGGTAGCTGGTTATTGTTTATAGAAACTCTAGTTCCCTGTCTCGACATAGGGTTATATTGATTCCCATATACTGGCTGCACAAGTTCCTTCAGCTGTTCAAATGATCGCGCAAATCGGGGTTTGAGGGATTGGCCTGCCTTCGATTCTGGTTTAGATGATCTCGAAGATTAGGATTATTTCCATAATTCCCAGTATTCCTGGTTTCAGTATTATATAACCTAGTGAGGTCTAAGCTCCCACTCATAAAACTAACATTTCGTTCTGATTGATGGGTTCGATGGTTACGAGGTGGGTATTCCACCGACCCTTCTGCTCCAGTTGTTTGTGATCTTGACATGTGGCTTCCCGCTGGTTGGGCAGCCCTATGTCCTCGGGTCACCTCTCGCTCGCCCCCGTGTCCAAGTCGAGTTCGTCGGTTCCTGTCTCGGCTGCCACTTCGAGATGGCCTTTGTGGTGCATGCTCTCCTGTCCAGTCCCTTTGAGGAGCTGGCTGGGGTGCCTCTCGGAGTGGTGAGAGGTGTCTTATAAGAGATGGTTGATGCCTTATAGGCGATGGTGGTGGCCTCCCATTGTTGGGCCTGGAAGGTCCAGAATTGGTCCGGACTGGTTTCAGGTTATTCCTGACAGATTCAGGGTTAGAGCTCTGAGCTGTTGGGGGAGCTCGGTAATTCCCTGTTCTTGCAGTTACCTCCACAGTTGGGTTTCCAACAGTATTGGCTTGAGTATTCCTTCCAAGGCATTCATTGCTAGTGTTTTCCCTGGGCCTTGGCTAGGCCTGCTGAGCCCCTTGTTTGGCCCTTCTAGCGGTCGTGCTCCCGCGGGGACGTCCTCTGGGCCTTCGGGGTGGAACCTGGACCTCAGTGGCCTGCCTAGCCAATTCTTCATTGCGCCTTGTGGCTTCTGCCAATTGCTGACGCAGTTGGCAATTCTCTAGTTCCACGATGGGAATGTACCTCTCAGGATTATAATAGAGGTCCTCACCAGGCCTGGGAGCGGGAGGCCCCCTGGAGTCAGATGATGCACTCTTCTCGTCTAGACCGTGGTCTGTCATTGGTTGCTTCCCAAGCCTCCGTGGGTAATCTTCAGTGTGAGGAGTTTGCTCCTCAAGTATTTGGGGCAATGGTCGCCCACCAGCTCCTGGGTTGTCCGCCGTGACCATTAGTAATGCAAGGGGTTTCTAATTAAACAATCCAAAGATTTGTTTAATGCTCTCAACGAAAGCACCACATTGTTCATGTCGTTTTTCATTAACTTAAATATGAAGCACACTAAACAAATATTCAGAAAAGAAGAAAAGAACAATATGATTTTTACGTGGTTCAGCAGTTAAAAATCTACCTAGTCCACAAGTCAATATTATTGATTCGTAATACTCTCGCAAAGCTTTCTCAAAGCAATTCAACAGAGTAATCTCAATACCAGATTGTGCATGCCTACAAATGAAAAATACTAGGCTATTTATAGGCCTGGTTAGGAGAATATATTCCTTTGATTCAGGGAAGTTACAACTAACTATTCTAATATGAAATAAATGTAATTAAATACATAATACCCCATGTAATTAGGATTTAATTATCAGATAACAACAAATCCCTAAAGAATAGGGATCTCCTAACAGCTGTAGTATAGAAAATGCGTTGTTGACCTTGAATGCAAGGTTAACGCACTTTCGAGATCGACATAAATTCGAGCTTGTTATTTCGGTCAGCCTCCTCGTCAGCTGGTGGTTTCATCGAACTCAGTCTTCGGAGACCAATACCTTCGAGCTTGCAACTAAGACTTGAATAATATCCATATGCGTCGGAGCAGATTCGTTCTTTCGAGCTTGATGCTTAAGCTTGAGCCTTTAAAACTTGTGCTCGATCGCCAACAAGAACAAGTCAGGAATCATGCATACAAGTGTTCAGCCAATGCTTGTTTTTTTTAGCTTGCACTTTTCAAGCCTACATTTCGGTGCTCATTTATTCATCTTCCATAATTGAGTGTAACACCATTTTTTATATTTTATGGAATACTCATGTTTTAAACTTTTTTTTTTTGGCAAAAATCACCATATTGTGTGTCATTTCTCTTTTATCCATAAATATAGAAACTAACCTACTTTTTTTCATGTTTTTTTATAAACTTAGAGGAATTTACAATCTTAATTAATAATTTTATTCTTTTGTTAAAAATATTATATATTTTTCATATTATTTAGATTACTTCTTTAGAAAAAAAAAAGGAATTCTTCAAATTTTTTATATTCCCTATTAAAGATCATAAGCATATATTAAGAATAAAGTTGGAATGTCTCGTATTAAAATAGTAACAGTTGAAATTAATGACATATTATTCTTTATAACTTATATAATTTTTTAATATACTTTTGTGATGCAGAAATTAATGATATTATTTTTGTGCTTTTATGATATTCTATATAAAAACTAGCATTTAATTAAATTTTAAATGAGGAGTTTCAAATAATTATATAATAAAGTCACCTTTGACTCTTAGCATTAATAAAGAGAGAATAAAAAGGAAGAAAAAAAAAGGAGATTATAAAACCATTTAATTATAATTTTACTGTATTTCTGTTACTAATACGCATATTTATCAGAATCTTGAAATACATATGTAATATATGAGAGATATTAATTTCTTTTAATGACATATAATATGTTCAATAATATTAGTGTATCAAACTTAACACAAGAGAGTACAAAGAATCTAAAAAAAAGTACTAATTAATATATATATATAACGATCCATACACATTTATTTAATTTTATTTATAAGATTTATTAATTATTTTTATTAAATTTATATCATATTATTATGTAAATTTTAAATAAATAAATAATAGGGAAATTCCCTGGTATACTAACATTTACTATAAAATTTCAATTTTACGGTACAAGTTTTACTCTTTTATATTTACTAGGTATAAAATACGTGCAATGCACGTTATATTTCGGTGAAGCAAAATATAGAACATGATGCCTCCATTTGGTGCATTGTTATGTGCACGTACAAGGCACGTGTTATAGCATTATAAAATCATCATCATTATAAAATTATCATAATCATATATAAAATCCAACGAAATCTTCAATAATTTTGGGCACGATCGAAATTCTACTGCTGTTTGACAATATCATAAGTCGTCTGAAATCGTTCATTGGGACGTACTGCCTCCTTCTGTGTTATATATAACACATATAATTAATTATTATCTTGTTAAAAATATATAAACAATTAAATAAAAACAAGAAATGGTGGCGATGATTGTTTTACCATCTTAGTTACCGAAAAGTCGATTTCAGTGTGGAACCTATCCCAGACCTGAAAAGTAAAAGAAAAAAAAACATCAACACTTAAAAAATAAAAAATCAAATAATTTTTCTTTTTCTTTTTCTTTTAAGATAATTGGAACATATATATATATATATATATACCCTGTCACATAATTGGGTTTTACAAATATCAATCAATGAATGATTTTCTAGATGTAAATGCGCTGCAACTTTCTCCACACGAGCAAATATTATCTGAAGATATCTTTTGTATTGTTCTAGCTCTGTCCATTGTATCACAATTTCAATCATGAACTCTTCGCCGTACATATCTTCCAATGAAGGAATCACCTACACCAACACACAAACTTAATAATATCATGTTTTTAATAAAGAATCTATATGATTTCATTTTTATTCTAGTTAAAAAAAAAACCTATGAATTAAGTCACGGAGCTTACATAATTTGAAATCCTTTGTGTCAAAATGCTCTCATATTTATCATAAAACTCACGAATTACATAATGCCAAAAACCATGTATGTCTTTCGTACAGAAAATGTTGTAAACAGCTCTGTATAACATGGAAATGGGTAATATGTTAAAATATAATTAACGCAATTTATTATTAATATATGTTTAAACTTTGAAAATCAAAAGGGAATATTATATTTACATATATATATACTTACGTGTATACATTCATTCTGTCCTCCATATTCCATTCGTCTCTAACATCTTCATCAAGTTTCATATGTATTTTACGAATCGATACATTCACAACCACCATTGTATCTCTTATAATTTTCTTAACCACTTCTTCACGATTGTTTCTTCTAGTCTCTTCATCATCAACAGTAGTAATTATCAACAACTTTGCCATACTTCTTGATTTTGATGAATTGAGTACTTCTTGCTAATCACCAAATATATATATGAAAACAAAATCAGGGAAATTTTTTATGGTTGTGTACTCTTGAAAGGATGTGTACTTCTGAAGGGTTGTGTACTCTTGAAAGGATGTGTACTTCTGAAGTGTTGTATTGTTTAATTTTTTTAACATTAATTATTTGATTGTGTAAAGAACCAATTATTGTATTTTTTGGGAATAGAAGCAATTGTTCAGTTTGGATGACTTATCTAAATTTAACTTTTTTTAGCATATTCTGTTAAATTCGTAACAAATTCTGTTAAAACATATCAAAATCCGTTAAATACTAAACTCTGTTAGATAGCCACTTATATAATAGGTAAGATATTGTATTTTTTTCAATTATATTATTTCACTAATTTAAAATTTTCAAAAATACGGTCTACTTAAAGCTAATACACTTTTTTATTTAAACGTTGTTGTCTACCACTTAACAACTTTGTTATATGATGATATGCATTTTTATCAATGCCTCCAGATAAACACAATTGAGTTTGTGGGTTTGCTTCTCTTTATTAATTCATTACCATCATCTTCATTGTACTCATATATATATATAAATATATATTATTTGTTGATTAAAATGATTATGAGTGCGTTCCATTTATAAGAGAGAATTGAATCAAATTGATTCCACATTTTATAAAAAGTTCTATATATATACATATATGATGAGAGTAAAATACTTGTAGAACTAATGTTATTATAACAATATTAATTTTAAAATAAAAACTTATTAAAAATTATGATTAGGTTGTTTTTTTTTTAAGTTAGACAATAAATATGACGAACGAGAAATTTTCCTAATTAATTTGATGATTTTTTTTAAAAAAACAATCAATATAAGATCAAAGCAACATGATAATATATGAGGTTGCTACAATTAAATATTAACACAAACATAAATTTAATTAACCGTAATAACCTCATATGCAACCTAAACTCTATAGTAACCTTATTAAACGTTATTTTGAATTCATCATATGTCTAATGATATTGTTTATAAGGTTGTTTTGATTGCTTTATTAGATGTTTCGGTTGATTTGTCAATTTGATAAACAATGATGAAAAAAAAAGTTATTTGGATTAAACTAAGCAACCATACCAGCAACCTCATATGCAACATCAACAACATGAGATGCAACCTCAGCAAGCTCCTATAGAACACCAACAACAACCTTAAATATGCAACCTGAGCTGCAACTACCTCATAAATTTAATGAAATAGTATATGTTTCTTTTAACTTGTTCTGCAACCATTAAAATTCCTAAGCAACCCATAATTCTCATAAACATTTTATAAAGCAACCCTTGAAAATTCTGAAGCAATTCTATGTAATAACTTATTAAGCAACACATAAATCACACATGTTAAGCAACCCATAAATTAACCTGTTAAGCAACCTTGAAGCTCCTTACGCAATCCTTAAAGCAACTTCATAAACAACTTATTATGCAACCCTAGAAACTACTTAAGCAATCCATAATCCTCACAAAACAACATGTTAAACAACTCTCTAAACTCCTAAGCAATCTGTATAAACAATCTATAAAGCAAACTCTTAAGCAACTCTTGAAAATTCTGAAGCAAATTCTACATAACAACATATTAAGCAACATGTTAAGCAACTCATAAAACAAACTGTTAAGCAACCCTTGAAACTTCTTACACAATTCTTAAAGCAACTTGATAAACAACGCATAAATTAACTTATTAAGCAACTCTTGAAACTCTTTAAGCAACCCTCGATAACAATCTGTTAAGCAACCTTAGAAACTCCTTAGACTACCCATAATCTTCATAAGCAATCTATAAAGCAACCTCTTAAGCAACCCTTAAAAATTCTAAAGTAATTCTATATAACAACCTATTAAGCAACATATAAAACAACATGTTAAACAACCTTAAATATCCTAATCAACCCATAAAACAACTTGTTAATCAACCCTTGAATCTCCTTACGCAATCATTAAAGTAACTTGATTAACAACTCATAAAGCAACATGTTAAGCAACCATTGAAACTCCTTAAACAACCATATAAAGTTTTATTTATATAGTTGCAAAGCAACATAAAGTTTTATTTTTGTAGTATCAACAATTTCAATTAACAAGTCAGATTAAGAAATAACACTTATCACCACAACTCAAAATTAGAGGAAAAAAATATTGAAGGTGGGAAGAAAAGCATTGAAGGTTGCAACCTCCTTTATTTTATTTCTTCAAAACAAAAACTTAAAAAAAGGAAGGAATAATTAATTTAATTAAAATAGCATCATAACTTCACATGGACATTTCCAAGTTTTCAATTTGACACATTTAACATTTTCACAATTATAAAATTTTCCCCAATATTATTGTACGCCCTAATTTTCCACGGGCTATTAGCGAGCTGAGATATGGAATAATAATATCAGCCACGTGGCCGGAGGTGCTGTTGTCAGGTCCTACCTCTTTAGCTCGAGGTAACCAAAGGTTTACCAAGATTATTTAAGGGTCGAGTCAGGAATATGAAGACCGAAGGTCAAGAAGGCATCCAGCTCGAGGCACGAGCTGGAGTTGGAAGCTGTGACCCTTTATAAAGTCAACCACGCAATGTAAACGTGCATATATCAGACATCACGTGTCTGATATATCCCTGAATACTCAAACACACAGCATGAACGTGCGTGTTTAGGCACCCACGACTGGATTGGGCCGTGCAGCCCATTATCCCCCTTACCTATTGATTAGACCACACTTCATTTGTCAGGATTTAGGAATTAATCATGAATGTCACAGTAGTGACATGATGGGTAAGAATGTCACGGGATGACCCCCTTACCAACTCACAGGTGCCCTCTCCTATAAATATGGAGAGCCTGGGAGTTGCAAGGGGTTGGATTCTATTGTATAACGAAATACCTTGTAAGAAATACCAAAGTATAGCAATAATATTGGCTGGTGGAGTAGAATGATTTTAACCTTTGAACCACCTAAAAACGTATTCATGTCATCAGTCCATTTTAAGATCATTCATCTGTTTCGGTTCATTATTCAGCACTAATCTCTTTCTCTTATTTTCTTAATTACCTGTTGGCGAAGAATCGCGTCAACAATTATATTAATAGAATTGTTGATCTTCAACTTTGGTTCAAGTGACATATATAATCATGAAAATGAGAAGATCAATGATATCAATACATACTATATACTTGTTTTTTTTTATATATATAAATGCAGCTACTCCACGTGTTGAACATATACCCACATAATTTTACATGTACAACACCCATAATTTATGATAATATATATATGATTTAGTTTATATATATATATATATTTATATATATAAATAAACATAAAGTTCTATACATGGTACTCATGTAGCATAGAATCTAAAAAAAAATTAATAATAACAAAACATACTACATATACCCATATTTGACTATGCTTTATTCACTTTGAAATTAGACCAAGATTTACATTATTTGTAATATTTACTTCAAAGGCGTACTATTGTGCAAATTGTATTTTTGCAAAACATCTTAAAGGAATATATTAATGAATGGATTCTTTAATTAACGTATTTTTGCATTACAACTTTTGTATATATGTATTAATGAAAAAAGCCATAAATAATATTACATATAAAAGAATGACATAAATATATTAAATAAAAAATTAAACCATATTTATAATTTTAAATATATATAATATGATAATTTTTTTAAATATAAATGATAATTTTTTTAATAAAAATTAAGATTATGTATTATATATTATTATTATAATAATATTTTATAATATTATAATAATAATATTTTATAATATTTAAATTTATATTAATATAAATATTAAAGTATTAGGCTTGTATTAAATATTATTATAATAATATTTTATAATATTTGAATTCATATTAATATAATTAGTAAAAAATTAAGATTATATATTATTATCATAATAATATTTTATAACATTTAAACTTATATTAATATAATTATTAAATATTTAATTTTGTAGTATATATTATTATAATAATGATATTTTATAACATTTGAATTTAAATTTATATTAATATAATTAATAAATATTTATTTTTAATTAATTTTATAAGTATATTCTATTAAATATTTAGAATATTTCGTTAAAATTAATCAAACAAATGGTTAGAATAAAAAATTCTCATTATTTACATTTTTTTTTTATTTTGGTATAGAAGAGATATATAGGATCCTTGTATTTGTTTAAGTTGAGCTTATAGGTATTTAGAAAGAGAAAGGAGATAAAGGCATAAAGGGGCGTGGAGGATGAGATGTCACTAAAGCGCAGTGTATCTATGGTGTGGACCACCTCATGTCATCAAGACTCTCCTCTACTATTTTCTACTCTCCACACTTTTGTAGATCACATAAAGATACTTGGCCATTCTTTTTTGTCTCCCTTATTTGTTTTATAGTGGCTCTAAATATTTTCAATATTGTTTTGTTTAATTCATTTTTTAATTTTCTTATTAATTTTTATTTTTTATTTTTTAATAGTAATGACTCTACTTCCTTTTTTGGGCACACAACATTTCTGGAATTTTCAATATTTGGTCTCATCCATGTATAAGAGGATTTTAATTAGATACGGCTGACTGACTTGTGAGCAAATTACCAACTTTACTTGTATTATTGTCTCATTTTATAGAAGTACAACATGTACAAATTTTAAATCTTAATATTTATTTATTTGATTGGAACCGAGTTGACACATTCAATTACAAAAAATATTATTAATTAATGTCACATACAAAACAAATCACTAAGTTACAAATTAAATACCATAGAATAATAAATTAGTAGTTTATTATATTGAAGTTAAGAAGAAAAAAAAGCGAATCATCCATTTGCAAGTTTTTTATTTTAATAAATTTCTTTAATGAGTGAAATATTTAAGAATAACAAATAAATTGATAAGTCATTTAACAATTTCACAAATAAATAATATGGTCATTTTCATCATAAACTGAATATATAAGCAATTAAAGATTTCTCCAACGTATTCAATCTACTTTGAATAGATAAGAAAATATTAAGGGGCACTGTAACTATTTAGTACCAGACGATATATCTTCTTTTTATATATAAAAAATGTGTAGATAAGATAAATTTTTGGTTATTAATGTTTTTTTTTTACTATAATAGAATATATTTTTAAAATTAATTAAAAATAAATATTTATTAATTATATTAATATAAATTCAAGTATTATAAAATATTATTATATATTTATTAATTTTATTAATATAAATTTAAATGTTATAAAATGCCATTATTATAAACATATATAATACAAAATTAGATATTTAATAATTATATTAATATAAATTTACGTGCTATAAAATATTATTATTATAATAATATATAATACACAATAGATACATTATATATATAAGTGTTTTGGTGTACAAATAATATGATTGCGTAACTAAATACTAAATTAGAATATCATTTATCTTTTTTATCAATAATAAAGAAGTTTAGTTTTCAATCATTAAAATGTGATTTGAATAATATCATAAATGTTTTGTATCTTAAATAACGTAGTTTGTGATTTAAAATATTATCGTATTATTATTTTTTTTAAAAAATTATAAATAATATTTTGATTTAATTTTTCTTTTAATATGTCAATGTCATTCTTTTATATATAATATTATTTATTCACTTAAAATTTATATTACAATCATAAAATTTAATAAAATTAATTAATAATTTTTTTAAATAAAACTAAATAAATATGTATTATACATTGCAGATTACTTGGACTTAGTATAACTAAGACATATGTGAAGTGCATATAATAATAATAATAATAATAATAATAAATAAGTTTAAATATTACTCTTCCTACTTTTTTTTTGTTGAGAAAATTACTATTCCTATTTTAGTATGCGAAAATATATAGTAAAATACATAACAAATGCAAATAAAGATTCATCAAATTAATTTTTTATTTAGATTTATAAAAAAAATTCTCAAAATTTTTGTCCCAAAAAAAAGATAATTTGTGTTAACTCTAGTGGGACAAAGACCATTTCATAGTTCAAAAACGAAAATTTAGGTATTTTTCTTTAGTAATTTTTAAAAATATTTGTTAGTGGATAAATAGTATATATATGCAATATTTTGCATTGAATCAATACAAACGCAAAAGAAAAAAAAAAAAAAAGGCGCGTGGAGTTAAGACTCGCAATTCTCTCCACTCCAGTCCTGTCCCGTGCTGTGTCTGGTCGAAGAATCCCAATAATTATCCATTGAGATTTAATATCTTCCACATAAATATCAATTAGCTTTTATAAAAATAAATAAAAAATAAAAATAAAAAGTACGGGGCACGAGAAAGTGCCGCGTGTCAAAGCACTCGTTCGTTCACAGCCACAAATTCTATAAGTCGCTTCTGGACTTTCCATTACTCTTTTCTAATTTAAAATTAAAAAATAATAATAATGGAATTTCTGACGTGGCATCCCCTGCCCTCCCTTTCTTTCCACAATCTCATTTGCTTTTTCTTCAAATTTCTCTGCTTCTTTCTTTCTCCTCATTCATGCTATTCTTCTCTCTCTCTCTCTCTCTCTCTCTCTCTCTCTCTCACATGTCTTTGTAAGAAATTTCCTTTTCTACTCTCCTGAAATCTGTTTTCTCGGGAAAATTCAAGGGAGCTGGTTTTGAAGCTACTCAGATTTCCAGTTATTCCATTAACCTTACAGGTGAGTTTCTGATTGACTTTTTCTTTCTTTCTTTGGGAGGGGGCTACTGGTTAGAAAACCCAATGATGGGAAGTTGAATGGGCTGATTTTAACTTGTGAGGATCGAAATTGCAGATTTTCTATATTGAAGACTTGGTCTTTGTCCTATTTTTACAGCCATGGTTGTTGAGGTATGTAATTGCTCTGTTTCTCATTCAAATTAAACATTTGTAACGAAAAACAAAACTATGTGTGTGTGTGTGTGTGTATTGATGATATTTTGACTGGTTTGTATGTATCTAAAGAAAGAAAAAAATTGGGATGGTTTTAATTGGTCTTGAAACACTTGAGACTGGTGGTGGCTAATGACTAACTTAATAATTTCTAGATTAACTTTGCTGAAGAGGAGTGTAATTATTATGATGCATCTAGTTTTTTTATTGTGTCTATCTAGTATCTATACTTCTTAGGTAGAATTATGTATGTATGTATGTATGTATTCTAAGGAAATTATGAAACATAGTTTATTGGTAAAAGGCACACTTACAGAATCTACCCTTTTGATGCAATGAAAAGAATTACATAGATTATTAGTTTTCAAATTTTGGAGAGATCTTTTAAGAAGCTTGGAATTGAAACAACCTTTAGACTTGTTAAGCCTAGTGTTTGGTGAAAAGTGGATCTTTTATTCCTTTATGTGATAATGGGTTTCATAATTATATTGGTATTTACTGAATAATTCACTGTCTTTTTCTTGGTGAGTGATGGTTTTCACGTGGCCTCTATTAGGTTTAAGGTCATACAGTTATCTATTGCAGCTTGATTTGGAATTGATGTTAATTATTATATAAAATGACTACGTCCTTGTGAGCAAGATTCCATTGTTTAATAATCTAATGTTGTGGGAAGAAAGGATCTAAATTGTATGTTTCTTTTGTCTCCTCTTTCCTTGGGACACCGTACAGAGTGAAGACATGGGGTTGACAGAGATTTATGAAAGTGCACCTAAGGTTTCAATCTTCTCATAACTCTCCACTGAGGACCTTTCTATTTCTGTCCAAAATTTTGTACTTGATGGAAGTTTTGGTATGAACTATTCTCTGTTTTATCTTTTTTTGAAGGCCAGGAAACCTTACACAATTACAAAACAAAGAGAAAAATGGACGGAGGAGGAGCATCAGAAGTTTCTTGATGCCTTGAAGTTGTATGGTCGGGGTTGGCGTCAAATTGAAGGTGAGCTCTAAGCTTTTGCTTATAGATTTTCAATTTTGGCCCTCCTGTCACGCTAAATCACTTTTTGTTTATAATTTTTTTTTTTAAATTCTTTTTATCTTCATGTAGAACATGTAGGCACCAAAACTGCTGTTCAGATTCGAAGTCATGCTCAAAAGTTCTTCTCTAAGGTGGATGGCTTAATTTATATTTCTTATATTGTTGTTTGATAAAACTTTCTGAAAAGTCATGATATTCACAGACCATGGAATTACACTTACATTGTTATCCATGCTCATATGGCTTTTCGTACTTGTTTCAGGTAGTTCGGGGTTCAACTGGGAATGTTGAAGGTTCAGTGCAACCAATTGCGATTCCTCCACCAAGGCCTAAAAAGAAGCCTATGCATCCTTATCCTCGTAAATCAGTTGACTCTTTGAATGTGTCAGTTTTACATCAATCAGAAAGGTCGCCATCCCCAAGTTTTGCACATACAGATAAAGGAGTGAAATCTCCTACTTCAGTTTTGTCTAGTCACGGTTCAGATGCACTGGGCTCTGCTGCTTATGATCAGCATAATAGGTCTCCATCAATGTCGAGTACAACTGATATGCATTCAATCGGTCTGTCTCCTTTGGAGAAGAATGGTTGCTTGTTATCTAACTCATCCAATGAAGAGAAGAGTTCATTGCCTGCAAATCAATTCTCTGCCAGTCCGACCATGGAGAATGTCTTGTCCTTGGTATGATGATTTTTTTTTTCTTTTAATTTATCACTTGGGTTGTTTTGTTATGTATGCAATTAAATATGCAGTTTCACTATAGTTCTAACATAGCCTTCTTTAACCTGTGCTCTCATACAGAAATCTGAATTAGGTGCCAAGGACACTGAACACACTAAAGAAGAGACCAAACTATCAACTTCAACAAGTTTTAAGCTTTTTGGAAAGATAGTCTTGCTGTCCGACCTTGGGAAAGAACCTCCTTCAGGTCTTGAGGGTTCCAAAACATTACAATCTAACCAAATGCCTGTTTCAGAATTATTTCCAGATAAATTAGGCACAGATCTGTCTCTTGGTGGAATTGTTGGTGACAGTCATCCGTTGGCTTGTGGTGCTTCTATTAATCTGTTAGAGCAGCAGAAAGAAAGTTCTAATGTGGTGAAAGGCAATGCTTCTGTGCTTCAGTGGTCATGTAATTACATCACCACAAACAACAACCCAAGCATAGAAGAAACATATCTAATTTCTTGTGCGGAAGGAAAATCCAAAGATAAGGAAGTTCAGAAGGAAAGGTCTTGTACTGGTTCTAATGAAGGCTCTGCTAGTAAGGTGGAAACTCTAGGAGATACAAACATAGAAGGCGTCGATTCCTTTTCTCAAGAACCTCGTACCAAAGTGAGTGTAGAACCCTGCAATTCTAGGAAGGGATTTGTGCCATACAAGAGATGCCTAGCAGAGAGAGACAATATGTCATCGGCAATAAAAACTAATGACCGGGAGAGACAGAAAATTCGAGTTTGCTGATAATTCCCATGACCAACGTGTCGGCATATCATTATGGACCAGAATAGGGAGTGGTTTAGAAGAGAAGTGGAATGGAGCAAACTTTTACCTTAGCTTTTTTTATTTGTTCCCTTCCCAGTAGAGCTCCCAGCATTTTTCTTTTCATGGAAGAAGTGTTTGAAGCTTCCACGTTAATGGGTTCTGGTGTTCATTCACTTCCCCTCCCAGAAGTTTCAGAGTTAGAAGAATGACTCGGACCAATTGTGAGAACCAAGAGTGCAAAGCACACAAACTCGTAGCTTTTCAAAATTGTGCCTTCAGGTTATTGACTGGCTATGACAGAGCAGAGGCATTCCCATTCCTCAGTGTGGTGGAGCTCTGAGCAACAAGAGTGGTTATTGGTGCTGACAAGAAGTGTATGATTGTAATATTTGGTTAATAAAATGAGGGCAATAAGGAATAATGGTATTATTCCTAGATTGGAAAATTTTGTGCAACCAAACATCAAAATCATCGTAGTTCGAAGCTGTAAATCTATTAAAATTGTATATTGTAACTAAGAATTTGTAAATGAACTTTCTTTAATCTCTTTTAGATTTGAACTATTTGACTGGGAAAGCACAATTTTGCTCTTCTTTTGGGAACAGAAGGTATATAAATTTGGACTATCAATATATTCAAATATATATATATATTTTTTGATAACTGAGGGTATCAGGGGCCCCACCTCCTATAATCCCTCGAGGCTCTGGCACTTGCAACCGGCATATTTAACCGGTATTCGACCTTGAGACTGCCATAGTGGCCCCAAGAGGTATTTAGACGCTCGTGGGGAATCGAACCTGGGATGGGTAAGGTCCTCAAGTTCGCCCTTACCACTTGAGCTACCTCTTGGGGCTATCAATATATTCAAATATTATACGCAATAATGTGTTCCAAATGATATTATACACATCCTAATAATTGGTACATACTCAAACTATAATTAATTAAGGCTATACATCATGTGATCATCTTCTCAACATCCCTATTATTAATTAAGGCTATACATCATTTGATCATCATTTGGTAGTTTCGCGAGTGGATGATCTTGTTCAATCTTTTTCAAGTCCATTTCCAACTACAAATGAATGATTCAAAAGCATCTTAGCTGATGGTCTCTTGCATGGGTTGATTTCAAAGCACTTGATGAGAAAATCTTCAGCTTCTTTAGAAATTAACTTCTTCATATCATCATTCCACTCTAATTTTTTGGTTAACAAAAACAGAACAATCTTACCAATTGCCCAAATATCAGAACATTGTTATTGCTTTTGAACTTCAGCTGTACTTAAACATTCAGGAGCCCAAAACTCTAGAGTTCCTCTAAGAGGAATGGGAGTCATCCTATCATCTCCCATCTTTGACCAACAATATATTCTCTGGTTTTAAGTCACCTTTCTCAAGAACACATTCAACTCCTTTCAGAATCGATTTAGTATATCATTGCGCTAGCGACTCATCACACCAAATAGAATTCTCAATAATATAAGTCAAAGATCCAGACGAAGCGTCTTCCAAGAAGACATTATACAGCATTGTTTGATCACTTTCAGTACTGATTAGTACTGATGGTTGTGTCATCTCCAAAACACTGAATTATAAAAGGACAGCCTTCAAAAAGGTCAAGCATTATCTTTTCATTACGTAGTTCATCACAACAAGAAGCTGAAGCAGATTTCATAGCCATTAGAGGGTGGAAACCTTTAATGGTGGATCGTGCTCCCAGTCGTTCCATCATCTTGGCCAAGTGAACTCTGCTATAGATGCCTTTTCCAATCAACCGGCTTCGAACCCATTTGACATTCTCAGGGTTGATACTTCGTTCCGGCTTTGGTTGATTATAATGAACAAGAACATGATCATCTTGTTCTTGATCTTGAAAACGGTCATGATCCTCCTTCTCACGTAATAATCTCTTCATTTGTGTTATGTGTTAGATTAAAAATTAATATAACAATCCTAAACATATTGTTACATAAAATTTAGAGGATGGAAAATGTATATCTCCAGCTATTCATCTTCATAATTTCCACCTATCTACAAAAGGTAAAAGAACAGAAATTAGAATAGTACACATTAGCAATATTTATGGAAATATTCCATCCATTTAATTAGGAAATTCAAATTTGCTAACAGATAAATGTTACCATTTAATATTGAATATTTTTTGTCACTTTGATATTGAATATTCTAACATTCTCCCACTTGGCTAACATACATTGTATCACTTAATCCCAACGATTATCCTTGTTAAATAACAAACACATGAATCATGGTGATAAGTCATCTTTTTATGACGAGTAATATCTTCCATGTATTACAATATATTTATTATATAACAATGTACTTTATGTGGGTATGTACTTAAACGAATAAACCCTATGTTTATTCTGGTCCTATGAAGATAAAATTTTCTCAAATAAAATTAAGATGCGCATAAATATGAGAAAAACATCAAAATAAGAGTTTCATTGATAATAATTTCAGTTTGTACAATAAATTTACATAAGGGAACCAAGTCCCATGTTCACTACATGATCCTTGAATTTATGAGGTGGCAAGCCTTTCGTCATAGGTTCAACAATCATCAATTCAGTGCTAATGTGTTGAATGACCACTTTATTTTTCTTTAACACGTTCTCTCACGACTAAGTACTTTATGTCGATGTGCTTGCTTCGACTAACACTTTTGTTGTTTTTAGCCATGAATACAACAACTGAATTGTCACAGAACATTCTCAATGGCCTAGATATGGAATCTTTAACTTTAAGGCCTGAAATGAAACTCTTTAGCCATACACCATGCGATGTAGGCTCAAAACATGATACGAACCCGACTTCCATAGTAGAAGTAGCAGTCAAGGTTTGTTTGTTACTCCTCTATGATATAGCTCCACCGACAAACATAAACACGTAATCGGAGGTTGATTTACGTGAATCAGTACAACCAGAAAAGTTTGAATCTGAGTAGTCAACTACTTCCAGGTTATCGGTTCGTCTGAGCATGAGTTTGTAATCCTTAGTACCTTGAAGGTACCTCATAAATTTCTTTGCAGCTTTTCAGTGGTCTAACCCCGTGTTACTATGAAATCTTCCTAACATTCCGACAACAAAGGCAATGTCGGGTCTTGTGCACACCTGAGCATACATTAAGCTTCCAACATCAGAAGCATATGGGATGTTCTTCATTTCTTCATTTTCAAAATCATTCTTTGGAAACTGGCTCAAATTTAATTTATCACCCTTAACAATAGGAGCAACACTTGGCGAACAATGTTTCATCCGAAATCTCTCTAAAACTTTGTTAATGGAGGCTTCTTGAGATAGACCTAAGATACCTTTGAATCTATCTCGATGGATCTTAATGCCAATGACATAAGAAGCATCACCCATATCCATCATCTCAAAGTTCTTTGAGAGAAATTGCTTCACCTCATGTAGCATGCCCCTATCATTGGTTGCAAGAAGAATATCGTCCACATATAAACAAGAAAACAAATCTCACTCCCACTAACCTTCTTGTATGTACATTGATCCATGACGTTCTCTTCAAATCCAAAAGAAGAGATGACATCATGGAATTTTAAATACCATTGGTAGGACGCTTGCTTTAAACCATAAATGAACTTCTTAAGCTTGCACACCAAATGCTCACCATCACTAGAGGATAATCCTTCTGGTTGTTTCATGAATACCTTTTCCTCTAGGTCACCATTCAGGAACGCAGTTTTCACATCCTTCTGCTGCAGCTCTAAATTGAAATGAGCAACTAATGACAAGATAACTATGAGGGAATCTTTCTTAGATATTGGAGAAAAGGTCTCTGTGTAGTCAATTCCTTATTTTTAGAGTGAATCCCTTAGCAACGAGTCTTGCTTTGTGTCTCTTAATATTGCCTAATGAGTATTTCTTTATTTTAAAGACCAATTTACACCCAATATGTTGGAAACCATTAAGAGCACGCATCGAAATGAGCGTGGTAGGCCCATTGTGTTAAGAACAACAACAATATATTTTTTTCATTAATCATATAAACAGTTTATATGACTAAGAAAATAATCCATAAACATTAACATATAATATTATTAATCATGCAACAAATATATATATATATATAAATATACAATATATTTATATATAACATATAAACATATAAGCATACAAGAACATAAACTTTGACCTCTTGAAGCCTATCAAGTGTCCTTGAGTCGTTTCGTATATTTATCGATCTTCCTATCCAAAGCTTTGAGCACTCAAACCACAGTCTTCCAGAGTGTTCTCTACACCTCAAGATGTATGTGCGTACATAGAGAACATGAGTTTGTATTTTTAGGAATCACAAGTATTTCTCAACACATGAGAACTTGGATTATGGTCTCAAAATGGCTAGAGTAAAGAAGAAGAAGAAAAAAGAGTTTTGTCTGAAAAAAACTCTAAGAACTATTCTGAATTGAGTATTGTGTTCTCTTCTTTTTCTCTTTATTCTATATCATATATATAATGATATTTCTATTACCTTATTATTCTAAATAATAATAGTAATATTATAAAATATCATAATGATGATAGGATTTGATTTAGGTAAATATCTAACTTACCAAATTTGAAAAAACTAATTTTAAATTATTAAATAATTAAATAAATAAAATGAAAACTACACTGATACAATATCAGTATATGTAGTACACGCATGACACAGTTTCTAGACTGTGTCATGCGTGACCCACTATTCCCTTTTCAGGGATTTTGCATTTTTCTTTTATTTAATTATTTAATTAAAATCAATCTCCCACAAAATAAGGTGTTAATATTTTTATGGAAAAAGATGACAATCATATTTCAAAATTTAAAATTTAAAATTTAAATTGATGATCATCATTATCATTATCTTTTAAAATTAAATAAATCAAAAAGTATTTTTGACTTACCAATTTTATTTTCTCCCACTCAAATAAAATAATTAATTTCAAAAATTTATTTATTTATATGAAATTCGAAATTTACATATTTAAATTAATAAATATATATTTAAAAATTAATAATTAATTCCAAATTAATTATTCATCCTCAATTATCATATAATTGCATACTTGACCTATAGAATAAAATTCTTCTCAAATTCCCAAATTTCAGTTATACCCTTGTATCAACTCTTACCTTGATATGATGTTGATAGAGCCACCTTGGGGACCTATGGACCCATAATATCAAGTTTTAATAAATATTACATTATTAATCAAACTCTTTGATTAAATAATCATATTTATTAATCTCATGATTACTCCACTATAAATATGATACTGAACTCTTGATAATTATAGACATATATTACTGAGTACTTTATTAAAGAATAAAGTATCCATTGATATAATCATTACATACAGCGTTAATCATTTATTAATGGTTCATAATTAAAAGGGAGTAGAATTACCGTTTTACTCTTTTAGCTATATATTGTTCCTAGTGTACCATTGACTTTACAAGTGAAGGTTTTGTCACAACAAGTTTGCGACATGAGTGCTCATAACCTTTTCAGTTCCAAAAGCCAACCCAATAGGGAACCATTATTCAATCTATAAGAAGGTATAGATTCCATATTTGTTAAACTACGTCCCCAGCCATATATATCATTGAGTCCCCAAAACAATTGTTCTTAGCCTGGTCATTATGACAAACCTTAACACATGAATCAAATGACCAGATGACATATATAGGAGTTCATAGAAACTTCATGATTAAGATCATCGTGTACATGATCATCATTTGATGTGTTTGATTAATACTATGAAACCGTGTTTAAATAATTTTTAACAAATCACATCTGGTCCAGTTCTACATACTCTCAGCATGCAAGGTACTTCCACTAAAGTGTCCTACTATACTAGTAATCCGGATCTAGGTCACATGTATTCATATATAATACTAGTGGACCATACTAACAGTAATTAATCTAACAATTCCATAACTTTATTTTACTGCGAACTGTTTTAAGTTTATTATCTTAATCTCGATCCTCTCATACCAATATGTGATGAAGACCACATAAATAAACTTTGAAATTTTATGATATTTACTTAATATTATCAATATAATAGTGGACATAGTCTATATGTATAATAATTCAATTCAATTATTTATTTCATTTAAAATATTTTTCAACTACAATTGCTTTAAGGGCACTATTCCCAACACAATAGCCCTCACCCCATTAGGAAACTCAACAAGATCCCAATCTTCATTGCTTTTTATAGAACTCATTTCTTCATTCATGGCATTATACCACAGTTTCGATTCGTTGCTATTCATAGATTGTGAAAACATTTCTGGATCATTTTCGGCTCCAATATTGTAGTCATATTCTTGCAAATACACAATGTAGTAACTAGGTATCGCTGATTTTGTTATCCTAGTGGATCTTCTTAAGGCTACACCACCAGGCTCTTGGGGAGCGGGTGGTTCAGCTTGTTGTTCAACAATTATAGGAAACTCCTGAACAACTTGATCCATTTGAACTTCATCATTGACTTGTGGATCTTCAACAATTGGTTGTGGTGGTTCAACATCCATTTGGACTTTAGGGGTGTTATGAACTACAATCAATCTTGCTCTTGAGGTGGAGGGTTCTAGAGGATCTTTCTCAGAACCTAAGTCATATGATTGATCACTCCCACTAATCAAGGAATTTTTAAGAAATTTTGCATTCCTTGATTCCACAATCCTAGTGCTATGAGATGGACAATAAAACTTGTAAACTTTAGACCTTTCAGCATATCCAATAAAGTATCCACTTATGGTCATTGGGTCCAGTTTCTTCTCTTGTGGATTGTATATCGTAACTTCATATGGGCATCCCCAAATGCGTACATGTTGCAAACTCAGTTTCCAACCATTCCATAATTCAAAAGGAGTTTTTGAGACTTCCTTGGTTGGAACTCGTTTTAATATGTACATGGATGTCTTTAGAGCTTCAGTCCACAAGGATTTAGGAAGATTAAGGTTGCTGCTAAGCATACTCCGCACCATGTCCATCAATGTTTAGTTTCCCTTGTTTGCAACACCATTTCTCTCGGGTGTAATAGGCATGGTATATTGGGCAACAATCCCATTTTCTTGAAGAAACTTCGCAAAAGGGCCAGGTTGTTGTAATGGCCCAACTATTTCTAAGACCTTGAACCATTAAAAACTACTAGACTTAACTACTACTTTTGAAGGAAACATAAGAAATAATCATAGCTTTATTAAACTACAAAATAAATATTGTATCAATAACATAAAATTATAAGTTTAAAATGTAATATGGCATGGGTACGCATTGTTTGTAAAACATAAAACATAACTTCAAATCAATTGTTCAAAAACTAAATGCGGAATTACAAAAGAAACATAATTCAAAAGACTAAATAAACGTCATCCTCGATCGACACGCAGTCCACTCAGTCCATTCATCCTTAACACACAAGCCAAGCTACCAAGAATCCTTCCGCCTCCATAATCACTTTCCTGCATCACACTAAAAATAAAAGAGTGAGCCTAATTCCCAGCAAGGAAAAATCTACTAACAATCATAGATCATAAACATATACTATAAACATATGACTAATAAAACATATATCATATAGGACTATAATGGCCATCATACTTCTTGGGGCTTGTTAACTAAGCAAGTCATATGTCCATAAATTTTGTGGGGCTTGCTATCTAAGTGTTATCCCCAAAATTTAAATACGATGACGTGGCAATCAAAAGTGACAAATGGCAATGCATGGTAGTGAATTACACATTAATAGTCAATAAATGTGTTGACCAAGGAGGGCAAAGGTTTGAAATTAATCTTCGGAGTTGTGATATTACTGGTCATGAAAATTATTTATCTGGTCAGGAAGTAATTTGACCGACCACGTAAAATTTCTGTCCAACCAGTAAGATTTTTGACCGACCAGTAAAAAGTTATGTCCGACCAGTCACTTCAGAAAATAGTATTATCCGACCAGTAAAATGTTTTGGCCAACCAGTAAAGTGTTTTGGCCGACCAGTCACTTTGGGAATCAGGTTAATCCGACCAGTCAGCTTATGAAGATGTTTTGCCTAACCAGAAGAGTGATATAGCTGACCAGTCTCACTTCAGGGAGTGGAGTTGGCCGACCGGACAGATCAGAAATTTATCCTAGTGACTCTTCAACAAAGTCTCAGTAACAACTTTGACCCGAATCACTCGTAACTATCATGCGAATCTCTCAAATATCACGAAGTAATAACTATATTGTTGTAATTTGGATTTATTTATTATTTTATTAATTAAAGTTGGTTGAACAACCAAGGACCCCATCAAAACGAGATATTTTTCATGTACGATCCATGAGCCTATAAATAAAGAACTCATGGCATCATTTTAAGGATCTGATCTTTTTTTAGACTGAAAAAACTCTCTAGCTTTGGGACTGTTACTTGGGGCATTCTTGGGGCATTTTCTAAGAGAGTTTAGAGAGAGAAACTCTGTATTTTTTCTACTTATACTTGAGAAACTCAGTTGACTCAAGATTATTTGATCTCAAGTGTAGGTCAAATATATCACAACTCCAAGTGGATTAGGCTATTACCAACAAATTGGGGCTGAACCACTATAAAAATTACTTGTGTTATTTACTTTCTATTCAAGGTCATTGTCGTTTTTGCGTCTACTCGCAGTTGGCCAAAATCGTGGTCAACACTAAGCAGGTCATATGCCCATAAATTATTGGGGCTTGCTAGCTAGACAAGTCATATGCCCAAGGACTATAAAACATACTATACATATACATATCATAACATAAGCTTAACATAACATAAAAATAACATAACATAAATATAACATATCATAAAAGCACATAAAGTCTATCCTATTTTCCTTACTAAAAGCTGGGATATTTGGAAACAAGAACGAGATTTAGAAACTCCTATAAACCAACAGTAGAAAAGGGTGAGAATCTTTAAGAATAAAGATGAATATGAGAACTAAACCATCAAGAAGAAACTTACCAAGAAAGACCTTAAGTTTCAAGAACTTAAACACCTAATCAAGAATCAATAACAAGAGTTAAGATCTGAATAAAAGAAACTAAAGAAAACTAAAGAATTATACAGAACTAAGGAATAGGAATACCTCGAATGACCTTATGAATTGGTCTAAACCCCAATACTGAAATCACACTATTTCTCACTTCCCAAGTGTTTATAAAAGTTTAGAATGATTAAGCTATAACCCCAAACCCAAGTGTATCTCTCTATAGTAACACTAGCACCTTGGAGGCTCTGATCAAATGCTTGAAGAATGAAGAAAATGGCTGAGCACTAAGTCCTATTTATAGAGTTCAAGGAGTGAAACTAACCCTTTTTTAATTTGAATAAATAAATGACTATAAAATGAAAAGGATTTTAATTTTCGTTCAACTAATGCCTAGAACTCGGTCAAAATCGTTCAAAGGCAGGTCTAAGTGGTTAAGGGTATTTTTAAAATTAAAAAAGTCAAACTTTCACAAATCAACATAAAGGGCGATATATCGCCCCCTATAGGCGATATATTGGCTCTACCCTAATCTCGAGCCCCTGTTCGTTCATTCGTGCAAGTTGACGTGTTTTTCGTACCTTCCGTTAGGTGATATATCAGCCCCTATGCTACGATATATTGGCATACGTGAATATATTAAACACGTAATTTCCCTTTTTCAACATAATTTGAATTGGATAAACAGCTTTGACTAAGTCATAATACAATCCTAACATTTTCTGGAAGGTTCTAGAGCTTCTAGATCTTTCTTTTATTAAAACTATTCATCAAAAATACTTAATTTCCTTAATAATCATGATTATGACAAGTGTCATGCTCTTATTGACTCTATCTAATCCTTAGGTTGTAATAAATAATATATCTAGGACCAGCAACTACTACTACTGCTGCTGCTGCTGCTGCTACTGCTACTACTACTCTACTACTGCTACTATGGCTACTACTGCTACTACTACTACTACTACTTATCTTACTTAATTTTGTTATTTTATATTTATCTAATTTTTCTTGCTTAGTTTTTAATTTAATTCAAATCATTATCAATTAATTTGTTCTAAGTTGTTAATTATTGATTTTGCACAATTTATTGCTAACTCAATCTCTATGGAGACGATACTCACTTATCACTTTATTACTTGTTTTGTGACTATGTACACTTGTACATACTATATTTTACCACAACGATCACTTTCTCAATGCATCCTCTGATAGCTCTATGATCTCTACACCAACATTAGTTGTGCTAAGGTAATTTGGGAGACACTTGAGAATAAATACAAAGCGAAAAGAGAAGGTACTAGAAAGTTTCTCATTACACAATATATGGAGTTTAAATTTGACGATGATAAACTATTGCTTCCGCACATCTATGAGTTGTAAGTTGTTGTTAACAAATGGAGTACTCTAAAGATTGTTCTACCCGAGGCATTTCTTGCTGGTGTCATTATAGCCAAACTATCTCGTAGTTGAAATGAAGATTGTACTTTAAATCTATAGTAATCAGCATGGAAGGTCTCTTTCACGCCCTTCCACATAGTTATCTTACAAACTAACATGGAAGTTTTTTTTCCATGTCATTTTAAGAAAGTGACTAGGTCGTAAAAGAAATTAAAATGACCATCTTACATTGGTTATTTATCTATCAACGTGAAATTGTCTTTTTATGCTCTTTCAGTTCGTTTTCTTGAAAATTGATGTAGGATTTTTTTCCACATGTTTGACAACAAATTTTCCAACGTTGACCGCAGATTTGTCCAACGTCGTTAGAAGCAATAAACGATACAAGAATAGAGAAAACTAAATAATAACACCAGAGATTTATAGTGGTTCAGCCCCAAGAATTGGTAATGACCTACGTCTACTTGACACTTTATTGATTGCAAAGTCTAAAACTCAATATCAAATGAACCACATTCAGATAAGTTTCGTAAGTCTAAAATGGAAATCCTGTTAGGGTTTATGCCCTAAAAGCATATGAAAAGACATTACTGATTTAAATAAAAGTACATTTTTATTATATTTGAATGTTAAAATTATTGTTTGAATAATTTATATAAATATCATAAAATTCCATATTAATTTATGAGAATATGATCTTGTATGCCTACGAGAGAATTAAGATCATATATGATGAATAAAACAGTCAGCAACATATTAAAGCACATAATCTTTAATGAATGGTTGCTAGTATGGTTTACTAAGCAAATGGAATGCGAGTAATCTAGATTCGAATTACTGATGTGGATAGACATCTTGCTAAAGGTAATTTATATAATAGTTATTATATAGGACAAGACCGATGTGAGTTAATTATCCTTCTAAACTTACCGTTAGCCATAAAAATTTAATTCATATCTTAATAGATGATCATTTCTAGATTAGTCTAAATCTTGAGTTATCATGAACTCATGTTTATGTTTATTAAATCTTTTGATTCATTCATTAAGGTCTCTTGATACAATGAGCCTTGTGACTTTTGTTTTGGAGATTCAATATTCTGAATGGTTAGGAACATGATATTACAATAAAGGAATCCATGCTTTCCTAACGGATCGAATATTGGTTCCCTTAAGGGTTAATTCTGGGACTGAATAGCTATGGAGCTCAAATGTATAATATGATTATAGATTAATTAGTCACTGAATAATTAATGGTACTTAAGGAACAAGAGGTAATTAGAAAGGTAAAATGGTAATTGTTGATCAGCTCTAATTATCGAACCAATAAATGGAGGACATAACTACATGTAGGATCACATTTATATAAGTCTATATGCATGCTCCCTATTGCACAAAATAACATACAAAAGAAAACATAAATACATGCATAGAAATGATTTTCATACAAAGATTCATAAATACAATAATAAAACAATTAGAGTACTCACGAGAAGCATAGCGAACAATGACTACACCATTTGGATACCCTAACATTTTTTCCTAGTTGAATACTTGGTATTGCAAGGAATCCAAACCGCTTTGAAACAAGACAACAATCTTCCAAGTCTTTCTCTAAAACAACCTAGTGTTTGTGTGGGCAAGTCTCAACATATGAGAAGAAAATTCCTACAGAGAAAACTAAGAGAGAGTGGGCGGCTAGGTATAAAATATTAGTAGGGAATTTTTACCTTGTCAAATTCAACTTCACTAATGCATTCTATAACACTAGTATATATAGGCAACTAGCTAAGGCATAAAATAGGTTTTAGTTACCCATTTTATTTTAATTATTTAATAATTATAATTAATTAAATACTTGTCAAAATTAACTAATTATAATTTTGACCTTTATTTAATTCATTTTATTAATATTAATACCAATTTATCAATACTAACAAAATTGTCTCAATTGGCTATAATACTCTCTTTTTGAGATTTTGCAATAAAAACCTCAAATTTTCTTCTATTTCTTTTCTCACAAAATATCAATAAAGAATTTAACATTATTTATTTCCATAGACCTAGTCAATATGATATCTTTATAATTAATTATTCAAGACTACTAGGTTCATTTTGGTAAGAGATGACATGGGGACCATGGAATTATGAACTCAAGCTCCAATAAGTTACCGCGAGTTTATTTATAACAAATAATCTCACTACCTTATGAATTGCTCGTGACTCTACTATAGACTCAGAATTGCACTCTTGAATTCATAGAGCGCTTTACACCAAATGTAAATATGTTATCCATTGTTATAACCATAATCGTCATTCAGTCCTCTATAGATGATCTAATAATGAGACAGGTGCAAATTACCGTTTTACCCCTCATTGGTATTTTATCCTTAACTCCCACTAAGTTCCTTGTAAATGATATTTCCGTAAATTTAATTACAGAAATGAGTACTCTATCATTTAACACTTGAACCAAGCTATAAGAAAATCATCGTTTCACTTCTTAAACAGAAGCTATAGATTTCATATCTATGATAAATACTCACACTCAATTATACTACAAAATCTCCAATATGTAAGTATGAGCTAGTCCGTAGGGTAAACTGGTAACGAACAAATAGAAAGACTTGAATAATACAATTAGCAGAATATTAATCACTTAGAATTAAGATTGAATTGACCTATGGTCAATGTTGTGATATGATTAGATTAGATCATTACGATACTTGCCTGTCTTGTCAATAATCAATATCGGTCCAGTCCAATGTAACCAAATACATTCAATCTTATCTACTTGTTCAATGTCCTGGATATGACATCACACTAGATGTGTAAGTAGATCTTATCGTAGATTACTCAATCAGTAAAAATCCAGTGTACTGAATTAATCTTAGAACAAAATACTTCTGAACATATAATTACAATTATAATCCACTGTGACCGAGTCACTATAATTGTTACTATACATATGTTCAGGATTTTATAAACACTTGTATTAATAATAATTAATCATGTAATAACACATGTAAACAACGCAAATTGATTGAACAAAATGATTTATACTACTTTATTGATAATGAATGAATTACATAAGGAATGTGGTTTTATAAGGGCATAAAACCCAACAAACTCCCACTTGCACTTTTAAAACAAATGTGACATTTCTCTCAAACCCATTCCATCTATATGCTTTAGAAAAGTTATCTCTCCCAGAGTCTTTGTGAAGGGATCAGCAAGATTTTCCTCGGATGCAATCTTCATGACCTTCACTTCTCCCATTGCCACATGTTCTCTGATGATGTGGCACTTCCTCTCTATATGCTTCGCTCTTTCATGGCTTCGAGGTTCTTTAAAATTGACTATTGCCCCATTGTTGTCACAATACAAAATGAGGGGTTTATCCATTTTAGGAATAACACCAAGATCTGTATAGAACTTCCTCAGGCAGACTATTTCCTTAGCTGCCTCAGAAGTAGCTGTGTACTTAGCCTCCATGGTAGAATCTGAGATCATGGATTGCTTAACTCTTCTCCTTATCACAGCTCCACCCCCAAGAGTAAAAACCATTCTAGAAGTTGACTTCCTGTCATTGACATCAGTCTGGAAATCAGAATCGTTGTAGCCTAACAGGTGCAAAACTCCACCTGAGTAGACTAGCATATAATCCTTAATTCTTCAAAGATATTTCAGTATGTGCTTGACCGCTATCGAATGTTCCCTTCCTGGGTTTGAATGGTATTTTCTTACAACTCCCTTTGCATGGAAAATGTCCAGTCTATTGCACAACATAGCATACATTATACTTCCAACTGCAAATGCATAAGAAATTGTTCTCATATCATCTTCCTCTTCAGGAGTCTGTGGAGGCCACTTTTTAGAACAATGGATTCCATGTCGGGATGATAAACATCCTTTCTTTGAATCTTTCATAGAGAATCATTCAAGCACCTTATCTATGTAAGCTGCTTGAGATAGAGCCAAAGTTTTATTCTTTCTATCCCTCAAAATCTAGATACCAATAATGTAAATTGCTTCACCCAAGTCCTTCATCTGGAATTGAGTTCTCAACCAGTTCTTTATGTCTGATAATTTCTTGACATTGTTTCCAATGAGCAAGATATCATCCACATAGTGAATCAAGAATACCACATTGTTGTTTTCCTTGAGTTGGACAACGCAAGGCTCATCAACATTCTTCTGAAAACCATAGATTTTAATGATTTCATTAAACCTCAGATTCCAAGAACGTGAAGCTTGCTTAAGTCCATAAATGCACCTATTCAACTTGCACACTTTCTTTTCTTGTCCAGTTGCTTTAAACTCTTCTAGTTGATCCATATAAATGGTTTCGTCTAGGTTCCCATTAAGGAACACTGTCTTGATGTCCATTTGCAAAATCTCATAATAAAGAGTTGCAGGTATGGATAAGAGTATGCAAATAGATTTTAGCATGGCAACCAAAGAAATTTTTTCCTCATAGTCAACTCCTCTCTAGGTATAACCCTTTGCCACGAGTCGAGCTTTGTAAGTCTCGACCTTTCCTTCGGCTCCTCTCTTCTTCTTGTATATCCATTTGCACCCAATGGCCCTAAAGTCGCTAGGTTCTTCTACAAGATCCCAAACAGAGTTAGAGTACATGGACTACATTTTCAGTTTCATGGCTTCAAGCCAAAGATCCTTATCAGTACTACCCATTACCTATTTTAAAGACAACAGATCATCGTCACGTGTGTCCCCAACGACCATGTTGGTTTCACCATCCATACAATAGCGGATCGGGTTACGAGACTGTGGTTTCTTGTTCTTTCTCGTTACTCTCGACTTGCGTCATGTGAGGAAGATCAATAGTAATATTTTTGTTTTTGCGTTGATGGAATAAAAATAGTAGGAATAGCTAAGTTAGATTGCAATTCTGCCAAGACTACTTTTCTATGAGGTTTGAAATTAGACATGTAGTCCTCTTCAAGAAAAGTAGCGTTTGTAGAAACAAACACATTCTTATCTTGTGGACTATAGAACATACCACCCCGAGTACGTTTAGGATAGCCAACAAACAAGAAAAATTCAATTTACGGTTCTAGCTTTCCTTCCTTTTTCCTCAAGACGTGAGCGGGACACCCCCAGATTCTATAATGACGCAAACTAGGTTCACGGCCATTCCATAGTTCTAAGGGTGTTTTGGAAATAACTTTAGATGGCACGACATTTAAAATGTCACATGTGATCTGTATGGAATTTCCCCAAAAAGAGATCGAAAGAGTTGAATAATTAATCATGGACAGAACCATTTCCATTAACGTGTGATTCTGACACTCCGCAACACCATTTTGTTGCGGAGTACCTGGGGCAGTTCGTTGATATAATATCCCAAGTTCAGCTAAATGATCTTGAAACTGCATATCCATGTATTCTCCACCCCTATCAGATCTCAAGATCTTTAATGTTTTACCTAATTGGTTTTGAGCCATTACAAGGAATTCTTTAAACTTCTCAAATGTTTTAGATTTCCTATGCATTAGGTAAAGACACGAGTATCTCGAGTAATTGTCAATGAAAGTGACGAAATACTCATAACCACCCCTCGCTTGAACATTCAGCAGTCCACAGACATCTGAATGAACCATCCTTAGTGGTTCTATGGCCCTTTCTCCTTTTGCAGAGAATGGATGCTGGATCATTTTACCCTCGAGACAAGATTTACAGACAGGTAGGTCACCCATTGTGAGTTTCCCTCAAAGGCCTAGCCTTTGTTAGTCTTTTGATCCTATCATAGTTAATATGACCAAGTTGGAGATACCAAAGATATGGCATGTTATCGTTATCGATCTTTCGTCGTTTGGCAGTCCTAGATCTAGCTACCTTAAATAACTCGTTATTAAAAGCGGAGGGTTCGATAGGTTGTAAATGGTATAACCTATTTTCCATACATACAACACACAATTCACATCCATTCAATGAAGTTGATATATTAAAACTTGTGAAAGTTACAGCAAAATGTTGTTGATGTAATAAAGAAACTGAAATTAAATTCCGACTAAAGTTTGGAATAAAATATATATGATTTAAAACTAAATATTTCTTTGTAGTGTCTTGGAATTTTACTAGCTAGATAGTAGTAGTAGTAGTAGCAGTAGAAGTATAGTAATAGCTTGTAGTATGTTAGCTTTCGTGGATTTTGGTTCAAGCCGGGACTTAATTGGAAACTTGTAGAAACAGTTATAGATTTTATAAGTTTAACCTATAGTTTAGAAATATTAATTATAAAATAAGGTTTGATTAATATAGCTGGTCCTAGAAATATTATTTATTTTAACGTAAGGTTTAGATAGAACTAATAAGAATGTGACACTTGTCACAAGCATGTTTATTAAGGATTTAAGCATTTTGGATGAATAATTTAATAAAGGATAAATCTAGAAGCTCTAGAACCATCCAGCAGCTGTTAGGATCACGTTTTACTCAGTCAAAGTTGTTTAATCATTTTCAAATATGCTGAAAGAGTGCAAAAACGTGTTTGACATATCAACTTATGTCGGTATATCGCAGCTATAGGGGTCGATATATCGCCTACGGAAAACATGTCGACTTCGTACGAACGAAACCACGGAGGCTCGGGAATATGGGGGAGGTGATATATTGCCTCTAGGGGCAATATATAGGCTACACACTCATATTTTGAAAGTCTGTGGAATCCAAGCTAGATCAGCCATCAACCACTTGGACTTGCTCTTGAATGTTTTTGACCGAGTTCTGGACATCTGTTGAAACGAAAATTCAAATCTTTTCAATTTATATTCATTTATTTATTCATTTTAAAAGGGGTTAGTTTCACTCCTTGAACTCTATAAATAGGACCTAGTACTCAGCCATTTCACTCATCATTCAAGCATTCATCAGAGCATCCAAGTTGCTAAGATTACTCTAGAGAGAAAACACTTGGGTTTTAGGATAAAAGCTTTTCCAATCTAAGCTTTATAAACACATGGGAAGTAAGATAAAGTGTTATTTTGGTATCGAGGTGTAGATCAAAGTCATAGTCCATTCAAGGTATTCTTATCCTTAGGTTTAATCCATCATAGTTCTTTTATTTTATTTCATTTGTTACGAGTATGCCCTAAAAGCATGTAAAATGCATTTATTATTTCGATGAATAAATAAATAAATACAATGGTCAATTATTGTTATATTTAGATTATTAAATTATTGTTTGAATAATTTTATAAATATCAGAAAAATTCCATATTCATTATTAAGGATGTGATCTTGTATTAGTACGAGAGAATTAAGATCACATGAATGAATAAAAATAGTCAACAACAACAAATTGAAGTTATGGAATTCTTTAATTGGGATTGTAAGTACGGTTTGCTAATTATCATGTTGATACAAGTAATCTAGATTTGGATTATTGATGTGGTAAGACATCTCGATAAAGGTGCTTTATATAATATGATTATATATGACATGGACCGATATGAATAAAAGTCTTTATCCAAAAACCATTTAATAATAAAGACTTGTAATTCATATCATAACTGATGATCATTTATAGATCAACCTTAATCCTGAGTGTTCATGAACTCCTGTTCATGTTTATTAAATCTTTTGATTCATTCGTTAAGGTCTCTTCATAGAATGAGGCTAATGACTTTTGTTTTGGAGATTTAATATCATGGATGGCTGGGAACATGTATCAACAATACAGAATCTAATCTTTCCTAACGGATCGTATATTAGTTTCCTTAATGGTTAATTCTGGAACTGAATGATTTTTAGCTCAACTCTATAATTAGATTATAGATTAATTATTCACTAGTGAATTAATGGTACTTAAGGAATAAGAAGTAAATTAGAAAGTTAAAATGGTAATTATTCCATTCTAATTTATGAACTAATTAATTAGAGGGTTGAACTATTGTAAGATGGTTATATTAATGGACAACTTAGAATAAGATTTCTGTAAAAGTATATATATAACATAAAGAGTTCAATTTTGAATTTATAGTGGAGAAACATGAGAATTAATAAATTAACTACTATAATTAAAGATTTTAATTATTTAGTTTCAATTTATTGGAGCTTAATGTTATAGGTCCATGGTCCCCGAAATGGCTCAAACAAACATTGACAAAGATAAATACAAAAATGGGCAAAATGACTTATTTGATAAGTAAAATATTTTTCTATGCATTAAACATAATTATTCTATAATTATGTGTAATTAATTAATTAATTATTTTATTTAACAAAAATATAATTAATTTTGAATTAATTTATTTTTGAGATTTTTAGTATTTAAATAATAATAAAAATTGGGAAAAATCACATGCCTTCCTTGGCATGTGGTACACGTGTAGCACAGTGCACAGTCACTGTGCTACACACACAAGAAGCTTCTAGAAGATTCTTTGTTCCAAAATTTTAGTTATTTAAATATTAAATAAATAATGAGATATTGTAATATGATTACAATATTATTATTTAAACAAAATCTGATAACTGATTAGTTATTTTTAAATTGTTTTAAATAACTAATATTTTATTTTTAATATATTGGATATATTAAATGTAGGAGATCAGTTTTTCAGAGCGATACTTTTCAGGGATAGAAAATATATCGTGAAATCTCCCTGAGAGAAATAGAACAGTGATACAAGAATAGGTCACTGTTCTTCACAAACTTAGGTCCAAAATTGATCAGATCTCATGTGTTGAGAACATCTGATAAATAGATTTTGCCTATGGTTTTGTATAGCAAGCCTACACTCGTTCTTTGTGTGCTGAGAACATTTTGGAAGATCTTGGTGTGAGATCTCGAGGATTTTTGCCGTACAAAAAGATAGCAGCAAGGAAAGACTTGAGGTAATTTTCTATTCATATCTTTGATTCAATATATATATATATGTATGTGGAGAAGTAGATCTAGAAATCTTGTGGGCTTAAATTAACAATTTTGATTGTTGTTCCGCTGCGTATAATCTCTGATTTGATCTATACAAACCAACAAATGGTACCAGTGTAGAGTTCCAGAACTTTACTTAGCTTTACTTTACTTAGTAGTAGTAGTAGTAGTATTAGTAGTAGTAGTAGTGCTAGTAGTAGTAGCTAGTAGTAGTTACAGTATGTTTATTACTGTGGATTTTGGTTCAAGTCGGAACTTAGTTGAACACTCGTAACAACACTTGTAGATTTTATAAGTTTAACCTATAGTTTAAGAATATTAATTATAACATAAGGTTTGATTAATATAGCTGATTATAAAGATGTTATTTATTATACTATAAGGTTTAGATAGAACTAATAAGATAATGACACTTGTCGTGTGCATGTTTATTAAGGAATTAAGCATTTTTGATGAATAGTTTTATAGGAGAAATATTTGAAAACCCCAGAATCTTCTAGCAGCTTTAAAAACGTTATATGACTCAGTCAAAGCTGTTTACCCAATTCAAATTAGGCTGAAAAAGTGCAATTACGTGTATAATATTTCAGCGTATGCCGATATATCGCAGCCCTAGGGGCGATATATCGCCACACGGGGAATACGAAAAACACGTAACTTTGCACAAATGCATCGTCGAGCCTCGGGATATAGGCCCGGCCGATATATCGCCTACAATGGGCGGTATATCGGCCCTAGGGCAAGATTTTCATATGGTTTTGAAACCGAGCTCATTTCATTCCTTAACCTCTTAGCAAGTCTCTGAACGTTTTGACCGAGTCTTAAGCCTCTGCTGAACGAATATTCAAATGTTTTTTCAATTAAATATTCATTATTTTATTCAAGCTAAAAGAAGATCTTTTCACTCCTTGAACTCTATAAATAGGACCTAGTACCCAGCCATTTCTCTCATTCTTCAAGTTTTGTTTAGAGCCTTCAAGCTGCTAAGTTTACTTTTGAGTGATAAACACTTGGGTTGGGGTTATAAGCTTTATCATTTTAAGCTTTAAAAACACTTGGGGAGTAAGGTTAATAGTGTGTTTTTCAATATCGAGGTGTAGTTTGGTTCTAGTGCATTCAAAGGTATTTAAGTTCTTTGAACTTAAGATTTCTTGTCGGAGCGTTCCAAATCCCGCCCTTGTTCTCATAAATCTCGGTATTGGTAAGGAAAATAAGATAGAATTTTATTATGTTTATATGTTATCTTATGTTATGTTATGTAATGTTATATTATGTATGTTAATAGGCTTGGGCATATGACTTGTATAGCTAACAAGCCCCAATAATTTATGGGCATATGACTTGCTTAGCTAGCAAGCCCCACAAATCTATTGGGCATATGACTTGTTTAGTTAACAAGCCCCAAGTAGTATAATGGTCATTGTAGTAGTATATGACATATGTTTATAGTATATGTTTATGATATGTTTATGTATATGTTTTATGTTATTAGTAGATTTTCCTTGCTGGGTATTAGACTCATTCCTTTATTTTTATGTATCCAGGAAAATAGTTATGGCGGTGGAATGATTCTTGGCAGCTTGGGGTTGTGTATTGTGGAAGAATGGAGTCGATGGACTACGTGAACGATTCGAGGACGACGTTGTTTTTTGTTTTTTTTTTAATTATGTTTTCTATGTATTTTCCGCACTTGGTTTTGTAACAAATTCATTTAAGATTTAAGTTATGATTTATTTTTAAAACAATGGGATCCCATACCATACCCTGAATTTATGTATTTCAACATTTACTTAGAGTTTTTAATAAAGTTTGTGAATGTTTCTTATGTATGTTTTCATGAAAGTAGTGTCTATGTATAGTAGTTTTAATGGTCCAAAGTCTTAGAATTAGTTGGGTCATTACAGTTGGTATTAGAGCAACGGTTCATTCGCATAAAGTTCTCCTTGATACACACGCTCAAGCTCCGAATCTAACCGCCAAGTAAGTGTTTATGATTATAGTTATTATGTTTATATGTATAGCTAATGATTTTAGCCTTTATTTTTTCAGTTAAAATGAATGGAGCATTAACTTATGAGGATATCCGAGCCATTAAGGCCTTAAAAAGAATTAGAGAACCAAGAAACACCGTAGGGGTGCTAGAAAGAATCACTCGGGGACTACTTTTGTTTCACAGGGAGATAGGTCACATCCAAGAATCTAAGCAAATCATGATGAGATCAACAGAGCAATACGTTTTAGTAATTAGACTTTTTAGAGATTATTCTACTGTGATTGCTGCCTTAGAAGATATTTGGGAGACGATAGATGATGAAGATGAATTGCTGGTAGCTATGAGATATTATTTTCTCATACTTAGGTTCACTTCAAAAATGGAATTTCAATTTACAAATGAGCAAAAACATAGAATTTTTACGAATCTTCCTCGAGGGCATTTTGAGGCACAAGACAATGATGACTATGAAGAAATAGATGACGATATGTTAGATGAAGGATCAGATGTAGAAGATCCTGATTTTTAAGAATAGATTAGTTTCTTGTTTATTTTGTTTATTTGCATTTGTGCTTGTAAATAGTGAAAACTTTATTTTTCCAAATTAATATCATTGTTATTTTGATGACATGAATGAGTTTGATTTTCTTTTGCAATCATAATAAAATAAATTTAATAAATAATGACTAAGTTCAGTGAGGGTGGATACAAATCAATGAACCGGGTTCTCTATATTGAGAGTTAGGGGGCCATAGTAGTGGGAACAATTTTACTGATCCCAGCCCTCCCTCAATATGGTTAACTTTGGAACAAAGATGAGTTTCGAGCCTGAGAATTAAGTCATATAGGATGATTAGAAACAAACTTAGAAAATAATAAAGATGGCTTATTTTTCTAAGTATAGATACCCACTCTAATAATAAAGGAGGCTTATATAATTTTCATAAGAAATCATAATTAATAGGCCTGAGTTATGTTTGTTTAGATTAAGTTTTTGCCTTAGAGCCTGTTAGGGTAAATTTCTAACATGTTTTTCTCAATTGTTAGAACTCTGCTAAGATGTCGCTCCGAAGATCTGCTCGCACCAATTGAAATGCCTCCAACCCTGCTCCTGTAAGCAATGAATCCCCTCCAGTTCGCAAAAGGGGAGTGCGTGCTACTGCCAACCGAAATGTGCCGTCGCCGCCACCGGTTGACAACACTGCAAAAATTGCCAGACTGCAACAACAAGTTGAGGAATTACTGCAGCAACAACGACAACAGGATCAGCCTCACACTCAGCCTCCGCCTCTGCCACAGCCTCAGCAAATGGCCCCAGCACCCCATCAAGTTGGTCCATATGGGGGATGGCCAGTGGCGAACTATGCGCCATACCCAGCTCAGCACATGGAGCCAGTTTATGAGCGGTTTCGTAAGCAACACGCTCTGAAATTTGAAGGTACTACAGACCCCTTCGAGGCGGAAGAATGGATCAGAAATGTGGAGCCAATCCTGACGCACATGAATCTCGGCAACGCAGACCGCATATCCTGCATTTCATCTCTGCACAAGAAAGATGCCAAAATATGGTGGGACTCAGTTCAGGAGACTCATGATGTTGCCACCATGACTTGGACCCGATTTGTGGAGCTATTCCACAAAAATTTCTACAATTCGGCAGTCATCGCTTCAAGAGTCGAGGAGTTCGCTGGCATGAAGCAAGGGAGTTTATCAGTGGCAGAATATGCTCGGCAGTTCGACCGATTGGCTAAGTTTGCACCGGAAATGGTTCCAACTGACTTTTTGAGAGTGACCAAGTTCGTTAGAGGACTTTGACCGAAGATTGAGCTAGGGGTTAAGCTAGCAAACCCAGGAAATACTACCTATGTCGATGTTCTAGAAGCTGCAATAGAAGTAGAAAGGCTTTAACCTAATGTTAGTAAAGAGGAGGCCAGTAAGCCTAAGCCTACACAGTCAAGTCAACCTCATAACAGTCGGAACAACAACCACAACAACAGCAATTAGTCCAGGAACAACAATGGTCAGAAAATAAGGCATCCTGACAATAAGTAGTCCGATAGCGATAAAAGGGCACGGACGAATAATGGAAGTAATAGGCCGGGATATGTAGAATACCCGCAATGTGCTAAATGCCAGAAGAAACATCCTGGTGAATGACGGGCAAGCACCAAGGGAAGCTACAACTGTGGTCAGGAAGGACACCGAAAGAGAGACTGTCCCCAGCTCAAGCCAGAGGGGAAAAAAGGAAGACAAGATGGTTCCTGCCAGGGTATTTGCCTTAACCCAAGGAGAAGCTGATGCTAGCAATAAAGTGGTTACAGGTCAGGTTTCTATGCTCAATAATATATGTTTTGTATTATTTGATTCGGGAGCCACTCATTCGTATATCTCGTTAGGAATGATAGAAAAACTATACAAACCTTGTGAAGGATTTAGAACTCGGTTTGTAACAAAGTTGCCTTTGGGTAAAGTAGTTTTATCATCACAGATAGTACGAGGCGTACCGATCAAGATTGACGACATAGAACTAGAAGGAGACCTGATAGAATTGGAGATCAAAGACTTTGACATAATATTAGGCATGGACTGGCTAGCAAGGCATGTCGCAACCATCGACTGCAAATGCAAGAAAGTGACGTTCGAGACTCCTGACGGCCAAAGACTATGCTTCATGGGACAAGTTTCAGGACTACGCACACCGCTAATATCATCTCTCAAAACTCAAAGGATGATAGAAAAAGGATGTCAAGCATTCTTAGCCAGCATCACAGATGTGGTAAAGGAAACACCACTTAAGGTTGGAGACATCCGCATTGTAAGAGAATTCCCAAAAGTATTTCCCGATGACTTACCAAGGTTGCCGCCGACTCAGGAAATTGACTTCACGATCGAATTAGTACCAGGCATCGAGCCTATCTCCAAGGAACCATACCGGTTGGCACCTACAGAACTCAAGGAGTTAAAGACGCAGCTACAAGAACTCCTAGACTTGGGTTTCATTAGACATAGCCATTCGCCATGGGGAGCACCGGTTCTATTTGTGAAGAGAAAGGACGGAAGCATGCGGATGTGCATAGATTACCGCGAGCTGAATAAGGTAATGATTAAGAATAAGTACCTGCTACCCTGATTAATGATTTGTTTGATCAATTCCGAGGAGCGACCGTGTTATCAAAGATAGATCTACAGTTCGGGTATCATCAGCTCAAGGTGCGGGGAGAGGATATTCCTAAGACAGCTTTTAAACTCGTTATGGGCATTACGAGTTCTTAGTTATGTCTTTTGGTCTTACCAACGCTCTAGCCGCATTTAGGGATCTAATGAATATGGTCTTCAAGGACTACTTAGATAAATTCGTCGTAGTGTTCATCGACGACATCTTAGTATACACAAAGGATGAAGTCGAGCACGAGGAACATTTGAGGTTGATCTTATTGCGACTAAAGGAGCATCAACTTTATGCCAAGTTCAAGAAGTACGAGTTTTGGCTTTTGCAAGTAGCATTCCTCAGGCACATTATATCCAAGGACAAAGTTGCAGTAGACCCATCTAAGGTAGAGGCTGTAAAGGATTAGCCAAGACCAAAGAACGCATCAGAGGTAAGAAGCTTTCTGGGATTAGCAGGTTATTATCAAAGGTTAGTAGAGGGCTTTTCTAAGATAGCCACTCCGCTCACCAACCTGACCCGGAAGCAGCAGAGGTTCAACTGGATTGATAAGTGTGAAGAGATGTAATGACCCAACTATTCTAAACCTTGGACCATTAATAACTACTATACTAATCTTAAGAAAACGTACATATGAAATAACCATAACTTTATTTAGAAACTGTAAAGTAAAGGTTAAATACATAAAAATTCATTTAGGATATGGGATCCCATTGTTTTGAAAATAAAACACTTAAATAAATTTGTACAAAATTAAGTGCGGAAAAATAATACATAGAAATCATAACTAAAAGACTAAAAAAAAACTTCATCCTCTAATCGAATGCTCAGTCCATCGATTCCATCCTGCCTCAATACACATCCCCAAGCTGCTAAGAATCTTTCTGCCACCATAACTATTTTCCTACACATATAAACACAAAGGAATGAGCCTAATGCCCAACAAGGAAAATCTTCTACAAGCATGAAACATAATCATACGCATAAGGGATAAACATATAACATATATCTATAAAGACGTACATCATATAAGACTATACTATTAATGGCCATTAAAACATGTGATAAACCATCTACGTCCCCTTTCTAATATCTGAGGTAGGTTAGATCACATGGTAGGTTTATGATAACCCATCTACGTCCCATGTCTAATATCTGAGGTAGGGTAAATCATAACCATGAAACATAAGAAAAAATAACATAACATACTATAGCATAACTTATCACAACATATCAACATAACATATAAGCATATAAAACTATCCTATTTTCCTTACCAATATACCGGGATGATGAGAACAAAGTCGGGATTTTGGAACACTCCTAAAAACCATAATAAAGAGGTGAGTATACTAAAGAAAATGGATGAAAAGAATGAACTACATTATCGAAAAGATACTTACAAATAAGAATCTTACGTTCAAGATCTTAGATGCCTAACCAAGAATAGAGAATACGAGTTAGGATTTAAGTAGGAAAATAACTATAAGAACAATACAGAAAGGAACTAGAATAAGGAATACCTTGAATGCTTCTATGACCGAACTACACCTTGAACCGAAATATACTATGAACCTTACTTCCCGAGTGTTGATTAAGCTTATAACCCCAACCAAAGTGTTTGTCACTCTATAGTCTCACTAGCACCTGGAAGGCTCTGATCAATGCTTGAAGAATGAATGAAAAGGCTTGGTGCTAGGTCCTATTTATAGAGTTCTAGGAATAAAAATATTCTTTTTGGCTTTGAATAAAAATAATGAATTTAATTGAAAATATTTGAATATCCTTCAACCAAAGGCTTAGGACTTGGTCAAATTGTTTAGAGAGAGAGAGATGTTTTAGGAGTCAAAGCTTAATTTTTAAAACAAAAATAATAAAAACAAATAGAATCCTAATTTCTAACTCCCTAAATCTCGTAACTCTAAACTCACATGCAGTAAAGTCAACATATATAGAGCTGTAGGACTCCGATTTAGACTCTCTTTATATAGTTACAAAGATAATTCAATTATCTACAACTTTTTAGAAATACTATTTTTCGAAATTCATAGTATAACTAGGTCAAAAATAGGTCAGAAGTTACAGTACCCTAAAGTTACGAAAAATCTATTTAATTATCTAAATAACAACCTAATCCACAAATAAATAAAATTGTGACAAATGTCATGCTCCTAACAGATTCTGGTGAAGACTAAGTCTTATATTTCCCTTATTTTATCATTAAAATAATAATTCCTTAATAATCATGCATATGACAAATGTCATAATCCTATTGGCTCTATCTAAACCTTAGGAATAACCATGCTCATGACAAGTGTCATATTCTTATTAGCTCTATCTAAACCTTAGTTTATAATAATTGTCATATTAATAACCAACAATATTAATCAAACCTTATGTTATAATTAATATTCTTAAACTATAGGTTAAACTTATAAAATTCATAACTATTGCTATGAGTTTCCAACTAAGTCCCGGCTTTAACCAAAATCCACAGTAATGAACATACTTTAACTAATACTAGCTATTACTACTACTATTACTATCTAACTAGCTAAGTAAATTCTGGGACTCTACAATTCTCCCCTACTACAAAAAATTTCGTCCCCGAAATTTACTTATCAAACAATTCCGGATACCGGGCTAACATGTCCTCCTCCAACTCCCATGTTGCCTTTCGTTCAGAACTATTTCTCCATAGGACTTTGATGATTGGAAAACTCTTAGACCATAATTCCTTCATCCCTCTATCTAGGATGCTAACCGGTCTTTCCTCGTAACTCAAGTCTTTCTGGAGTGCTATCTTATCGTACTTTAGGATGTGAGATGGGTCTGAAACATACTTGCATAGCATCGAAATGTGGAACACGTTGTGGCTATCTGCTAGGGCTAGTCTATATGCAACTGCTCCCACTTTGTCCAATATCTCAAAAGGACCTATAAATCAGGGACTAAGCTTGCCTTTCTTCCCAAACTGCTTCACACCTTTCATAGGAGATATTCTTAAGAAAACTTGATCTCTAACTTTGAATTCCACATCACTCCGCTTGGCATCCGCATAACTTTTCTAACGGCTTTGAGCAACGAGCATACACTTTCTAATCAAGGCTACTACATCCTGAGCTCCTCTAATAGCTTCAGTTCCAAGTAGTTGCCTTTCTCCTACCTCGTCATAATGCAACGACGATCGACACCTTCTTCCATAAAGAAACTCATAAGGTGCCATCCCGATCGTTGACTGGTAGCTATTGTTGTAGGAGAATTCTATCAGCAGAAAATACTCACTCCAAGATCTCGATGTAAACACCGATCCTCTATCAAATACTATTGTCTTAGAGATTCTATGCAGTCGTAATATTTCTTGGACTTAAACGTTTGTGTATTGATCCGCTGTGTATGAAGTCTTAACAGGAAGGAAATGAGCTGACTTGGTTAATCTATCTATTACTATCCAAGTCAAATCATGCTGCTTACTTGTTTGTGGCAAACCCGTCACGAAATCTATGGCTATATCTTCACATTTCCATTTTGGAATGCTAAGTGGTTGCAATAAGCCTGCAGGCCACTGATGCTCTGCTTTCACTTGTTGGCATACTAGACACTTAGACACAAACTCTGCTATGTCCTTCTTCATCCCTGGCTACCAATAGATTGCCTTGATGTCATGAGTCATCTTGGTCGACCCTGGGTGAACTGAGTGCGGGTTACTGTGCGCTTCTTCTAGAATCGTCATCTTAATCCTTCGATCATTTGTCACGCATACCCGATCCTTATATCTCAATAATCCTTGACTTGATATTGAGAAATTTGTGGCCTTGCCTTCTCTGACTGCATCCATTTGTGCCGCTAGTGTGTCATCATGCCCTTGCCCAATCCGTATATCTTCTAGCAGATTTGACTGGACAGACAAATTAGCTAGCTTACCGACAACTATTTCTATTCCAGCACTGATCAGCTCCTGCTGTAGCAACTTTTGTATTCCTGCTAGCGTTGCTAAACTTCCATAACTCTTCCTACTTAGCGCATCGGCAAATATGTTTGCCTTTCCCGGGTGGTATATGATTTCGCAGTCGTAATCCTTCACTAGCTCTAACCACCTGCGCTGCCTCATGTTGACCTCCTTCTGTATGAAGAAGTACTTTAAACTTTTGTGGTCCGTATAAATCTCGCATTGTTCTCCGTAAAGATAATGGAGCCAGATTTTCAACGCAAAGACCATCGCTGCCAACTCCATATCATGTGTTGGATAGCGTTGCTCGTACTCCTTTAGTTGCTGTGAGGCATAGGCTATCACCTTATCATTCTACATCATCACACAACCCAACCCTTGCTTCGACGCATCGCAGTAGTCTACAAACTTATCGTTGGGTGTCGATACATAGAGTACTGGTGTGAGCAAAGCTTATCCTTAAGCAACTGGAAGCTTTCTTGACATCTATCATTCTAGTTGAATCTTTGTTGTTTCCGGGTCAGGTTGGTGCGTGGAGTGGCTATCTAAGAAAAGCCCTCTATGAACCTCCTATAATAACCTGCTAACCCCAGAAAGCTCCTTACTTCGGATGCGTTCTTTGGTCTTGGCCAATCCTTTACAGCCTCTACCTTAGATGGGTCTACTGCAATCCCGTCCTTGGATACTATGTGGCCGAGAAATGCTACTTGTGAAAGCCAAAATTCGCACTTCTTGAACTTGACGTAAAGCTGATGCTCCTTTAGTCGCAGCAAGATCAACCTTAAAGGTTTCTCATGCTTTACTTTATCCTTTGAGTACACCAAGATATCGTCAATGAATACTACGACGAATTTATCCAAATAATCCATAAAGACCCTATTCATTAAATCCATAAATGCGGCTAGAGCATTGGTAAGACCAAAAGACATAACTAGAAACTCGTAATGTCCATAACGAGTTCTAAAAGTCGTCTTGGGTTATCCTCTTCCCGTACTTTGAGCTGTGATACCCGGTCCGTAGATCAATCTTTGAAAACACGGTTGCCCCTCGGAGTTGATCAAACAAGTCGTCAAGTCGGGGTAGCGGGTACTTATTGTTAATTGTCACCTTATTCAACTCATGATAATCTATACACATATGCATACTTCTGTCCTTCTTCTTCACAAATAGAACCGGTGCTCCCCATAGCGAATGGCTCGGTGCCCGGTACTAGTTCGATTGTGAAGTCTATCTCCCGTGTCGGCGGCAATCCTGCTAGTTGCCAGGAAATACCTCTAGGAATTCCTTTACATTGAGGAAGTCTCCAAATTTTAGTGGTGTTTCCTTTAACACATTCATAACGCTAGCTAAGAATGCATGAAATCATTTTTCTATCATCCTCTGAGCTTTGAGAGATGAAATAAGCGGCGTATGTAGTCCTAAATTTTTTCCCATATAGCATCATTTCTGACCGTCAGGAGTCTCGAACATCACTTGCTTACGTCTGCTATCGATGGTTACGCCATGCCTTGCTAGCCAGTCCATTCCTAATATCATGTCAAAATCTTTAATCTCCAGTTCTATCAGGTCTCCTTCTAGTTCTACGTCCTCAATTTTGATCGGTACGCCTCGTACTATCCGTGATGATAGGACTACTTCACCCGAAGGCAACTATATCACAAACCTAGTTCTACAAGGTTTGTCTAATTTCTCTATCATTCCTAACGAGATATATGAGTATGTTGTTCCCGAATCAAACAATACTAGAACATAAACTATCGAGGATAGGAATCTGACCTGTAACTGCTTGTTACTAGAATTGGCTCCTCCCTAGGTCAAGGCAAAGACTTTGGTCTGGAACCATCATTTAATCCATTTTTCTCCTTCTGCTTGAGCTGTGGACATTCCTTCTTTCGATGACTTTCCTAACCACAGTTGAAGCATCCGTTGATGTTTGCATGACATTCCCCAAGATGTTTCTTTTAGCCCTTAGAGCATTGCAGGTATTCTACATAACCCGACTTATTGCCTCCATTGTTTGTCCGTGCTCTTTTATCACCGTTGGGCTGCTTATCATCTGTATGCCTTCTCTTCTGACCATTACTATTACTATTGCTATGCTGACACCTGTTGTTGTGGTTGTTCCGACCATTTTGAGGTTGGCCCCACTATTTAGGCTCAGGTCTACTAGCCTTCTCCTTACTAACATTCGCCTGGAGCCTTGCTACTTCTATTGCCGTTTCTAGAATATTGGCATAGGTAGTATTTCCCGGGTTTGCTAGCTTAATGATGAGTCTGTTTTTAGCATAGTTTTTAACATGTGTTTAGGGTAAGTTTGAGTCATTTTGGTGGAGTGTTATGCGGTATTATGCTTGTTTTGGTATGTTTGTAGGAAATAGGAGAAGAAAACGTGAAGTTTGGGAAATGACTGAAAAATCAGCTTAAATTGGGAAATTTATGCTAAATGTTGACAAAAAGGAAGTTGTAGACTCATTTGTGGAGATAATTTTTTGTTTTGGAGTGTGGAAACAAGTTTTTGGAAGAATTAGAGGGGCTGCGGAGCTTGAATGAAGAGCTGCAGCGCAAGGAAAAAGTAGAGAGGGCCATTTTCTGGAATTTTGAAGGGCCGCGACGCATGAGGGAAGGGCCGCGACGCTTGCTGAAGTCAGGGAGGGGGCTGCGCTTGGACAAAGAGGCACGACGCGGTGCTTGGATGCTAGGGCCGCGGCGTGTGTGGCTGTACGTGGCCTGCAGAAGTGGCATAATTGTTAGATATTTTAGGGTTCTTTTTAAATATGTTTTAAGAGTTAATTAGGGGAGGCTATTCATTATTAGAGGTGTAGAGAAGTCATTAGAGGCAGAGGAGAACATTGAAGACCTAAAGTTTGATTTCTTATTTTCTTCTGTAATCTCTTTACTGGAGTTTATGTTTATATTTATTTTGATTGATTTCATTATGTCTGCTTTGAACTAATCTTGTTATTAGGGTTTTAGTGGATTCTTCTTGAAACTTTTGATCTCTTAATGAAATTTTCCTGAATTTCTTTCTTCTGCTGTGGATTATTTATCGTATGCTTAATGCTTGTGAATGTTTGATCATCATTTACATGTTTATATGATTTTAACCTATACTCTGAAAAGAGAAGGATAATTATGCTATAGGTAAATAATCACAATTTTATATTATACGAAAGTACTTTTATGAATTGTGTAGTTTAGGGATTATGTGTTTAAAGCATGCAATATATTGATTTACCACAGAGATGTAGGAAATAGTATATTGTAAAGAATTATAGATCCTAACAATACTATAATTTATAATTGTAATCTGCTACCACAATAGAATTAAGAAATATTGAGAATTGGTTAGAAATCATAAGTGGAGTTGATGAAACTAAAGCCCTAACTTTTGCATCTATTGAATTAAATCAAATCAAATTTCATCTCTGCATTTCTTTAAGTGCTTAGTAGTTTTCTTAATTTTTAGTAATAATTATTTTATTTATCAATCTGAAATTATTATTTAAATCAGTTAGAATTAGAGGTTAATTATTGGTAATTAATAGCAGTCTTCGTGGGATCAACACTTTACTTATCGTATATTACTTGATTAGACCGCGTATACTTGCGTGTTACTTTTTGGCGATCAAGTTTTTGGCGCCGTTGTCGGGGACTGTTTTTATTAATATCAATAAGTTAATTTTTGTTCTAATTTGATTTGTTTTTATTTATTTTTTTTAACAATTATTCGGATCAAGGTTCTCTTGTGTTTCAGGACTTGTTGGTATATGCGAAGCAATAGACAAAAACAGATTATACCAATAGACCGGGAAATTGAAAGAACGTGCAGACAGAACCGGAAAATAAAAAGGAAATTGGAATTCACCATGGCTGACAATTTGGGAAATGGTGCTAATAATGGTCAAGGGGCTGCTGAGGTTACAAGGGAGCAAGGAGCACGAACATTAAGAGATTATGTACTTCCTACTGTTACAGGAGTGCATTCATGCATTAGACCTCCAACCATTGCTGCCAACAACTTTGAGATTAAGCCAGCCATCCTTCAGATGGTTCAAACATCTGTTCAGTTTGGAGGTATGCCGACGGAGGACCCTAATTTACACAAAGCTAATTTTATGGAGTTATGTGCAACGTTCAAGATGAATGGGGTGAGTGATGATGCTATAAGACTAAGGCTATTCCCATTTTCACTGAGGGATAGGGTGAAAAGTTGGCTGATGTAACGCCCTGGTTACCCCAGAACAGTTACGGTGAACCAAAAATTTGACTCATTGCCTGAGGCCTTTGGTTAAAAACGTGATCTAAGTGTTATTAACAGGTTAAGGTGAAAACCAGTAAAAAGGAAAGGATATGTTTTATTGATACATAAAACTGTTCATGGGCCCACAAGAACATTTACAACTCAAAAAGGTCATTACTGTTCCAAAATCTCAAACCCCGCCGACCTAAGCGGCAAAAATAGGGTAAACCCCCTAGTTCCTCTGAGAACTCCTTGGCCGTGGTGGTCAAGCGGCCGCATATGTACACATCACCACCTAAGCTCTCCACTCAAGGCTGGGTGAGCTTTTCTTTTCCTTTACTTGCACCACATAGCACCCATGAGCCAAAGCCCAGCAAGAAAACATAGTATTATATGTAAACATCATTCAATGATTATCATTATAATCACACACAGCTCATAGCTTTCAAACAAATGAGAGAATGTCACTTGAGGTCCTGGTAAACCATACTGAGTGACCGACAAACAGATCACTAATTCAAATGGAAGAGTGGCTGCTAGGTAACACTAGCCTTCAACAAATGAGAGACTGATGGGTAAGTCTCTACTTTAACAAGTGAGTGACTGATGGGTAAGCCACACAAGCGCTTATAATATTCATCGAACTTGAGGTCGGTCCGGCATTAATGCTCTTTGAGTCATTCAATGCAGAAAGTCGATTAGATCTAATCTTTATTGGCTTACATTGAACATGCTAAGGCCGTCTTGACTAATGAGACAGCCCAATGTGACCAGTGCCTAGTACCACTGCCGAACCTGACTAATGAGTCACAGCTTCACAGTTGATACTAGCACCTTTGCCAAACCTGACTAATGAGCCAGTACCATGCACAAGTGAGCAACATTTGCTAAGTATTCCACAATCAATTCATGTCCACATTTATACAACCAACATGCCTCATGAATAACCATGCATATCACATCTGGGGTGCAGTTTTCTTACCTCTGATTCGAGCTAGAATGAACAAAAGAACGACCCTTGAGAACGGTTTAGCTTTTAGTCCTTTAGCGGTTACCTAATCATAACACATTATAGGATACCATCAATAACATGATAATCAAAGGTTCTCAAACCAATATCTAGCCTCCAAGAGACCAATCCAAACTAATCCAAGTAGTAGGGACACTCCCGAGGCCTAAAACTAGGTTCCCGGGGTCAAAACGAGCAAACGGGGTAAAAACTGGGCAAGGGCTGCGGCCCTAGCACCTTGGGCCGCGGCCCCCAGAGTTCCTTGAGGTAAGGGCCGCGGCGCCCAGCAGGCACAAAAAACCCCACCTGCTTCTTCAAGGCAGGGCCGCGGCACCCCAAGAACAGGGTCGCGGCCCTCAACTCTAGGCCATTCCCAAACGTGTTTTTAACACTCCAAAGCCTCCAAAAACATTTCTAAACATTCCCCAATCATCAAAACAAGGTTCCCAAGCTTCCCAATGCATCAAAACCCTCAAAACCCAAGGTTCAAATGAATCGAAAACCCAACAATTCACAAAGTCCAATTCAAAGCTTAGAAACTCTAAAAACTCAAAACTTTAAACTTAGATTACCTTCGATTTGGTTGTTTTCTATCAAATCCTTTGGTCAAGAAGCGTCTAATCCTTCCTAGGATCTCTATGCCTCGATCCTCGCTCGATTCCGACTCCTAGAACTCAAGATTTCTTCAAATATGCTTCGGGTGGCAAAAATGAACTAACGAAGGAGAACGAGATGTTTTCTTATCGTACGTTCTATCTGACAGCTACTTCAAGCTTAAGTAACCTCAAATAAAACCTAATGCTCGGGGTCCCGAAAACACCCCTGGGGACATTATAGTCAAAACCTCCAAAATTTCACCCTGATCTCAAATATTCCCAATTTATCATCAAATAAACATTCCTATTACCCCAAAATTGACCCCGTTATGACAAAACTGCTAATCCACTAAGAATGACCGTCTCATGCCGAATAGCTCGAATATATCTCCATAATAATGGAATCTCATTCACAAATCACATCACACCCAAATACACAAATTTACCCTCAATGGGCCAAATTATCAAGACATCATAATATATTAAATGTGGACCCACATGCATGCATATATCATTATATCATAATATAATTAACATAAACATGCATATATTCATTTAATGGCGTAATTAAATAATTACGGCCCTCCCGGCCTACTAAACTGCCACTAAACCTCATCGGAGAATTCAGGGCATTACAGCTGATATCCTTACAAGCGAATTCGATCACTAATGGAAGGAGTTAGCTCAGAAATTCCTTGCCAAGTTCTTTCCTCCAGCAAAGGCTGCAAAGTTAAGGGGTGAGATTAATAATTTTTATCAGTTGGATGGAGAGTCACTGTATGATTCTTGGGAGCGCTTTAAGGAGTTGTTAAGGAAGTGTCCGCACCATGGAATAGAAAAGTGGATGTTGGTGCATAATTTTTATAATGGGTTGAATGGGACGACAAGAACAATTATAGATGCTGCAGCGGGAGGTGCCTTTATGAGTAAAAGTGCTAATGAGGCATATGAGCTATTAGAGGAGATGGCGATGAATAATTATCAATGGCCAACTGAAAGGGGACAGCCAAAGAAGGTGGCTGGAATGATGGAATTGGATGCTATAACCATGCTTACAGCTCAAGTAGCAGCCTTGACGAAGCAATTACAAAAGACTACACTCCCATCTCAAGCTATGCAAGTTCAAAACCTTTGTGAAGTGTGTGGTACAACCCATCAACCAAACCAATGCCCCTGCTATAGACATGAATAACATGCCCATGGAAGAAGTCCAAGCCATAGGAAATTACCAAAGACAGCCTAATAATCCCAATTCCATGACCTACAACCTAGCTTGGAAGAACCATCCCAACTTTTCCTGGTCTAACAACCGAAACACCCTCCAACCTTATCCTCCACCTTAGCCACCATATCAACCTACCCAAAATAGGCCACCTTATCCACAACAATATGCACATCAAAATCCTCCACCGGGCTATTATCAACCACAAAATGAAGAGTCAGTCAGAAGAATAAGAGAAGAAGTTGGATGATAAAAAGGTTACTGAAGGCCTTAAGGAAGAAGAGGAGACCCCACCTGTAAATATTGAGCATCATGTTAGAGTTCCATATCCACAAAGACTTCGCAAGCATAATTTGGATAAGCAGTTTGCAAAGTTTTTAGAGGTGTTCAAGAAGCTACACATAAATATACCATTCACGGACGCATTAGAACAGATGCCTTGCTATGTAAAGTTTATGAAGGAGATTCTCTCTAATAAGAGAAAGATGGGTGATTACGAAACAGTGGCATTAACAGAAGAATGTAGTGCGATTTTGCAAAGAAAGCTTCCTCAAAAGTTAAGAGATCCTGGGAGTTTTACCATTCCATGCACTATTGGGGAGTTTGAATGTAGCATGCACTTTGTGATTTGGGGGCGAGTATTAATTTAATGCCATTGTCTGTATTCCGGAGGCTTGGTTTAGGGGAAGCTAGGCCAACTACAGTAACATTACAGCTGGCTGATAGATCTGTGAAGCATCCACGTGGTATTATAGAAGATGTATTGGTAAAGGTGGATAAGTTTATTTTTCCAGCTGATTTTATAGTTCTTGATATGGAGGAGGATGAGAATGTTCCTATTATATTAGGGAGACCATTTTTAGCAACTGGGCAAGCATTAATAGATGTGCAAAAGGGAGAGTTGAAGCTGAGAGTTCAAGGGGAGGAAGTAGTATTTAATGTGTTTAAGGCTATGACTTATCCCAAAGCAAGTGATAGTTGTTTCTTAGTTGATATGGTCGAAGAAGTAGTAGAAAGAAAAAAATTAAGAGAGGATCCTCTTGAGTTAAGTCTTACAGTTGATGATGTAGATGGTGAGGAGAATGAAGAGGTGATGAGTTATTTAAAGTGGATAAAATCAGCTGAGCCATGGAAGCATAAGAAATTTGAAGAATTGGGTGCAGGACCAGACAGACCATTACCATCGATTCAGAAGCCACCTATTTTAGAATTGAAGGTTTTATCGGACCATCTCCGCTATGCTTATCTTGAGGAAAAAGAGACTCTTCCCGTTATAGTTTCATCATTTCTTTCGGAAGTAGAGGAGGAGAAGTTGTTGATGGTTTTACGAACTCATAAAACTGCTAAAGGGTGGACTCTGGCTGATATAAGAGAAATTAGCCCATCAACAGTTATGCATAGAATTCTTATGGAAGATGAGACGAAACCAACTATTGTCGCTCAGAGAAGGCTTAATCCAACAATGAAATAAGTGGTGAGGAAAGATATTTTGAAGTGGTTGGATGCTGGAGTGATTTACCCTATTTCTGATAGTGCTTGGGTAAGTCTAGTGCAAGTAGTACCGAAAAAGGGGGGTATGACGGTGGTCAAGAATGAAAGCAATGAACTGATTCCAACTAGGATTGTGACGGGTTGGAGAATATGTATTGATTATCGGAAGTTGAATAAGGCAACGAGGAAAGATAATTTTCCTTTGCCTTTCATTGATCAAATGTTGGATAGATTGGCAGGGCATAATTACTATTGTTTTCTAGACGGGTACTCGGGCTATCACCAGATCGTAATTACACCGGAGGATCAAGAAAAGACAACGTTTACATGTCCTTATGGGACTTTTGCTTTTCGAAGGATGCCATTCGGGTTATGTAATGCACCAGCCACATTTCAACGGTGTATGATGGCAATATTCTCTGACATGGTTGAAAAGGGGATTGAAATTTTTATGGATGATTTTTTGGTATATGGGTCCTCTTTTGACACGTGTTTGACTAATTTAGAGATGGTGTTGAGAAGGTGTGAGGAGTCGCATTTGGTGCTTAATTGGGAAAAGTGCCACTTTATGGTTAATGAAGGAATTGTATTGGGGCACAAAATTTTGAAGAAAGGAATTGAAGTGGATCGAGCCAAGATTTCTACTATAGAGAATTTTCCACCTCCAATTTCAGTTAAGGGAGTGAGGAGTTTCTTGGGCCATGCGGGGTTTTATCGGAGATTTATCAAAGACTTCTCTAAGATCTCAAAGCCACTGTCTACCTTGTTGATGAATGGGGTTCCTTTTGATTTTAATGATGAGTGTTTGATTGCTTTCAAGAATCTTAAGGAGAAGCTCATTTCAGTGCCGATAGTGTGTACACCTAATTGGGACCTTCCATTTGAGCTTATGTGCGATGCTAGTGATTATGCGGTTGGAGCGGTTCTTGGGCAGTGAGTGGACAAGGTATTTCAAACTATATACTATGCTAGTCGAACTTTAAATGATGCTTAACTAAATTATGCAACAACAGAAAAAGAACTTCTAGCCATAGTTTATGCCTTCGATAAGTTTCGTCCATATTTGATCGGAAATAAGGTGGTAGTCTATACGGATCATTCAGCAATAAAGTATCTTATGACTAAGAAGGACTCCAAGCCTCGTCTTATTCAGTGGATTTTGTTATTACAAGAATTTGATGTCGAAATTAAGGATAAGAAAGGTACTGAGAACTTGGTGGTTGATCATTTGTCTCGTTTAGAGGTTGGGGAAAATTCTCTTAATAAAGAAGTTCAGATTAATGATGCTTTTCCGGATGAGCAATTGTTCGAAGTGAATGTTTGCAAGGAGGTTCCATGGTTTGCGGATTATGTTAATTATTTGGCTGCTAAGGTTATACCCCCTGAGATGACAAGGCAACAATTAAAGAAATTTTATTCGAAGGTGAAGCATTATTATTGGGAGGAGCCTATTCTGTATAAGCATTGCCCAGATCAAGTTATTCGAAGATGTGTGCCTGAAGAGGAGATGTTGTCAATCTTAACTCATTGTCATATTTTGCATTGTGGCGGTCATTTTGGCTGAACAAGAACAGCTGCGAAGGTTTTGCAAAGTGGGTTTTACTGGCCTACGTTATTTAAGGATGCTAATGATTTTGTCAAAAGTTGTGATCGTTATCAACAGACTGGGAACATATCAAGAAGAGATCAAATGCCGATGACTGGTATTTTGGAAGTTGAGCTATTTGACGTATGGGGGATAGACTTTATGGGACCTTTCCCATCATCGTATAATAAAAAATATATTTTGCTTGTGGTGGATTATGTTTCTAAATGGGTAGAAGCCACAGAAACTCCTACTTGTGATGGGAAGGAAGTTATTAAGTTCCTTCATAAAAATATCTTTACTCGATTTGGTACTCCAAGAGCTATTATTAGTGATCGAGGAAGTCATTTTTGCAATAAGTAGTTCACTGCTCTTTGTGCTTGCTATGGTGTTCACCATCGAAAGGTGTTATTCTACCACCCAATTGCAAATGGCCAAGCTGAAGTATCGAATAGAGAAATAAAAGGTATTTTGGAAAAAACAGTAAATACTTTGAGGAAGGATTGGTCGAAGAAGCTTGATGATTCACTTTGGGCTTATCGCACGGCATTTAAAACTCTGATTGGTATGTCACCATATCGATTGGTGTTTGGTAAGGCTTGTCATCTACCGGTGGAACTGGAGCATAGAGCTTATTGGGCTGTGAAAAAGTTAAATGTTGATCTCTTCATGGCAGGGCAGAATAGGCTTATGGAGTTAAATGAGCTTGAGGAATTCTGAAATGAAGCCTATGAGAATGCGAAGATATATAAGGAGAAGTCAAAGGCTTTTCATGATAAGAGAATATTAAGGAAGGATTTTCAACCAGGGGATAAAGTTTTTCTCTTTAATTCTAGGCTTAAACTTTTTCCTGGTAAATTGAAGTCACGATGGTCTGGACCGTACACGGTAGTCTTCTCACTTCCTTATGGAGCAGTACAAGTTCATAGAGAAAATACGGGATATTTTAAGGTGAACGGTCAGAGATTGAAGCATTACTTGGAGGGTCCGGTGGAGACATGTAGGTCCGTGGTCGAGTTGGAACTGATTTGATCTGAAACTAAAGCAGCGTCCGACTAAATGACGTTAACGACAACGCTCTTAGGAGGCATTCCTATGTTTATTTTTAATTTTTAGTTCAGTTAGTTTGTAAAAAGTATGAACAATTTTTAGTTTTTATTTATTAGTTGTGGTTGGACTTATTATTATTTTTTAGTATTTTTGAATGTAATAGAACCGTGGAAATCATGAAAACTATAAAAAAAAATTAAAAAATTAAAAAGAATGAAGATTTTGCAGTCTGAAGAGAGAGCTGCGGCGCGTGCAACAAGAGCCACGACCCTTGACGAGAAACAGAGAAGGTGGCTCGGGTTGGAGGAGCGCGCCGTGGTGCATATGGGAAGAGCTGCGGCGCTTGGAAATTTCCCAGAAACAAGAATTTGGGGAGCGCCGCAGCGCTTGGAGGAGCGCGCCGCGGCGCGTATGGGGGTCCGAGGCTTAAAGAGGGTTTCCCTCTTTCATTTTGGTCATTCTCTTCATTTTGAAAAAAATTCCAACAAAAATTTCTCTCCATTTTCTCTCTAATTTCCTCTCTTTTACCCAGAAATTTCTTCTTAATCTCCCTCTTACATCTTCAATCCACATACAAATTCCTCCAAATATTTCTTTTTCCTTCCCATTTCTTATTCTGATTTTGAAATCCCTAATCCCCAAAAATTCTTCAAATCCTTATTTCCAAATTTTATCAATTGGAGTGGTGCTTTTAGGATTACTTGGTGCATTTGAAGGGTTCAAGAGGCATTTATCATTGGTAAGTAAGTGTTTCTCCAAATCTTCAATTTTTTTTGGTGATTTCTTTATATAGAAGGCATTGTGAAAGGATTTTTGATTGAAGATTATAGTGGGGATAGTGAAGTATTGTAGTGAGTTGGTTTGCTTTATTTGAGAAACATTTGGAATTTGGGGAATATTGAAAAAACAGGGGAGGTGCTGTCCAATTTATTGCAGTATATTATGGGACCTAAAAGAAATCCTTCTAGGGCATCATCTTCTAGAAACACCAATAGACCATCTTCTTCTAGGCCATCTACTTCGAAGGAACCTGAACCACCCCCAGAATATGATGTTACAAAATTCGTAAGTAAGGCCGCTTTTGAGCGATATACAAGGATACGTAAGAGGAAGGTCATAAGTGAGCGGGGTTTTGAGTATACGGAATCACCATGTGAAATCTCGACTTATGAAGAAATTAGGGGAGAAATTCAAAGAAGGGGTTGGGCTATGTTTGCTGCAGAGGATGTTAGTCATGCAAACTTTTCAGTGGTATTAGAATTTTATGCAAATTATGTGGAGATGAGGAATACAGAAGTATTTGTTCGAGGTGTTCAAGTTCTGGTTGGTATAGATACTATTGCTGGATTGTATGATATGCCAACGTATGAACGAGAGGAAGATGAATATCATCAATGGGCTCATGGGGATGATATTAATTGGGTCGAGGTGACAGAAACTTTAAGTATACCGGGAGCCAGGTTTACAGTTGTTGGTGGTGTTCCGAAATATCTTTGGCGCTATCAATTGAATCATGTGGCGCGGGCTTGGGTGCACTTTGTGAGTGCAAGGCTAATGCTGACTACTCATATGTCGGATATCAACAAGGAGAGGTTGTTGTTGGTTTATGCCATTATGACTGGCATGATAATTGATGTAGGCCGAGTTGTTAGGAAGAGTATGAAGGATATCAGTATGTTAACCACTACGGGAGGATTAGGTCATGGCTCCTTAATCACAGATTTATGCCGAACATATGGAGTGGTTATGTTTGGAAGTGATGTCATTCGGAAGCCTATGTCGGCAATTTCTAAAAATAGGGTGATGGGTTATGAACTACCTTCCTTAGAAGCACCACCACCTCGGCAGCGTGTTGTTGATAAAAGACCACGATTAGATGATGTTGACGAAGAGGATAATGAAGCAGATGTGGAGGGTACGATTCCGGAGGAGCATGCGCAAGAGGTACCAGTTGTACAGCCGCCTGCTCAACCTGCAGCTGGTACTTTTGATCCCTATATGCAGTTGATGCAGAATCAATTCCAGTATTTGGTTCAACAGAACAATTATCAGATTGCGCAGCATCAGCATATGCAGCAATACTTGGCGCAGCAAAGTGAGTATCAAATTGTAATGCCCCAAATTTCCTAATAAGGTTTAGGACCTTGATTAGGAGGCCGGGAGGGCCATAATTGATTTATTATGGTATTTAATGATTATATGCATGTTTATGTGAATTATATTATTATATGATGGTGAATGCATGCATATGGGCTCATATTTTAATTGCAAGGGCATTTTGGTAATTTGGTCGTTGGGGGCGTGATTGTGTAATTTTATGCATATGGGTGAATTATAATTTTACCACATTATATGTGGATTGGTTCGAGCCATTCGACATGAGACGATCATGGGAATGCAAGTTTTCGGTCTAGTCATAACGGGATTTAGTTCGAGGCTCGGGATGAGACTCGGGGTCATTTTGATGATTAGAACATTACTGGGAATTGAAGGGTAATGGGATATGATTTATTGGTATTTGATAATTTTGAGAATAACGGGAAATGGAGGGTGTTAATTATAATTAACGGTATAGGTTGGAAAGGACGGTTTTACCCTTGGGAGTGTTTAGAAGCTTTAATTTGGCCTAGGGGCATTATGGTCTTTTGACCTTAAGGATTTATATCAGCTCATTTAGTTTGGAAGGCTGTGGAAAAGTGTAAAACAGAGCATCAACCTCATCTCTTTCTCTCCCTCCCGTGCATGTTCTTCCCTCCATCTTCCTTTCAATTTTTGAGAGCCAACTTGAAGAACCAAGCTAGGAGATCAAAGGTGGGAGCTTAGGAACTTAGTTCAAACATTGAAGAGGACTCAAATCCAACTTGAGGTAAGGTTTCACCCAAGAACTTAAGCTTTACCCTGTTTTACAAGTTAGTTTTCAGTTGGGAATTTGAGATGTTAGTTGTGAGAATTCATGGAAGTTCTTGTGTAAGATTGCTTGGGTTTTGATGAGGGTGTGATGTAGATGAGGTTTGGGGGTTGAGTTTGATGTTTTGATGATGTTTGGGATTGGTTTTGGGACTTGGTTTCAGAGGGAAATCGTAGGGGAGAAGACCAGAAAAGTTTCTGGTTTGCTGATGGCGCCCCAGCGCTAGGCAGAGCTGATTCTGGAGCTCTCTGACTTTGGGGCAGCGCCCCAGCGCCATTAGGTAGTGCCCCAGCGCTAGTGCACTTTCCAGCAAGCATATTTTAGGGCTCGGGAGGACTTTTAAGGCTCAGGGGTTGGTTCCTTTACCCCGTTTGGGTGGATTGAGAGTCTCGAGAGTGTGGGATGGATCCCGGGAGTGAGGTTTTAGATTATAAACCTTTCTATGATTTATTTTATTGATGGGATTCCATATTTGGTTATGACTAGGTGACCGCTAAAGGACCAAAGGATTGATCGTTCTTAAGGGTCGTTATTTTACTAATTCTTGCTCGAACCCAAGGTAAGAAAACTGCACCCCATGTGTGACATGCATGGCTATGATTGATGCATGTTGGATGTTTAAATGTAAACATTGATAGCATAATGAATGCTTGGCAATCTTGCCCATTTGCATATGATTATCACTGAGGCATGCTGGATGATTAAGTGTGATGCATGTGATGCACGAGAAACATGTGATTAGGGCATGCCGTGAATGATGAACATGAGATTGGTCAGGGCTTGAGTCTCTGAGTTTGTGCATGATCATAATTATGCTAGCAACTGTTTAGTAAGCATGCTGAATGCCCTTTTCTTGGATAATTGGCATATGATACATAATGATAGCATTGCTTACTTGTGCATGGCACTGACTAATTAGTCAGATTTGGCAAAGGTGTTAGTATCAACTGTGAAGCCGTGACTCATTAGTCAGGTTCGGCAGTGGTACTGGGCACTGGTCACATTGTGCTAACTCACTAGTCATGACAACCCTAGTGTGTTTAGTGCAAGATATGTCGATTGGACCTAATCGACCCTCTGCATTGAATGACTCAAAGAGCATTAATGCAGGACCAACCTCTCAAGTTCGATGAATATAACAAGCGTTTAACTAGCCAAAGGCTAGTCATTCAGGGCCAGGGCCAGCGAGCCCCGTGACTGTTAGGTCACATGGCTATGGGTACCGACCCCTCAGTGACATGCTTGTCAGTCACTCATTTGATAAGAGCCATTTCAGGAAAGCCTAGGTAACGGTGTTGTTACACGGCTATGGGCACTGGGCCCCTAGTGACTTGGTTGTCAGTCACTCAGTATGGTCTACCAGAACCTCAAAGTGATATTCACTCATCTGATCAGAGTTATGAGCTCTGTATGATCATTTTGATCATCATATGCATGGCTTTGGGCACTGAGGCCTCAGTGAGTTGCTTGTTGGTCACTCAGCATGGTTTACCAGAACCTGTTGAAGGTTAGAGGCTTACCCAACAGCCAGCCTTCCATTTCAATTAGTGACTTGCTTGTCAGTCACTCAGTATGGTTTGCCAGAACCTGTTGAAGGTTAGAGGCTTACCCAACAGCCACCCTTCCACTTGAATTAGTGACTCGCTTGTCGGTCACTCAACATGGTTTATCGGAACCTCAAGTGTTGCGACACTCATCTGATTAGGATTGACTTGATAGTCCTCCAGTCAGAAGGCCAGGATTTCTTATCCGGGATACCTCATCATTTGTTGGAATTCATTTGCATGCAAAATAGAGCTATGATTGCTAGGCATGCCAGATATGATTTGATATCATGATATGACTGTTTATGAGCATATGAGTTTTCTTGCTGGGCTTCGGCTCACGGGTGCTTTGTGGTGCAGGTAAAGGCAAAAGAAAGCTGGACCATCCTTGAGTTGGAGAGCTTAGGTGATGACGTGTACATATGCAGCTGCTTGACCAATACTTGGGCGAGGTTTGAAAGTGGAACTAGGGCTGAACCCTGTTTTGCCTCTTAGAACGGCCTGTTGTAAACACTTTCTTGTAATAAACCCTGAAATTATATTTTTGGGATCCCAATGTATATATTAAACGTTCTAGTGAAACGTTATATCTTAACCAAAGTTTTTAACCCCTAAACTTCTAATCATGCTTAGTTACACATTTATGGCCAAACGACTCGATTAGCGAGTTTAGCACTGTTTGCAATGTGCACTGTAGCGGTCCCTGGAGTTGGGGCGTTACACAAATTGCTCACATAGACCAGCTAAATGCATTGGTAAATTGGTGGTCTCTCCGGAACGATGAAGATGTGGCTCCATTTCCTTTACCATCTCAATTTTTCCCGTATCAACCGTCGTTGCCGCCTCCACCATTTTAAATGTCTATGGTAAGTCTCTTTTCCTTTACTTTTGTTTTATTTTATTTTGTTTTCAAAAAAAAAAAAAAGAAAAAAACACAACATATCAAACATTGGGGACAATGTTTAGGTTCAATTTGGGGGAAGAGATTTATTGTTGTTTGTCATGTCTGTGTTGTTTTGGTTTCTGTGTTGTTTTGTTTTGGTTTTAGTTGTGTTAGTCGTGTTTTATTTAGGGTGTGAGTTGAATCAAGTTACCAATGCTTAGCCGATGATAATATGATTGAGTGATGAATTGTGTAAGTTGAATGGGAATAAAACTAAAAAAAATATGTGTGCTTGGTTGAATATTTTGTTATATTTTTCTTAAACACTTAAATAATTGAGAGCTTAATTATGATTTTGATCAATTTTATGTGATGGAATAAAATTTATGCTTGCTAAGTTTGAAATAGGAAGGGAAGATTGGATTGGTTTATCTAGAACTTGTTTGCCTGCTTTTTGAGGTGAAATCTTAGATCATGCATGCTTAGAAAAATGATTTAGGCAATTTTTTTGGACCATTTGAGCCTTTCAAGCCAACCTTGATATGTTTAATCCTTAGTTACCCATTGTTGAGCCTAAATTGACCCTTTTATTGATTGACATTTGCTTTGAGCTAATAACTTGAAAACCTAATTATTATTTGGTCTTTCCCTTGCGTGTACCATGAACATATGAATGATACTTGGGATTGATTTGTAATAAGGGGGTTATGTATGACAAGTTGTGTCAACAATGGAGAAAATACATCTTGAGAGAAAGAAGAGAAAAGTAGAAAAAGAAAGCAAGAAAAAGAAAAAAAATTCAATGATGAGATAACATTACACTCCAAATTGTATTATCAAGGAATAAGTTTCGGGGAGTGTAATGTTATATATAAAAAAAAAAGGGGGAAGAAGAAAATTTTTGTTTATGAAATTTCTCTCGAAATGATAAGATATTGGGAACAGTGGGATTGGACTTGTGATTTGTATTCAATGTAGAGTTGGTTGGTTAGTGTTCATGGTATATGTTGAGCTTAAATGACTTTCTCATCCACCTTTGCCTAAGCCATTCAGTTATAAGCTTGAAAAGACCTATTGATTTCTGAGCATGTTTTGTCTACATTAGTGGAGATTAGCAAGTATAGCAAGCTTATGGGATATTATTTGGTTGTTGGATTGGAATGGAAACTCAGTGAGCATAAAGGAATTCAATTACATATTATTTGTTAATCATGATTTTGAGAGCTGTTATTTTTGTTGTTTAATTGAATGGAATGAATGTTTCAACTGAAATTCTGGATTACAAGTCGAGTTCCTTGAAGATTATATAAGTGAGTTATTTGTCATAGCTTGAGGCTTAGTATTGTTGTTGGCTTGATTCAAAATGTGTGTGTGTGTTTTTGTTGTTCGTTGAGTTGTTTGTTTTGGTTTACTAGAGGACGAGTAAAAGTCAAGTTTGGGGGAATTTGATGAGTATGTTTTTAGCATAGTTTTTAACATGTGTTTAGGGTAAGTTTGAGTCATTTTGGTGGAGTGTTATGCGGTATTATGCTTGTTTTGGTATGTTTGCAGGAAATAGGAGAAGAAAACGTGAAGTTTGGGAAATGACTGAAAAATCAGCTTAAATTGGGAAATTTATGCTAAATGTTGACAAAAAGGAAGTTGTAGACTCATTTGTGGAGATAATTGTTCGTTTTGGAGTGTGGAAACAAGTTTTTGGAAGAATTAGAGGGGCCGCGGCGCTTGAATGAAGAGCTGCGGCGCAAGGAAAAAGCAGAGAGGGCCATTTTCTGGAATTTTGAAGGGGCGCGGCGCTCGCTGAAGTCAGAGAGGGGACTGCGCTTGAACAAAGAGGCGCACCGCGACGCTTGGATGCTAGGGCCACGGTGCGTGTGGCTGTATGTGGCCTGCAGAAGTGGCATAATTGTTAGATATTTTAGGGTTCTTTTTAAATACGTTTTAAGAGTTAATTAGGGGAGGCTATTCATTATTAGAGGTGTAGAGAAGTCATTACAGGCAAAGGAGAACATTGAAGACCTAGAGTTTGATTTCTTATTTTTTTCTGTAATCTCTTTAATGGAGTTTATGTTTATATTTAATTTGATTGATTTCATTATGTCTGCTTTGAACTAATCTTGTTATTAGGGTTTTAGTGGATTCTTCTTGAAACTTTTGATCTCTTAATGAAATTTTCCTGAATTTCTTTCTTCTGCTGTGGATTATTTATCGTATGCTTAATGCTTGTGAATGTTTGATCATCATTTACATGTTTATATGATTTTAACCTATACTCTGAAAAGAGAAGGATAATTATGCTATAGGTAAATAATCACAATTTTATATTAGACGAAAGTACTTTTATGAATTGTGTAGTTTAGGGATTATGTGTTTAAAGCCTGCAATATATTGATTTACCACAGAGATGTAGGAAATAGTATATTGTAGAGAATTATAGATCCTAACAAGACTATAATTTATAATTGTAATATGCTACCACAATAGAATTAAGAAATATTGAGAATTGGTTAGAAATCATAAGTGGAGTTGATGAAACTAAAGCCCTAACTTTTGCATTTATTGAATTAAATCAAATTTCATCTCTGCATTTCTTTAAGTGCTTAGTAGTTTTCTTAATTTTCAGTAATAATTATTTTATTTATCAATCTGAAATTATTATTTAAATCAGTTAGAATTAGAGGTTAATTATTGGTAATTAATAGCAGTCTTCGTGGGATCGACACTTTACTTATGGTATATTACTTGATTAGACCGCGTATACTTGCGTGTTACTTTTTGGCGATCAGTTAACCCCTAATTCAATCTTTGGTCTAAGTCATCTAACAAACTTGGTCACCCTCATAAAGTCAGTTGGAACCAACTCTGGTGCAAACTTGGCTAATCTGTTGAACTGTCGAGCATATTCTACTACCGTTAAGTTGCCCTCCTTCAAACTAGCAAACTCCTCGACCCTTGTAGCGATGACTTCCGAGTTGTAATACTTCTTGTGGAACAGCTCCACAAATCTTGTCCATATCATGGTGGCAGCATCGTTAATCTGCTGAACTAAGTCCCACCATATTCTTGCATATTTCTTAAGCAGAGACAAAATGTAGGATATGCGGTCCGCGTTGCCGAGATTCATATGCGCTAGGATCAGCTCTACATTTCTAAGCCATTCTTCTGCTTCAAAGGGGTCTGTTGTCCCTTCAAAGTTTGGAGCGTGTTGCTTACGAAACCGCTCATAGATTGGCTCCATGTACTGAGCTGGGTATGGCGCATAGTTCGCCATTGGCCATGCCCCATAAGGACTTACTTGATGGGGTACTTGAGCCATCTGCTGAGGCTGTGATTGCAGCTGAGGTGGAGGCTGAGTTTGATGTCGCTGTTGCTGTAGTAATTCCTCCACTTGTTGTCGTAGTCTTGCAATTTCTGCAGTGTTGTCAACCGGCGGCGGCGGTGCTCTTTCTTTAGCAACATCATTGGTTGCACGCCTTCCCCTTCTGCGAACTGTAGGGGCTTCATAAGTTTCAGGAGCGACGCTTGAGGCGTTTCCGTTGGTGCGAGCAAATCTTCTAAGGGACATCCTCAACAAAGTTCTAACAGTCGAGAACATGTTAGAACTTATCCTAATAGGCTCTAAGGCAAAACTTAATCTAAGCAAACATAACTCTGACCTATTAATTATGATTTCTTATGAAAAAAATTATGTTAGCCTTCTTTATGATTAGGGTCTGTTTCTAAACTTAGAAAAATAAGCCATCTTTATAATTTACTAAGTCTGTTTCTGATCATCCTATATGACTTAATTCTCAGGCTCGAAACTCGTTGTTGTTCCAAAGTTAACCATATTGAGGGAGGGCTGAGATCAGTAAAATCGTTCCCACTACTATGGCCCCCTAAACTCTCAATATAGAACCCGCTCCATTGATTTGTATCCACCCTCACCGAACTTGATCATTATTTATTAAATTTATTATGATTGTAGAAAAAATCAAACTCATACATGTCATTCAAAAATAACAATGATATTTATTTGGAAAAAAAGTTTTCACTATGTACAATCATAAATGCAAAGATAATAAATAAAGAAAATAAACTAATTTACAGGTATTCTTAACTAAAAACTGTTAACAGTCAGAAAATAATGTCAATACGTTACAAATGGATGTTCCCGTTTCCTAAAGTCTATAGGAATTCTCTTTTATTGTATTTATGTTGTATTAAAGATAGTTTAATGTGTAAATCTGTATATAAGCCTAAGTTCTAGTTTGTAAAAAACACAGAAATAATAACATACTTTTCTCTCCCATTTTTATATGGTATCATAGCCGTACGGTTCTTTTTTTTTTTCTTTCTATCCTCTCTGATCGACTCCAGGAGGTTGTCGCAACTTCCGGCGTCTTCATCAGCGACATCTTCGGTGCTCCAGGTGGCTTCTACAACTTCCGGCGTCTTCATCAGCAACATCTTTGGTGCTCCAGGCGGTTCTGCAACTTCCGGCGTCATCTTCGGCGACATCTCCGGCGCTCCAGGCGGTCTGCAACTCCAGGGGCAATCTCTGTCTAGCCCTCCTAAACAATCTCAGTCTTATATTCACTCTCACATATTCAGCCAACCTTTCCTTATCCTCTCACATCTCCCTGCCATAAAATAATTTTTTATTCACTCTCACATATTCAGCCATCCTTTCCTTATTCACGTCTCTCACATCTCCCTGCCATAAAACAATTTTTTATTTGATAAATCCCCACTTGTCAGCCTACCCTAGCCACGTGTCATCATGTCAAGCAGTGATGAAATTTCTTCTCAAACTAGTGGGCCTAACTCAAATCCAGCCCAAACTCAGGCCCGAAGTCAGTCCTTTGGCTCCATTTATAGTCATGATACCAGCTCTCTCCACATTACAACCCACAAACTTGATGGTAGAAACTATTTACAGTGGGCACAATCAGTAAAGTTAGTCATTTGTGGATGTGGAAAACTCGGATATCTCACCGGTGACCTTCCTGCCGCTCCATTGACTGACTCAACCTACAAGGTATGGCAGGCTGAGAATTCTATTATACTTGCATGACTTATTAATTCAATGGATCCAAAGATCAGTCGCAGGTATTTATTTTTTAAAACTGCTAAGGAAGTATGGGATGCTGCAAAAAAGATGTACTCTGATCTTGGGAATGCCTCTCAGATTTTTGAAATTCGTACCAAACTCAAAGAAATCAAGCAAGGTAATCACACTGTTACCCAATATTTTTCAGACTTACAAGACCCGTGGCAGGAACTCGATTTGTATCTAGATAACACTCCTTTGTGTGCTACCTGCACCACTCTTCAGCGCCAACAATTAGAAAAAGAGCGTGTCTTTGAATTTCTTACTGGGTTGAACAGTAATCTTGATGAAGTTCGGGGTCGTTTGGTGAGTCGTTCTCCATTTCCTGACACTGAAGAAGCTTTCTCTGAGGTCAGACATGAAGAAGCATGTCGTCGCGTCATGCTCACTACTGAAGAATTATCGCCCGTAGAGAGTTCAGCTCTTGTCTCAAAATCTGGTCCACCACCGTTTGGCAGATCAAATCCTGATCCTCGACCTAATCGCAAGGGTGATCGACCTTGGTGTGATCACTGTCAACGTCATGGTCACACTCGCTCCACTTGTTGGGAAATTCATGGTAAACCACCAAATTGGACTCCCCGTCGCCAAAATGACAGAAAGGCCTACCAAACCCAGTCTGAGAATAGCACTACTCAAAGCGGTACTGCTGCCCTTTCATTCAGTAAGGAACAACTCGAACATTTATACACACTCCTTGGTCAATCCTCCATAAAACCCAAATCTGGTCCCGAGTCTCATAGTGCTTCTGTTGCACACTCTGGTAATTTCTCTTCCGCTTCCCATACACCATGGATCATCGATTCAAGGGCGACTGATCACATGACAGGTTTACTTCATTTGTTTGATTCTTATAGTCCCTGCTCTACTGCCTCTATTGTTAAGATTGCAGATGGTACTCACTCACCTATTGCAGGCATTGGCACCATAAAATTGTCTACTGATTTATTTCTTAAATCAGTTCTCTTTGTTCCTTCCTTAAAATGCAACTTAATCTCTGTTGAAAAATTAACCTCTGATAATCACTGTCTTGCTAAATTTATGTCTGATTCTTGTCAATTTCAGGATCTATCATCGGGGAGGACGATTGGCAGTGCTAGGATTCGTGACAGCCTTTATTTCTTTCAGCACCCGAACAAAGAGTTGCCTTACCTGCACTGTTTAACTTCAAGTTCTATTTCTAATTCATCTTTTGATGCAACTTCTCAAAAAATTATGTTGTGGCATTGTCGACTTGGACATCCAAGTTTTTTATATTTAAGACATTTGTTTCCTTCTTTGTTTTTAAATAAAAATGTTGCGGATTTTCAATGTGATATTTGCCAACTTGCTAAACATACTCGTGTTTCATTTCCTCACAAACTGTATACACCCTCTAGTCCTTTCTCTCTTATTCATAGTGACGTATGGGGACCATCCAAGGTCACGACTTTTTCTGGTAAACGTTGGTTTATTACATTCATTGATGACCATACACGAATTACTTGGGTGTACCTTTTTAGGCACAAATCCGAAACCTGTCAGGTATTCCAAAACTTCCACAAAATGATCCAAACACAGTACCAGACATCTATTCGGACACTCCGTACCGATAACGGTACTGAATACTTCAATACCACTCTTGGTCCCTACCTTCTACAAAATGGGATTATTCACCAGAGCTCGTGTGTAGATACTCCGCAGCAGAATGGAGTAGCCGAAAGGAAAAATCGTCACCTCTTAGAAGTAGCCCGTGCTATCATGTTCAACATGAATGTTCCAAAATATCTTTAGGGCGATGCTGTACTCACTGCTACTTATATAATCAATCGCCTTCCCAGTCGGCCTCTTCAATTTAAGACACCATATTCTATTCTTCAGTTTCTTTATCCTCACATTTCCACAAATACTCTGCCTGTAAAAGTCTTTGGGTGCACCACCTTTGTCCATGTGCACTCCCAACACCGGAGTAAACTTGATCCTAAAGCCATAAAAACAGTTTTCCTAGGATATTCTCCTACACAGAAAGGCTATCGCTGTTACTGTCCCCTCACCAAGAAAATCTACATCTCCCGCGATGTAACTTTTTTCGAAAATACTCCATACTTCACTCCCACTCCGCTTCAGGGGGAGCATATTCATCACAAGCAAGAAGCTCAGGGGTCGTGAGGTTTAGAATTACCCCTAGACATGTCCTTTCCTCCAGTGAATGAAATCATTCCCGAACCAGAAAATCTTCCACCTTCTCATGACTCTCAAAATCAAAACATACAGAAAGAAATTCGGGTGTATACCAGAAGAGAAAGAAATAAACAAGTGACGAATTCTCATCACAGTCAAGAGGCCGATCCAGTGATAGAACCACCTCGGTTAAAAGATTCAGGTACTCTACCCTCAAACACTCAATTAGATCTAGATATTCCTATTGCTTTAAGAAAAGGAAGTAGATCTTGCACCCAACACCCTATTTCAAAATTCATCTCTTATGCAAAATTATCATCTCCATTTAAAGCTTTTACCACTAGTCTATCAGATGTTGTGATTCCCAGAAATATCAATGAAGCTCTTGGTACTCCTCAATGGAAGACAACAGTTCTCGAAGAGATGAAAGCACTTGAGCAGAATGGTACTTGGCGATTAGTGGAGTTACCACCAGATAAGAAAGAAATAGGGTGCAAGTGGGTGTTCACAGTCAAATATAATGCAAATGGATCTATTGAAAGGTACAAAGCTCGGTTAGTTGCCAAGGGTTTTACTCAAACCTACGGAATTGACTACACTGAAACATTCGCTCCAGTTGCCAAACTCAATACCATCAGAGTATTGCTCTATCTTGCAGTCAACTTAAATTGGGAATTACATCAACTTGATGTAAAAAATGCATTCTTAAATGGTGAGCTGTAAGAAGAAGTGTACATGAGTCAGCCTCCGGGTTTTGAAGAATCTCCCAATACAACCAAAGTTTGCAAGCTAAACAAATCGCTCTACGGTCTAAAACAATCTCCTCGAGCATGGTTCAATTGGTTCTTGAAAGTTATCAAGGGACTTGGATACATACAAGGTCAGACTGACCATACTCTCTTCATCAAACACTTAGAAAGAGGGAAAATGTCAGTTCTGATTGTATATGTTGATGATATCATTGTCACTAGCAACCATACTGAAGAGGTGATTCGGATTAAAGAAATGTTGGCAAAGGAGTTCGAAGTCAAGGATCTCGGTGAACTCAGATATTTTTTGGGAATGGAATTTACTAGAAGCAAAAAGGGAATTTTTGTTTCTCAAAGAAAATACAGTCTTGATCTCTTGAATGAGACAGGAATGCTAGGCAGTAAACCTAGCAAAACTCCAATCGAGCTCGGAGACAAGAGGAAAATGTTTGAAGGAAACCCAGTTGACAAAGAAAGGTACCAGCAACTAGTAGGAAAGCTTATCTACCTCTCTCATACCAGACCAGATATTGCCTTTGCAGTAAGTCTGGTCAGTCAATACATGCATGATCCATGTCAAGGACATCTTAATGCAGTATATAGAATTATGAGGTATTTAAAGCAAACACCAGGAAAAGGTATTTTCTTCAAAAAGATTACTGAAAGAAAAGATGAAGTATTCACAGATGCAGACTGGGCTGGGTCAGTTGATGAAAGAAAATCTACATCTGGATATTGTACAATTGTATGGGGCAATGTGGTAACATGGCGAAGTAAAAATCACACAGTGGTTGCAAGAAGCAGTGCCGAAGTAGAGTATAGAGCCATGGCCCACGGAATATGTGAAGCGATATCGATCAGACGCCTGTTAAGAGAACTAAAGATTGAATATGAAGCTCCCATTCAACTTTACTGTGATAATCAATCTACCATCAGTATTGCACGCAACCCTATACATCATGACAGAACTAAACACGTGGAAGTAGATCGTCACTTTATCAAAGAGAAGATTGATGGGGGAATTGTCAACATCAAATATGTTCATACAGATCAACAGTTGGCTGATATTCTCACAAAGGGGTTATCCGAACGAGTATTTGAGTTCCTAGTAAACAAGCTTGGACTCATCAATATCTATGGTCCAGCTTGAGGGGGAGTGTTAACAGTCAGAAAATAATGTCAATACGTTACAAATGGATGTTTCCGTTTCCTAAAGTCTATAGGAATTCTCTTTTATTGTATTTATGTTGTATTAAAGATAGTTTAATGTGTAAATCTATATATAAGCCTAGTTTAATGTGTAAATCTGTATATAAGCCTAAGTTCTAGTTTGTAAAAAACACAGAAATAAAAACATACTTTTCTCTCCCAGTTTTATAAAAACATAAGGGCTAAAACGTTTTACTAACACATAATCATAACAACTATAACATAATCACTTACATTGGCGGTTAGATTCGGAGCTTGAGCGTGTGTATCAAGGAGAACTTCATGCAAATGGACCGTTGCTCTGATACTAACTGTAACGACCTAACTATTCTAAACCTTGGACCATTAATAACTACTATACTAATTTTAAGAAAACGTACATATGAAATAACCATAACTTTATTTAAAAACTGTAAAGTAAAGGATAAATACATAAAAATTCATTTAGGATATGGGATCCCATTGTTTTCAAAATAAAACACTTAAATAAATTGGTTGCAAAATTATGTGCGGAAAAATAATACATAGAAATCATAACTAAAAGACTAAAAAAAACTTCATCCTCTAATCGAACGCTCAGTCCATCGATTCCATCCTGCCTCAATACACATCCCCAAGCTGCCAAGAATCATTCCGCCGCCATAACTATTTTCCTACACATATAAACATAAAGGAATGAGCCTAATTCCAAGCAAGGAAAATCTACTACAAGCATGAAACATAATCATACACATAAGCTATAAACATATAACATAAATCTATAAAGACGTACATCATATAAGACTATACTATTAATGGCCATTAAAACATGTGATAAACCATCTACATCCCCTTTCTAATATCAGAGGTAGGTTAGATCACATGGTAGGTTTATGATAACCCATCTACGTCCCCTGTCTAATATCTGAGGTAGGGTAAATCATAACCATGAAACATAAGAAAACATAACATAACATACTAAAGCATAACTTATCACAACATATCAACATAACATATAAACATATAAAACTATCCTATTTTCCTTACCAATTTACCGGGATGATGAGAACAAAGTCGGGATTTTGGAACACTCCTAAAAACCATAATAGAGAGGTGAGTATACTAAAGAAAATGGATGAAAAGAATGAACTACACCATCGAAAAGATACTTACCAATAAGAATCTTACGTTCAAGATCTTAAATGCCTAACCAAGAATAGAGAATACGAGTTAGGATTTGAGTAGAAAAACTATAAGAACAATACAGAAAGGAACTAGAATAAGGAATACCTTGAATGCTTCTATGACCGAACTACACCTTGAATCGAAATATACTATGAACCTTACTTCCCGAGTGTTTATTAAGCTTATAATGATTAAGCTTATAACCCCAACCCAAGTGTTTGTCACTCTATAGTCTTACTAGCACCTGGAAGGCTCTGATCAATGCTTGAAGAATGAATGAAAATGTTTGGTGCTAGGTCCTATTTATAGAGTTCTAGGAATAAAAATCTTATTTTTGGCTTTGAATAAAAATAATGAATTTAATTGAAAATATTTTAATATCCTTCAGCCAAAGGCTTAGTACTTGGTCAAATTTTTCAGAGAGAGAGAGAGTTTTAAGGAGTCAAAGCTTGATTTTTAAAACAAAAATAATAAAAACAAATAGAATCCTAACTTCTAACTCCCTAAATCTCGTAACTCTAAACTCATTTGCAGTAAAATCAACATATCTAGAGTTGTAGGACTCTGATTTAGACTCTCTTTATATCGTTAGAAAGCTAATTCAATTAGCTACAACTTTTTGGAAATACTATTTTTCGAAATTCATAGCATAACTAGGTAAAAAATAGGTCAGAAGTTACAGTACCCTAAAGTTACGAAAAATCTATTTAATTATCTAAATAACAACCTAATCCACAAATAAATAAAATTGTGACAAATGTCATGCTCCTAACAGATTCTGGTGAAGACTAAGTCTTATATTTCCCTTATTTTATCATTAAAATAATAATTCCTTAATAATCATGCATATGACAAATGTCATAATCCTATTGGCTCTATCTAAACCTTAGGAATAACCATGATCATGACAAGTGTCAAATTCTTATTAGCTCTATCTAAACCTTCGGTTATAATAATTGTCATATTAATAACCAGCAATATTAATCAAACCTTATGTTATTATTAATATTCTTAAACTATAGGTTAAACTTATAAAATTCATAACTATTGCTATTGGCTCTATCACTCCGCTTGGCATTCGCATAACTTTTCTAACGGCTTTGAGTAGCGAGCATACACTTTCTAATCAGGGCTACTACATCCTGAGCTCCTCTAACAGCTTCAGTTCCAAGTAGTTACCTTTCTCGTACCTCGTCATAATGCAACGATGATCGACACCTTCTTCCATAAATAAACTCATAAGGTGCCATCCCGATCGTTGACTGGTAGCTATTTTTGTAGGAGAATTCTATCAACGGAAAATACTCACTCAAAGATCTCGATGTAAACACCGATCCTCTATCGAATACTATTGTCTTAGAGATTCTATGCAGTCGTACTATTTCGTGGACTTAAACGTTTGTGTACTGATCCGCTGTGTATGAAGTCTTAACAGGAGGGAAATGAGATAACTTGGTTAATCTATCTATTACTATCCAAGCTGAATCATGCTGCTTATTTGTTCGTGGCAAACTCGTCACGAAATCTATGGCTATATCTTCACATTTCCATTTTGGAATGCTAAGTGGTTGCAATAAGTCTGCAGGCCGCTGATGCTCTGCTTTCACTTGCTGGCATACTAGACACTTACAAACTCTGCTATGTCCTTCTTCATCCCTAACCACCAATAGATTGCCTTGATGTCATGAGTCATCTTGGTCGACCCTGGGTGAACTGAGTACGGGGTACTGTGCGCTTCTTCTAGAATCGTCATCTTAATCCTTCGATCATTTGGCACGCATACCTGATCCTTATATCTCAATAATCCTTGACTTGATATTGAGAAATCTATGGCCTTGCCTTCTTTGACTGCATCCATTTGTGCCGCTAGTGTGTCGTCATGCCCTTGCCCAATCCGTATATCTTCTAGCAGATTTGACTGGACAGAAAAATTAAACAGCTTACCGACAACTATTTCTATTCTGGCACTGATCAGCTCCTGCTATAGCGACTTTTTTATTCCTGCTAGCGCTGCTAAACTTCCATAACTCTTCCTACTTAGCGCATCGACAACTACGTTTGCCTTTCCCGGGTGGTATATGATTTTGCAGTCGTAATCCTTCACTAGCTCTAACCACCTGCGCTGCCTCATGTTGACCTCCTTCTGTCTGAAGAAGTACTTTAAACTTTTGTGGTCCGTATAAATCTCGTACCGTTCTCCGTAAAGATAATGGCGCCAGATTTTCAACGCAAAGACCACCGCTGCCAACTCCATATCATGCATTGGATAGCGTTGCTCGTACTCCTTTAGCTGCCGTGAGGCATTGGCTATCACCTTATCATTCTGCATTAGCACACAACCCAACCCTTGCTTCAACGCATCGCAGTAGACTACAAACTTATCGTTGGGTGTCATTACATAGAGTACTGGTGCTGAGCAAAGCTTATCCTTAAGAAACTGGAAGCTTTCTTCACATCTATCATTCTAGTTGAATCTTTGTTGTTTCCGGGTCAGGTTGGTGAGCGGAGTGGCTATCTTAGAAAAGCCCTCTACGAATCTCCTATAATAACCTGCTAACCCCAGAAAGCTCCGTACTTCGGATGTGTTCTTTGGTCTTGGCCAATCCCTTACAGCCTCTACCTTAGATGGGTCTACCGCAATCCCGTCCTTGGATACTATGTGGGAGAGAAATGCTACTTGTGAAAGCCAAAATTCGCACTTCTTGAACTTAACGTAAAGCTGATGCTCCTTTAGTCGCAGCAAGATCAACCTTAAATGTTTCTCATGCTCGACTTTATCCTTTGAGTACACCAAGATATCATCAATGAATACTATGATGAATCCACCTATCAGGACCAGCAGCGGTCGAAGTGTCAGGAGCCTTTCTCTTGAAATCACTGGGGCCTTCGCCCCTACCTATCCCTGAATAAGGAGGCACCACTCTGCGGCCCTCACGCCTTACTGCACTTTCCCTCCATATCTTGTTCTCTGCTTCCTCAGCGGTAAGAGCCTTCTCAACGGCCTGGGCATAAGTTGTTCCTCCAGGTACCGTTGTGATCTTGAGATCCCGGGCTATCATAGCATTAAGCCCCCTGATAAATCTTTCTTACCTAGCAGCATCAGTAGGCACAAGATCTGGTGCAAATTTCGCAAGCCTGTCAAATTTTAGGGCATATTCAATAACAGTCATATTGCCCTGCACCAAACCCACGAACTCATTGACTTTTGCTGCCTTGAAGGCAACATTATAGTATTTCTGACCGAACAAATCTCTGAAACCTTCCCAACTCAAAGCAGTAACATCCCTGGTCTGCGATGCCACTTCCCACCAGATGCGGGCATCTTCTCTCAACATATACGTGGCACAGGCCACTCTATCATGTCCCTCTATCCTCATGAAATCCAAAATAGTCGTAATCATAGTCAGCCACTGCTAAGCCTTCAGTGGATCAGGTCCCCTTTCAAAGATTGGAGGTTGCTGCTTCCTGAACCATTCATATAACGGCTCCCACCTGTTCCCAACCTCCCCAGACTGAACAACCGGTACCACTGCAGGTAGTACAATAGGGGCAGCGCTCCCTGATGGAGCCTGCTGTCGCAGTAGGTGAATCTGTTCATCCTGGCTCTGGCTCTGTAATCGAGCCTGCATATCTGCCATAAGCTGCTGCCAGTTCTCAGGGACTGGCGGAGGAATCTAGCCCTGGTCATCACCCCCGGTCCCGGACCTAGTGTCGGCTAGTCACATAGATTTTCTTGGACGCATAGCTATCCAAGTCAATCTGCAATCAACGACTCAGCAGTCAGACCATGATGACAGGGTAAAAACTTCTCCAAAATCCACCAATGGAACATAACCAATCACAAACAATCATCATATAGGCATCCATCCACATGCACCGGCTGCTAATAAGCATGCCTCCAATCTCATCACATAATAGCTATGAAACAGACATTCATCCATGCACAATATACGATTAATCATCCAAATATTCATTTACATGCACAACGATGCTAATAAATATGCGTCAATATTCTCACACAACAGTCAAGGGCCAGGCCCTATCAGTATCTCATGCTTCCTATTAATCAAATAAATAACAGCATTCATAACTCATTTCAGGAATATAAGCATATAAACACATATACACATTACCGAACCCTGATTTGAGCTTGTCCCTAACTGCGAATGTACATGTCCAACCAGTCTTTAGGAACCCTTAAACCTAGGACACTCTAATACCAAGTTGTAACGCCCTGGATAGCCAACATCGTTACGCTGTGTACTTATAAAGGTCCAAGACTTGCTAATCAAGTCATTAACTTAAAAATGTGTCACTAAACATGTATGAGTTAGGGTTAAAAAGGTTTTGGTCTCAAAAGTTTCATTTTATATAATTAAATTGTTTTATACATGGGATCCCAAAAGAAATAGAGTTTAAAAGTTGGATTACAGACTCCCCAAAATACAAACAACCGTCAGCCATACTAAGGCAAAATGAACATTTCTGGGTCTCGCGTCCCTGCCTAATCCTCAACCGTGGCGGCTGAGCAGCTGGTCATGTACATTCAGCTCGCAGAGCTCTCCAAGTCAGGGCTGATCAAGCTTGCCCTTGCCTTTACTTGCACCACGTAGCACCCATGAGCCAAGGCCCAGCAAGAAAACATAACGTGCAACACAAACAACAATAAAAACAAGTCAATTCTTTAAGCATGATCAACCATTAGATAATCCACATTAACCAATTAGCATATACTCAGAATTAAGGATGCAACTAATCACAGATAACATTCAAGTCTCACAATATTCAGGTCACATAATAATCAGGGCCGACAACTTAGGCTGCACCCTCTGTTTATCCCACTGACTTTGGGCCACTTAAACTGAGCTCGGTGCATATTAAGCTGTCCTTGGCTACCAGTGGCCAAGCAGCGCCCTGTGCGCTAGTGTAACCCTTGGCACTCTTAGGCTGTTGGTTCACTATTTAGTTTACATGGCATAATACCATCCTTTCAAGCATACACATTAGGGAACCCTTAGTCCCATTACAGATATACAACCAGGTGCAGTTTTCTTACCTTTAGTTTCTGCGTTTAGTGATTACGAGCGACGCTCCTCGAGCACAATCTGTTCCCGAGCCCTAGCCTTAACACCTAGTCACAACCAAGATATTGGGTTCCATTAATATATAGATATAGGTTTTCGGGTACAAAACTAACTTCCGGGAAACTGAATTCCACCAAGCACGGTGGTGAAATCGATCCCGAGCACTCTAGGTTAGATTCCCGTGCTTTAAAACCCTAAATGTTCAAGTACACACCTAAGGGCTGCGGCCCTTGAAGCTTAGCCGCGGCCCTGCCCTAAAACAGAACCATGGCCACCCCTGAAAGAAGACACGCGCCGCGACCCTTCCTTTGGGCGCCGCAGCGCTTACCCCTGGCCGAGCCTCCCTGGCTCATTTGCATCCTAGGGCTGCAGCGCTCTAGAACAGAGCCGCGAACCTTCCCTTCGTGCCCAGAAATTCCACCATTTTCAACCTCTAAATCTTACCCAAAAATCATCCCAAAGCTTCCTAATTCAAAACCAATTAATCCCAACACTTTTAGAATGACTCTATCAACTTAATTCAACTGAAAACCTAACTTAAAACTCATTGAAATCCAACTTTCAATTTCTGAAACCCAAGAACTCAAAACACCCAACTAGCCATGCAAAACTCGAATTTAAACCTCTCATTCACCAATTGAAGCTTACCTCTTCTGCTGAACCACTTCTCTAAGCAAAATCCAAGTTAATTCCTAAGCTTCCAGCTTCAATTCAACCTTAAACATCAAAATCACAATTATCTCACTACTCAGAAAAACTCAAAGTTTCTAACCTCAAAAACACAATTTAATTCTCACCTTGGCCTTGATTAAATGTTCCTTGGATAATCCTTGAGCTAAGCTTCTAAATCCCCACTGAGATCTTCTGAAATCCCAGCTCAAATCCTCCAATTTTTTCTCTGTTTTTCTTGTGTTTTTGCTAGTTCCCTTGAGAGAGAATAGAGAGAGAGAAAAAGAGACGATCTAATTTTCTTTTCCACTAGCTTATATTTAACTAAGTCTATCCTTTATCCCGTTAAGTCAATCCCGAGGCTCGGGGTGCCGGAAACGTCCCCGAGGGAAAAATGGTAAAATTCCCCAATATTCCCGCCTAGACCTCCTAACCTCAAATATATATCCATATATTTATTTTCATAACCCGATAGTCTAAATAACTACCCGATACCTAAAATACCCCTGACTTATCCAAAGTCAACTGTTAAACCCCGTTGTGATTCTTCCCGCTACCTAGCCCTAGGATCGCCTCGAGTCGTCCTCTGCAAACCTACCCACATAATAATGTGGTTCTCACGAATACCATATATATATCACATTAACATCAATATAATCATACAAGCATTCTAATCATACAATTATGCATTTAAATCAATAAAATCATTCAAATCACATTTAACCCAATTATGCCCTCCCGGCACACTAATCAAGGCTCTTAAGCCTCATTAGCAAATTTAGGATGTAGAGTCCCAGAACTTTCCTTAGCTACTAGTAGTAGTAGTAGTTATAGTATGTTTATTACTGTGGATTTTGGTTCAAGCCGGGACTTAGTTGAACACTCGTAGCAACACTTATAGATTTTATAAGTTTAACCTATAGTTTAAGAATATTAATTATAGCATAAGGTTTGATTAATATAGCTGATTATAAAGATGTTATTTATTATACTATAAGGTTTAGATAGAACTAATAAGATAATGACACTTGTCGTGTGCATGTTTATTAAGGAATTAAGCATTTTTGATGAATAGTTTTATAGGAGAAATATTTGAAAACCCCAGAATCTGCTAGCAGCTTTAAAAACGTTATATGACTCAGTCAAAGCTGTTTACCCAATTCAAATTAGGCTGAAAAAGTGCAATTATGTGTATAATATTTCAGCGTATGCCGATATATCGCAGCTCTAGGGGCGATATATCGCCACACAGGGAATACAAAAAACACGTAACTTCGCACAAATGCATCGTCGAGCCTCGGGATATAGGCCCAGGCGATATATCGGCACTAGGGCAAGATTTTCAAATGGTTTTGAAAGCGAGCTCATTTCATTCCTTAACCTCTTAGCAAGCCTCTGAACGTTTTGACCGAGTCTTAAGCCTCTGCTGAACGAATATTCAAATGTTTTCAATTAAATATTAATTATTTTATTCAAGCGAAAATAAGATCGTTTCACTCTTTGAACTCTATAAATAGGACGTAGTACCCAGCCATTTCTCTCATTCTTCAAGCTGTGTTCAGAGCCTTCAAGCTGCTAGGTTTACTTTTGAGTGATAAACACTTGGGTTGGGGTTATAAGCTTTATCATTTTAAGCTTTAAAAACACTTGGGAAGTAAGGTTAATAGTGTGTTTTTCAATATTGAGGTGTAGTTCGGTTCTAGTGCATTCAAAGGGATTTAAGTTCTTTGAACTTAAGATTTCTTGTCGGAGCGTTCCAAATCTCGTCCTTGTTCTCATAAATCTCGGTATTGGTAAGGAAAATAGGATAGAATTTTATTATGTTTATATGATATGTTTATATGTTATCTTATGTTATGTTATGTAATGTTATATTATGTATGTTGATAGACTTGGGCATATGACTTGTATAGCTAACAAGCCCCAATAATTTATGGGCATATGACTTGCTTAGCTAGCAAGCCCCACAAATCTATTGGGCATATGACTTGTTTAGTTAACAAGCCCCAAGTAGTATAATGGTCATTTTAGTAGTATATGACATATGTTTATAGTATATGTTTAAGATATGTTTATGTATATGTTTTATGTTATTAGTAGATTTTCCTTGCTGGGTATTAGGCTCATTCTTTTATTTTTATGTATTCAGAAAATAGTTATGGCGGCAAAAGGATTCTTGGCAGCTTGGGGTTGTGTATTGAGGAAGAATGGAGTCGATGGACTGCATGAATGATTCGAGGACGACGTTGTTTTTAGTTTTTTTTTTAATTATGTTTTCTATGTATTTTCCGCACTTGGTTTTGTAACAAATTCATTTAAGATTTAAGTTATGTTTTATTTTTAAAACAATGGGATCCCATACCATACCCTGAATTTATGTATTTCAACATTTACTTAGAGTTTTTAATAAAGTTTGTGAATGTTTCTTATGTATGTTTTCATGAAAGTAGTGTCTATGTATAGTAGTTTTAATGGTCCAAAGTCTTAGAATTAGTTGGGTCATTACAACCAGAGCCATCTTCACATACATATATATATATTGAATCTATGTGGGTTTAATTTATGCATTTATTTATTTATGATGAGTGAATGGATGGCTTAATATGATTGAATGCATGGGAATGTTGAATCGTTAATTTTATGGTGTTTTTGGGTTAGGATTTTTTTATGATTAGATCATTGTGTAAGCCATTAAGGGCATAGGATTTATGTAATTTTATTTGGTTTTTGACACCATAAAATTGTAATTCCGATCACACAAAATGAAAACGGAGCCCGGGATTCAAAATTCAACCACCGTTCCTCCTAGGCCACCCTCCGAGCCGCTACCAGGGACGTCCGTACGGATCCGTACGGTTCCGTACAAATGGATCCCGGCAGCATTTTTTGATGCCACGTGTCCCCGTCTTACTGGTCCATAATTTTTTTTATTTACTGAAATTAATCAGTTATTTTTTTAAAATTTTAAAATGTTAAATATCCTATTTATTAGAAATTTGATATTTAAATAATGAGATAATTTTTTATCCTAACAAACTTTTTTGAATATCTTATTTAAAATTTTATTTTTTCAAATAACAGATTTTAATTAAATTTATTTCAGTTTTTAATTAAAAGTTGTTTTAATTAAAAAGGAAAATAAAATAATGGTTATTTAAAAGTTTTGTTTTAATTAATCAAGATAATTAGAAAATTATTTTCTTATTATTATTCTGGACCAACGACACATATCCTACCGAAAGTAAAGTAAAGAAGCCCGATGGAGATCAAGGCAGTTTTATTTTATTTTAATTTTATAAAGAGGTTGTAAATACCCAAAAGCACCCAGTTCAACATTTATTGTTTATTTATTTCAATAATTGTTTTTATGTGATTGACAATTGTTCATGCATTTTGTGCCATACATAAAAAACCCACACAGTCCTTATCATGCATCTCATTGGTAGAAACATGATTATTAGGATTGTCCTATATGTTTATATGATTTGTTTTGCGAAACCAATTGCGTATAAATTACTTAGTTTTATTCTTTGAAAACTTGGTAAAATATCACACCGTTTTTTAAGTCTTTATGACTTAATTTCTTTAAACCAATTTTATTTAAAAAAAATTTTTTAGCAAAGCTTAGATGAACATAATTGGTAATTTAAAATTGGATATGGACCTAGAAACTTGCTTTCTTTCCAATTTTAATTATGTGCATAAATTTTAAAGAATCTATAATTAATTTGGAATTAATTAGGTTAAAAACACTTATTTCAAAATAGTGAGTGGGAAAGGGTTGATAACTCAAACATAACATGTGGTCTCCATCATTAATATAACACCATGAGATGTGAATAACGCCTCGCGATGGCTTTGTTTTCATCCCCCTAAGGAAGATGTCTAGACATGTCAATAGCAAGGTTATATTTCTTACAAAGATAGGAACTAATGATGTATTTTAGGTTTGACCGACCCTAAGGCGGCATGTCCTAAGTTAAGTCATGAACTCTGAAATAATGGGTTACACTCACAAAGTTATGATTAAGCTTTTGCAGTGGATAATCATAACTTGACCAAACTAAGCGGTACTTTAATGTTTAAAAGAGAAAATAATGCGTTATTTTAAGTTTTAAACAATAAAGATAAGAACGTCTTATAAATTCTCTAAGATTAATTTGACCGACCTAAGGCGGCACTTTAATTGTTAGAAAGTTTTATCGTGGAAATTAAACTTTATTTTATGTGTTTTAATTGTGCTCATGCATCACGTTTAATTTCTGAAACTTTGATATTTATTTTTCTAAATATAATAATATTTGTATTTATTTATTCCCAGCAAAAATGTCTATTGGTGAATTACACACCTATGCTTTACTCAAATCCTTGGTTTTTGAACTTGAAAATATGCAACACTGGTTTCGAGGCACGTTGACCATTTTTTCTTATAAAAAGATGATGTCAACCGTCTGTGAAAATCCTCCAACAGAACCACCTTTGGCTACTAGCTATGAAGCAGAAGAAAAATATACAAATTGGATGAAATCCGATCGCTTGGCACGTTATTGCATGATTTCAACCATGTCTGGTGAAACAAAGGGAAAATATATACACTATGACTCAGCACATGAGATGTGCCGAGCAATGACAGTGGAAGTCTTTGCTGAGTGTCATCGTTTATATCAAACGAAAAAGGTAAATAAGATTTACATATATTTTTCAACTTTGAATAGTAGATTCAAATACTATGAATATCATATTCAAATTTTTGGATAGTAGATTAAAAAATATATGCCACTAATCTATTTTTCTTTTGTTTTTCCTTTCACAGAATCAAAACCCTGAAAAGGAGGAAGAGACTGATGAGGATTAAAATAACAAGTAAAGAGATGGAGAAGTTGGAGAGTAGTTTTATTTAGTAATTTTATTGTTAGTTGAACAATTTAAATTTCTTTATTTTGTTTTAGAAATGTTAGATTTCTTTAAACAAAGAAAACTACAGTCTAGAAATTTAGTTTATTGTTAATAATTTTGATTATTAATGTTTGGAAACTTATTTCTAATTTTTTGCATAACATTTATTTCTTTTATTAATAAAGTAGTTATTATTTAAAGAAATTATCTATTTACTTGTTATGCAAATGCTTTGGGATAAACAAAGTTTACATACTTATAATGAATGAAATTTTTTTATAATTCTGAATTATTTAAAACAGCTAATCCTAGATCTATTAAACTGATTCCGATAGTGAAACATATCTGTAGCACTTGAGATTGGGCCATATTGGTCTAGACATGATAAATAGTCTTGTAAAGGATGGTCCTTTAAGAGAACTATTTATTGGATCTCTCCCTGCTTGTGACTCCTGTCTAGAAGGCAAAATGACCAAAAGACCTTTCTCTGCTAAAGGTTCAAGAGCCACAGAACCACTTCAGCTAGTACATACGGATGTTGTGGTCCACTTAATGTACATACAGATGTTGTGGTCCACTTTCATTGACGATTATTCAAGATATGGTTACCTATACTTGATACAAAGAAAATCTGAAACTTTTGGAAAGTTTAAAGAATTTCAAGCAGAAGCTGAAAAAGCAATTAGGTAAATCACTAAAAGCTCTTCGATCTGATCGAGGAGGAGAGTACTTGGATTTTGAATTCGAGGACCATCTACGTGAGCATGGCATTCAATCCCAACTCACAGCACCTGGAACACAACAGCAAAATGGTGTTTCAAATAGAAAAAATAGAACATTATTAGATATGGTTAGATCTATGACGAGTTTCTCATCATTACCACTGTCATTCTAGGGCTATGCGATTCAATGTGTTCTATACATATTGAATGATGTTCCATCTAAGTCTTTCCAAAAGACACCCATAGAATTATGGAATGGTTGTAAACCTAGTTTACACCATTTTCGAATTTGGGGGTGTCCTGCACGCGTGCTTAAAGGAAAGACTGGGAAGTTGAAATCACGCTATGAATTGTGCATGTTTGTGGGATATTCCAAAGAGACTAGAGATGGAATTTTCTATAGTCCAAAAAGAAAATAAAACATTTGTATCGACAAATGCAACTTTTCTTGAATATGACTATGTTAATAACCACAAATCTCGTAGAAAGGCTGTTCTGGAGGAGATGATCTCGAATAAAGTTGTAAAGTCACCAGCAACAACCAATGAAAAACAGCAAGAGGAAACTGCTAGTTCTAGTCAGAATAGTAGAGAACCTCGTCGTAGTGGGAGGGTTAGTAAGCAACCCACACGCTATGAACACGAAGTTCAAATGCTTGTGTCTGACACAAACAAAGACGATCCATTGACATTTAAAGATGCAATGAATGATTCTGACAAGGAAAAATGGCAAGAAGCCATGAACCAAGAAATGGAATCGATGTATTCCAATTCTGACCGGGTTCTTGAAGATCCACCTGAGAATATCAAACCCATTGGTTGCAAGTGGATATTCAAGAAGAAAAGAGGAGTGAATGGGAAAGTAGAGACTTTCAAAGCAAGGCTTGTAGCCAAAGGTTACACACAGAAAGAAGGGGTTGACTATGAAGAAACCTTTTCTCCTGTAGCCATGCTAAAATCCATTCGTATACTCGTGTCCATAGCTGCGTGCATGGATTACGAGATCTGGAAAATTGATGTCAAAACAACTTTTCTAAATGACTACCTTGACGAAACCATTTACATGTCTCAAGCAGAAGGGTTCAAATTAAAAGTTTAAGAGCAAAAGGTTTGCAAGCTTTTTAGGTCCATTCATGGACTCAAACAAGCTTCTAGATCTTGGATTCTTAGATTTGATGACATAAGTAAAACATTTGGTTTTTGAACAAAATGTTAACGAATCTTGTGTCTATAAACAAATCAAAGATGGTATAGTAGTATTCCTCGTTCTTTACGTAGATGATATATTACTGTTGGATATGACGTAACACCATAATCAAGGGTATAGAACTAGTTAGCTGAAGAATTCCAAATGTAAGATTTGGCAGAAGCCAAGTATGTTCTGGGCATTAAGATTCTTAGGGATAGACAGAACAAAACTTTGGCATTGTCTCAAGAAACTTATATTGATAAGTTACTAAAATGCTTTAATATGCAAAACCTCAAAAATGGTGATATGCCAACCCATTCTGGAGTATTCATTTCCAAGGAGCAGTGTCCCAAAACACCTCAGGAAGAGAAAGACATGAGACAGTATCCCTATGCCTCACCAGTAGGCAGTCTGATGTATGCAATGTAGTGTACAAGACTTGACATTTGTTATGCAGTAAGGATAGCTAGCCGTTATCAATCCAATCCTGGATTGAGTCATTGGATTGCAGTGAAGAATATTCTCAAGTATCTTAGAAATACTAGAGTTTATATGCTTATATATTCAAGTGGAGACCTGAACCCCACTGGTTACACTGATTCTGATTTTCTATCAAACAGAGATTGTCGGAAATCGACTTCTGGATCAGTGTTTACTCTTGGAGGAGGAGCGGTAGTCTGGCAAAGTATTAAACAAACCAGCATTGCAGACTCCACCATTGAAGTCGAGTATATAGCGGCTTGTGAAGTAGCTAAGGAGGCAGTTTGGCTCAAAAAGTTCTACTCCGATCTAGAAGTTGTATCAGAAGTGGAGAAACCACTTGTTCTTTACTGTGACAACAGTAAAGCAGTGGCTAATTCTAAAGAACCAGGAAGCCACAAGAGAGGAAAGCATATAGGGCACAAATACCACTTAGTCAGAGAAATCGTACATAGAGGAGATGTGTCCATTCTAAAAATCGCATCAGAACACAACCTGGCAGACCCATTTATGAAGACGCTTCCTGCAAAGCAATTCGAGGGTCATGTACGTAATATGGGATTGAGATAAATGCCCTACTTGCTTTAATTACAAGTGGGAGATTGTTAGGAGTATGTCCTAAAAGCATGTAAAAGACATTTATTATTTCGATGAATAAATAAATACAATGGTCAATTATTGTTATATTTAGATTATTAAATTATTGTTTGAATAATTTTGTAAATATCAGAAAAATTCCATATTCACTATTAATGATGTGATCTTGTATTAGTATGAGAGAATTAAGATCACATGAATGAATAAAAATAGTCAACAACAACAAATTGAAGTTATGGAATTCTTTAATTGGGGTTGTAAGTACGGTTTGTTGAGTATCATGTTGATACAAATAATCTAGATTCGGATTATTGATGTGGTAAGACATCTCGGTAAAAGTGCTTTATATAATATGATTATATATGACATGGACCGATATGAATAAAAGTCTTTATCCAAAAACTAGTTAATAAGAAAGACTTGTAATTCATATCATAATTGATGATCATTTATATATCAACCTAAATCCTGAGTGTTCATGAACTCCTGTTCATGTTATTAAATCTTTTGATTCATTCGTTAAGGTCTCTTCATAGAATGAGGCTAATGACTTTTATTTTGGAGATTTAATATCATGGATGGCTGGGAACATGTATCAACAATACGAAATCTAATATTTCCTAACGGATCGTATATTAGTTCCCTTAAGGGTTAATTCTGAAACTGAATGATTTTGACCTCAAATCTATAATTAGATTATAGATTAATTATTCACTAGTGAATTAATGGTACTTAAGGAATAAGAAGTAAATTAGAAAGGTCAAATAGTAATTATTCCATTATATTTTATGAACTAATTAATTAGAGGGTTGAACTATTGTAAGATGGTTATATCAATGGACAGCTTAGAATAAGATTTCTGTAAAAGTATATCTATAACATAAAGAGTTCAATTCTGAATTTACAGTGTAGAAATATCATAATTAATAAATTAACTATTATAATTAAAGAGTTTAATTATTTAGTTTCAATTTATTGGAGCTTAATGTTATAGGTCCATGATCCCCGAAATGGCTCAAACAAACACTGACAAAGATAAATACAAAAATGGGCAAAATGACTTAGTTGATAAGTAAAATATTTTTCTATGCATTAAACATAATTATTCTATAATTATGTGTAATTAATTAATTATTTTATTTAACAAAAATATAATTAATTTTGAATTAATTTATTTTTGGGATTTTTAGTATTTAGATAATAATAAAAATTGGGAAAAATAACATGCCTTCCTTAGCATGTGATACACGTGTAGCACAGTGCACAGTCACTGTGCTACACACACAAGAAGTTTCTTTGTTCGACAATTTTAGTTATTTAAATATTAAATAAATAATGAGATATTGTAATATGATTAAAATATTATTATTTAAACAAAATCTGATAACTGATTAGTTATTTTTAAATTATTTTAAATAACTAATATTTTATTTTTAATATATTGGATATATTAAATGTAGGAGATCATTTTTTCAGAGCGATATTTTTCAGTGATAGAAAATATACCGTGAAATCTCCCTGAGAGAATAGAATAGTGATACAAGCATAGGTCACTGTTCTTCACAAACTTAGGTCCAAAATTTATCAGATCTCATGTGTTGAGAACATCTGATAAATAGATTTTGCCTATTGTTTTGTATAGCGAGCCCACACTCGTTCTTTGTGTGCTGAGAACATTTTGGAAGATCTTAGTGTGAGATCTCGAGGATTGTTGTCGTACAAAAAGATAGCAGCAAGGAAAGACTTGAGGTGATTTTCTATTCATATATTTGATTCAATATATATGTATATATGGGTTCACTCTTAATGGTGATTGAGTTTTTTCCCCATGGATGGGTTGTCAATTAATAGCCATTGGATTAAGATCCAATGGTCCACATTTAAAGATGTTAATTAATGCTATCTTCGACTTTTTCAAACTTGGTAATGGGCTAACTGCTGACATGGCGGTCACCTTTTAATTTAATTAAATAATTAAAAAAATCATTATTTAAGATTCATTCCAAGATTCCATATCCTCATTCCTTCTCCATTCTTTTCATTCCCTGTTCATTCCATGTTCTTTCCAGATTTATTCTTTATGCATTAATGACTCTTATCTTCTCAACTACAATTAGTTGGCTAATTAATAAAGCATATTTCGAATTTTATATATATTATATATATTTTTATACAAAATTTACTTATCTTAAAAAACTTGTTTATTGAAGAAGCTCCAATTTTTGAAAGTGTTTTCAAGTAAGTTTTCTAAGTCAATTTCGAAAATCATTAGTAGATTTTCTATTTTTTTTTAAAAAAAATATCCATCTTTTTTTTTTTGTTATGTAGTATTTGAAATTCACATAGATGAGTAAATCTTATTTGTCTTGAAAAACTTGTCTAGTGAAAACCCACAAGAATTATTTTTTTGAAAGTGTTTAATGAAAAAACTCTAGATTTTTCATAGTGTTCTTTGTAAGATTTTCAATTGTTTTTGTGCTTTCTTTATTTTTACAAACAAATTATCATCTATTTCTCCAATTTCATATTTCGAAATTCACTACTAGAGGTTTTTTTTAAAAAAAATATCAACTTAGTTTTATTTGTCATGTAGAATTTGAAATTAAAAAAAAAAAGACTAAATCTTATTTCTCTTGAAAACATGTTTAGTAAAATCTCACAAAAACAATTTTTTTTAAAAATGTTTGATGAAAAAGCTCTAGATTTTTCATAGTGTTTCTTGCAAGATTTTCAATCATTTTTGTGCTTTCTTTATTTTTACAAACAATTTATCATCTATTTCACCAATTTCATATTTCGAAATTCGCTACTAGATCTTTTTTTTTTTTTTTTAAATTCCAACTTAGTTTTATTTGTCATGTAGGATTTGAAATTAAAAAAAATGATTAAATCTTATTTCTCTTGAAAAACTTGTCTAGTAAAATCTCACAAGAACAATTTTTTTAAAATTCCAACTTAGTTTTATTTGTCATGTAGGATTTGAAATTAAAAAAAAATGATTAAATCTTATTTCTCTTGAAAAACTTGTCTAGTAAAATCTCACAAGAACAATTTTTTTTAAAAATGTTTTATGAAAAAGCTCTAGATTTTTCATAGTGTTTCTTGCAAGATTTTCAATCATTCATGTGATTTCTTTATTTTTACATACAAATTATCATTTTTTTCTTCCATTGTAAAATTCGAAATTATTCAAACTTCTTAGATATCAAATATTAGGTTTATAAATTTACATTGAAGGTTATAGGGTTTTAAAATTTTCCTATTTTATAAAAGAAATTTTAAAACATTATTATTACAAATTATTTTGTAGTTCATTTTTCTTCAATAAACTAAAAATGTGAGGAATTTTAAAGTTTTGAAAATTTCATCATGTAAATTTTTCAAACATATTATTATTTTTCAAAAATATTTCTTACATAGTGATAATCTTCATCAATTTTTTTTGTATAGAACTTCGTGATGGAATCAGAAATGGAATGGAGGATAGTAATTGAACATGAGTTGAAAGAGTTGAGAGATGAACTACACTCTATTAAACTGGATTTACAAGCCAAAGATAAAATTCCATGTAGATATGAGAAGAAGAAAAAATTGACATGTGAATCCATTAACGAAAAGGCCTCACAATCACTATTTTTAAAAAAACATGTTATTAGTCAAGATGATGTTGTGTTCTTTGAACATTTTAAACTCGATAATACTTTAAGACCGAAAGATAGGGAAGTGTTAGAATACATTTTCTCAAACTCTGATCAATTGTAAGTTTTTCTATCTTAATGTATATATTTTTTTGTCATTTTTTCAATATATTTTAATGTATATTATTGTATCTATCCTAGGGAAATTATAGTTGAAAGTGAGTCTAGTTTTCTACGATGGTCCGACTTCCAGTATCTTGGACCTAAAACGGAGTTGGAGACTGAGGTAATTCATTTGTATATATTAATAATTTTAGTATGACCGTTATAATTTTTTTTTTTTGGTAAATGCAGATTGTTACTATGGTTTCTTCATTCTTGACCGAGGATGAGAGGTTGAAGAAGGGTAAAGAGTGTAAGAATTGGTATCTTCATGCTCGAAATATGGTGATTTTTTTGTTGTTTTTATTTTTTGTCAAAACATATTTCATGTTTGTGAAGTTAATATATTTTTTTAATTATGACAATAGAAATACTTACTACCCGACTCCTACTCCAATTTACCACTACATCAAATTTGGAGGAAAATGCATTACTACGAAAGATTTATGGGCTCCCTCGAACATTGCAATGAAGTATAATTCTAATGGTTTATGTTGAATATATTTTTAAGCATCTATTTATTATGTAATTTCTAACAACAATTATACTTGTAGATTTATATTTCTATGTTGCTTGTAAGGCACTTCATTCTTGCACGGGTGATACTTAAAGAAAAAAAGTAGAATTTTGGGACTCACTTGCTGATGAAAAGAATCCTATATTACAGTCATCTATGATTGTTGATATTGTAAGTTTTTATTGGTTGAATATATTACTTTTTTATAAATTTTAAATTTATAAATTCTAATGTTAGAGTGCAAATGCAGCTACGCAATCTAGATTTGTTCTTGGAGAATCAGATCAAAAGGAAACCTGGTAGTTTCAACTTTGCTAGTTTTGGTATAGTTCGTGGTAGAAATGTCACTAGACAACAAAATTTGTACGATTGTGGAGTCTTTGTCATATTATTTATGATGAATAGTTGTAAGCTCGACTCGCGGTCTTTTGTGGTAAGTAGATTTCATACTAAGTTTTTTTTTAAAATTTTGTTCTTATCATACTATACTTGAGTTTTTTTCACTATTGTAGTTCGACTCTAATGAAGAAAGGTGTCACATAGCTTCGTGGATTGCATGCTCAAATTTCAACAAGAATAGAGCAAAATTATTGAAAGATGTTCGAGAGTTCATTTCAAGCAGAGGAATATAGTACTAGGGACAATGATCTTTGCCCTAATTTTGTTATTCTCAATCAAGTTGTGTAAAAGAAAGAAATTTTTATTATTATTTATCAATTTTGAGAAATTAGAAGATGATCAATATTTGGGAGAATTTGAATAGTTTATTTCTGAATTAGTTATTTATTAACAAGATTAAAACACACTTTAAATTTTATCATTTTCACAATCAGCGTTAATGATTATTGGAAGTTTCAAATGGTAGTTGTAGACATTAATATCATATTTATTAAATAAAAACTATTATGTAAATGTTAATTTAGAATTTATTAATTAATATATCAACCAATCAGAATTTTGAGCATGATGTTAGGGAATTGGAATGGATTTATGGAGACATGCATTTAATGAAATTAGTTGACATGATCTTAATTGTACACATTTTTTATGAGAAATGATTAATAACTCAACCAAACATAAATAGAGCATGATATTAGGGTATTGGAATGGATTTATGAATACATGCATTTAATGCAATTAGGTGGTATTTTCTAAATTAATTGATCACGTTTTTTAAGTGAAATTTTAATAAAAATATATATTTTTTTACACAAACTAACTCAACCAAACCTTTTTATCTATAAAAAAATTAAATATATTTCAAAATTGTGTTTTAAATTTAAATTAAAAATCAATGCATAGTATCTAAACTAGTTAATACCAACCTAACCATTTAGAATTTAATGGTATAATTATGCATAATCAACCTAACCAATAACAAAATTATTGTGTTATTTTTGGGAATTGAAATGTGTTCATTTTATGTTTTGAGAAGTGTAACTAATCATAATTTTGAGCATGATTTTTGGGATATGGAATAGCCCATCAATTGCTATATTTTCCATAATTACTACCCATCTTATTTATTAATTTAACCAAAACAATTAAGGTATTGGTTCAAAATGGAATTTAGTTTTTTTTTAAAATGGATATTTTAAATGTCATAATTTCGAAATTATGTGGTTTTTAACACTATTTATAAATCATTTTATCTTATATACACTGATATCATTTGTAGGCAAACATAAACTTTGTTTTTAGGTAGAGTTTGAAATCATTTTATATTTTTAAGAATGTGTCCATTTACTCAATATTATGATGACTTAGGAGAGGAAGAAGTTAAAGAGATTGTGTTGCTTGCTACACATTTGATTGATCATGTTGGAGTGAGTTTTGGATCCGACAATCGTGAAGCATTATTTGAGAAAATGAAGAAACTATTCGAAGAGGAACAAACAAAAGTTGATGAACACTTGAAAAATATGGATGTGCTCTTGAGAATGGTGGAAAAGTTGAAGAGAGCGTAAGGAAATTGTTTGTTTGTCTATCTACTATTGTACTTTGTAGATTTTTATTTTTATGTTTGATTGAACTAATGAAATTTTACTTTTTATTATATAGTGGTTTAATTTACAACACTCATAAGATCCTTGTAAACATAAAATATAAATAGCCTTCATATAATTCTTAGTACAAAAAAAGCTTGATGCATATATATAGAGACAATCATGCATCACAAATTGCACCAATAAGATTATTAATAGCATCTTCCAAATCCAAAAGCTTGATGCGAGTTTCAAATTTTAATCCTTTTTCGAGACAATCATGCATATCTTTAGTTCTTCTACGCAAGTCTTTTGCTTTCATGAGAATGTTATAGAAACCTTTCGAGTTTGGAAAGGTTTTGGTAGAAGAAGGGATGTTATCTACCTGGCCATCATCATTTCGTTCAAGCTCCTTATAATATTCATTCGAATCTATACATATTGTTGGTGAACCGTTGATATTTTTAATTAGGTGGACAACATCTATTTCCCCGTCGTGTCGCTTGATTCAACATCAAAAAAGCCTTCCGAAAACTCCATATCGAGTAATGCTTGAGGCCATTTTCCGAGTACATGAAAATGTTATTCTTCCTTAACTTGATCGATTGTATTGCTACTTTCGCCTTCATCAACAATGTCTTTGTCTGGTTCACGCGAGATAATGTCTTCATATTCAACCTCATTCTCTGCATCTTTGACTTCATAGTTGGATTCACTTTTTGTTTCATGATTGCCACTATCTTCATCAACCCTTCTAGGCTCCATAGTAATCTCCATCTTGGAAATTATACTAATTTTTGTGTTATATTTAAAATTTGATGAGAAGAATAAAAAGCATTTATGATAGGTGGTTAGGAATATGAATAACTCTCTTTTAAAATGTTATACATAATTATTAAAAAGACACTTGTTCAACTTCCAACCATTGTATTTTTCGAAATGGGAAGAATGGGAAGTGAATATGTATATTTTTAATAATTATGTATAATTTTCATTAATTAATTTTAAAAAATACAATGGTAAATTGAACAGTTGCTTTTGTTTAATGGGAAGTTGAACAAGTGTCTTTTCAAAAACTATGTATACTTTTTATTAAATAATTTTGAAAAAAATACATTGGTAAATTGGAAGTTGAATATGTATCTTTTTATTAATTATATATAGTTTTTATTAAATAACTTCGAAAAAAATACAATGGTAAATTGAATTGTTTCTTTAATGGGAAATTGAACAGGAGTCTTTTCAATAATTATGTACAAATTTTTAAATTAATTTCAAAATAATAGAAAATTAAATTTGAACAAATGTGTTTGTTCAATGGGAAGTTGAACAAGTGTCTTTTTAATAATTATGTGTAACATTTTTTTTAAAATGAATTAAATAAAAATAGAAATATAAAATAATATTAAATTAATATGGCAAAAATTAATGTAAATTTGTTTAAAATTTATTATGAAAATCGAAATTAATATTTTTTAATTGAAAACTTGTCTTTTGAATAATTCATAGAGTGTAATAAATGTATACAAATATTGAATTAACTTTGATTCTATGTCTAGGTTCTTTGAACATAATAAATATTGTTTAATTATATTTTGAAAATATATAATTATTAACTTTTTTAATTGGTGTTGTGAAGATGAATAGGTGTCTTGATAAATTAAACATGTGATGTAACAAATGTGTAGAAATTTGTGAGAATAAATTCATTTTTTGAAAACACAATTTTTTAAATTTATATTGAAAAATTCGAAAAAATAATAGGGAATCTCAATAGGTGTTACTCATATTAATTTGATAAGATACCATCATTATTAACTACACTATTGAATGATAAGTTTTAAAATTATTTATAAATAATCTATTACATGTATTAGTATTACATAAAAAACAAGGTTGAGAAAGAGAAGGAAAAATTAAAGACATGAACAAAAAGGATAAAGGGAAGCAGAAAATGGAAGACTTGAAGAAAAATGGGAAAATGAAGTAAAAGAATGAGGGGTGTACTACAGATGATGTATCTCACACGTCGGAGGAACCAAAGTGTTTGGAAACCATTGTTCAAAAAAAAAAGTCCAACTTATAATACAATTCGAAAATAGGAGGTACGATATAAACACTCGTCTTCTTTGCATTAGTAGTAAAATAAATACCATTCAACAACTCTTGTTGTCAGGAAGCATCTAAACTAATCTTAACTGTGTTCCGGCCCGTGAGCTCCAAATACTCCAAACTGAAACCTGTCAAAGGCTCATCCATGCTCTAGAAAAGGAAGATTACTACATGCGGATTGAACTCGCCAAGCTTGAACACGATATTACTTTTCAAAAGTGGTGCTTGAAAAATTGAATCAAAGATTGAAGAATGTTGTCTCTTTTTACAATTTTTATTTACATGATTGTACTCTCTTTTTTTGTTAGATGTATGTTGAATTTAACATATTATTATGAAATAGAAATTTGATTTTTTTAATGGTTATAAATATTGTTATTTTGTAATATGTATATTTCTTTTTTATCTTTATATTTCGTTATAAAAAATATAATAAAAAATTAGTGGGTTTTGTCGAAGGTTTAAAAAGTAATTACTTTTTTTATATAATTTTTTAATATAAATAATGACAATTTTTCGAAAATATTGTTAAAATATACTTAATTATACATGTTAATAGACTTAAAAAATAAAAAATAAGAATATGAGTAGTCAATGACATTTATGGATTTATTTGTATTTATTACCATTAATATTTTTATTTGGTAAACTAATTAAATATAATAATAATAATATTTTTAGTATTTCAAAAATGGCAAATACTTAGCATAATTGACTCCTTGTATTTCCCATAAGTCATTATTATTCCTCATGTTTTATCTTCTTTATTATTACTTCATTATATATATGTAGCTAGAACATTTTTTTGTATCATCATAAAGATTGTTCATCATAGAGAGAAAATGGACATAAACAAGATAGAGGAGATAATTCTTACTAGATCACCTTCGAAATTCAAAGAAAAATTCTTAAGTGGAGAGTTGTACAGTTTCATGGAAGAGATTAAGATACGCCTCAATAGATCACTTGAAGAAAGAATTACAATGAGAAAGGCAATGATGGATCAAACATTTAGAGAATGGAGTGGAGAAAGCCCTAAAGTACGTGAAATTCGACACATTCAGAATGAATTATTCCAAAAGTTCATCGATGCTTTCGAGCAGGAGTACTTGTATTGGACGACTCAAATGTATGATGTTGAACGTGAAATTGTATATCATGAAATGTTTTTGGATGCTTTCAAGAACATTTAGGGATTGTCTATTTTGTCTACAAAAATTAGAGTGTTTTCTCATCTATATTGAATTAAGAATTTTATTCTTGTTAATGGAAATTTGATCTTTTTTTTAATAATTATTATTGTTAGCAATTTACATATCAAATTTTTTTTCTTGTAGCAATATATTTCAAAAATGAACAAAGCCATGTATCCTATAAAATGTATTTAAAAAATGACTAATTTTTTACTAAGATATATTTCAAAAATGATATATTTTAAAAAAATCCTTAGTTTAAATTTAAAGTAAATATTTTTTATAAATATTATTAATTATTCCGGAGTAGTTGACTGCTCGTCTTGCTCATCACTCATTATTATTCCCAATGTCTTCTCTTACTTATTAATTATTTGTGTAGAAAAACAATGTTGAATACAAATTCTTTATATATATATGTGTGTGACTAGGCAACCCAGTTCATCACTAAGGTTGTCCATTTAGGTACCAAAAAAATAGAAAGAAAATGGACAACAAGATGATAGAGGAAATAATTCTTACTAGATCACTTTCGAAATGCAAAGAAAAATACTTAAGTGGAGAGTTGTACAATTTCGTGAAACAAATTAAGTTGCGCCTCATGAGATCATTCGAAGAAAGAAGTATAGTGAGAACCATCTTCATCGATCAAGCATTTGGAGAATGGAGTGGAGAAAGCACTAAAGTACGTAAGATTAGAGAAATTCAGAATGAATTAGCACAAACGTTCGTCGATACTTCTGAGAAGGAGGACTTGTATTGGAGGCGTCTAATGTATGATGTTGAATGTGAAATAGTATATCATTAAACTTTGTTGAACTCTTTCATGAATATGTAGGAATATTCATACTTTGTTTTAAAATATTATATAATGATTTCTTGGTTATGAATTGAAAGTTAATTTTTATGGTTATTTTTTATAATTAAAACTTTGCAAGTTCATTTAAAATAATAAATTTGATATTATTTTACTATAAAAAATAAAATAAAATTAATACCGAAAAATATATTCAATTGTCCAATTAATTTTTATTTTTTTTATATTTTAATTATTATGCATGATTTAAGTATAGTGGTGATAATAAAATTTGCATTTAATAATGATTTTTCTTTTTAAAAAACCAAAAAATCATGTTGTTTATTATTATTTCAATACATATTGATGATAAAATCAAATCTTTCTACTCCCCATAAAAATCCCACTTTCCCCAAAAAATATAAATGTATATTTTAAAAATTAAGTTTAAAATAATAATAATTATAATTAAATGTGAAATCTAGGTTTTATGTACATGCATGAAGGTTTAGAGTTGAAAAAAAAATTAAATATATAATAATAATTATTAATGTGGCCGAAATTATTTGTCTCTCCAACAACATTAATGGCTGAATATTTTTTTCTAATTATATAATATTTAAATCAATGAAGTTGAAGAGTTACAATTGTTAATAAATTAATATTATTTTTTTAATTATTTAAGAACACACTTTATATATTATACACTTCTTCTTCAAACACAACCTACTTTACTCTCCTTTCACATATTTCTTTGTCTTTCAACATTCCTCATGGATAACATGATTCAAGATCTCATCTCTCTTGCTGAAGGCGTGATAAAAAAATTGAAATTCATTTTGTCAGTAGCAGAGATCTTGCCTTCATAAAAATTTACTGAGTTCGAAGATGGTACAAATTTTCCCTACAAGTTTGCCACAATATCTCAAAAAATGAGAAGGGGATTGAACAAGATGTATGTTGAAAACTTGAAGGAAGAAATTGAAGAGTGGAACAAAGAACTTGTTAAAATGAAGAAGACTCGTGAAAGCATCAAGAAGAGGATTATGGAAGATGAAGAAGGAGAATCTTCAAATAAAAAGATAAAGGGAAATGAAGAGTAGATTTTAAGTTAGAGAATATTAATTATTTGTATTTTGTTTTTTGTTTTTATTTTATGCTAAATTTTTAATATGAACAAATATTTTAAGTTTTTCAGTAAAAAGTTTAAAATTTATTGTGTTTCTTATCATTATTTAACATCTTACAAAATTATATTTAATACAGTGAAATTAAAAAAAAATTAAATGATTATTGTCATTTAATAATAAAAATGTTTATTTTACCCAATAAATAATTAAGGAATATGATTTAATATTCAATTAATATATGACCATTAAAAAGATACATAATTGGTTTCCAATTAATGTCTTTTTTTTCATACACCATTTCAAGAAAATAGGAACAATTTTTGAAAAAAACAGGTGGCCAAATAATACCCTATATTTTCGAAAATGGGAATAACCACCTCAAATTTAATAGATGCAATTATTCGCATCATAAATGCACACTAAATGAAAAGTGGAAACATGCATGTATTTGAAAAGTTGCAATTACTCATTAAATATATTATTTTCATAAACAAACAATTAAAAAATATTTTTTCATAACCCTACACAACATCTTCTTAGGCTATATATATTCTAAAGTAAATTAAATAGTTTTCATAAAAATATATATATCTCTTCATCAGTTTCTCTATAAAATTCCTACATCTCTTCTAAACAATTTTTCATTATTATGGAAGACTTTATAACTTTCTATGTACCTATTCTTTCAATGATTGAACTGTTGGAACGCCAATTATCCATCATCAAAACATTTTCCAAAGAAGAGACTTCTCAAAGCGAAAGCGAATCGGATACTGAAATTGTCCTTTTTGCCAAGAAGCAACAACAAAGAAGAAAATGTTTGACTTCTCTTATGGTTGAAAATTTGGAATATGAAATTGAACTTTGGAGAGAAGAACTTCTGAAGGTGAGGATGGATGACAAAGATGTCTTCAATCAATTATTGGTTGGCAATGAAGAACTATTCAAAAAGAATATGAAAGTTCTCTTGGAGGATGAAAAAATCGATACCAGTGGAATTGATTTGAACTCCGACAAGGATGAGTAGATTATCAATTTTATTATTTTACTTAAATTATTATCAAGTTTCTTCTTTGTTTTATTTTGTAAGTTTATGAGTTTGTTATGACATTGTTCTTCAGTCCTAGTGATTGATTCTTACATTAATCTCTCTAATATTATTAAGAATTTCAAGTTTTTTATTTTATTTTGTCGAAATTTTGTATTATTTTTCATGTATATTTTATTAAAAATAACTTATATGCATCATTCATGAGAATTGGTTATATTTTCCTATTTATTTATTAATTATTGAAAATTTGACCAAAATTTGTAACTAATAATAATAGCATGTTCGAAATTTTGGATTCCTTTATGGAAAAAAAATTAATGAAAGAAAAACCTATTAAATTGATAAGCAAAGATTTCTCAAAATTGAAAAATGCAATAAATATATAAATAATTACCTTTATTATTTTGGCCGAAATTTTTTAAATATTATATAAGTGTGTATTTCAAATAATAATAGTAATAAATGATGGGTAGTTGAACAATTGCCTTTACAATAAAGTCATAATAATTTTATTATAATTTAAAACTTAAACTTTGTATTGGAATTTAAACTAGTAATTAAATACATTTATAAAAAGGTGTGTGGTATACAATTTTTATGAGAATTTCAAAATTTATTAAATTGAATAAATGAATTTTTTTTTATTTCTAATTATTTTTTTCATTTAGTTAGGTTATAATAACTCTTTATATATGTAGGTCAAGAATTTACAAAGATAACCTAAAAAATAGAGAAACATAATAAAAAAATGGAGTACATCAACAATATGGAGAAAGAAAATGAAAACAAGGAGGGTATCAAGACTATCGATAAAGAGAATCAAAACAAAGATATGGTCAACGATATGGAGAAAGAGAAGCAAAAAATGACTGATATTATTATTTTTGAGGAAGGCAAGCAAAAAATGGACGACAGCAACGATGTACAGAAAGATAAGCCAAAAATTGAAGACATTGATCATATAGCAAAAGGGAAGCGAAAATGGGCAGATGTTACGGATGAGGAAAAAGAAAAAGGAAAAAAAATTGGTAGACGTGAAGGATATGGAACGAGACGATGTGTTCCTCAATAAAGTTGTTGAATTACTATCTGATAATACAACTATTAATCTTAAAAAGCTCACCACATCGGTAGATATAAAAAAGAAGAAGGATGAAATCAATCAACGCTTGGTTCTTCTCTGTACCAGAAAGACTAAACTTGGGTCTCTCTTTTCATCTCGATGCATCTCAAGTCGCCTATGGAGTCCTGAGGCACGCAAGATGCAACTTTATCAACATATCATCATTCAGAAATTGATCCATGCTGTAGAGAAGGAAGAACACTTTTTGGCTCCAAGAACTCTTGAAGATTGTTCATGATGAAAATAAAGATAATATTCTGCTCAAATTTTGAAAAATGTTATTTCTTATTAAAGTTTTTATTTTGACAATATTAGTTTTCTTCTCTTTGTAATTTGTCGTCTATGAATTTTATTTTATGAATTTTAATTTCTCTACAATATTCTTCAATTTATTTGTTTGCAATGTTCTTCAACACATGAACATTATAAATTGTTACGATAAGTAAATGGAAAAATGTTAAGAGTAACTTATGATAATAATTTCTCACTAAACCATAATATATTTTAAGTAACTATAATTATTTATTAATAATAATTTTGAGAAATTATAATTAATCTAAAATTTAGTAATTTATTTAATATTTTTTTAGAATTTGTTAACTTTTAAAATTAATAAAAAATTAAAAAATTACATAAAATAACTATAATTATTTATTAATATTAATTATCGAAATGTATATTAAATATAAAATATAGTAATTTATTTAATATATCTTTGTAGATCTCGAAAACTATACAAATTATTAAAAACTAAAATGTTACATAATACCCAAACCACATCCCACAACTATAATAAATACTAAAACACATGCCACAACTATAATTCTTGAATATCTAAAAGGTCTTCTCGAAATTATCAATTTGCATTTAATCACTGTAATAATAGTAATGAAAAATGCTATAAAAACTATAATAAAAGCATATCTTAATTAGTTTTTTTTTTTTTTTAAAAAACAAATATATATTTTTGTTTAGATATGTAAATATATTTTCGAAATTACCAATTGAATATTTAATTGTTATAGGTTGGAACATGTTACATCTCTTTATAATCAATGTAACCATTTTAATGAGAAATGCATTAAACTCTCATATTCCATTGTTAATTATGAATAATAATAAAAGCATACTATATAAGTGACAACATTATTCATTATTGAAAAATGATAGTTCAAGATGAGTCACAACATAATGCATAACAAATGTATGGTGGAAATTGTTCGCCGTCATTCCATTTCCAAATGCAAAGAAAGATTCATCATTGGAGACTTACATGCTTTGCGGGATGATATTCAGTCGCGACTCTTGCAAAATTTTCATGAAAGAAGTACAATAAGGATGATCTTGGCAGATCTGGTAATCCAACGATACTCGACAAATCCTTTGGATTTGAAAAATATTGAACAAGCTCAAAAAGATTTAGCATTATCTTTTATTGAAGGTTCGGAGAAGGAAGACTTGTTTTGGAGGAAACAACTGTTTGATATTGAATATGAAATTAATTATCACGAGTCTTTGCTTTTCAATCACATGCATGGTTCAAATAAAAAATAACCATATGTTCCTCTTTATTTTCTTTAGGGAATCAAATGTACTACATTGGAAGTTGTTTTGTTATTTAATGTTGTTGACCCAGATTTTGGTCAACTGACATGGAGTCAGAATATACTTGATGTGAATGAATGCCTTGAAAAGAATCGAATGACAAAAATAATAAGAACACAATGATTTTATAGTGGTTCGGCCCCAGGATCTGGTAATGACCTACGTCCACTTAGATTGTTATTGACATGAGAGTCAAAGGAGTGATCAAAGAACTAGGGTTCAATGAGTTTCACTAACCTCTGAAGAACAATACAATGTTTCTAGTAGAATTACTCTAGTCTCAAACAATTCAAAAGCCAAAAGTCCCCTCCCTGAGCTATCTTTCTCTATTTATAGGCTCAAGGGGGATTACATGAGATTGTTACAGATATTCTCTCCTGAAAAATCGGATATTCAGGATATTGTATGAGTTAAATTCGGGATTTACAAAGATCTTTATTGGAACATCATGCTGTATTCGGAACCATCAACCAGACTGGTCGCAGGAAAAACTGGGCCGCCTGCTGCCTATAATGTGCCTTCTGGTCGATACACTAGCAGTATCCCTCTAGATGTTAGCCACGTGTCCATGGATCATTTGCCACGTCATCAATGCCATTTTTTTGGATAACATTTGCCCCCCAAGTTTATTTATTACGAGCAATAAATAAACTTTTGAATGAACGACCCTTCGGTGACCCCGCCATACGTGTCAGAACCCTTCGTGTGTTCTTGGAAAAAGCAACCTACTCTTGTCCAATCATGACTTTTCGGTTCCCCAGTAATAATTCGACGGCTATCTCGCTTCCCCATATTTCGAAAAAGGGAAATTGATGATTACACCTTTTTAATGCCACAGACAAACATATATAACATCTCCGAAGTTCTTCTTTTTCTTTTTACGCACACCATTACTCATTCCAGAAACCCTAAAACCAGAGCTTTCGTCTTCTCTCAGAAACCGTTCTTCTGCACTCTCAAGATTCAGCCCGAGACTTCCTCGACTTTCGAAGACTCTTTACCAATCTCCACGATCTTCTTTCTGGTAAGTCTTCGAATCTTTATGCTTTAAATTTTCGTAATGCATGCTCCTGTATGTTGACTGTTTGAGTTCATCTGCTTCTGGGTTGAGATGTTTGTCAATAGGATGTCTTGTGGGTGAAAAAAGTTACGAGTTAGTTTGATAGTTGGGATCATACTTTTAGGACGTAAAACCGAAGTAAAAATTTGATTCTTAGGCCAGTCGAAAAATGAGTTTTTCCCGCCCTAAGGGGAGTTGAAAAAGCTTTCACCCTTTGATCCGTTTCTCAAACTGTTCATGTGGAAAAATTTAGCTTTTTGTTAGAATGCTGCTGTATAAAAGCTTGACTTTTATACTCGACCAGCGTTATTCTAAAAAGCCTTTAAAAATTCTCCATCCTCACCTCCCCATTCTTCTGTTTGCAGACTTTGATGCCAGATTTGTGGGGAGGTGAACGACCCATCGACGATGATCTTCTCGCCCAGCTGCTCGAAGGTGAAGAACAACCGGCCGACCGAATTCAGGAGATTCCTTTTTCACGATCTTCCTCCAGACCTCATCCTTCTCCTCCTCAAATGGCACGCTCTAAATCCTTAGGCAAGAAAAGACCTGAATCCGATGATAATCCAAACCCTCCTGCCCAGCCTGATTCACAGGCCAGGGTTCCTTCGACCAGTGGCCGAGAAAATCCTGCACCTGACCCTAACATCCAAACTAGATCCCGCCCTCGCCATCAAAATCTGCCTGATGTCGAGTGGTATTTCTCCCCGACTAGCCTAGTGACTCCGCGGATGCTTGCTAGCTATCTTAGGAAGTATCCTCTCACAGGGGTCACTCTCAAAATTCCTACTGCAGACCAAAGGGCTAACCTCCCCGGAGGTGTATACAGTGCTTGGTCTCGGTACCACATAGAGGCGGGGGCTGTGCTCCCGCTACATCCTTTTTATCAGGGGGTGGCTAATTATTTCGATGTTGCCCCCTTCCAGATTACTCCAAATGGATATAGAATGCTAGCCGCACTCTATATCCTGTACAAACTTAAAAAATGGCCAGAACCTACCCCCCATGAGGTCAATTATCTCTTTGACCTCAAGTCCAACCCTCAACAGTATGGGACGGGCTTCTTCCATCTTTGCCACCAGGAGACAAACCAGACGTTCCTGAGTGACATTACACACATATCCAATGTGGGGAAGTATAGCAAGGAGTACTTCCTTACTCCGGACATAACCAGCAACAACTTGGCCTTCGCTCGAGGAGGTAAGTGCTGCTTTTACTGGTCGGTACTTTTCATCAGCGAATTTCCCTTCATTTTTCTTAAAGTGCGTTTTTTCTTTCAGGCCCATGGTTACGTCCGACCCCAACACCAGAAATGGTGTTGAGGTCCAATGCACTGGCCAGGATGACAGACGCAGAAAAAAGTGTCAAGTCCCTGGTCACTGATGATAATCTGAGGCTAGCTGGCCTCCTGGCTCCTCGCCATGAAATAAGAGGACCCATGGTAGCTGATGCCACTGCCGAGGGGGTTCCCGAGCAGCAACCCCCTGCGTCCCCTCCACGAAGGAGGCCGACGGGAGTTACAATCAGGGAACCCACAGGCAATCCTTCTGCAAAAAGGCCTTCTGCTCCCCAAGGCAAGGGGAAACAAAAGGCAAAAGAGCCGGTTGTGGACTTGGGGGAATCCTCCGATGAAAATGGTACAGTAATTTTGCTTTTAAATAGCTTGCCAACTCCCTGTCACTTGTTTGACGGGGAGGGCAACTTTACATATACTCCAAATCTAGGGCCAAACTTCTTCATGCCAGATAATGAGTGTATGACTAATAGAGTAAATAGTGTAGCGACCAGTAGTTGTAGCTCGGGTATTAACTTTGTGACCTCTTTTCTGTTTTATCGAGAGTTTTTATCTGCCTTTATCTTATCATTTGCCTGTGTTTACTTGTATGCAGATATGGCTACTCCCAACGTTTTTGACTTATACCAGGCTGAGGAGGAAGTAGAAGTTCCTCTGGTTCGGCGGAAGTCGTCTAGGAGACACAACATTGAAACAAGCCAGGGACCTGCCAAGAAGGGTCGAACAGAAGATCCTTCCAAGGACGTGCCAACGGGGCAAACTTTTGCTCAGCCTTCGGCTCCTGCTGAAATGGAAACTCCGCCGGCGACGACGACTCCTCAACCTGCGGCTGCCAAGGAACAAACTCAGTGAAACGAAGCCCTCGGGGCTAAACTCTCGAACCGCGCTCTGCGAGTGGCCAAGGACCGCCTTGCACACATCGTGAAGTACGACCGTTGCAAGGACGTGATGGCTGAGGCAGAGACCATGGGGGTCGACCAGATTCTGAACAGGGCCCTAAATGAAATAGCCAGCGTAAGTGCTTCTTATCTCTTTGGCCTTAGTCTTTTATTTTTTGCAATAGGTTCTAACTTTATCTTCTGTCCTCAGGCTTTGCTATCTGCAACTGCTGCTCGTACCCGCGTCCAAGCCACCATCGAACAGGCTCGGACAAAGGCCATCAAGAGGTACCAGGTGAAAGTAGCCGAGGAACTTTCGGCTGCAGAGGCCAGGCATGTGAAGGAGTTGGAGGCGGTCGTTCAGCAGAGGGATGCTGCGGTGACGAAGCTATCGGAGGCTGAAGCTTCGAAGGCAGCCATAAGGAAGTAGAGGGAGGAGTATCAGGAGTCCAGCCGAGTCCAATATCGAGAATGCAAGAGATTGGGTGAGGAGCTCAAGTCCAAGGACGAGGCCATCGCTACTCTTGAGAGCCAAGTAGAGCAGCTGAAGCTTTCCAATGCCAAAGATCTGGAAAGGTATAAGAACGCGACGCTTCAGTGTTTTTACAACTTCTAGAAAAACAATCAGGGCGCCAACTTCAGTTATCTTTCAGAAGATGTTAGAAATGCTAAGCTGGCCCGTTGCACTGCTTAATTGGCTGAAGAGGAGGCAAGAGCAAGGATCCCTGCTTCCCCAAGCATCGCTGGCGCGGAGGAAGAAGGAGTCGTTGAGGATGCGACCAATCAGAATGCTGATAAAGACCCTCCTGCTCCTAATGCCTCTTTAGCTTTTATCTTTATTTTTTCTTTCTTTTGATTACACGACCCACGGGTCGTGATGTAAAGACAGTATCTTTTTTTTTTTAATTTGTTGCATGGGCAACAAACTTTTCCTTTTATTTGAACAGTTACATCCAAGCAGTGATGCTTGCGGTGTAAAAGATTGCTTTATAATGTTATAATATTTTCATCTACTATAACATCTGTCCGTATGACCGAACTTAGCATAGCACTTTGGCTTGATTTAATAAAATATGAATTTTGAAAAATACTCTAAGCACCTTAGCATGCTTTCACTCATTTTGTTCATGTGTTTACATACCTCATGGTATGCTTTGCTATCGATGTGCCTTATATGCCCCCCAAGTGATCGAGGAGCTTTAGGTCCTTCGTCACTTGCCTTGACCATGACTTGTTCGAACATTTATGCTCGGGTGGATCAGTAATACTTGTAATACAGCAAAACAACACACGTAATGAACAAATACTTGTAAATAAAAATTTACAAAGGTTGGCAAGAATGACTGGCTGCGCACAGTCCCTTATAATCTCGTATTAAAAATGGACTAAACATGTCTTTACGAGTGATTCTAAAATAGAATCTTACATATACGAGCGATTAGCCATACAACGTGGCTAACCCTCTTTGCGAAACTTGTAAAAAGTAAAATTTAATACAAGCCAGTCCTTTAAAAAGGACTGTTCACTAATAATACTTGCGCAGGTGTTCTCCATTCCAATAACGTGGAACAAGATCTCCATTTAGGGGTGCAAGTTTGTAGGTGCCCGGATGAAGGACTTCTTCAATCTGGTAATGTTCTTCCCAATTAGGTCTGAGTACTCTAGCAGTGGGGTCGCGGGTATTTAAGAAAACTCGTCGTAGCACCAAGTCACCGACGTTGAATTTTCTTTCTTTAAGTTTGGAGTTAAAGTACCAGGCGAATTTTTGCTGGTATGCAGCAACTCGAAGTTGGGCCTTCTCCCGTATCTCGTCAATTGAGTCTAGGGACTCCATAATTAGTTGGATGTTCTGGTCCTGGTCGTATGTTACGCGTCGATGTGAGGGGGGATCTAACTCGACAGGTAACATAGCCTCATATCCGTAAGCTAGGGAAAATGGGGTATGACCTGTCGCTGTTCGGTGAGACGTTCTATACGACCAGAGGACTTCAGGAAGCTGCTCCGGCCATGCTCCTTTAGCATCTTCAAGCCTCTTTTTCAGGGTGTCTTTAAGGGTTTTATTCACAGCCTCGACCTGCCCATTTCCTTGGGGATGCGCAACTGATGAAAAGCTTTTAATAACTCCTTGCCTTTCACAGAAATTGGTGAATAAGTCGCTGTCAAATTGGGTTCCGTTGTCTGAAACTATCTTTTGGGGCAAACCATAGCGGCAAACAATGTTCTTGATGACAAAGTCAAGAACTTTCTTGGTCGTTATGGTGGCGAGTGGTTCAGCTTCGGCCCATTTAGTGAAGTAATCGGCTGCCACGACTGCGTACTTTACTCCGCCTTTTCTCGTTGGCAGGGACCCAATCAAATCTATCCCCCACACCGTAAAAGGCCACGGACTTTGCATCTGTTTCAATTCATTTGGAGCTGCTCGTGGAATCTTGGAGAACCTTTGATATTTATCGCATCTCCGTACAAACTCCATCGAATCCTCGTTCATGGTTGGCCAGAAGTAGCCTTGCCTTAGAATTTTCTTTGCCAAACTCTGCCCCCCAGCGTGATCCCCGCAGAAGCCTTCATGCACCTCCTTCATGAGTTCCTTAGCTTTTTCTGGTGTAACGCACCTGAGTAGTGGCATTGAATACCCTCTTCGGTACATAACACCATCGACCAGTATGTACCTAGCGGCCTGCCTTTGTAGAGTTCTGGCTTTGTTTTTATCTGTTGGTAGCACACCGTTCGTCAGATACTCCAAGTAAGGTGCCATCCATGTATCCTCCATTCGAATCTCCATATTGGTCTCAACTGCTTGTATGCTTGGCTCACTCAGTCTTTCTACTGGCACAATGTTCAAAGTGTCAGCATCCTTTGCGCTCGCGAGTTTGGCTAAGGCGTCGGCGTTTAAATTCTGATCCTGCGGAATTTGCTGGAGGGTGTACTCCGTGAATTGGGCTAGCAGGTCTTTTTTTTTATTCAAGTAGGCCACCATTTTTAAGCCTCGCGCTTGATATTCTCCTAGAACTTGATTCACCACCAGCTGTGAGTCACTGTAAATATCAAGCGCCTTTATGCTCATGTCTTTCGCCATTCGCAACCCGGCGAGGAGTGCTTCGTATTCGGCTTCATTGTTTGACACGGTAAAGTCGAATCTGATGGCGCAGTGAAATCGATGCCCTTCCGGCGTTATCAATATCACTCCTGCTCCAGCGTGGGATTTGTTGGATGACCCATCCGTGAATAACTTCCACGAAGGAGCTTTCTCTCGAGGTTCACGCGCATTCGGCGATTCGCACTGCTCGCTCTCTGGGAGTTCTGTGAACTCCGCAATAAGATCGGCCAGGACTTGTCCTTTTACTGCTGCTTGCGGTGAATACGTTCTATCGAACTGCCCTAGTTCGACTGCCCATTTTAATAATCGTCCAGCCGCCTCTGGTTTTTGGACTTACCGAAGGGGCTGGTCAGTTAAAACCGTGATAGGATAGGATTGAAAGTAAGGGCGCAACTTCCTAGAGGCCAGGATTAAGCAGTATGCTAACCTCTCGGTTGGTGGATATCTCAGTTCTGCTCCGATTAGCCTCTTGCTAACGTAGTAGACCGCTTTTTGTACGCCTTCTTCTTCTCGCACTAGTACCGCGCTAGCAGCAACTTTGGTAATCGCCAGGTAAATAAACAAAGTTTCTCCTTCGATTGGCTTTGATAAGATGGGAGGCTGTGCCATATGAGCTTTCAAGGCTTGAAAAGCTTGCTCGCAGTCTCCTGTCCATTCAAACTTCTTATTGCCCCTAAGTAGATTGAAGAACGGGACACACTTGTTTGTTGACTTCGAAATAAATCTGCTTAGGGCTGCGATTCTCCCGGTTAAACTTTGTACATCTTTGATCCTTTCTGGCGATTTCATGTCGATCAGGGCTTTTATCTTGTCGGGGTTGGCCTCGATTCCTCTTGAATTCACAATGAACCCCAAAAACTTCCCTGATCCAACTCCGAAGGAACATTTGAGGGGATTTAACTTCATCTGGTATTTGTTCAATACATCGAAGCACTCTTTTAAATCCTTCACATGTCCTTCTGCCTTTTTAGACTTTACCAGCATGTCGTCCATGTATACCTCCATGTTTACTCCGATCAGCTCCTTAAACATGTGGTTGACTAGCCGTTGGTAAGTCGCACCTGCGTTTTTCAGTCCGAAGGGAATTACTCTGTAACAGTATAAGCTCGTATCGGTCCGAAAGCTGGCGTGATCCTCGTCAGGGGGATGCATGCTAATCTGGTTGTAGCCTGAATATGCATCCATGAACGAGAGGATCTCGTGTCTTGCAGTAGCATCAACCAGCTGGTCGATTCTTGGGAGTGGGAAGCAATCCTTTGGGCAGGCTTTGTTGAGGTCTGTAAAATCCACACAGGTTCTCCATTTGCCGTTAGGCTTGGGAACCAGCACTGGATTGGAGAGCCACGATGGATAAAATGCCACCCTGATGAACCCATTCTCCTTTAATCTTTCAACTTCTTCCTTTAAAGCTCTCGATCTATCCTTATCGAGCAACCTTCTCTTTTGTTGCACGGGTGGAAAAGTCTTGTCTATATTCAGGACATGGCTGATAACTGCAGGGTCTATCCCAGCCATGTCTTTGTGCGAACAGGCAAAAACCCCCTGATTCTTCCGCAAAAATTCCACCAGTACGTGCTTCGTGGTTGGCTCTAAGTTCTTCCCGACCTTCACAATTCTGGTCGGGTCTTTTTCGTCGAGTTGGACCTCTTCCAGGTCTTCGACGGGTCCCACGTTCTCTTCAAAATCCCCAAAGTGAGGATCTAAGTCTCTATCCTCACTTTGGGCAACACCCTATTTGGTGACTACATCACCGGATTGGGCTTGTGTATCAACCGCCATCTGTAACCTATCTGAGGTAGTGCTCTTTGGCGCTCCCTTTTTCGCCTTCGTTACTGAGGCGTTATAGCACTCCCTGGCTTCCCTCTGGTTTCCCAACACGCGTCCTACTCCTGCGTCAGTTGGGAACTTCATGGCTAAGTGCCACATAGAGGTGACGGCCCGTAGATCAACTAGTATAGGCCTTCCAATGACGGCATTGTACGCCGAAGGACAATCGACTACTACAAAAAGTTGCGAGTAATGTCTTGGTAGCAGGCGCTGTACCTGTCGTCACTGGTAGTCTGATCAATCCGGCGGGGGCTAGTCCCTCTCCAGAGAAGCCGTATATCATTTGGTTGCAGGGCTCCAGGTCCTTAACGGATAACTTCATGCGTTATAGCGAAGACTTATACAGGATATTCACCGAACTTCCTGTATCGACTAGTACTCTTTTTACCATCATGTTAGCCATCTGGATATCCACGACCAGCGGATCAGAATGTGGGAACCGGACGTGTTGGGCATCGCCATCAGAGAAGGTTATTTCGCCCTTTTCTGATCGAGCCTTTTTTGGCTCGCGGTCCTCCACAGTCATCATCTCGATGTCCTGGTCGTGGTGCAGGGTCCGAGCGTATCGTTCCCTGGCCTTTCCGCTATTTCCCGCGAGGTGCGGGCCTCCACAAATGGTTAAGAGTGTGCCAGTCACGGGGGCAGGCTGTAAGGGTGGCGAGCGTTGGCGTGTGGGCGCCTGCTCGTTGCTACTCAGAGTTTCTCGTTGGGAATTTCCCGAGGCCCGTACATATCTTCTCAAGTGTCCTTGTCTAATAAGGAACTCGATTTCATCTTTCAGCTGGTTGCATTCGTTGGTGTCATGTCCGTAGTCGTTATGATAACGACAGAACTTGGTAGTGTCTCTCTTTGAAATATCCTTTCGAATGGGGCCAGGATTTTTATAAGGCACACTAGAACTTGTGGCCTGATAAAAATCTCCCCGAGACTCAACGAGGGCAATGTAGTTAGTGAACCGTGGTTCATAATGGTTACCCTTAGCTCGTTTATTGTCGGAGGTGGAAGGCTCATTGTGCGGCCGTTTTCCACCATTCTTGCCATTGCCGTTGCCGTTCCCGTTGCCTTTGCCGTTGCCGTTAGGTTTAGACCCATTGGCGGCTTTAGCGGGGTCGGCAGCCTTCTTATCCTTGCCAGAAGGCTTTGCATCGTCGGCAATGGCATCTTCGAGCTTGATGTAACGATCAGCCCGGTCTAAGAATTCCTGGGTAGTTCTAACTCCATCCTTGTAGAGGCTCTTCCAGAGGGGGGAGCGATGCCTAACTCCTGCGGTTATGGCCATCATTTTGCCTTCGTCCCCCACCATTTTTGCTCCAGCTGCTGCTCGCATAAAACACTGGATGTAATCCTTCAGCGACTCTCCATCTTGTTGGCGAATCTCAACCAGCTGGTTTGCTTCGGTCGGATGTACACGACCTGCATAGAACTGTCCATAGAACTCCCTTACGAACATTTCCCAGGAAACTATGCTTGCAGGAGGGAACTTAAAAAACCACTCCTACGCGGCCTCAGAAAGTGTTGCAGGGAAGATCCTGCACCGAGTGTCTTCGGGCACTTTCTGAATGTCCATTTGTATCTCAAACTTATTGACATGAGATACTGGGTCTCCGTACCCGTCAAAGTTTGGAAGTGTAGGCATTTTGAACTTGCTTGGAGTTTCTGCATTAGCTATCCTCTGTACGAAAGGAGTGTCTTTCCTCCTATCGCGGCCGATATAAGATGTCCTTCCCCCGACCAGCTGTTGCACTGCCTGGTTGAGGGCATCTATCTGGGCCTGTACAGCGACAGGAATCACTGTGGCTTATGTTGCTGGGGGGACGTTCTCGCCATGCCACTCGCGGCGATCGTTGAGTACGTCTCTCAAATCCTCGTCTCTTTTATGCTGCTCGCTACTTCCGAGCCGGTTGAAGACATTATTTTGCCTGGGCTGCCCCCCAGCATCCCGTCTATTGGGTTGGTCATCTTGAGGTACCTGGCTACCGCCTCTACCTCTTTCTTCATTCCTCCGACCAGCATTTCCCTTGCCTGAGTCGGCCTCATTATACCCATGGCCATCTCTGAACCTCGATTGGCTATGGTGGGATCGACTGTTCCCTCGATTCCCATCCCTGGCTGAAATCTCCTGAGCATTAGAGGGTGGCCTGCGCTGGTCGTTGTGTCCCCGTACATTATCATGCCGTGGGGGACCTCGGACCGCAGAGCCTGACTCTGAGTTCCTCCTGTTACCAGGAGGGTGCTGACCTCTGTTCGGTAGGTTTGGCCCATCACCCCTATGGCGTCTAGGACTGCGAGGCTGATGCTCGGTCCTATTCTGCCTTGGTTGCGGGGGATTTTCGCGACCAGCTTGGGATTGAGGCTGTGCCTCAGGGTCCAGCGGGACATCGTCATGGGGCACCTGAGGCTGCTCGGGCCTTTGCGGGCTCGAGGGTTGGATAGGCGGGCTAGGATTGGGACCTCTTTGGGGGGACCCATTTGCTGGTTGATCAGGCTGCGAGGCAGGTGCAGCCTGATTCCTAGCCAATTGCAAGGCTACCTCGAGGACTGCCATGGCTTCGCTCTGGCGGCGGTCCATCTCCGCCTGCCTCTCATTTAGCTCTGCGCGCTTCTGTTCAATCTCTTGCTGCTGCCTTGCCATGACTTCGGTAGTCTCGCAGCCTGATTCCTAGCCAATTGCAAGGCTGCCTCGAGGACTGCCATGGCTTCGCTCTGGCGGCGGTCCATCTCCGCCTGCCTCTCATTTAGCTCTGCACGCTTCCGTTCAATCTCTTGCTGCTGCCTTGCCATGACTTCGGTAGCAGTTTCTTGACTGGCCCTTAGATTGGCCAGTTCTTCATGCAACGCCCCCAGAGTACTTTTTAGTGTCGCATCATCCATTTCTTCCTCCTCAAAGTCTAGATGTGGCTCATCCTCAGCCACGCTTGCAGGAGGAGGAGGTGGCGGGTTTGACGGTGCAGCGGCGGCTGCCTGTCCAGTTTTCCTTACAGTTTTCGCCATTGATTTTCTCAACAGTGACTAATCAAGCTCTCAAAGAAAGCACCAGAATGTTGACCCATATTTTGGTCAACTGACACGGAGTCAGAATATGCTTGATGTGAATGAATGCGTTGAAAAGAATCGAATGACAAAAATAATAAGAACACAATGATTTTATAGTGGTTCGGCCCCAGGATCTGGTAATGACCTACGTCCACTTAGATTGTTATTGATGTGAGAGTCAAAGGAGTGATCAAAGAACTAGGGTTCAATGAGTTTCACTAACCTCTGAAGAACAATACAATGTTTCTAGTAGAATTACTCTAGTCTCAAACAATTAGAAAGCCAAAAGTCCCCTCCTTGAGCTATCTTTCTCTATTTATAGGCTCAAGGGGGATTACATGAGATTGTTACAGATATTCTCTCCTGAATAATCGGATATTCAGGAGATTGAATGAGTTAAATTCGGGATTTACAAAGATCTTTATTGGAACATCATGCTGTATGCGGAACCATCGACCAGACTGGTCGCAGGAAAAACTGGGCCGCCTACTGCCTATAATGTGCCTTCTGGTCGATACACTAGCAGGATCCCTCCAGATGTTAGCCACGTGTCCAGGGATCACTTGCCACGTCATCAATGCCAGTTTTTTGGATAACAAATGTTATAATATAACTATCAATTCCAAAATTTTGTTAATAATTTGCTGGATTTATTAACAACTGCCAATTACCATTATTTTCAAAATAACATAGGTGGCTGAATCTTATGTGCTCAAGTGTTTCATATTTATTAATAAAATAACCATATTATCTACTTTCCAATAATATCCAATTCCCTATTAAATGGCCAAAAAATATGTAATTATTTAGTGTTATTGGTCGAAATTTATTAAAAAAAATTGAACATGCACTTGTCTTTGAAACCCTACTTATTTATATATCACACACCTTAATTTGAACCTCTACATATCTTATTATTTTAGTAAAAAAATTAACACAGTTTATATCATCTCTTTCTACTCTTAGCCATGTCTGATGTAGATCAAGAATACTTGTCTCTAGTAGAAGGAATGATTGAGAATATTGAACCCTTGATGAAGATTGCCGAAACTTTGCCTACCTTACCAATCACCAAGGTTGGAGACGGTACACATTTTGAAGATGGTGGTCGAATTCCTTATCCATTTTCCAGTATATCAAAGACAATGAGAAGGGAACTAACCAAGTTATATGTTGAAAACTTGAAGGAGGAAATAAATAAATGGAAAATTGAACTAACAAAGATCAAGAGAAGTTGCAAACAGATTGAGAAGGTGCCACATGAAGACCACAAAGAGGTAACTGTGAAATTTCTTCGTCGTATCAGTGAAAACCCAACAAAGAAGATGATGATCGGAGAAGATCACGCCAATAAGAAGAGGAAGGTTGAAGATTAGTAGTTTTTTTTTTTTTTTTTACTGTTTCCACAAGTGTTTTTATGTTTAATTTTGTTGATTTTATTTTTATTATTGTACCCTTTCAAATATCTATATTGTCTTGAAAAAGACTATTATTATCTAAAAGGAGAGTTCTTGAATTTTAAGATGTGTAATTATATTTTATTTTTAATCTTCAAAAATTTCAATATTAATTGTAAACCATAATTGGCATAGCCGAAATTAGGGTTTGGATAGTTAGTTATTGTCTTTGAATATGAAGAGGTGCATTTAATAGTGTTGTTGACCCAGAATTTGGTCAACTGACACGGAGTCGGAATATGCTTGATGTGAATGAATATGTTGACAAGAATCAAATGACGAAAAGTAATAAGAACACGATATTTTATAGTGGTTCGGCCCCAGGATTTGGTAATGACCTACGTCCACGTAGACTGTTATTGATATAAGAATCAAAGGAGTGATCAAAGAACAAGGGTTCAATGAGCTTCACAAACCTCTGAAGAACAATACAATATTCCAAGGAGAACTACTCTAATCTCAAATAATTCCGAAGCCAAAAAAAGGTCCCTTACCTGAGCTCTCTTTTTCTATTTATAGGATCAAGGGGGATTACATAAGATCATTATAGATATTCTCTCTTGAATAATCGAATACTCAGGAGATTGTGTGAGTTAAATTCGAGATTTACAAAGATCTTCACAGTAATGTTACTTTGCATGCAGAACCATCGACCAGACTGGTCGTAGGTAAGACTGGGCTGCTTACTGCTTCTAATACGTCCTCTGGTCGATACCCTAGCAGAGCTCTTCCCGGTGTTAGCCACATGTCCAGGGATCACTTGCCACGTCATCAATGACAATTTTTTGGATAACATTTGCCCCCCAAGTTTATTTATTATGAGCAATAAATAAACTTTTGAGCGAACGACTCTTCGGTAACCCCGCCTTACATGTCAGAACTCTTCGTGTGTTCTTGGAAAAAGCAACCTACTCCTGTCTAATCATGACTTTTCGGTTCCCCAGTAATAATTCGACGGCCATTCCGCTTCCCCATATTTCGGAAAAAGGGAAACTGATGATTACACCTTTTTAATGCCACAGAAAACTTATATAATACCTTCGAAATCTCATTTTCTTTTTACGCACGCCACTACTCTTTCCAGAAACCCTAAAACCAGAGCTCTCATCTTCTCCCAGAAACCGTTCTTCTGCACTTTCCAAGTTCATCTTGAAAGCACCTCGACTTCCGAAGACTCTCTACCCTTCTCAACGATCTTTTTTCTGGTAAGTCTTCGAATTTTTATGTTTTGTATTTTCGCAATGCATGCTTCTGTATGTCGACTGTTTGAGTTCATCTGTTTCTGGTTTGAGATGCTTGTGGGTAAAAAGATTTACGAGTTAGTTTGATAGTTAGGATCGTACTTTTAGGACGTAAAATCAAAGTAAAAATTCGATCTTTAGGCTAGTTGGAAACTAGGTTTTTCCCGCCCCAAGGGGAGTTGACAAAGCTTTTTTGAAAAACTGTTTACTTTCACCCTTTGATCCGTTTTCAAACTGTTCGTGTGGAAAAATTTAGCTTTTTGTTAGAATGTTGTTGTATAAAAGTTTGGCTTTTATACTAGACTAGCGTTATTCTAAAAATCCTTTAAAAACTCTCCATCCTCACCTCCCCATTCTTCTGTTTGCAGACATTGATGCCAGATTTGTGGGGAGGTGAACGACCCATCGACGACGATCTTCTCGCCCAGCTGCTCGAAGGCGAAGAACAACCTGCCGACCGAATCCACGAGATTCCTTTTTCTCGATCCTCATCCAGACCTCGTCCTTCTCCTCCTCAAATGGCTCGTTCCAAATCCATAGGCAAGAAAAGACTTGAATCCGACGATAGTCCAAACCTTCCTGCTCAGCCTGATTCGCAGGCTAGGGTTCCCTCGACCAGCAGTCGAAACAATCTTGTTCCTGACCCTAATATCCAAATTAGAGCCCACCATCGCCATCAGAATCTGCCTGATGTCGAGTGGTATATTTCCCCGACCAGTGTAGTGACCCTTCGGATGGTTGCTAACTATTTCAGGAAGTATCCCCTCACAGGGGTTTCCATCAAAATTCCTGCCGCAGACCAAAGGGCTAACCTCCCCGGAGGTATATACAGCGCCTGGTCTTGGTATCACATAGAGGCCGGGGATTTCCTCCCTCTACATCCTTTTTATCAGGGGGTGGCTAATTATTTCGATGTCACCCCCTTCCAAATTACTCCAAACGGATATAGAATGCTGGCCGCACTCTATATCTTGTACAAACTTAAAAAATGGCCAGAACCTACTCCCCATGAGGTCAATTATCTTTTCGACCTTAAATCCAACCCGCAACAATATGGGACGGGTTTCTTCCACTTCTGTCACCAGGAGACAAACCGGACGTTCCTGAGTGACACTACGCACATATCTAATGTGGGGCAGTACAGTAAGGAGTACTTCCTTACTCCGGACATAACCAGCAACAACCTGGCCTTCGCTCGAGGAGGTAAGTATCGTCTTTGACTGGTCGATACTTTTAATCAAGGAATTTCCTTTCATTTTTCTCAAACTGCACTTTGTCTTTCAGGCCCATGGTTACGTCCGACCCCAATACCAGACATGGTGTTGAGGTCCAATAGACTGGCCAGGATGACAGACGCAGAAAAAAGCGTCAAGTCCCTGGTTACTGATGAAAACCTGAGGCTGTCTGGCCTCCTGGCTCCTCGCCATGAAACAAGAGGATCCGTGGTAGCTGATGCCACTGCCGAGGGGGTTCCCGAGCAGCAACCTCCTGCGTCCCCTCCTCGAAGGAGGCCGATGGGGGTTACAATCAGGGAGCCCACGGGCAATCCTTCCACAGAAAGGCCTTCTGCTCCCCAAGGCAAGGGGAAACAAAAGGCCAAAGAGCCAGTTGTGGACCTGGGGGAATCCTCTGATGAGAACGGTAAAATTATTTTTCTTTTAAATAGCTTGCCAATTCCCTGTCATTTGTTTGACGGGGAGGGCAACTTTACATATACTCCAAATCTAGGGCCAGACTTCTTCATGCCAGATAGTGAGTGTGTGACTAATAGAGTCAATAGTATAGTGACTAGTAGTTGTAGCTCAGGTACTAACTTTGTGACCTTCTTTTCCGTTTTGATAAAGAGTCTTCATATGCCTTTATCTTTACCCTTTCCATGTTTTTACTTGTGTGCAGATATGGCCACTCCCAACGTCTTCGACTTATACCAGGCTGAGGACAAAGAGGAAGTTCCTCAGCTTCGGCGAAAGTCATCATGGAGACACAATGGCGAGAAGAGCCAGGGACCTGCCAAAAAGAGTCGAACAGAAGACCCTCCTAGGGGCGTGCCAACTGGGCAAACTTCTGCTCATCCTCCGGGCCCTGCTGAGAAGGAGACTCCCCCTGCTCCAATGAACCCTCCTCCGGCTGCGCCCAGCTGGGAACAAGACAAGCGGGAAGAGACTCTTGGGGCCAAGCTCTCGAGCCATGCCGTACGAGCAGCCAAAGATCGTATTGCGCATATCGGGAAAAACGACCGCATCAAGGATGCAATGGTTGAGGCAGAGAGTATGACGGTCGACCTAATTCTGAATAGGACCCTGAATGAAATAGCCAGCGTAAGTACTTCTTTATCTTTTTGGCCTTAGTCTTTTAGTCTTTGCCATAGGTTCTAACTTTATCCTCTATCCTCAGGCTTTGTTGTCTGCCACTGCTGCTCGTTCCCGCACCCAAGCCACCATCGAACAGGCCCGGGCAAAGGCTATCGAGAGGCACTAGGTGAAGGCAGCCGAGGAACTTTCGGCTGCAGAGGCCAGGCACGCAAAGGAGTTGGAGGCGCTGGCTCAGCAGAGGGATGCCGCGGTGACAAAGCTATCAGAGGTTGAAGCTACGAAGGCAGCTATAATAAAGCAGAGGGAGGAGTATCAAGATGCCAGCCGCACCCAGTTTCGCGAAGTCAAGAGACTGGAAGAGGAGCATAAGTCCAAGGACGAGGCCGTTGCTACTCTTGAGGGAAAAGTAAAGCAGCTGGAGCTTGACAACTCCAAGAATCTGGACAGATATAAGAGGACGACGCTCCGGTGTTTTTATAATTTCTGGGAACACAATCAGGGTGTCGACTTCAGCTATCTTTCAGAAGATGTCAGGACTGCTGAGCTGGCTCGCTGTACTGCTCAACTGGCTGAAAAGGAGGCAAGAGCAAGGATCCCTGCTTCTCCAAGCCTTGCTGGTGCAGAAGAAGAAAGAGCCGTTGAGGACGCGACCAATCAGAATGTTGATAAAGACCCTTCTGCTCCCAATGCCTCTTGAGCTTTTTTATTATTTTTCCTTTCTTTTGATTATACGACCCACAGGTCGTGATGTAAAGACAATGCCTTTTTTTGAATTTGCTGCACGGGCAGTAAACCTTTTCTTTTATTTGAACAGCTACATCCAAGCAATGATGCTTGCGGTGTAAAAGATTACATCATGATGCTATAACATTTTCATTTATTATAACATTTGTCCGTATGACCGAACTTAGCATAGTACTTTGGCTTGATTTAACAAAATATAAATTTTGAAAAATACTCTAAGTACCTTAGCATGCTTTCACTCATTTTGTTCATGTGTTTACATACCTCATTGGATGCTTTGCTATCGATGTGCCTTATATGCCCCCCAAGTGATCGAGGAGCTTTAGGTCCTTGGTCACTTGCCTTGACCACGACCTGTTCGAACATTTCTGCTCGGGTAAAAAAGTAATACTTGTAATATAGCAAAACAACACACATAATGAACAAATACTTGTAAATATAAATTCACAAAGGTTGGCAAGAATGACTGGCTACGCACAGTCCCTTATAATCTCATATTAATAATGGACTAAACATGTCTTTACGAGTGATTCTAAAATAGAATCTTACATATACGAGCGATTAGCCATACAGCGTGGCTAACCCTCTTTGCAAAACTTGTAAAAAGTAAAATTAATACAAGCCAGTCCTTTAAAAAGGACTGTTCACTGATAGTACTTGCGCAGGTGTTCTCCATTCCAATAACGTGGAACGAGATCTCCGTTTAAGCATGCAAGTTTGTAGGTGCCCAGATGAAGGACTTCTTCAATATGGTAAGGTCCTTCCCAATTAGGTCCGAGTACTCCAGCAGTGGGGTCGCGGGTGTTTAAGAAAACTCATCGTAGCACCAAGTCTCCGACGTTGAATTTTCTTTCTTTAACTTTGGAGTTAAAGTACCGGGCGACTTTTTGCTGGTACGCAGCAACTCGGAGTTGGGCTTTCTCCCGTATCTCGTCAATCGAGTCTAGGGATTCCATCATTAGTTGGCTGTTCTGGTCTTGGTCGTATGTTAAGCGTCGATGTGAGGGGGGATCTAATTCGACAGGCAACATCGCCTCATATCCGTAGGCTAAGGAAAATGGGGTATGTCCTGTCGCTGTTCGGTGAGACGTTCTATACGACCAGAGGACTTCAGGTAGGTGCTCTGGCCACGCTCCCTTAGCTTCTTCGAGTCTCTTCTTCAGGGTATCTTTAAGAGTTTTATTCACGGCTTCGACCTGCCCATTCGCAGAAATCGGTGAATAAGTCGCTGTCAAATTGGGTTCCGTTTTCTGAAACTATCTTTCTAGGCAAGCCATATCGACAGACAATGTTTTTGATAACAAAGTCAAGAACTTTCTTGGTCGTGATGGTAGCGAGCGGTTCAGCTTCGGCCCATTTGGTGAAGTAATCAACTGCTACGGCTGCGTACTTTACTCCGCCTTTCCCTGTAGGTAGGGATCCAATCAAATCTATCCCCCATACTGCAAAAGGCCACGGACTTTGCATCTGTTTTAATTCGTTTGGAGCTGCTCGTGGAATCTTGGAGAACCTTTGACATTTATCGCATCTTCGTACAAACTCCATCGAATCCTCGTTCATAGTTGGCCAGAAGTAGCCTAGCCTTAGAATCTTCTTTGCCAAACTCTGCCCCCCAGCGTGATCCCCACAAAAGCCTTCATGCACCTCTTTCATGAGTTCCTTAGCTTTTTCTGGTGTAACGCATCTGAGTAGTGGCAAGGAATATCCTCTTCGGTACATAACACCATCGACCAGTATGTATCTAGCAGCTCGCCTTTGTAGAGTTCTTGCTTTGTTTCTATCTGTTGGTAGCGTATCGTCTGTCAGATACTCCAAATAAGGTGCCATCCATGTATCCTCCATTCGAATCCCCATACTGGATTCGACCGCTTGTATGCTTGGCTTACTCAGTCTTTCTACTGGCACAATGTTCAAAGTGTCAGCATCCTTCGCGCTCACGAGTTTGGCTAAGGCATCTGCGTTTGAATTCTGATCCCGCGGAATTTGTTGAAGGGTGTACTCCGTGAATTGGGCTAGCAAGTCTTTTGTTTTATTCAAGTACGCCACCATTTTTAAGCCTCGCGCTTGGTATTCTTCTAGAACTTGATTCACCACCAGCTGTGAATCACTGTAAATATCAAGCGTCTTTATGATCATGTCTTTTGCCATCCTCAATCCAGCGAGGAGTGCTTCGTATTCGGCTTCATTATTTGATGCGGTGAAGTCGAACCTAATAGCGCAGTGAAATCGATGCCCTTCCAGCATTATCAATATCACTCCCGCTCCTGCGTGGGATTCGTTAGACGACCCGTCCGTGAATAATTTCCACGAAGGGGCTTTCTCTTGAGGCTCAGACGCACTAGGCTGTTTGCACTGCTCGCTGTCTGGGAGTTCGGTGAACTCTGCAATAAGGTCGGCCAAGACTTGTCCCTTGATTGCTACTCACGGTGAATAAGTTATATCGAACTGCCCCAGTTCGACTGCCCATTTTAATAATCGTCCAGCCGCTTCTGGTTTTTGGAGGACTTGCCAAAGGGGCTGGTCAGTTAGAACTGTAATAGGATGGGCTTGAAAGTAGGGGCGTAACTTTCTAGAGGCCGGGATTAGGCAATATGCTAACCTCTCGATTGGTGGATATCTCAATTCTGCCCCGATCAGTCTCTTGCTGACATAATAGACTGCCTTTTGTACGCCTTTTTCCTCTCGCACTAGTACTGCGCTAGCAGCAACTTCAGTAATCGCCAGGTAAATAAACAAAGTTTCTCCTTTGATCAGCTTTGATAAGATGGGAGGTTGTGCCATATGGGCTTTCAAGGCTTGGAATGCTTGCTCGCAGTCTCCTGTCCATTCAAACTTCTTATTTCCCCTAAGTAGATTGAAAAAAGGGACGCACTTGTCTGTTGATTTCGATATAAATCTACTTAGGGCTGCGATTCTCCCGGTTAAACTTTGTACATCTTTGATCCTTTCTGGCGACTTCATATCGATCAGGGCTTTTATCTTGTCGGGGTTGGCCTCGATTCTTCTTGAATTTACAATAAACCCCAAAAACTTCCCTGATCCAACTCCGAAGGAACATTTAAGGGGATTTAACTTCATTTGGTATTTGTTCAATACATCAAAGCACTTTTGTAAATCCCTTACATGTCCTTCTCCCTTTTTAGACTTTACTAGCATGTCGTCCACATATACCTCCATGTTTACTCCGATCAGCTCCTTAAACATGTGGTTGACTAGCCGTTGGTAAGTCGCACCTGCGTTTTTCAGTCCGAAGGGCATTGCTTTATAACAGTATAAGCCCGTATCGGTCCGAAAGCTGGTGTGATCCTCGTTGGGGGGATGCATGCTAATCTGGTTGTAGCCCGAATACGCATCCATGAACGAGAGGATCTCGTGTCCTACAGTTGCATCGACCAGCTGGTCGATTCTTGGGAGTGGGAATCAATCCTTTGGGCAAGCTTTATTGAGGTCTGTAAAATACACGCAGGTTCGCCATTTGCCATTTGGCTTGGGAACCAGTACTGGATTGGAGACCCATGATGGATAAAACGCCACCCTGATGAACCCATTCTCCTTTAACCTTTCGACTTCTTCTTTTAAGGTTCTCGATCTATCCTTATCGAGCAGCCTTTTCTTTTGTTGCACGGGTGAAAAGGTCTTGTCTATATTCAGGACATGGCTGATGACTGCAGGATCTATCCCAGCCATGTCTTTATGCGACCAGGCGAAAACCCCCTGGTTCTTTCGCAAAAATTCCACCAGTGCGTGCTTCGTGGTAGGCTATAAGTTTTTCCCAACCTTCACGACTCTGGTCGGGTCTCTTTCGTCGAGTCGAACCTCCTCAAGGTCCTCGACGGGTCCAACATTTTCTTCAAAATCCCCAAAGCGAGGATCCAAGTCTCTATCCTCACTTTGGGCAACACCCTATTTGGTGACTGCATCACCGGATTGGGCTTGTGTATCAACTGTCATCTACAACCTATCGGAGGTAGTGCTCTTCGGCGTTCCATTCTTCGCCTTTGTGATTGAGGCGTTGTAGCACTCCCTGGCTTCTCTCTGGTTCCCCAACACGCGTCCTACCCCCGCGTCTGTTGGGAACTTCATGGCCAAGTGCCACATAGAGATGACGACCCATAGATCAACCAGTATAGGCCTTCCAATGACGGCATTGTACGCTGCAGGACAATCGACCACTACAAAAGTGGCGAGTAATGTCCTTGTTGCAGGTGCTGTACCCGTTGTTACTGGTAGTTTGATCAATCCGGCGGGGGCGAGTCCTTCTCCAAAGAAGTCGTATATCGTTTGGTTGCAGGGCTCCAAGTCCTTAACGGAAAATTTCATGCATTCCAGTGTAGACTTATACAGGATATTGACTGAACTTCCTGTATCGACCAGCACTCTCTTCACCATCATGTTGGCCATCTGGATGTCCAAGACCAGCGGATCGGAATGCGGGAAACGGACATGTTGGGCATCGCCGTCAGAGAAGGTTATTTCACCTTCCTCTTCCCGAGCCTTTTTTGGTGCACGGTCCTCCACAGTCATCATCTCGATGTCCTGGTCGTGGCGCAGAGTCCAAGCATACCGTTCCCTGGCCTTTCCGCTATTTCCCGCAAGGTGCGGGCCTCCACAGATGGTTAAGAGTGTGCCAGTCACGGGGGCAGGCAGTAAGGGTGGCGAGCGTTGCCGCGTTGCCGCGTGGGCACCTGCTCATTGCTAACCGGAGCTTCTTGTTGGGAATTTCCCGAGGCCCGTACGTATCTTCTCAAGTGTCCTTGTCTAATAAGGAACTCGATTTCATCTTTCAACTGGTTGCATTCATTGGTGTCATGTTCGTAGTCGTTATGATAACGACAGAACTTGGTAGTGTCTCTCTTCGAAATATCCTTTCGAATGGGGCCAGGTTTTTTGTAAGGCACACTAGAACTTGTGGCCTGATAAACCTCTCCTCGAGACTCAACGAGGGCAGTGTAGTTAGTGAACCGAGGTTCATAACGATTACCCTTGGCTCGTTTATAGTCGGAGGTGGAAGGCTCGTTATACAGCCGTTTTCCACCATTCTTGCCATTGTCGTTGCCGTTCCCGTTGCCATTAGGTTTGGAACCATTGGCGGCTTTGGCGGGTTCGGAAGCCTTCTTATCCTTGCTTGAGGGTTTTCCATCGTCGGCAATGGCTTCTTCGAGCTTGATGTAGCGATCAGCCCAGTCCAAAAATTCCTGGGTAGTTCTCACTCCTTCCTTCCGGAGACTTTTCCAGAGGGGAGAACGACGTTTAAACCCTGCGGTTATGGCCATCATTTGGCCTTCGTCCCCCACCGTTTTCGCTCCAGCCACCGCTCGCATAAAGCGCTGGATGTAGTCCTTCACTGATTCTCCATCCTGCTGGCGAATTTCAACCAGCTGGTTTGCTTTGGTCGGATGCACACGACCTGCATAGAACTGTCCGTAAAACTCCCTTACGAACATTTCCCAGGAAACTATGCTTGCGGGAGGGAACTTAAAAAACCATTCCTGCGCGGCTTCAGAAAGTGTTGCAGGGAAGATCCTGCACCGAGCGTCTTCGGACACTTTCTGAATGTCCATTTGTATCTCAAATTTATTGACATGAGACACTGGGTCTCTGTACCCGTCAAAATTTGGAAGTGTAGGCATTTTGAACTTGCTTGGAGTTTCTGCATTAGCTATCCTCTGTACAAAAGGAGTGCCTTTCCTCCTATCGTGGTCATTATACGACGTCCTTCCCCCGACCAGCTGCTGCACTGCTTGGTTTGGGCCTGTACAGCGGCAGGAATCGCTGTGGCCTCTATTGCTGGGGGGATCGTTGAGTATGTCACGCAAATCTTCATCTCTTCTCCGCTGCTCGCTACCCCCGAGCCGGTTGAAGACATTATTTTGCTTCGGCTGCCCCCCGGCGTCCCGTCTATTGGGCTGGTCATCTTGAGGTACCTGGCTCCTGCCTTTACCTCTTTCTTTATTCCTTCGGCCAGCGTTTCCATTGCCTGAGTCAGCCTCATTATACCCATGGCCATCTCTGAACCTTGATTGGCTATGGTAGGACTGACTGTTCCCCCAATTTCTGTCCCTGGCTGAAACGTCCCGAACGTTAGAGGGCGGCCTGCGCTGGTCGTGGCGTCCCCGTGCATTATCATGCCGTGGGGAACCCCGGACCGCAGAGCCTAACTCTGAGTCCTTCCTGTTACCAGGGGGATACTGACCTCTATTCGGTAGGTTTGGCTCATCGCCCCTACGACGTCTAGGACTACGAGGTTGATGCTCGGCCCTATTATGCCTCTGTTGCGGGGGATTTCCGCGACCAACTTGGGATGGTGGCTGTGCCTCAGGGTCCAGTGGGACATCGTCATGGGGCACCTGAGGCTGCTCGGGCCTTTGCGGACTCGAAGGCTGGATCGGTGGACTGGGATTAGGACCCCTCTGGGGTAACCCATTGACAGGTTGGTCAGGCTGCGAAATAGGTGCGGCCTGATTCCTTGCTAGTTGCAAGGCCGCCTCAAGGGCTGCCATGGCTTCGCTCTGGCGGCGGTCCATCTCCGCCTGCCTTTCGCTTAATTCCGCGCGCTGCCGTTCAGTCTCCTGCTGCTGCCGCGCCACAACTTCGGCAGCAGTCTCTTGACTGGCTTTCAAACTAGCCAGCTCTTCCTGCAACGCCCCCAGGGTACTCTTCAGCGTTGCATCATCCATCTCTTCCTCCTCAATGTCCAAATGTGGCTCATCCTCCGCCACGCTCGCAGGGGGAGGAGGAGGTGGGTTTGATGGCGCAGCAGCGGCCGCCTGTCCAGCTTTCCTTCCAGTTTTCGCCATTAGTTTTCTCAGCAATGATAAATCAAGCTCTCAATGAAAGCACCAGAATGTTGACCCAGAATTTAGTCAACTGACACGGAGTCGGAATATGCTTGATGTGAATGAATATGTTGACAAGAATCAAATGACGAAAAGTAATAAGAACACGATATTTTATAGTGGTTCGGCCCCAGGATTTGGTAATGACCTACGTCCACTTAGACTGTTATTGATATAAGAATCAAAGGAGTGATCAAAGAACAAGGGTTCAATGAGCTTCACAAACCTCTGAAGAACAATACAATATTCCAAGGAGAACTACTCTAATCTCAAATAATTCCGAAGCCAAAAAAAGGTCCCTTACCTGAGCTCTCTTTTTCTATTTATAGGCTCAAGGGGGATTACATAAGATCATTATAGATATTCTCTCCTGAATAATCGAATACTCAGGAGATTGTGTGAGTTAAATTCGAGATTTACAAAGATCTTCACAGTAATGTTACTTTGCATGCAGAACCATCGACCAGACTGGTCGTAGGTAAGACTGGGCTGCTTACTGCTTCTAATGCATCCTCTGGTCGATACCCTAGCAGAGCTCTTCCCGGTGTTAGCCACGTGTCCAGGGATCACTTGCCACGTCATCAATGCCAATTTTTTGGATAACAAGTGTAAACCCTAATTATGCAAATTAATTGAATTTTCACAATTCTCAAAACTATTTTTAATTTTTTAGAAAAATAATAATTATTCTCTCTAATATTTTTTTGTGGCCGAAAAATGGGTGTATAAAAATATTAATTTAATAAATTTTGATTTAATACTAAGATTTTGATAGTTGGTTAGAGTGTTTGAATTCGAAAAGGTGCATTTAATATTTAATATATATTCAACATTTAATTGTTCAAACTAATAATTAGTGTAAACCCTAATTATGCAAATTAATTGAATTTTCACAATTCTCAAAACTATATTTATTTTTTTAGAAAAAAAATAATTATGCTCTAATATTTTGTTGTGGCCGAAAAATTGGTGTATAAAAATATTAATTTAATCAATTTTGATTTAATACTAAGATTTTGATAGTTGGTTAGAGTTTTTGAATTTGAAAAGGTACATTTAATATTTAATATACATTCAACATTTAATTGTTCAAACTAATTATTAGTATAGGCCCTAATTATGCAAATTAATTAAATTTTTACAATTCTCAAAACTATATTTATTTATTTATTTAAAAACAAATCAATTATTCTCCTAATAAATGTAGTGGCCGAAATATGGGTTTAAAAAAATATTAATTTAATAAATTTTGATTTAATACTAAGATTTTGATAGTTGGTTAGAGTGTTTGAATTTGAAAATGTGCATTTAATATTTAAGATATATTCAATATTTAATTGTTCAAACTAATAATTAGTGTAAACCCTAATTATGCAAATTAATTGAATTTTCACAATTCTCAAAACTATATTTATTTAAAAAAAAAACAAAACAATTATTCTCCTAATAAATCTAGTGGCCGAAATATGGGTTTAAAAAAACAATTTAAATTTTTTTGATTAAGTGCTAGAATATAGATAATTGAATTTGAAAAGATACATTTAATATTTAAGATATATTCCATATTAATTATTATTTTTTAATATTGCCAAAAAAATCTCTAAGGAAACCGAAATTCTATATAAAAAAAAGACCTTGAAAATGTTGCATTGCTTCATAATACTTGGTTAGAGTATTGTCCTATATATTCTACATTTCAAAGACAGATAGAAAAAAAAATCTTTATATTTGGTTAGAGTTAGAATAGATGTTGAACATGGAAGATTTCATTGCCTTTCAATTACCAATTCTGGTTATGATTGATTTATTAAGGGAGCAATTGTCAATAGTAGAAACATTGGCCAAGGAAAGAGACTATCGTGTCCCACGAAGCAACGTTTGTGATCTCATCAACTTCTCCATCGCCCAACAAGAGAAAAGAACGGAGTTAACCAAGCTTATGGTTAGAAACTTTGATGTTGGAGATCCAAAGTTGGAATAAAGAAATGGTGAAAGTTAAGATTGGTGAACACGAATCTTTAAAGTTTTAATGGACAGTGACAAAAAACGCTTTGAAAAGTATATGAAGATGCTAATAGATGATGAAACAATTAAAACTACAAAGCAAGGTCAATAGATTTCTAAGAGTTTTATTTATGATTGTTATAGTTTTTTCTTGATGTATTTTTTTTAAATGTTTTTTGTTTGGTTTATGATTAATATAATAATGTTGACCTTGCTGATTTTGGTTTAGTTTTTGGTTTTTTTAAATGTTATAGTTTTTTCTTGATGTATTCTCAATACCATGATTAAATTACTTCTCCTATTTCGAAATTTAAAAAAAAAACAATAATTAGCCCTATTTTTTTGTAGCCGAAGTTAATTTTTAAAAAATGACTTTAAACCCTAATTATGCAAATGAATTAAATTTTCCAATTCTCAATACCATGTTTATAATATTTGAAAAAAAAATCAATTAAAACTACATATTTTTTTAGCCGAAATTAATGATAAAAAATATATTTTTATATAATTAATTATTTGAATCTTTCAATTTGAAAATGTGCATTAACAATTAAAACTACATATTTTTTTAGCCGAAATTAATGATAAAATTTCAATATTAATTGTAAACCACAATTGGCATAGCCGAAATTAGGGTTTGTATATTAATAAATTTTACACATCTACTTATAATTTTTGAAATTAGGGTTTAGATAGTTGGTTATTGTCTTTGAATATGAAGATGTGCATTTAATATTTAACATATATTCAATATTTAATTGTTCAAACTAATTATTAGTGTAGGCCCTAATTATGCAAATGAATTAAATTTTCCAATTCTCAATACCATATTTATAATATTTGAAAAAAAAACATAATAATTAGCACTATATTTTTGTAGCCGAAATTAATGATAAAAAATATATTTTTATATAATAATTAATTATTTACTAAATGCTAGGATATATATAGTCTTTGAATCTTTCAATTTGAAGAGGTACATTAACAACTCCCACTTTTCAATACCATATTTAAGATGTGCAATTATTTTGTATTTTTAATGCTAAAAAATTTCAATATTAATTGTAAACCACAATTGGCATAACCGAAATTAGGGTTTTTATATTAATAAATTTTACACATCTAATTATAATTTTTGAAATTAGGGTTTAGATAGTTGGTTATTGTCTTTGAATATGAAGAGGTGCATTTAATATTTAACATATATTCAATATTTAATTGTTCAAACTAATTATTAGTGTAGGCCCTAATTATGCAAATTAATTAAATTTTCCAATTCTCAATACCATATTTATAATATTTGAAAAAAAAACACAATAATTAGCCCTATATTGTTGTAGCCAAAATTAATGATAAAAAATATATTTTTATATAATAATGAATTATTTACTAAATGCTAGGATATATATAGTCTTTGAATCTTTCAATTTGAAGAGGTGCATTAACAATTCCCACTTCTCAATACCATATTTAAGATGTGCAATTATTTTGTATTTTTAATGCTAAAAAATTTCAATATTAATTGCAAACCACAATTGGTATAGCCAAAATTAGGGTTTTTTTATATTAATAAATTTTACACATCTAATTATAATTTTTGAAATTAGGGTTTAGAGAGTTGGTTATTGTCTTTGAATATGAAGATGTGCATTCAATATTTAACATATATTCAATATTAAATTGTTCAAACTAATTATTAGTGTCGGCCCTAATTATGCAAATGAATTAAATTTTCCAATTCTCAATACCATATTTATAATATTTGAAAAAAAAACACAATAATTAGCCCTATATTGTTGTAGCCGAAATTAATGATAAAAAATATATTTTTATATAATAATTAATTATTTACTAAATGCTAGGATATATATAGTCTTTTAATCTTTCAATTTGAAGAGGTGCATTAACAATTCCCACTTCTCAATACCATATTTAAAATGTGCAATTATTTTGTATTTTTAATGCTCAAAAATTTCAATATTAATTGTAAACCACAATTGTCGTAGCCCAAATTAGGGTTTGTATATTAATAAATTTTACTCATCTAATTATAATTTTTGAAATTAGGGTTTAGATAGTTGGTTATTGTCTTTGAATATGAAGAGGTGCATTTAATATTTAACATATATTCAATATTTAATTTTTCAAACTAACTATTAGTGTAGGCCCTAATTATGAAAATGAATTAAATTTTCCAATTCTCAATACCATATTTATAATATTTGAAAAAAAAACACAATAATTAACCCTATATTGTTGTAGCCGAAACTAATGATAAAAAATATATTTTTATATAATAATTAATTATTTACTAAATGCTAGGATATATATAGTCTTTGAATCTTTCAATTTGAAGATGTGCATTAACAATTCCCACTTCTCAATACCATATTTAAGATTTGTAATTATTTTGTATTTTTAATGCTAAAAAATTTCAATATTAATTGCAAACCACAATTGGCATAGCCGAAATTAGGGTTTGTATATTAATAAATTTTACACATCTAATTATAATTTTTGAAATTAGGGTTTAGATAGTTGGTTATTGTCTTTGAATATGAAGAGGTGCATTTAATATTTAACATATATTCAATATTTAGTTGTTCAAACTAACTATTAGTGTAGGCCCTAATTATGCAAATGAATTAAATTTTCCAATTCTCAATACCATATTTATAATATTTGAAAAAAAATACAATAATTAACCCTATATTGTTGTAGCCGAAATTAATGATAAAAAATATATTTTTATATAATAATTAATTATTTCCTAAATGCTAGGATATATATAGTCTTTGAATCTTTCAATTTGAAGAGGTGCATTAACAATTCCCACTTCTCAATACCATATTTAAGATGTGCAATTATTTTGTATTTTTAATGCTAAAAAATTTCAATATTAATTGTAAACCACAATTGGCATAGTCGAAATTAGGGTTTGTATATTAATAAATTTTACACATCTAATTATAATTTTTGAAATTAGGGTTTAGATAGTTGGTTATTGTCTTTGAATATGAAGATGTGCATTTAATATTTAACATATATTCAATATTTAATTGTTCAAACTAATTATTAGTGTAGGCCCTAATTATGAAAATTAATGAAATTTTCCAATTCTCAATACCATATTTATAATCTTTGAAAAAAAAACACAATAATTAGCCCTATATTGTTGTAGCCAAAATTAATGATTACAATACAGAAAGTGTTTGTAAACAATTATACAAAAGACATCACTAATCATGGATTGATTTTTTTTCTTCTTCTTCTTCGAATGACCATTTTTCTTTGTAGTGGACTTTGGTTGCATAGGACAATTCCTTGAATCATGTCCAACCTCACCACAGTACTTGCAATGTAATAGCGATTTTTTTGGTTTTCTCTTCTTTGCACCTCTAGAGAATGATTTCGACAAATTGGATGTAGTTGGTCTGCCTTTTATTTTTTTAATCTGAGAGTCCAAAATATTATTAGGAAATACTCCTTCATCATTTTGAGGATGTTTTAACTCTTCATCTGGTGGCATTTTTTCCAATTCTGCATTCAACTCTGATATAACTTTCATAGCCTTTTGAAATGCTTCTCGCGATCTTGTAGCAAGGTACGGCGTGATAGTACTTTGTGTGGTTACACCACCGTACCTAGAATTTTCAATAACTTCAGGATGAGGACACTTTCTTTCATTACCTTGAGTTAACAGTTGAACTTCTTTAGCATCTTTTAGCCAATGTCTATTTACAAAACAAATTGGCAAACTTCTTCTCTCCAAATTCTTCAATGAAATAAAAATATTTCTTCATGGAATTCCTTTTGTCTCAAGAGAATAGCAATCACATCGCACATCATCCCCATCGTTGGAGATTAACACTTTGCGCTTTAATCCAGAACCAATATATTTTTTCACCAAACAAAGAGTGTAACCTGGTATCTTATCATCCTTTAGGACAATATAATTATCGCCACGCCGTATCTCCTTTCTTATCCTTGTAAAAATTCCCTTGTGAAAATTGAAGCAATTTCATCCTCCACACACGGCATAGTTGTCTGGTTCAAAACCGGTTCAGTCAAATTAGTTTTGTAGTGTTCTTTCATCTCGTTGAAATGTAACATAGATAAAGCATGGTCAAAGTGTCGTATAAACATCCACAATGGTATTTTATTTTGCAAATCTCTTTTCAAGAATGCATTCATAGATTCGTATCTACCGGTAGCAGTAGCTCCACCAAAATAAATACCACGAAGAAAAGTATCTGCCCACTGCTTTCTTGTGCCATATTGTGCTTCCACCCATGCATTTCCTGTCAATCTATATTTATTCACAGTCACTTTCCAATTATCCTCCCATTCTTCCTCCTTGTAATACCTATATTTTTGTAAAAAAGAAAAATATAAATATTTTCATATTATAATTGAGAGAATAAGATAAAACACCATTTAGTGTATTACCTGAAAATAAATTTCTTCAATTCTTGATGGAATGCTATATTGTGTACATGGTGCATTGCATTTTTTAGTATGTGCCATGAGAAAATACGATGTGGAACACCAGGCATAATATTATCCAGTGCTTTGTTGATTGCTTTGCAACCGTCCGTCAAAACTGCTGACGACATCTTACCACCCATGCACTCTAAAAATGTTTCCAATACCCAATCATATGTGGTCGAAGTCTCATTATCAAGAAGTGCAGCTCCAAACACACACGTTTTGTCATGATTATTAGACCCAAGTAGTATTACTATTGGCTTTCTGTACCTGTTGAACAAAAAATTAATATGATATTTGATATTTTACTAAGAAATCGATATAAGGTAAAAAAAAATTAAAAATACCTATTGGTTTTGTAAGTAGAATCAAAAGCCAAACAATCGCCAAATAATTGGTAATCAACCTGGGAAGTCCCATCAGACCAGAATAAATTTTTCAATCTATTTTCTTTATCTACATCATACTTGTAGAAAAACATGTTGTCCGGCCCTTTTTTTGCTTCGAGATAACCAATTGCTGTGGACGTGTCACAATCATCCTAAGTTGAATATTTTTTACAGATTCCCTTGTACAAGTCATCTTTAATACATCCCACATTTTCCCAACCTTCATGAACTTCTACCATGTAATTCCAAATTTGGGATGTCTTAATTCTGGCTCTCTTCATTGACATAACTTGTTCCCTCATCTCGTCCCTAAATATTCTATGAGATCTAAGAAATGGTTTTCACGAAAGAAGGAAAACTTATGGCTGTGGTGGTTATTAAAACACTTAGTAATCCAGTGGTTAGTTTCCCTATTTAAATTTATTCTAAACTCTGCATTACAACCCGTTCTTGTTAGAGCACGAGCTTCTTTACACCTATTATCAAGATTACAATATTTTTGTTCTCTAAAACCTTCGTTTGAACACACCCAACTTGTAATGTGTAAAATACCTTTTTTGTCCTCCCTCTTCAGTTTTTTTCTAACACTAAACCCCATCATTTTCGCATACAAAAAATAAAAAGATTCTGCTTGTTCAATACTTACAAACTCCTTCCCTTCGAAGTCCGAAAATTGAATATGTTCTGGTTCTTTGTCAATATCCAAAAATTGAAGCAAGCACCTCCATTGCGCAATATCAGGTTCGGTCCATTCTTCGTTAATGCCACATTCAACATTGTCTTCTGGTACATCTTCATCATTTGTCTCTTCCAAACGTGTTCCCCCAGCAGGGTCTACTTCATGTTCAGAAGATAAGGATTTTGTATCTTCTTGTTCAGCTTCAAAACCATTTTCGTAACTAGTCATTTCTCCAGCCTATTCCTTCTGATTTTTTTTTGAATGGTGTGTAGCACTATTCAATAATTTTTATATTTAAACTGATTATATTATTAAAATTGCATCAATTAATATAATTAGTGGGGTGATTGAAAAGTCGATGCTTATAAATTTTGAAATTATAATAGCATTAATTAATATAATTAGTGGGGTGGTTGAAAAGTTTATACTTACAAATTTCGAAATTATAATAGCATTTAATATAATTTTGCAATTTTGAAAATATGTATAAGTCCAATAATATTTCAAAATTTTCATTATAATTTTCGAAATTTTCATTAGAATTTTCGAAATTAGGGTTTAGATAACCACAGTTGTGCAATATTAATTTTTTTTTTAATGTTAGGATCTAGAAAGTTAGTTAGAGTCTTTAATGAAAACACAAGTTGATTCTATATATTTTATAGATTTCCTCATCTTATATTCTCTACATATCTCATCTTTTGCTTATAGTTATAACGGAAAAGTAACCATTCTAGTCCCAGATTATGGCTCCTCTCGAAATTATAGGTGATCCATACTACCAAATAGTAACAGGTGATATTGATAACACCATCAGACTAGGTGAAGGTTCTGATTCTTTCTTTGTTATTCACCTCCTCGCAAAATTTTCACGACATCCACTAACTAGTAGCGAAACAAATTTTACAAATTGGATGGTCGATAACGGCATGGAAGACTCTGTTTGTTTTGATACTATTGTATTTCTTTCAAGACAAACGTTGATGGCCAATGAAAATAATCATGCCAAAGTTATCATTGACGAGATGCTAGGTGAGGCTTATCTCCATCCTTCTATATTTTTTCTTTTAGATAAAATTATTGATTACGCTCGAAAGATGTGGAACGAAGAGGATTTTAATTTCTGTGTAAAAGTGGATGTTCATGTTTTTGTTTATGATCTTCCTCCACAACACGATTCTGGCATTGATGGTGACGTTGATAGAGAGGATTATATGGATAATATGACTATTAATTTCGTGGCGGCAAGCGAGCAATCCATTGAAAGATTGGAGAAAGTTTTGATTAAAGATGATCAAATTGTATGTTCTATTTGCTTTGAGAATGTTCATGTTGGTTTGTAAGCTACAAATTTACCTTGGACACACACATATCAAGAAAAATGTATTGTTCAGTGGCTACAAACTAGTAAATTTTGTCCAATGTGTCGATTTGAGATAGTTTAAAAAAATCATTTTTATATTTGTTACATAAATTTCAGCATGTATTAAATCCTATTATATACTAATAATCCGAATTTTATTTACAATTTTTACATATAATTTCGAAAATGTGGGAACATTTGAATTTCAAAATTTATATAACAAAACTGCATGTTTAATTAGAAAGACTTATTCATTTGAAAGATACATATTCATCTTCCCAATAAAATAATAAAAATAAATATAATAGATATATATTTATAAATGAATTAATCCACATTTATTCTATCAATGCAACTTTATCTACAATTATTAAATGACATGTTCACATTAAAAGGCAAAGGTTCATAGAACCTATACATATTTTCGAAATATCTTATTTTAATGCAAAAAAAAAAAAAAATTCCAATAATATTTTGAAATTTATAATTTTGTACATCAAAGATAATTATTATGGATGTAAATTGTTCAACTTCCCATATTAATTTATGATATTCTCTATTTTTTATTAATTTTTAATTGTTATTATCTAAATTCTATTAATTTTTATAATGTTTAAATATAATATAATACTTTCAAATTTTCAACCACCCCACTAATTATATTAAATGCACATCTTCATATTTAAATACTCTAACCAACTATCTATAACCTAGCATTAAAATAAATAAAAAAATTTAATATTGCACAATTGTGGTTCTCTAAACCCTAATTTCGAAATTTGTAATGAAAATTTTGAAAATTATAACAATTATATTATTACACATTAATTAGGGTTTACACTAATTACTATTTTGAATAATTAATTATTGAATATATGTTAAATATTAAATGCACATCTTCATATTCAAAGACTCTAACCAACTATCTATATCCTAGCATTAATAAAAAAAACATTAATATTGCACAATTGTGGTTCTCTAAACCCTAATTTCTAAATTTGTAATGAAAATTTTGAAAATTATAACAATTATATTACTATACATTAATTAGGGTTTACACTAATTACTATTTTGAACAATTAATTATTGAATATATGTTAAATATTAAATGCACATCTTCATATTCAAAAACTCTAACCAACTATCTATATCCTAGCATTAAATAAAATAAAAAAAATATTGCACAATTGTGGTTATCTGAACCCTAATTTCGAAAATTATAATGAAAATTTCGAAATATTATTAGATTTATACATATTTTCTAAATTTCAAAATTATATTAAATGCTATAATAGTTTTGAAATTTGTAAGTATAAACTTTTCAACCACCCTACTTATTATATTAATTAATGCTATTATAATTTCGAAATTTATAAGCATCAACTTTTCAACCACCCCACTAATTATATTAAATGTTATTATAATTTCTAAAAAGTTAAGTGTAGTTCTATTAGTTAAACATTCTGGTGATTCTTAATTACAAAGCAAAGGTTCATACCTACACATATTTTCGAAATTACCTATTATTATGCCAAAAATTATATATAATTATTAAAATTACAACTTTTCAACTTCCCATCAAAACACAATGGTTTCAAAAATGATTTAGTATTTTTTTAAAAAAATTATAACAATTATATTATTATACATTAATTAAGGCTTACACTAATTACTATTTTGGAGAATTAATTATTGAAAATATGTTAAATATTAAATGCACATAAAATAGAGAGAATAAAATACATCAATGAAGTTGTTGTGTTTAAAAAAAAAATTATAGGTACAATTAATAACATTGGTTGAAATATGTTACATGATAAAAACATAGGGAAGATAAATAGTGGTCACTTGGTGAGATAAATAAGCTACCAATCTTAATTCCCATTAACATGGTTTTATTTTTAGATTTAAGAAAGGTAACCGGTTTTTTTTAATTTATTTATTTTATTAATAAATTTAAATTAATATTATATTTTGGTTGTTTCATTAAATTCTCAAAATTTATTTAGTTTTTAAGAAAAATTAATTAATTTTTTTAATATCTTCCAATCATAAAATTAGAAAGTTTTATCTTATCAAATATGTACTTAATTTTAAAAAATTTAAATTCATTTAATTAAAAAATTATGGTAATTGTATTAAATTTCATAAATTATTATTGTTATTTTTTTCTGTTTTTTAAAATAAAAAGGCCAACCGTACGTGTACATGCACAAAAAATTTAGTTTTCGTTGAGGGTAATTAATCTATGGTTAGTTTCATTTTTTAGGGAATCTTGGATTGAAATTTTGATATTCATATAATATCATAGAGTCTCGGATAGTTGTACAATATATTTTCAGTTGATACAATTGAGAATTTAGAAGGGGATCCGATCCCGAAAAATTATTACTAGATAACATTGCACTAAGCAGACCTAATTATGACATAATGAACCGTTCCAACGTACACTAGTAAACCAATATTATCGCTAGGGTCTCATATAGTTGTCATTCTGAGTAAGATAGAGTAGAGAATTTAGAAGGGGATCCGATCTCGAAAAATACTACTAGATAACATTGCACTAAGATATAGTAGTGAATTTAGAAGGGGATCTGATCCTGAAAAATTAATACTAGATAACATTGCACTAAGCAGACCTAATTATGACATAATGAACCGTTCCAACGTACACTAGTAAACCAATACTACCACTAGGGTCTCATATAGTTGTCATTCTGAGTAAGATAGAGTAGTGAATTTAGAAGGGGATCCGATCCTGAAAAATACTACTAGATAACATTGCACTAAGATATAGTAGTGAATTTAGAAGGGGATCTGATCCTGAAAAATTATTACTAGATAACATTGCACTAAGCAGACCTAATTATGACATAATGAACCGTTCCAACGTACACTAGTAAACCAATACTATCGCTAGGGTCTCATATAGTTGTCATTCTGAGTAAGATAGAGTAGTGAATTTAGAAGGGGATCCGATCCCGAAAAATACTACTAGATAACATTGCACTAAGATATAGTAGTGAATTTAGAAGGGGATCCGATCCTGAAAAATCATTACTAGATAACATTGCACTAAGCAGACCTAATTATGACATAATGAACCATTCCAACGTACACTAGTAAACCAATACTACCGCTAGAGTCTCATATAGTCGTCATTCTGAGTAAGATAGAGTAGTGAATTTAGAAGGGGATCCGATCCCGAAAAAATACTACTAGATAACATTGCACTAAGCAGACCTAATTATGACATAATGAATCGTTCCAACGTAAACTAGTAAACCAATACTACCGCTAGGGTCTCATATAGTTGTCATGCTGAGTAAGATAGAGTAGTGAATTTAGAAGGGGATCCGATCCTGGAAAAATATTACTAGATAACATTGCACTAAGATATAGTAGTGAATTTAGAATGGCATCCGATCCCGAAAAATTATGACTAGATAACATTGCACTAAGCAAACCTAATTATGACATAATGAACCGTTCCAACGTACACTAGTAAACCAATACTACCACTAGGGTCTCATATAGTTGTCATTCTGAGTAATATATAGTAGTGAATTTCGAAGGGGATCTAATCCTGAAAAATTATTACTAGATAACATTGCACTAAGCAGACCTAATTATGACATAATGAATCGTTCCAACGTAAACTAGTAAACCAATACTACCACTAAGGTCTCATATAGTTGTCATGCTAAGTAAGATAGAGTAGTGAATTTAGAAGGGGATCCGATCTCGAAAAATTATTACTAGATAACATTGCACTAAGATATAGTAGTGAATTTAGAATGGCATCTGATCCTGAAAAATTATGACTAGATAACATTTCACTAAGCAGACCTAATTATGACATAATGAACCGTTCCAACGTACACTAGTAAACTAATACTACCACTAGGGTCTCATATAGTTGTCATTCTAAGTAAGATAAAGTAGTGAATTTAGAAGGGGATCCGATCCCGGAAAAATATTACTAGATAACATTGCACTAAGATATAGTAGTGAATTTAGAATGGCATCTGATCCCGAAAAATTATGACTAGATAACATTGCACTAAGCAGACCTAATTATGACATAATGAACCGTTCCAACGTACACTAGTAAACCAATACTACCGCTAGGGTCTCATATAGTCGTCATTCTGAGTAAGATAGAGTAGTGAATTTAGAAGGGGATCCGATCCCGAAAAAATACTACTAGATAACATTGCACTAAGATATAGTAGTGAATTTAGAAGGGCATCCGATCCCAAAAAATTATTACTAGATAACATTGCACTAAGCAGACCTAATTATGACATAATGAATCGTTCCAACGTACACTAGTCACCGAGATAACCTATACTATATGTAATAATATACAGTGCATTATATTTTTTTCAACTTGTGCTTACATTTTTCTAATTTTTTATTTTTCATATTTTAAACAATACATATAAATAATAATTTTTTTAAATATTAAAAAATATATATAAAAAAAAACTTGTTAGAATAAGAGGCTTCTTCATAAAAAAAAAGACATTATTTTTTAAAAATAATGATGAAAATAATATAAAATAAGCTTTTTGAAATTAACAAAAAAAAAGAAATTAAATAATGTCAATAATTTTTTTTGAGAAAAAGTGTTAGAAATGAATATAAAATTAATTTTTTGTATAATTAATGGAGTGTGTTTATATATTATTGTAGTGCAAATATAATGTCCCTAATATACAAATATATATTTTTTATTTTGAAACAACAAACAAATTTTTATTTTAAAAAGTTCAATTAAGGTTTTTTTAATTTTAATTTCGTTTTGTATTATTAAAATAATTCTCATTATTAATAAATTAAATCAATACTATAATTTAATGATTTATTAAATTTTCAATTTTTTTTTTGTTACACCCAAATTCCGAGACTTAAGGTTGTGACCTCGAAAGCTGGATTCGTCAGGTGTGAGCTCGCAATGCTAAAATACATGTTCGTAATCTAGACGCCAAATCCTCAAAGCAGGTGGCAACCTCGAAGATAGGTAGCCTTGAAGTCCTTATAAGCTCGAAGAACAGAACATCAGAGTATATCCATTGTCGGGTAGCCTCGGATCAAGTGGCCCGAGCTTGGCATGGGTGTGAGCTCGGAATAAGGCAGCCTCAGTGGTAGTTACCCACTCCGAGCTAGTCTTGGGGAAAGTAATACAACTCGTAATTTACTGAGAGTCCTAGACTGACTTGATGTTGATTGCTGATCTCGAACGGCTTAGTGAGTCACCTGAGGAGATGCGGTCCATGCATTCAAGATATATTTATTGTTGTAACTTCCCTACAATAAAGGGATATTAACTAGTCGGTTATACGCTCCCTGGTCTTCAAGGGACGTTTCCTTGTATATAGGAGTTACAAAATTTAAAGTTATTAAATTTATTAATATACTGAATAACTTCCTGAAACGTGTGAGATTGTATTCAGAGATCTCCTCTATAAATAGAGATGTCATGTACCTTTGTAAAGGACCGAAATTTTGTGATCTTGAGAGAATCTCTGGAGAATTCATCCCTGAAGAATTTCCAGAAATTTCCTAAGTCCTAATAAAAAAGACTCGTGGACTAGGCAGAGTTAACTGCTAAACCACGTAAAAAACTCTCATTGTTTTACTGAGTTATTCTTGCCATAGTTTTTACTGTTTACGTGCTCTACATTTTAAGTTGACGAAAAACGGCATCAACAGTTTGGTGCTTTCATTGAGAGCTTTAAGCAATACGATCCCTGAATAGCTATGGCCGCAAGTGATCAAAATATTCCTGAAGAAAACTATCCACGACGCCCTGGGAAGCAGCCAATGGTTAATTCGGAAAACAAAGAGAGAAGTGAGTCCTCCGATTCTCAAGGACCTCCAGCACCTCCGACCCCAAGGGATGATGAGGACATGTACTATAATCCTGAACGGTACGTCCCCATTGTGGAACTTGAAAACCGACAGCTAAGAAAACAGTTGGCTGAGGCCAATAAGCGAACGAGGAATTGGCTAGGTTAGCTGCGGAGGCCCAGGCGGCTCAGCCCCCACCTCCGCGTGCGAACCAAGCCCCACCTCTGAGGGACGTGCATGTTCCTCCCCGCAGGCCTAGTGGGCGACCTCGAAAAAACGCTACCACAAGGAGACCGGAGCAACCTCCGCCACCGGCAGAGCAATCCGCTCCCTCGAGACCCCGAAGAAGTACTCGGGCTAGGGCTCAGGCTAATTCAACTGCGGAGGTACCAGCAGAAACTGGGAATAACCGAGCCCCTGTAGAGGCTCGGACTCAGATTCCTGGTAACACGCAGAATGTTACCGACCCAACACGGGCGAACTCATGACCGTCCAGACCTCGAAATGGGTGGCAGTCACCGTCACCCATACGATTTCCTCCATCGCCTATAAGATACCCTTCATCGCCTCACAGGAACGCTCAACCAGTTCGAGATGATGAGGAAAGGCGTTCAGGAAGGAAACAAGGAAATAAAGAAGCCTTCAGGGAGCGGAGAGGTGCCCAACCTACAAGAAGTCAAATGTCTCGGTCTCGCACTACAGAGATGAGGCAGCATGAAAGAGATCCATCTTAGAATAATCATGCAACAAGCCTCGCCAGTGATGATTCAGAAGACACTAAATCAGTCAGCGTGTATGATCAAGGTCGAAGAAATACTGGAGACCATAGGAACCGCTCCGACTAGCGGGAACATCTGAATCAGAATCAGGGTAGTGGTAATCCATCGAACCCAGACCTGAGAGATCGCCTAAATGGGCGCAAAGATCCCCTGCGAAGGCGCGAGCCTGGAATTGTGATCAATGATAGCCAATTTCAGGCAAGACCCCCTGCAGACCTGGTTCAAGAAAGAATTGATCAACTGGAAAAGGCCTTTAGGCTCTTGCAAAATGAGCGAGGTCAGAGTCAGGATGAGGATTCTGACGAGGAGCTCGAACCATTCGCTCCCCATATTTCTAACACTCCGTTTCCTCAAGGGTTTCGGATCCCTCATGTCCTGCCTTTTTAGGGGAAGTCTGACCCGTACAGCCATCTGAGTACATTTAATACCATAATGACAGCAAGTAATGTGGGTTACGAGCTCAGATGCATGTTATTTCCAGCATCGCTTACAGGACTAGCAAAAAGCTGGTTCAAGAAATATAGAAGACATTCGATCACTTCTTGGGATCAGCTATCAAAGGATTTCAAGAAACAGTTCAGAGCCATGATCGGGGTAAGACCCGAGGCATCAACTCTGACCAACGTTCGGCAACAGCCAGGTGAAACGTTGAAAAGCTACCTTATGAGGTTTAATTTGGAAGTTTCTCGAGCTCAAAATGTGGATGACAGCGGTCATCTAATGGCTGTCCAAACTGGAGTAATGCTGGGAAGTCCTCTCTGGGATGATATGCAGAGAAAACCGGTGAGGTCCTTAACCGAGTTTAATAAGCAAGCTCAGAGGTTTGTCAATCTAGAGGAGGCGAGGTCAACACTGAATATGAATTCTCAGCCCGTAACTACAATGATAAATGTAAACTCTGCCTCGACCTCAGCGGACCCACCAGTTTCAAATCCTCCTGCGGAAAACCCTTCCAAAAGAAAGAAGAACAAAGGGAGTAACCCTGAGGCAGAAGGGGGGAAAAGAAGAAGGGGAAAGGTATTTCTCCGTGTACAAAGTGTACACCGACCCACCAGTATACCTGGCTAATTAAAACCAGGTCCCTTTCAGGCGTTCAGACCCCATGAGAAATCAGAAGTCCAAGAGGGACTCTAGCAAGTACTGTCGATTTCACAGAGACACTGGGCACACTACTGACGAGTGCAGGCAGTTGAAGGACGAGATCGAAGGACTGATCTCGAGAGGATATTTCAGACAGTACGTCAAAAACCAGAGTAATAATCAGGCTTCTACTAGCCAGAGGGCAGCTGCGCCACGACTTGCTCAAAACAATAATTCCCAAGCAAGGGAAGATGAAAGGCCCCCTCCAATTGATGGAGAAGACGTGATAACCATCTCGGGCGGGCCTCATCTCGCAGGGATGGGCAGGAATGCCCAAAAGTGATATGTGAACGAGCTAAAAACTAGGGACGAGTCTCCTTATGAACCCGAACCTAGAGCTTCAAAGTGCCAAAAGATTGAATCTCAGTCGATAACCTTTACTGAGGATGACGTGTCCCATGTTCAGCTTCCCCACAATGACCCACTGGTCATCACTCTCCAGCTCGCAAATAAGAGAGTTCACCGAGTTCTCATAGACAATGGGATCTCAGTGAACATTCTCTATAAGGCCACCTTAGAAAAGATGGGACTTGCGCTTCGAGACCTAAAAGTCTGTGCAACGACCTTGTACTGTTTTTTCAGGAGAGGGGATTGCCTGTATGGGGTCCATCGAACTCCCGGTAACCTTGGGAGACTACCCAGTCTCAGTAACCAAGATGATGGAGTTTGTAGTAGTGAACCTGCCATCGGCCTACAATGTGCTGCTCGGGAGACCCGCCCTAGTAGGGCTAGGGGCAGTCTCGTCTGTAAGGCATCTGGCCATCAAGTTCCTGACTTCTAGTGGCATCGGGACGCTGAAGGGAGACCAGTTAGCCAGAAGAGAATGCTATAACATAAGAGGAAAGAAACAGGCGAGCGAACAAGCACTCGTCGTTATTCAAAATAAGGATGGGACGGTCTTAGAGATAGATGAAGAGATCGATCCAAGAGTGGAGGAAAAATCTGATCTCGAACCATTGGAAGAGCTCGAAGAAATCAAGCTCGAAGAGTCAGATCCTTCGAAAACAGTAAAGGTCAGGAAAAATCTACATGAAGAAACTAAATAGCAATTAATTTGCTTTTTGAAGAAAAACCAGGATGTCTTCGCGTGGTCACATTCGGACATGGTAGGAATAAGTCCAAATATAGTGAGCCACGCGCTAAATATCAATAAAAGCTTCCCACCGAAGCAACAAAAGCGAAGACAACTGGACGATGACAAAAAAAAGTCTTTAAAACAGGAAGTCGACAGGTTAAAAGAAAACTGATTCATTAGGGATGCTTTTTACCCCGATTGGGTAGCCAATCCGGTACTGGTCCCGAAGCCCAATGGGACATGGTGAACCTGCATTGACTACTCGGACCTCAACAAGGCCTGTCCTAAGGACTGCTTTCCTTTACCACGAATTGACCAGCTCGTGGATGCCATGACAGGGCATGGACTAATGTCATTCATGGATGCCTATTCTGGATATAACCAGATTTCCATGCATGCCCCGACCAGGAACATACAAGCTTCATAACAGATAAAGGGTTATATTGTTTTAACGTCATGCCATTCGGGCTCAAAAATGCTGGAGCCACATACCAGCGGCTCGTGAACATGATGTTCTTAGAGAAAATAGGGAACAACATGGAAGTTTATGTTGACGACATGTTAGTCAAGTCTCAACTTAACGATAACCATGTTGATGATCTCGAAGAATGCTTTGCCGTGCTCCAGAAATATAACATGAAGCTTAACCCTCAGAAATGCTCCTTTGGAGTATCTTCAGGAAAATTCCTGGGTTTCATTGTAAATGCTCGAGGAATAGAAGCTAATCCAGACAAGATCCAGGCCCTGATCAATATGCCCTCACCTCGGAAACACAAAGATGTCCAGAGTTTGACCGGCAGAATGGCGGCACTAAGTAGGTTTATCTCGAAATCTACAGACCGTTGTCTTCCGTTTTTCAACCTGTTAAGGGGAGGCAAGAAATTTGAATGGACGGAGGAATGCGAGTTGGCCTTTCAGGAGCTCAAGAAACACCTCGCAGAACCCCCTATCTTATCAAAACCTATTACGGGAGAAGTGCCGTACTTATATCTTGCCACTACCGAGCACGTCATAAGTGCAGTGCTCGTATGAGAGGAAGAAAAGGTGCAAAGGCCCGTATATTACGCCAGTAAAAGGTTACTGGGGGTAGAATCGAGATATCCCTTGATGTAAAAGCTAGCTCTCAGCTTAATTCACTCATCCCGGAAACTTCGACCCTACTTCCAAGCGCACCCCATCCATGTACTAATTGATCAACCACTAAGACAAGTCTTGTCTAAGCCAGAAGCTTCAGGTCGACTTCTTAAATGGGCAGTTGAACTCGGACAATTCGAGATAACCTATCATCCAAGGACGACCATTAAGGCACAAGCTTTGGCAGACTTCATAGTGGAATGTACTGGTATGACCAACGATGAAGTTATAACCCCGGCCCGCGAGCTGTGGAAACTTTACGTTGATGGGTCATCTAATGAAAATGAATCGGGGGCAGGAGTAATTTTGATCACTCCTGCAGGAAGCAGATTTCATTCTGCCTTGAGATTTGACTTCAATGCATCTAATAACGAGGCCAAATATGAGGCTTTACTAGCGGGACTTCGTATAGCCAAGGAGCTCAATGCTAAAGCAATACATTGCTACAGCGACTCCCAGCTAGTGGTTAACCAAATTTTGGGAGAGTACCAGGCTCGTGGTACAAGAATGGCAGCTTACTGAGAAAAGGAAAAATCAGCATTAGAACACTTCGATTTCTATGCGATAGAACAAGTCCCCCGAGAACAAAACTCGAATGCGGACGCCTTAGCTCGGCTCGCTACCTCCAACGAGAATGATGAGCTAAATGTCGTACCAATTGAACATCTCTCAGCACCTAGTATTAACGAGCTAGAGCAGGAAGACGTGTGTATGATTGATTCCGAACCTACCTGGATGACTCCGATAGTCGAATATCTCGAGACCGGCGTCCTTCCGAAAGATCGGAACCAAGCTCGAAAGTTGATGTATCAAATCCCCCGTTACACCATTATGGATGGAAGGCTGTATAGAAGAGGATATTCCATGCCATTACTTCAGTGTGTGACTCCACTCGAAGCCAAGAAAATCATTGAAGAAATTCACGAAGGATTCTGTGGAGACCGTACTGGGGGGGCATAGCCTGTCCAAGAAAATCATACGCCAAGGTTATTTCTGGCCTACCATCAAATCAGATTCTTTTGAGTACGTAAAGAAGTGTGATAAGTGCCAGCGATTCACCACAATTCCTCGAGCTCCACCGTCCGAGCTGACTATGATGACCTCCCCATAGCCATTTGCGGTATGGGGAATCGATCTCATAGGCTCTCTCCCGACTGGCAAGGGTGGAGTGAAGTACGCGGTAGTCGCCGTAGATTACTTCACGAAGTGGACAGAAGCTGAACCGTTAGCAACTATAACCTCCAAAAAATTCCTTGACTTTGTAGTGAAGAACATCATATGTCAATATAGGATGCCGAGGAAAATTGTATCCGATAACAGAACCCAGTTCGACAGCGATTTGTTTACCAACTTTTGTGAAAAAAATGGAATAATAAAGAGTTTTTCTTCAGTAGCCCATCCCCAGGCGAATGGCCAGGTCGAAGCTGTAAACAAGACTCTAAAGAGTTCGCTGAAGAAAAAGTTGGAAGAAGCAAAAGGAAGATGGCCCGAAGAATTGCCCCAAGTCCTATGGAGATATAGGACTACGGCCCGAACATCGACAAGACATACCCCGTTCTCTCTGGCGTATGGTTGCGAGGCTATGTTCCCAGTTGAGGTCAAAATTCCCACAATTCGAGCCCTCGCTTACGATTAAGCCTCGAACCACACTCAGCTCAAAGAAACTCTTGACCTGATCGAAGAAAGAAGGAACGAAGCTCAGCTAAAAAATGCTGCATACCAACAGCGAGCTACCAGGTACTTCAACAAAAGGGTTTGGGATCGAAAATTTGGTGTGGGAGATTTAGTGCTAAGGCGTGTATTCTTGGCAATGCGAGATCCAGCAGCTGGCGTGCTCAGGCCAAATTGGGAATGACCCTACCAGATAGAGTCAGTCATTCGACCCGGTGTTTACAAGTTGGCAAGATTGGATGGAAGTCTAGTGTCGCGAGCATGGAATGGCGAACACCTACGACCTTACTATCAATAGTGTAGGAAGGATGTTGCCTGTAACCATGCTTGTTTATATGTACTATTTTTTCTTTTTTTGGATTTTTCCAAATAAAGGGTGATTTCGTTTAATATGCTATATTTTTTGCAATCTCTCTTAATTTAATAACCTATGGTCACACTCATAGGATATTAAGGGGGCATTAGTGGTATATATACCATCAGCTTGAAAAATAAAATAACATATACGAAATACATACAAGTGTTTGGATATAACCAAATGCGTGAGCTAAGATAGTTTGGATGTAACCAAACTATCAAACATAGAAAAGCGTACAAGTGTTTGGATGTAACCAAATATGCGAGCTAAGACAGTTTGGATATAACCAAGCTAGCAAAAAGATTAAAATGTTTGGATTTAACCAAATATGCAAACTAGATTAAAATATAAGTGTATGGACTACAAACCTAACAACAAACCAGCTAAAACTAATCGACAGTAAGTTGGAGCATAACCCACTTCGGATAAGCCGAGATCGAAGCTGGAGTATCTTGCAAAATACTAGTTTTGAACTCATAACCTCGGAGAGCTAACCAAGGACGAGAAAAAGTAACTAAAAAGTAAGATATAACTAAACCATTTGCATTACACACCATACAAGTACTTTCGCGTGCATGGTTAAAGTAATATCCGACCTTGACAAATAACGAGATTGAAAGCGGATAATTCGAGCAAACTGTGCATAAATGCATTGAACCTCGAGCTTAAATCCAAACTATGTTTGTGTGATTAAATAGGCATATATGACTTTTTAATATAAAATGTGAAAAATATTTCAACCCAAGAAATGTACAGCATATATATTAAAAGGAAGTCAAAAAGAAAGAAAAATTGTACCAGCCCTATGGGCATAAACTAAAAGAAAACAATTACAAAAATAAAGGGACGTAGCCCCGAGGTAAGATTTATGAAGGAGCAGTCTCCTTAGCCTTCTCAGCATCAACATCACTAGACTCTCTAGAACGAATAGCATGACTACCCTTCTGAGCCTCCTGAGCAGCCTCCCGAGCAGCCTCCTCTGCTTCAAGCCGAGCCTGCCATTTGGCCACAAATCTTGCCTCGAAAGAGCCCAGGAAGCTGGTGTCGAGGTCGGCGTTGCTAGCCCAGACTCTATACATGGCTAGATCAACCGCCTTGTCCTTCTTCTCTTTAAACTCGGTAGGGAGACGAGCCTTTTCATTCTCGATTATCTCAAAAGTGGCGGTCTTATCCTCCTCAAGCTTTGCATTGACCTTCTCCAGCTCCGCAAGTCGAGCATTCACTTTTTCAAGCTCGGCTATCTTATCCTCGACCTGTGTCTTCGAAGCCTTGAGCTCATCAGCCATCTTAAGCTGAAGATTCTTCGACTCTTGGGCCAAAGACATGCTCGAGTGCACCTCGTTGGTCAGCTTATAATTAAGCTGAGCTGAGACAACAAGAGCCTGACACACAAAGAGATTGAATTAGAACATATGCCAAGGCACATAAACAATTAAAAGTAAGTTGTGAAAAGTTACCGCGGCAGTAAGCTCAATACTCTTAGTATTGCAGTCCCAAGCTTTATTCAAAAACTCATAGTGCTCAACGTCGAAACCCCCAAGGCTCTGACCCACCCGAGACAGGATATCCGAACCGAGTACAGCTCCATGGGCCCCAGCAGCATTGTCAATCACGAACTCATCAACATGAGTTCGGATCGACATCATGTGTGACTTGGAAGTTGAGGGCTTCTTCAGGGGTGGGCCGAGTACTGGGTGGACTGTGACTGAGGGAAACACGGAAGAAGCAGCCGAGATGGATGCATCGACCTGGACAGTCGGGTCCTCGGTTGTGGTCGCAGTAGTCGGAGCTGGTGGAGGAGTCTTCTCGGTGCACTTGAGTACTTTGGAGGGTTGGTCCGACCTCCGCGAGCCTCTCGAGCGCTTACTTTTTTTAGCCCCCTCACCACTAGCAAGCACGACATCAAGGTCAGAATCCATGGCACCTGCACAATTGCAAAAAAGATTTAGCATGGTGCTAACAAACAAAGAATAAAGAACAAGTAAAGAAAAACCTAACTTGAACTCTCCCCCGAGCTCGTGCTCGGCGACCAAGAAATCCCTCTATCTTTAGAGGAGGCTTGGGGAGTACCTTCCCTATCAGTGGAAGTCAATCTCAAAAGGTCCCTATAGTCATTAGTTCCATACTGAATGGCTACTCCATCCCACACCTCGTTCAAGCTATACATGGTGTCATATTTCCTGAGCCAGCTATTAAACCTATGAACCTTATCATCTACCCAAGACCATACATAGAAATGGTTCCTATCATCCTTACAAAATACTAACCTATCGGGTTTATGTTTTAGCAGTGAGGGAGACCACATATTCGAGCTAAGGATGGCTGTACCTTGCTCATCGGAGCCCGAGCTTGAGGCCTCATCGTTGGCCTCATTCCCCGATTGTGGACTCCTCTGGCGGGCTAAAGATGGGGGCCTCACATCTCTTCTCGGGGGGAGGTTGTCGGTTGGTAAAGGAACGAGCTCCCATCGGGTGTATTTCTTATTGGACCAATTCGATGTAGACTGATCTTCCCCTAAGAGCCCACATGCCCGGAGCTTGTCTTCGTGCAGGAGATAAGAGAGGGATCTCCTGCCGTAAGGGAGTTGGAGCAGAGTCTCTCTATGCTCCTTCATCTCATTAGTGGGAGCAGGGCGATGATAGTTGGCTGGAAAATCAAACGCATTTCAACTAAGTACGGGCCTAAAAATAAAGTTCGAGCACAGAAAAGAAGGAGGTTGAGATACTTACGAATCCGTCTGAACGAGTAGTATTGAGACGGGGCTAGGCCATCTGTCCAGAAGAAGGCCTTCTTGAAATCAGGAGGATGGTTGGGAAGATCGTCGAACATCTTCTTCTCCTTGGGATAGCTCGAGAGATAGTAGAATCCATCTCCTCCCCAATCTCGGGAGGGATTACTTTTCAAACAAAAGAGATATAAGATCTCTCCAGGCGAAGGCCCTAACCACTTCATCTCATGGTAAAGCGACCTTAGGGCTGACAGAACCCTATAAGAGTTGGTATTGAGTTGGAAGGGAACCAGCCCAACATAGTCCAAGAAGCCTTTAAAGAAGGACTTCAAGGGAAGGACAGCTCCTGCCTTTATGTGCTCCTGGCTCCAAGCTGCATACCTCAGTCTGCTGTCAGGGTTTCCATCCCCCGGAGCACGGCAGCTCCGCTTGTGGGCAGTCGGAGCTCGGCACCTAAGCGAGCCCGACAGCCCTATGCCATGAAGGGCCAAAATATCAGATATTTGTCCCAGCAACGTGACCGAGCTCCAGTAGTGTTCGACCTCGAAGAATTCCCTCCTCGGCTGTGAAGTGGAGGGTTCCCCCATCAGTGAGAATCGAAGATCTCCCGGCTTGTACGCGACTGTCACCTTAAGCTTAGGGTCGAGGGGAATCGGTCTAGGCTCGGTGTCAGGATCTGGATGAAGGGTGGCCCTTAGTCTTTTCCTTTTCCCTTCTTCAACCTCGTCTATCTGACACCGGAAGTGATCTCGAGTGTCCTCTTGCTCACGCCTCAGCTCGTGTTCGCGAATTAGGCGCTGGTTCCGGGTAAACAACGACTCCGGGCTCGGAGTTTTTGGCAAATACGGGATGGCAAGCAACGACCCCCACCGTCTTTCCATATTCTGTGACATCTAGCAAGAAAGAAAAAATGGTGAGGGCCATGCACGCAAGGAATCAAGAATAACGATCTCGACAGTTCAAGGTCGGAAATGATTGGATACGAAATGAGCTCGATCATGGGGACCCGATTAGTGTCATGACGTGTATTTCACGAAAAAGGGAGGAAAGTGGATTTAATTATTTGAAAATCCCAAAGTATCAGGGAAAAAAGGTGGCGGTTATTCAAAAGTGGTATTTTTGAGAATCATGCATTCTTTAAAACCCAGATTTTGTACCCGATATCTTGGTGTGCAAGATAGGTCCTCCAAAATTTAAAAACTCAGAAAAAGAACCATATTTGGGTCTTTTGCGCATAAACTGGGTTTTGAACTGATAATGTTGGAACCTAAATATAATATCTATCAGCCGACACGTCCTAGTGCATTAAACTACTGAATGGACCAACAAAACTCTAGTGCCCAAGGTGCAACAGAAGCATAAACACACATGAAAAAAAAATGCAGAGAAGCCATGAACAGAAAACTTACACAATGCAATCGGCGGAAACAGGGAAATAGACGATTATATAAGCGGCTGCAAGTACGATCTCACAGAGTCAAAAATGCCAGCGTGGTTTTGTCTTCTCGGCTTGGAGAACATGCAAGAACCAGTGAAGAATTGTTTTGTTTTTTCTCTGGGATATTGAAGATGAAGAAAAAATGAAGAAGGCAAAGGGTGATATATTTATAGACCCTCAAAGATTGTAAAGTTTGATTAATGTAGGCCATTGGCTAGATTCTGTATCAAATCTGATGGCCAGGAATAAGTGACATGATGGAACTGTAAAGGTGGCGGGCGAACGATCGTGGGCAGGTTTCCAAGGTACTCAAGTACATTGAGTGAGCAATACCCAACTGACGCGTGTCCATACTCGAGTATGTGTGACGGTGCGGTTCCCGAAGAAAGTAGTTCAAAAGTTTCCTTCTCATAGGATTCAAACTAATACTTTTGATGGGGCAAAATGTTACACTCAGATTTTGAGACATGAGGTTGTGACCTCGAAAGATGGATTTGTCAGGTGTGAACTCGCGATAGCTAAAATACATGTTCGTAATCTAGACGCAAAATCCTCAAAGCAGGTGGCAACCTCGAAGATAGGTAGCCTTGAAGTCCTTATAAGCTAGAAGAACAGAACATCAGAGTATATCCATTGTCAGGTAGCCTTGGATCAAGTGGCCCGAGCTTGGCATGGGTGTGAGCTCGGAATAAGGCGACCTCGGTGGTAGTTACCCACTCCGAGCTAGTCTTGGGGAAAGTAATACAACTCGTAATTTACTGAGAGACCTAGACTGGCTTGATGCTGATTGCTGATATCGAACGGCTTAGTGAGTCACCTGAGGAGACCCAGTCCATGCATTCAAGAGATATTTATTGTTGTAACTTCCCTACAATAAAGGGATATTAACTAGTCGGTTATACGCCCCCTGGTCTTCAGGGGATGTTTCCTTATATATAGGAGTTACAAACTTTAAAGTTATTAAATTTATTAATATACAGAATAACTTCCCGAAACGCGTGGGATTGTATTATGAGATCTCCTCTATAAATAGAGATGTCATGCACCTTTGTAAAGGACCGAAATTTTGTGATCTTGAGAGAATCTCTGGAGAATTCATCCCTGAAGAATTTCCAGAAATTTCCTAAGTCCTAATAAAAAAAACTCGTGGACTAGGCAAAGTTAACTGCTGAACCACGTAAAAAACTCTCATTGTTTTACTGTGTTATTCTTGCCATAGTTTTTACTGTTTACGTGCTCTACATTTTAAGTTGACGAAAAACGGCGTCAACATTTTTAGTTTAGGATAAGAATTAATTAAATTTGTAAATATCTACCAATAATAAAATTATACAGTTTTACCTTATCAAATTTTTATTTAATTTCATTTTTTTAAATTCATTAAATCAAAAAATTGTGGTAGTTGTATTAAGTGTCTTAAATTATTATTGCTATTTTCTATTTCTTTTTTTAATGCATTTAATTGGTCAAATTTGTAATTAAAATTATAGTGGCTGAAATTAATGGGTGATTTTTATTAAAAATTTAATATTAAATTATAAAAATTGGTAGTAGCCGAAATTAATTGATAAATGATTCAAAAAGACAATATTAAATTAAATGTTGCTACATGATTACTAATTACATTTGGGAAGTAACAACATATTAATTATTTATTCATTAAATTAAGAAAGTATGGTTCTTGTATTAAATGACATAACTTAATATTGTTATTATTTTTTCGGTTTTTGAATTTTTTTTTGTTTTTTGTTAAATGCATTTAATTTGTGAAATTGCTTATTAAAATATAGGTGGCCAAAATTAATGGGTCTCTTTTATAAAATAGAAATAATATTTAATTAATGTGAATGCATGATTAGTGTTTACATTGGGAAGTTACCACATATTAATTATGTATTTTAAAGAAATCCAAAATATTTTATTAAGAATGTGAAAGGTTGCATTGTTTCTTCATAACACACACTATAAATATATTCCCATATAACCCAAACCGATTGTCCTATTTTTTTTTTATAAAAATATCAAGTTTTACAAACATTCAACTACTATGTCTATCATCAACATATCCGATTCAACCTATTCAAAGAATGAAGATAACTCTTCACCCTTTGATTCTAAAGATGATGAAGTAAATTCTCCATTGAAGAAGATCAAGGTTGAGAAGTTTGACAATGATGCAAAGTCTCAATTGAAGAATATCAAGACTGAGAAGTTTAGCGGAGGTGAGAAAGATGTGAATCCACTTGATGCTCAACTAGAGTACAATCCAAATGTAATATATTTCGATATTATGTTCCAAAAATTTAATGAAAATATCAGTCGTCTACTTGAATTGAAGAACAACATGGATGAATTTGTTTGAGAGATGACAAGATGCACTTTTGCGATGCAAACTCTGCATGAATCAGTGGCCAACTATTTTGATGCAGAGAGGAAAAAGAACGAGGTGTGGGAGAAATATTTGAAGGAGAAGGAGAAGAAGATGACAAAGAAGAATGGCAATTTCTAAAATGCTTCAAGTGTTTTTTTGTTTTGTTTTAAATTTATTGTTTCTAGGTGTTTCCTTAGGTCTTACTATAATATTTTTATTCTATTATGTTTTAATTTTTTTATGGACATTTTCTTATGAGAATTTGTTATGAAAAGAAACTTTTATTTCTTTTTGGGTCTTCAGATAAAATCTTATTATTATTTATTTATTAATAATGTTAATAATTTTGTTGGAGTGAAATTTTCCAATTTTTTTTAAATTAATGCCAAAATTGTATATTAATTTTTGGTTTTCAATGTAAAATTTTAATTAAAAATTAACAATTTACCATTAAGCAATCTCTAAATTAATGGATTTTATAAATTACCTAACCAATTATATTAAATGAATAAGATTCCTTATTGGGCAATATAGGACTAATGAATAAATATATAATTTCAAAACAACATAATTTGATTTTCCCAAGAGAATACAAAGAGATGTTTCTTTTAAAAAATCAAAATAGTTTTTTAATGCTAGCCGATTTTTTTTTTAATTAAAACATGCCGAAAATAATGATTTAAAAAAAGTTTCAATTAAAAAATATATTTTCAAGGTAAAGAATATCAATAGTTATTGGTTATAATGTAATCTTATCAATAAATGCTCGTTTATTGATAATAGAAAATTTGAAAAGTTGTATTGTTTTGTAGTTTATGGAAAAAATAAAATTAATTAAGTTAACATTTTTTGGGAAAAAATGAAGAGTTGTATTGATTCATTTTACCTATAATCAAAGTAATTTGGCATAAATCAAAGTTGTTTTTTCTTTTTAAATTTGTATTTTATACTGTAATATGGAAATATTTATTTCTTATTTTTGTTTTGATGTTCTATTATTGTTAGAAAAACCAATAGTCATCCATTATTTTAGGGTACATAAAAAATCATTAATTAGTTGTGATTTCCAATATAAGATTTAAATAATAAAATCTCAAATTTGAAATAATAATTTCGAAATTAAAATTTAATACATTAAAGAAATTAAAAAAATATATTTCAATTAGTTCATTGGAAATTACATATACTTGTACCAAATAATATTTAAAATGCTACATTGGAAATTAAACAAACTTATTTCGATCAACAATATAAAAATACAAAAGTAAACCAAATTACTACTCCACATCTCCCTATTTATTGATTACATTGCTATTATCAATGATATCTTGATTATGGTCTTCAGATATTTGAGATGCTTCACATAGTTGTTGTACAAAATAATAAATAAATAAATAAATAAAATTAGATAAACATATACCAACCAGATAATGTTTCATACTGTAAAATTATGAAATTAATTAAGATATACCAACCAGACGACGACAAAGTTGATGGATAATATTATTTGAACCATTTAACCTATCTCTAGATTCAAGGATCTTTGTAACCAAAATATTTTGCAAACCAGCAGCCATTGTGAGCAAAGCATTTACTTTTGCCACCCCAACCTGTAAAAAATAAACTAATTTAAAATTTCAAAATTAATTAAAATAATAATAATAATAATAGAAAATAATACATACACATTTTACATGGTCTGGAATTTGAAGGTTCCATTTGTTTACATCTGATGGTATATTAATGGTCATTGCATCACCATCTTCATCAGGTATGGCAAAAATCCACGGTGGGATAGGAACATCACGGTTTACCTCATCTACACATACATGGTTTTCGTATTCCTAATTTTTAAATAGAAAAAATATTTTAGAAAAATATAATCCAAGTGTTCTAACATAAACATAAAATGAGATCTCAATCATAGACACATATATAGATATGAAGATATTACCTTACAAAAAGAACAATAAGACTCACTATGAAGACAACATCGAGTTCTACTTTCGAACATTGAAGAGGACGACTCCAAACTTTTCATAGGAGATCTATACAGACGAGAGCGATCTAAAAGCAATTTTGACCTGATTCGATTAGGAGACAATGAGTTATCATAAAAATTTTGTCTCTTCTTTCTAACCCTTCCTTCTAAATCCTTAGATCTACTTCTTTTATTCTTCATCCCCTTCCCCTCTACTCCCATGTGTTTTCTTTCTCCCCCTCTATTTTTTTCCCACACGTTTTTTTTTCTTCTTTCTCTCCTTCACATGCTCACGAAATCATGGTGCAATTCTGATTTTTTTTATGTTTATTTTTTTACTTTGAATGAAAAAGAAGAAGAAGAAGAAGAGAGAGTTTAAGAAATGAGTGTGCATTTATTATGAAACCCTAATTTTTAAAATTTTAAATTAATTCAAAACTTGAAAAGAGAGCTTACCTCTTATTGGTTGGAATCACCATTCCTAATGACAAAAAAAAAAACCAATTTCAAAATTAATGCAAAAAAAAAAAAGAATTTTTACTTATTGGTAACTTGATGTACCAAGTCACCTACATGCCATGTCAACATATTTGCACATTTATCTAGGTACCCATGTGTGGGTAATACCCATTGAGAACTTTTCCCCATATATATATGTATGTAAAGAAGTAGATCTAGAAATCTTGTGGGATTAAATTAACAATTTTGATTGTTGTTCCACTGCGTATAATCTCTGATTTGATTTATAAAAACTAACATCATTTTTCCTTCAGATCCTAAGTTGATTTTATGACTTCTTGGTTAGGTATTTAAGTTCTTGAAACTTAAGGTTCTTCTGTAAGTTTCTACTTTGATGGTTTAGTTCTCTTTTTCATCTTCTTTTCTTTAGAAACTCGTGGTTTTACTGTTGGATTTAGGAGTGTTCCAATCCCGTTCTTGTCTCCATATCCCGATTTTTGGTAAGGAAAATAGGTTAGATATATATGTTATGATATGTTTATGTGATATGATATAATATGATATGTTGATATGTTATATGTATGAATATGTTTTGTAGTCACTTGGGGCTTATAGTTGCTTAGATAGCAAACCCCAAGGTTTTTATCATTATCGTGGATTAGAGTTATGATTTACCCTACCTTGATTAGTAGACAGAGGACCTAGATGGGTTATCATATATTATTTTGTGATCTAGTCTACCTCGATTAGTAGACTGAGGACCTAGATGGCTTTATCACATGCCACGATAATGAGTTAATGGCCATTAATATTGTAGTCCTATATGATATATGTTTTTACGTCATATTTTTTATAGTATATGTTTTATGATATAGTCTTATGAATTATGATTTATGATATATGTTTTTAGTAGATTTTCCTTGCTGGGCATTAAGTTCATTTCTTTTATTTTAGATGGTGTAGGAAAATGAACTTGGATGGTGGGACGGATTTGTGGCAGCTTGGCATGTGTATTGGGGATGGATTGATTGAATGGACTACTGTAAGATCGAGGATGACGTTGTTTTCAAGTCTTTTAATTTATGTTTTATTATTTCCGCACTTAGTATTTAAAAAATTAATTAAAGTTTTATGTTTTTATGTTTTATGTACTAAACAATGGGTACCCATACCTTATTTTGCATTTCGTACAGTATTTTGGATTTTAAATAAAGTTATGTTATTTCTTATGTATGCATTCCAAAATAGTAGCAACATGTATATAAACATATAAACTAGCAACATGGCTTTGATACCAGTTGTAGGATCTCATTTATATAAGTCTATATCCATGCTCCCTATTTCACAAAATAACATACGATAGAAAACATAAATACATTCATTGAAGTGATTTTCATACAGAGATTCATAAATACAATAATAAAACGATTAGAGTACTTACGAGATGCGTAGCAGAACAATGACTAGACCATTTGGATTCACTAACCTTTTGTCCTAGTTGAATACTAGGTATTGCAAGGAATTCAAACCGCTTTGAAACAAGACCACAATCTTCCAAGTCTTTCTCTAAAACAATCTAGTGTTTGTGTAGGCAAGTCTCAACACATGAGAAGAGAATTCTTACAGAGAAAACTAAGAGAGAGTGGGCGGCTAGATATAGAATATTAGTAGTGAATTTTTACCTTGTCAAATTCATCTTCACTAATGCATTCTATAACACAAGTATATATAGGCAATTAGCTAAGACATAAAATAGGTTTTAGTTACCCATTTTATTTTAATTATTTAATAATTATAATTAATTAAATACTTGTCAAAATTAACTAACTATAATTTTGACCTTTATGTAATTCATTTTATTAATATTAATACCAATTTATCAATATTAACAAAATTGTCCCAATTGGCTTAATACTCTCCTTTTGAGACTTTGCAATAAAAACCTCAAATTTTCTTCTATTTCTTTTCTCACAAAATATCAATAAATAATTTAACATTATTTATTTCCATTGACCTAGTACATATGATATTTTTATAATTAATTATTCAAGACTACTAGGTTCATTTTGATAAGAGATGACATGGGGACCATGGATCCATGAACTCAAGCTCCAATAAGCTACCGCGAGTTTATTTATAACAAATAATCTCACTACCTTATTAATTTATCGTGTCTCCACTATAGACTCAGAATTGCACTCTTGAATTCATAGAACGCTTTACAACAAATGTAAATACGTTATCCATTATTATAACCATAACTGTCCTTCAATCCTCTATAGATGATCTACTAATGAGACGGGTGCAAATTACCGTTTTACCCCTCATTGGTATTTTATCCTTAACTCCCACTAAGTTCTTTGTAAATGATATTTCCGTAAATTTAATTATAAAAATGAGTACTCTATCATTTAACACTTGAACCAAGCTACAAGAAAATCATTGTTTCACTTCTTAAACAGAAGCTATAGATTTCATATCTATGATAAATACTCCCACTCAATTATACTACCAAATCTCCAATATGTAAGTATGAGCTAGTCCGTAGGGTAAGCTTGTAACAAACAAATAGAAAGACTTTAATAAAATAATTAGTAGAATATTAATCACTCAGAATTAAGATTGAATTGACCAATAGTCAACGTTGTGATATGATAAGATTAGATAATAACGATACTTACATATCTTGTCAATAATCAATATCGGTCTAGTTCAATGTAACAAAATACATTCGATCTTATCTACTTGTTCAATGTTCTGGATATGACATCACACCAGATGTGTAAGTAGATCTTATCGTAGATTACCCAATCAGTAAAAATACAGTGTACTAATTTAATCTTAGGAGAAAATTCTTTTGAATATATGATTATAATTATAATCCACTGTGACCGAGTCACTATAATTGTAACTATACATATATTCGGGATTTTGTAAACGTTTGTATTAATAATAATTAATCATGTAATAAAACATGTAAACAATGCAATTTGATTAAACAAAATGATTTCTACTACTTTATTGATAATGAATTAATTACGTAGGAAATGTGGTTTTATAAGGGCATAAAACCCAACAAACTAACACTTGCACTTTTAAAACAAATGCGACATTTCTCTCAAACTCATTCCCTTTATATGATTTAGAAAAGTTGTCTCTCCCAGTGTCTTTGTGAAGGGATCAGCAAGATTGTCCTCGTATGCAATCTTCATGACCTTCACTTCTCCCCTTACCACATATTCTCTGATGATGTGGTACTTCCCCTCTATATGCTTTGCACTTTTGTGGCTCCGAGGTTCTTTAGAATTGGCTATCGCCCCATTGTTGTCACAATACAAAATGAGGGATTTATCCATTTCTGGAATAACACCAAGATCTATATAGAACTTCCTCAGCCAGACTATTTCCTTAGCTGCCTCAGAAGCAGCTATGTACTCAGCCTCCATGGTAGAATCTTAGATCGCGGATTGTTTAACGCTTCTCCATATCACAGCTCCACCCCCAAGAGTAAACACCATTCGAAGTTGACTTCCTGTCATTGTCATCAATCTGAAAATCATAATCGGTGTTGCTTAACGGGTTCAGAACTCCACCCGAGTAGACTAGCATATAATCCCTAGTTCGTCAAAGATATTTTAGTATGTCCTTGACCGCTATCCAATGTTCCCTTCCTGGGTTTGACTGGTATCTGCTCACAACTCCCATTGCATGGTGGATGTCCGGTCTAGTGCACAACATAACATACATTAGACTTCCAACTGCAAATGCATAAGGAATCACTCTCATATCATCTTCCTCTTCAGGAGTCTGTGGAGACTACTTTTTAGAAATATGGATTCCATGTCGGGACGATAAATGTCCTTTCTTTGAATCTTTCATAGAGAAACGCTCAAGCACCTTATATATGTAAGTTGCTTAAGATAGAGCCAAAGTTTTGTTCTTTCTATCCCTCAAAATCTGGATACCAAGAACATAACTTGCTTCACCCAAGTCCTTCATCTGGAATTGAGTTCCCAGCCAATTCTTTATGTTTGATAATTTCTTGACATTGTTTCCAATGAGCAAGATATCATCCACATAGAGAATCAAGAATACCACAATGTTGCTTTCCTTGAGTTGGTAAATGCAGGCTCGTCAAAATTCTGCTCAAAACCATAGGTTTTAATGATTTCATTAAACCTTAGATTCCAGGAATGTGAAGCTAGCTTAAGTCCATAAATGGACCTATTCAACTTGCACAGTTTCTTTTCTTGTCTAGTTACTTTAAACCCTTCTGGTTGATCCATATAAATTGTTTCGTCTAGGTTCCCGTTAAGGAGCGTTGTCTTGACACCATTTGCCAAATCTCGTAATCAAGAGTTGTAGCTATGGATAAGAGTATGTGAATAGATTTTAGCACTACATTTATTGATTACATTAATGGACTTCAAGAGAAAACTCTATAAATATAATTCTATAATTACTTAGAGCGCAATTTCATATTTATAATGGAGTAATAATAGAATTAATAGATAAGATTATTGAATTAAAGAGTTTAATTAATAATCTGATTTATTGGAGCTTCTTATTATAGGCCCATGGTCCCTAGGTCGCCTCTGTCCTACACTGTCAAGGGTAAGAATGTCACAAGTAAGATAAGTGGAGAAAATGACTAAACTGCAAAGGAATTAATTTTTCAAGGCAAAGTAATAATTATGTGCAATTAATTAATTAACTAATTAGTTTTTCTTTTGTATTAGTTAAAATAAATATTAATCAGTGTTTGGATTAATATTTAAGAGAGTTAATTATTATCTTATTATAAAATAACTATTCAAACTGATAGTTTTAAGAACAAGGTTAATTTTTGTTGACCCTGATTTTGGGCAACTGACATGGAGTCAAAATACGCTTGACGTGATTGAATGCGTTGAAAAGAACGTGATAGCGAAAATAATAAGAACACGGTATTTTATAGTGGTTCGGCCCCAGGATCTGGTAATAACCTACGTCCACTTAGATTGCTATTGATATGGGATTCAAAGTAGTGATCAAAGAACTAGGGTTCAATGAGTTTCACTCACCTCTCAAGAACAATACAATATGATTGATATGATCCCTCTAAACTCCAACGATTTAGAAGTCAGAAAAAGAGAAAAAAGATCGGATCCGCTTCCCTGAGCCCTCTTCTACTATTTATAAGCTCAGGGAAGATTTACATTGATTTGTTACAGATATTATTTCCTAAATAATCAGATACTCAGGAAATCATGGGAGAGAATTTCGGATTCCATCATAACTGTTATATTATTTTAAATAATATAATGTTAGATTAAATAATGTGACATAATGTGATTTGTCACACCTTGTAACATATTATTGAGAGTCACAAAATTGGACACATGTGTGTGCCTAAATGTGACATATTTTGGAGTTACAAAATTGTAACTCCCAAATATTACCCAATAATGTGTATATTATATGTTACACATTTGAGATTGGATTTCATAAAGCCATATGAGAAATGGCTGATAGAGATGTGATTTTAACTCCCATATTGTGTATGGAAGTTACAAAATCAAGTGGGAATAAATTGGAACGTTTTGAAAAAAACTTAAAAAATTGGTTGCTGAAACTGAACAAGGGTCGCAGCGCTTGAAACAAGTGTCACGGCGCTAGTGGCTGGCAGATTCATACTAATTCGGTTTTTATCCAATTTTGAACGTTTCCAACAGCCAAGTAACTCCCAAATCTCTATTTTAATTCCATAAAACACCCAATTTATCATTGGTAACAGCCATGGGGGTTGGTGGAATTTGAAATTCAAAGGGTGTCTCTAAACTCTATAAATAGGAGCCTAATGCTCACTTGTAAGACACACCATTTTTCATCCACAAAGCACTTGGCTGAAAAATACACCTTGAGGCTTGATTATTCCAGAGAGCTATTTCCTTGAGAGATCCCTTAGTGCTTAGAGAATAGGGGGAAATAAGCTTTTGGACAAAGGTCTTGAACCTTGTTCAAGTTGGTGATCCCCACTACTCTACACTTTGGTTGTGTGAGAGTTTGTTTGTGTTTTCATTCTTTTGTTCTTCTTATTTACTTGTATTGTTATAGTATTGAGTTTGTAATCTTCTTCTTCTACATCTTTCTATTTACTTGTATTTTGAGCAATTGAGTTGTAATATTCATTTAATCAATATTATCTTGTCCATTGTATTTTTGCATAGAGTTGTTTTTGGTTTTTCCACTTTTCCATTGAGCAATAAAATAATATTCTCTAACAATCAAAAGCTTACATTCCTTTTCAATGGAAGGGGAAGCCATAGAGATCTTGTGAGGATTCAACCTTGAAAAGATGGTAAGATAAGGTAATGTTATTCTTTGATTTTCTTAGAAGATCTAGTATTTTTCATATAGTGATAGAAATGAGAAGAAGAAAAGTTTATAAATAAGGTTCATTGTTTTCTAATCTTCTTTGTATATAGTGGTTAGATTAGAAGATAATATAATACCTTGAGTTTTTGTTATATGTAAATAATCTAGTAGATTATTGGGTAGTATGCTAGCATGTCATAGAACTTATTTTGTGTTAATGGGAAATTATTTAGTGACAATTTATGAGTTTTATATGACATGCCTATATATTGATTTTGTGAATCAATAGAATATATCATTATGTGGATATGTAAATTATTGTATGATATTTGTGATATACTTACAATATAATTATGAGATTCAAAATGCATGCTAATATGATGGATGTATGTTGAAAAATTATGTGAAATTTCTTTGAGACATAATTATGTTAATATATAAATGTATATTGATACATACATGAGAACTATCATGATTATTATGATATGACATATAATATGATTATTAAGGTGATAATAATGTATATATGATTATCATATATTATTGCAATGTGATGAGTTACCATTTATTTGGTAAATAAAGAGAATTATTTGAGAAATTAAACTTCTCATTTAAGTGTTGACCATCTCATTTTTATGAGATAAGAAAAGATGAACCTAAGGGGGTTACATCTTTTAATAGTTGTGTCTTGCTATTGCAATAAAATGGATTAAGGGGATCCAAAATTATGGGAAGAAATATTGACCCATAAACTTGGATTCTAAAGTGTGGTCAAAAGAGAAAATATTTGAGAATTATTTAGTGACAATAATTCTCAAATATAAAATGTCTCAATAAGGTGACATTACAAATTGGAGAAGCAATTTTGAATCTTTATACCAATAGTGAATAAGGTTGAAGAGAATTTTATTCATTTTGGTTAAAGATGGTGATATGTTTAAATTAATCTCAATGAGGAGATAATTTTAAACAAAACATAAGAAATCAAAGTGTTTAAATAAATCAATGAGGGTTTATTTTCTTTGATTTAAAGTGTTTAAAAATTAACATTTTCATTTTGATTTTGATGAGAAAATCAATGGATGTCAAATTGATGTTTTCAAAAGAATCTCAAAGAGACTCTTAGAAAATACACAAAAGTTGTTTAAGTGATTTTGAGATTATTTAGACAACTAAAAGTAAAAGTTGCTTTGAAAGAAGTGTGCCTTGTTTTAGCAAGTAAATAAATCAAGATAAACATTGAGGTTTTATCTTGCGAGTTTATCATGTGGCATAGAGGACTCATAATGAACTTTGAGAATCATAGGCATAAATTTATCTTGGAGGATAAATGACTTATTAGAAATGAAGAGATTTCTATTTTAAAGTGATATTTGATTATCACTATGTGAGAAATGTGGGGGTGATGCTCCAAAGTTAATCAATTTATTTTGTTGATAATCAATTGATTAATTTGGTCATCCTATCAAATAGGTGATTTGGAATTCCACATTCTAAATCACATTGGCTATATGTGTATAGAATGAACAAATCTAGACATGTTTGGTGTCTAAAGTCATTGTTTGTAATATTTTGATTCAAGAAGGAATCAATTTAAACATAAATGAGAATTCTAGAAACAAAATAGGTTTCTAGAATTAATATTCAATGAAAGTGTTTATCTTGGATATAAAACTATAAAATAGTGGGGGTGTTGACTATGGTCAAAATCATTATTTTAAAGGGTTAACTATTTTAATCAAACTATGGCTAGCAACAAAGTTTGAATAAAATAATGAGATTGTCTAAGTATGCATACATGAGAAAAGAAATGATTCAAATGGAATCAATTTTACATCTCAAGAGATGGGACTTAGACTCCCTAAAGAGATTCACGGTTGATGGTAACCTATCTTAATACTAGTCACCAAACTAGTATTAAGTTCAATAGGTAATAACAAGTCAATCAAGTGAATAGATAGTAGTACTCAAATTTTGTCCCATCTGAGATATGAGTACTAGTGTGTTACCAAAATGAGGGTTAAAACCAAAAGGTTTTTTAATAGAACTCAGTCTTGAAAAGACAAGTATTTTAGGGTAACAAAATACTGTAAGAGTTCTACCTATATAGACCTAGGGGTGGTGCCACCCCTCATGAGAATTGGGAGTCATTCTCAAGAAAAGTCTATGAATGGAATGTGCACATGGCCATTAACGGTGCAAAAGTGAGACATTGAGGTCTCAAGTGAACATAGCAAAGGTGTGTGTGTTATCACCGGTTTGTTATCAAGGGATAGTGGTTCAATGCTTCGGCAACCAAAATTTCAACAAACTTTGTGATAATTACACTAAGGTAAAATTCAAGTCGAAAGACATTTTACTTTATGCACCAAAGCAAAGGTTTCTATAGAGAGTCATTATTTAATCAAGTGGGGGAATATTATATTTTAATATAATGTTTTGATTGATTAAATAAGTGTTACAAAAAGTGATTATTTAATCTAAGTGGGGGAATGTTATATTATTTTAAATAATATAATGTTAGATTAAATAATGTGATATAATGTGATTTGTCACACCTTGTAACATATTATTGAGAGTCACAAAATTGGACACATGTGTGTGCCTAAATGTGACATATTTTGGAGTTACAAAATCAGTTACAAAATTGTAACTCCCAAATATTACCCAATAATGTGTATATTATATGTTACACATTTGAGATTGGATTTCATAAAGCCATATGAAAAATGGCTGATAGAGATGTGATTTTAACTCCCATATTGTGTATGGAAGTTACAAAATCAAGTGGGAATAAATTGGAACGTTTTGAAAAAAACTTAAAAAATTGGTTGCTGAAACTGACCAAGGGTCGCGGCGCTTGAAACAAGTGTCGCGGCGCTAGTGGCTGACAGATTCATTCGGTTTTTATCCAATTTTGAACGTTTCCAACAGCCAAGTAACTCCCAAATCTCTATTTTAATTCCATAAAACACCCAATTTATCATTGGTAACAGCCATGGGGGTTGGTGGAATTTGAAATTCAAAGGGTGTCTCTAAACTCTATAAATAGGAGCCTAATGCTCACTTGTAAGACACACCATTTTTCATCCACAAAGCACTTGGCTGAAAAATACACCTTGAGGCTTGATTATTCCAGAGAGCTATTTCCTTGAGAGATCCCTTAGTGCTTAGAGAATAGGGGGAAATAAGCTTTTGGACAAAGGTCTTGAACCTTGTTCAAGTTGGTGATCCCCACTACTCTACACTTTGGTTGTGTGAGAGTTTGTTTGTGTTTTCATTCTTTTGTTCTTCTTATTTACTTGTATTGTTATAGTATTGAGTTTGTAATCTTCTTCTTCTACATCTTTCTATTTACTTGTATTTTGAGCAATTGAGTTGTAATATTTATTTAATCAATATTATCTTGTCCATTGTATTTTTGCATAGAGTTGTTTTTGGTTTTTCCACTTTTCCATTGAGCAATAAAATAATATTCTCTAACAATAACTGCCTAAGATTTCCTCCGCGTGTTACGTGCCTACGACCAGACTGGTCGTATGAAGAGGCCGATCGCATAACTCCGAACATCTTCCTGGTCGATAGTCGAACACAGGTTTTGCCAGGTGTCAGCCATGTGCAATTAATTCCTGCCATGTCATTCACTTCTGATTTTTGGGATAACATTTGCCCCCCAAGTTTGTTTAGTGCGACCAGTAATAAAGAAACTTAAGGGATCAACCGTTCGTCTTCCCATGTCTGTCAGAATCCCCGTGCATTTTCAAAAACTGTGACATAATTATGTCTAATCAAGTCTTTTCGGTTTCCGAAAAGGCAATCTGACGGCTTGTCCACTTCCCCACATTTTGAAAGTGGGAAGTGATGATTATTGCCTTTTGGCTACCCCCTTGATCTCTATAAGTAGCCTTTCTTCTTTTTCAAGAAACCTTTACCCGTCATTTTTTCCAAAATTTTCAAGAACTTGCACCATTGTTCAGAGCTTCAAAAAACCAGTCCGACGTCGTGCCACAGGTCTTTCGCCTCAAGTTTTCATTTTCTTCCGAATCTCCTTCTTCTCTCAGGTAAGGATTCCATCCTTTAAGCTATGTACTACGCCATGCATGTTATTTTTGTGCTCTGATATGTCTGCGTTCTTGAATAGGGTTTTTAGGGATTTTGGTATAGATCGCCTAATATTCTGTAGAAGTGCATCTTTATACTTTGTATGGGTTAGATCAGTACTTTGATAGATAGAGTTTCTGATTTGGGACGTTAGGTTGTCGAAAGGTTCAACCTTTAAGCTAGACAAAAAAACCGAAATTTTTCCCGCCCTTTGGGAGTCGAAAAAAGTTCCTTTCAGAAAACGTTCTTCTTTCCCCTTTTTTTTTATTTACCCACGTTGAAGTTAGCGTAGGATTAGGATGCTGCTGGCTATTTAGGCACGAGCAACGTTATCCCAGCTTCCCTACACTACTTCGCGGATTGTCTTATCTCCTTCATTGTCTGTTTGCAGTTCATATTCAAGACCCTTGGGGAGGAGAAAGACCTATCGAAGACGAACTCTTAGCCCAACTGCTCGAAGGCGAAGAGAATGTTGGGGTTTTATGCCCTAATTAAAACCCAAATTCTTTGTAATCTCATTTTATTATCAATAAAAGAATAGAAATCATTTTTTGACTTGGTCAATCACTTTGCTCACATGTTTTATTTTCATGATTATTTGTTTAATATAAACTTTTATTAAATCCCAAGCATATAGCTAATCTTATTTATAGTGACGTAATCACAGTGGAATATAAATATGATTATATGTTCAAAAATAAGTTAGTCCTAAGATTAGTCAGTGCACCGGATTTACACTGACTTGCCAATCTACGATATGATCTACTTACTCATTACAGTGTTATGTTCTTTCCAAAACATTAGCAAAGTAGATAAGATCGGATGTATTTGTTACATCGGACAGGACCGATATTGACAGTTGATAAGATAAGTAAACATACCGTTGTTATCTATTCTAGTCATATCATATAGTTGACCATAGGTCAATTCAATCTCAATTCTGAGTGGTTAGTATTCTAACTGATTGTATTATTTGAGTTCTTTGACTTGTTCGTTACCAGCTTACCCTACGGACTAGCCCATACTTACATCTTGGGAACTCGGTAGTATAATTGAGTGGGAGTGTTAATCATAGATATGAACATCTATAGCTTCTGATGAAGAATTGAAACGATGGTTTCCTTTTAGTTTGGTTCAAGGTGTTAAATGATAGAGATCTCATTTCAGTAATTAAATTAGTTTACTGAAATATCATTTACAAGGAACTAAGTGTTTTAAGGATAAAATACAATGAGGGGTAAAACGGTATTTTAGTCCTATCTCATTGTAGACCGTCTATAGAGGATTGAGTGACAATTATGGTTGTAACAATGGATAATTAATAGCGTATCTATATTTGTTATAGAGCGTTCTATGAATTCAAGAGTGCAATTCCAAGTCTATAGTGGAGTCACGAGGAATTAATAAGTTAGTAAATTTATTTGTTAAATTTATGATAACTTATTGGAGCTTGATTTCATAGGCCCATGGTCCCCATTGTACCTTGGATAAAATCATCTAGATAGTCTCAATTAATTGATTTAATTATCAATTAGAATTATCAAAGTTGATCAGGTCAATTTTGGATAGTTTCACAGAGTTGTGTAATTTTGAAAAGAAAAGAGAAATTATGGCAGATTTATTAATTAAGATAAATTGGTATCTAAATTAATAAATAAATTTAAATCAAGGTTCAAATTATAAATAATTAATTTGATAAAGGATTTAAATAATTATTTAATTAATTAAATCAATAGAAAATAATACAGGCCTTGATTTTAAGTCCAATGGGCTTATAATCAAATGGGAAATTTCACGGGCCTATAGCCCATGATAATTTCGACCTAGGGCTTCAAAATGGCTGTTATTTTATTGATTTTTTAATTAAATTAAATGGCCTAATTGAGTCTATAAAAGGAGTGCTTAGAGAGAAGATTTGAGAGACGGCAGATAAGTCACAAGTCAGATTTTCTAATAGTTTTATATTCTCTCTAAACACAAGTCCTTTTCTAAGCCACTTTGTTATTTTCTCTTCTTCTCTCTATATCTATCTCATGTGTTGAGAATTGCCCACACTAGTCTATGTGGCTCTAAGGATACATTGGAAGATCGTGAAGAAAATAGAAGATCGGTTCAGTTTCTTGATAATACTCTGCGACAGAAAGGATACAAGAGTTAGAGAAACTGAAGGAAGGACTCTAAATTCCGCTGCGTATACTGTAAGTATTATATTATTTGTTTATCTTTGAATTCAATTTTAGAAACATATTTTAGGCTATCTCGTATTAATTTGTTTAATATTAGACACACATGAAAATAAATAAAGATCTTGTATAAGTTTTTTCCAACAACTGGCCTCAGAGCCTTTGGTAATCTTTATTTTCATGCATGAACATGTTTAAAATTGGATTATTTGATATGTTTGAATAATTGGATGGTTTTTCATGTTTTCATGAACATATTGATTTAATGTGAATTTTAGCAATTTTTAGGTTATTTTGTTGTATTTTCTATGCTATTAATTTTTATATATGCTTTATTTTGTGTAAAACATGGTAAAAATTAATTAGAAAATGGTTTTGGTTTGAAAAATTGCTCAAAAAAAATTTTGGAAATTTTTTGGCCTGGCTGCCCATGCGCGCGCGCACGCCCGTGCGCATCTCCGCGCGCCACCTGCGCGCACGCCCGCCCGCATGCACGTGTGAACAGTACCGGTGAATAGTACCGCAGGTACTATTCATCCTTTTTTTTTTTTTTCAAAATTTAAAAAAAAATTTGTAGAAATAAATTATTTATAATCAAAACCAAAAATATCTTTTTTGTTTCATCATTTAATTTTTTTTTAAATAAATATATTTTTGTTAGTTGGGATTTAAATAATTACATATTTTTTACAAACATTCAAATTCAAATTTAAAAATAAACTAACAACTTAATTTTAAATCTTTTAATATATTAAAATATTAGAATTATGATATCAAATATTTAAGATATTTTCATTTAAATTCTTGATTTTGTTTTATTAAATCTTTATTTGAAAATATAAATATCTTTTTATTCTATAGTTTTTAATATTTAAATTATTTGAAATTTGAACATTGTTAGTTAGATATTTTTATGGATATTTGAATTTGTTTAACTATTTGAGATATTTTAGGCTTGTTATAACTATTTGTATTTTATTATTTTTAAATAGTTAAAATATTAGATAATAGTTGTAACAACACAAGATATTTTTTTAAAATAGTTAAGATATTGATTTTAAAATTTAAAATTGGTTAAATTTTGAAAAATATCATTTTTTTTCAGCCAAATAATAAAATAATTTTTTTTAATAAATGAGATTTAAATTAACTTTGGTTAATTATTGATAAATCCTATTTAAATTAAATTAATATATTTTTTTTCAAATTAACCTAAAACCAAGTTGATTGTTGATAAATGAAATTTAAATTAATTATTGTTAATTGTTGATAAATTTAATTTAAATTGACTTATTTTTTGTAAAAATTTAATTAATTTGAATTATTTCGATAAATTCTAGATAATTAATTGTGGTATTTTTGCAAATGAAATAAATTGTGGTATTTTTGCATAAATTCATAGAATTGCTCATATAGTAACATGGTTAGGCCCATCCAATTATAACATGTCTGTTTGCACTATATGTGGTATTTTTGCAATTGGGCTTAGATGCATATAGTGGCCCATATGTTTGTTAGATATATGGTATTTTGCCAAATAAAATATTCATAAAATGATAGGTTTTATTTGGGCCCATTAGAAAATGTAAAGTTTAAATTCCTCTCTTGTGGGTGATTCCACTTGTGAAGGCCCATTTGCTTTGCATGACTATAGTGGGCCTAATCAATTAATAACAATTAATAAAACGAAGGTTTAAATTCCTGTCTTTTGGACCTTGTATGGAAGATAGGGGACCTTTGTAGTGGGAACGACATACTGGACCCAGCCTTCCTCCATACAAGCCCAATTGTTAAGGCCCATTTACCTGAGTTGGACTTAATTGTATAGGTTCATTATATTAGTTAAACCTAAATATTGATTAGCAACAAATTAATTCTAAATTAATTGAATTTGTTTCAATGTGACACTTTAGAATTAATAAGAAATTATAGGACTTTGGGTTTAAAAATTTTAATCTGTTTAATTTTTTTTGGAAAACCATAGTCATTAATTTTCTAAAAATAAATAATAAAAATACTAATTTTAATTTTATAATGAGCTTATTTTAAGAATTTTATTCGATCTCCACCGTTGGTTTAACATAGTCAATAGCTTAATGGGGCCTCGAGGCGCTTTGATTCGTCCCCCTACGGAAGGTGTTCATTAGTTATTTTGACAAGGTTAGATTTTGAAAGATAGATAATTATAGGTTAAATTCTACTAGACTCACCCCTACGGTGACTACTAGGACTAAATCTATGATTATTGAAACCGTGGGTCTAGCTCATAAAATAAGAGATTTTGTTTTCTTATTTTGATGGAATAGTAGGTTGTTAATAATGGTGTCCATTATTAAATGAGTTTACAACTCTATTTAACTAGTGGTATTTTTGACTCTCGCCAACCGGGACAAGGATATCATAGATTAGTTAAAAACCTAAAGAAATAGAGATATGATTGTTTTTGGTATTTTTTTTCTCATATCTTACATACTTTTTGTATATGTTGTGCTATTTCTTGAAATTTGTGTGAATAGAAGTTTTATTGAGCAAATGTGATTGATTTCTATTTTATTGATAATTTGTAGTGTTAAGTTAAGTAGTGTCTACTTCCATCATTTCTCAACTTTCGATGGAGAAACTCACCAGAGAAAACTTCCATAATTGGAAGCAGAATATCAACATAGAGTTGATTGGTGACAACTCTGAATTCGTCATGATTGAGGAATCCCCAGAACGGGCACCGTGTCTGCACGTTAGTGATGGCACCGCCAATGCTCGTGATGGTACCGTAAATGCTTGGATAGCACCGTCTCTGCACGTTCGTGATGGCACCGAAAATTCTCGGATGGCACCGTGTCTGCACGTTCGTGCTCAACTCAACTATGGTCTGACGCAGCTCATGAACGAGCTTCAGATTATTGAACCTGTCATGGGTGGACCTAGTAAAGGAGATGAAATAAGACTACTGATGTTGCTGCTCATCTAGCTAAGGCTGAAGCTAACCAAGCTTCGTCTTCGAAAGCTGGAAACAAGAGGAAAGGTGGACAAATAAACAACCCCAAGCCTGCAAAGGCTGCAAAGATGAGTGCATAACCACGTGCACAGACGCCTAAGGGGAAGAACATGAAAAACAAGAAAGGTAAAGATAAATGTTTTCACTGCAAAGAGAAGGGGCATTGGAAACGAGATTGCCCCAAATTTCTAGCAGCTAAAAACAAAGGTAATGATTATAGTTCATTTATCTTGGAAACATGTGTTTTAGAGAATGATAAATCCGGTTGGATTAATGATTCTAGAACTACTAACCATGTTTGTAACTCTTTACAGCTTCTTGAATAGTGGGAGGAAGCAAACGAATGCGGCTTAAAGCTTAGAGTTGGAAACGGAGCGTTCGTTGCGGTCCAAGCTAGAGGAAGAGCTCGTCTGAAGTTCGGAAATAAATTTTTAATTTTAAAAGATGTATTTTTTATTCCGGATTTTAGTAGAAATTTAATTTCAGTTTCCATGTTGCAATTAGAACGATTTGTTATGACTTTCACAAGTTTTAATATATCTATTTCTTTCAATGGATCACAATTGTGTATTGCATGTTTGGAAAACGGGCTTTATATTCTGCGACCTAACGAACCCCTCGCTCTTAACAATGATTTATTCAAAGTAGCTAAACCTAGGACCAATAAACGTCAAAATACCGATAACAATAATATGACGTATTTATGGCACTTAAGACTAGGTCACATTGGCTATGATAGGATTCAAAGACTTACAAAGGACGGACCTTTGAGGGAACTCACCTTAGGTGAATTACCTGTCTGTGAATCTTGTCTAGAAGGCAAACTGACCAAGCGTCCTTTCTCTGCAAAGGGTGATAGGGCCAAAGAACCACTTGGTCTTGTGCATTCAGATGTTTGTGGACCTTTGAATATACAAGCCAGGGGTGGTTTTGAGTATTTCGTCACTTTCATTGATGATTACTCTAGATACTCATGTCTTTACCTAATGCATAGGAAATCAGAAACATTTTTAAAGTTTCAGGAATTCCTAGCAATGGCTCAGAACCAATTAGGTAAAAGGTTAAAGATCTTGCGATCTGATAGGGGTGGAGAATATTTGGATATGCAGTTCCAAGATCATTTAACTGAACTTGGGATTTTATCACAACTTACTGCCCCAGGTACTCCGCAACAAAATGGTGTAGCGGAACGCCAAAACAGAACTTTATTGGAAATGGTTAGATGCATGCTTAGTTACTCAACTCTACCAACTTCGTTCTGGGGACATGCAATTGAAATCGCAAATGACATTCTCAATGTCGTGCCCTCAAAATCAATCCCCAAAACACCTTTAGAACGCTGGAATGGTCGTGAACCTAGTTTACGCCATTATAGAATCTGGGGGTGTCCCGCTCACGTCCTGAGGAAAAAGGAGGGAAAGCTAGAACCGCGAACTGAAGTTTGCATGTTTGTTGGCTATCCTAAAGGTACTTGGGGTGGACTTTTCTACAGTCATTCAGAAAAGAAAGTGTTTACTTCTACAAATGCTACTTTTCTGGAAAATGACTATGTCTAGAACTTTAAACCTCGCAGCAAAGTAGTTTTCGAGGAGATGGTTAAAGAATTGACTCCAACCAATGTTCCATCATCATCAACGTGTGTTGATGGTGAAATTCCCACTCTTCATGTACAACTGACGCAAGTCGATTTAAATGAAGAAAGTACCACTGTTCCTGAGCAAACAGTCACGGAGCCTCGTCGTAGTGGGAGGGTTTCAAAAAACCCAATTCGCTATGGTTTGGATGGTGAAACCAATATGGTTGTTGGTGACACTAGTGATGATGATCCATTGTCTTTCAAACAGGCAATGGCTAGCCCTGAAAAGGAACTATGGCTCGAAGCCATGAAACAGGAAATGAAGTCTATGTACTCAAATTCCGTCTGGGATCTTGTGGAAGCACCTAGTGACTTTAGGGCCATTGGGTGCAAGTGGATCTACAAGAAGAAACGAGGTGTTGATGGAAATATCGAGACTTATAAAGCTCGATTAGTGGCAAAGGGTTATACCCAAAGAGAAGGCGTGGACTATGAGGAAACTTTTAGTCCGGTAGCCATGCTCAAATCCATTCGCATCCTCTTATCCATAGCAGCCGCTCTCGACTATGAGATTTGGCAAATGGACGTCAAGACAGCTTTTCTTAATGGAAAGTTTGACGAGGTCATTTATATGGATCAGCCAGAAGAATTTAAAGTATCTGGACAAGAAGGAAAAGTTTGTAAGTTAAATAGGTCCATCTATGGACTTAAGCAAGCTTCTCGTTCCTGGGATCTTAGGTTTGATGAAATAATCAAAACCTATGGCTTTGAACAAAATATTGATGAGCCCTGTGTTTACCAACTGAAGGCAAATCAAATAGTGGTATTCCTGGTTCTTTATGTAGATGATATCTTACTCATTGGAAACAATGTTAAGAAATTATCAGATGTGAAGAATTGGCTGCGCACTCAATTCCAGATGAAGGATTTGGGTGAAGCAAGTTATGTTCTAGGTATCCAGATCATCAGGGATAGAAAGAACAAACTTTTAGCTCTATCTCAAGCAGCTTACATTGATAAAGTGCTTGAACGTTTCTCAATGAAAAATTCCAAGAAAGGGCGTCTACCGTCCCGCCATGGAATTCATCTTTCAAAGAAGCAGTCTCCCCAGACTTCTGAAGAGGAAGATGCAATGAGAAAAGTTCCTTACGCATCTGCAGTTGGAAGTCTGATGTATGCCATGTTGTGTACTAGACCAGATATCTGCTATGCAGTGGGAGTAGTGAGCAGGTATCAGTCAAACCCAGGACCGGAACATTGGATAGCAGTTAAGCATATCCTGAAGTATTTGAGACGGACTAGGGATTATATGTTAGTCTACAAGGGTGGTGTTCTGAACCCTGTAGGCTACACCAATTCAGATTTTCAGACTGATGTCGATGACAGAAAGTCTACTTCTGGAATGGTGTTTACTCTTGGGGGTGGAGCTGTGATTTGGAGAAGCGTAAAGCAGTCTGCAATCTCAGATTCCACCATGGAGGCTGAGTACATAGCCGCGTCAGAAGCAGCTAAGGAAATAGTCTGGCTAAAGAAGTTCTATTCGGATCTTGGTGTTATTCCAGAAATGGATAAACCACTTGTGTTGTTTTGTGACAATACAGGAGCGATAGCCAACTCGAAAGAACCTCGTAGTCACAAGAGGAGTAAGCATATAGAAAGGAAGTATCACATTATTCGAGAATATGTGGCCAGGGGAGATGTGAAGGTTATGAAGATTGCAACTGAAGACAATCTTGCGGATCCGTTTACAAAGACACTACCAGAAGCTACATTTGATAAGCATATCAAGGAGATGGTATTAGTAGAATTAAGGCATTAGTTTCAATTAGTGCAAGTGGGAGTTTGTTGGGGTTTTATGCCCTAATTAAAACCCAAATTCTTTGTAATCTCATTTTATTATCAATAAAAGAATAGAAATCATTTTTTGACTTGGTCAATCACTTTGCTCACATGTTTTATTTTCATGATTATTTTTTTAATATAAACTTCTATTAAATCCCGAGCATATAGCTAATCTTATTTATAGTGACGTAATCACAGTGGAATATAAATATGATTATATGTTCAAAAATAAGTTAGTCCTAAGATTAGTCAGTGCACCGGATTTACACTGACTTGCCAATCTACGATATGATCTACTTACTCATTACAGTGTTATGTTCTTTCCAAAACATTAGCAAAGTAGATAAGATCGGATGTATTTGTTACATCGGACAGGACCGATATTGACAGTTGATAAGATAAGTAAACATACCGTTGTTATCTATTCTAGTCATATCATATAGTTGACCATAGGTCAATTCAATCTCAATTCTGAGTGGTTAGTATTCTAACTGATTGTATTATTTGAGTTCTTTGACTTGTTCGTTACCAGCTTACCCTACGGACTAGCCCATACTTACATCTTGGGAACTCGGTAGTATAATTGAGTGGGAGTGTTAATCATAGATATGAACATCTATAGCTTCTGATGAAGAAGTGAAACGATGGTTTCCTTTTAGTTTGGTTCAAGGTGTTAAATGATAGAGATCTCATTTCAGTAACTAAATTAGTTTACTGAAATATCATTTACAAGGAACTAAGTGTTTTAAGGATAAAATACAATGAGGGGTAAAACGGTATTTTAGTCCTATCTCATTGTAGACCGTCTATAGAGGATTGAGTGACAATTATGGTTGTAACAATGGATAATTAATAGCGTATCTATATTTGTTATAGAGCGTTCTATGAATTCAAGAGTGCAATTCCAAGTCTATAGTGGAGTCACGAGGAATTAATAAGTTAGTAAATTTATTTGTTAAATTTATGATAACTTATTGGAGCTTGATTTCATAGGCCCATGGTCCCCATTGTACCTTGGATAAAATCATCTAGATAGTCTTAATTAATTGATTTAATTATCAATTAGAATTATCAAAGTTGACCAGGTCAATTTTGGATAGTTTCACAGAGTTGTGTAATTTTGAGAAGAAAAGAGAAATTATGGCAGATTTATTAATTAAGATAAATTGGTATCTAAATTAATAAATAAATTTAAATCAAGGTTCAAATTATAAATAATTAATTTGATAAATGATTTAAATAATTATTTAATTAATTAAATCAATAGAAAATAATACAGGCCTTGATTTTAAGTCCAATGGGCTTATAATCAAATGGGAAATTTCACGGGCCTATAGCCCATGATAATTTCGACCTAGGGCTTCAAAATGGCTGTTATTTTATTGATTTTTTAATTAAATTAAATGGCCTAATTGAGTCTATAAAAGGAGTGCTTAGAGAGAAGATTTGAGAGACGGCAGATAAGTCACAAGTCAGATTTTCTGATAGTTTTATATTCTCTCTAAACACAAGTCCTTTTCTAAGCCACTTTGTTATTTTCTCTTCTTCTCTCTATATCTATCTCATGTGTTGAGAATTGCCCACACTAGTCTAGGTGGTTCTAAGGATACATTGGAAGATCGTGAAGAAAATAGAAGATCGGTTCAGTTTCTTGATAATACTCTGTGACAGAAAGGATACAAGAGTTAGAGAAACTAAAGGAAGGACTCTTAATTCCGCTGCGTATACTGTAAGTATTATATTATTTGTTTATCTTTGAATTCAATTTTAGAAACATATTTTAGGCTATCTCGTATTAATTTGTTTAATATTAGATACACATGAAAATAAATAAAGATCCTGTATAAGTTTTTTCCAACAGAGAATCCATCCACGTTGATTCAAGAAATTCCATTCTCACGTTCTAACCCAAATCCTCCACCAGCTCCTACCCAGAAAATGGCCAAAACAAAAACCAATGCCAGAAAAAGACGCAACCCTTCTCCAAGTCAACCTCCTGCTGATGCCCCCTCGACCAGTGGTCGACGAGAATTCCCTCCTGAGACTGAAGTTCAGGCACGTGCCCGTCCTCGTCATGCCGACCAGCCGGCTGTCGAGTGGCATGTGGTATCTCCGAGCACGGTGACCATTCGCATGGTCTCCAATTATTTAAATAAGTATAATCTAACGGGGGTGACCCTAGTCAGACCTTCCATTGACCAGCGAGCCAACCTGCCAGGGGGGGCTTATAGCGCCTGATCGAGATACCATATCGAGGCGGGTGCCACCTTGCCTCTGCATTCATTTTTCCAAGGGGTGGCTAATTACTTCGGGGTGGCCCCTTTTCAGATTACGCCGAACGGATATAGGATGTTGACCGCGCTCTATATCCTTTACAAACTCAAGAAATGGCCAGCCCTCTCTCCTCATGAGGTCAATTATCTATTTGACCTTAAGTCCAACCCCAACCAAGACGGTACGGGGTTCTTCCATTTCTGCCATCAGGAGACCGGACGCACGTTTCTGTCCGAGACCACCCATATCTCCAATGTGGGGAAGTATCATCTGGAATACTTTCTCACACCTGACATTGCTGCGGACAACCTGGCATTCACACGAGGAGGTAAAGGGAATAACGAGCCTTAAAATAATAGTTCTTGCCCTTTAAATTTTCTCTTGTCATAATACTCTACTGTTCCATTGTACTCCAGGTCCATGGTTGCGCCCAACCCCTACTCCAGGGATGGAGTCGAGGCCAGCACTCTTAGCCAGTATGTCCAATGCTGCTAAGAGTGTGAAAAACTTGATCACTGAGGCTGACCTTAGGTTGGCTGGCCTTAAGGGCTCCCCTCCTGTGACCAGCGAACCTGCAGCGGGTGGTGTCCATGTTGGCGTGGGACGCGAGCAGGGTCTCGAGCAGCAACCTCAGTCACCTCCTCCTAGGAGGAGGCCAACTGGGGTTACAATCAGGGAACCTGTTGCTCCCCAACGAGCAGCAGAACCGTCGGTCCCCAAGGGCAAGGGGAAACAAAAGGCTGCTGAGCCTGCCGAACAGTCTAACGACTCGTCGGATGTATCCGGTACACCATTCTCGTTTTTAAATAACTTGCCCATTCCCATCCACCTATTTGATGGGGACGGCAACTTTAGGAATGCTCCTTCTTTAAATTCAGATTTCTTCCAGGAACAAGGTAGTTCAGTAGATAATGTTCCGACCAGTAGGTGTAGCTCGGGTACCTTACTTTTGCATCTCTTATATTATAACCTTTGTTTCTCTGCGACCCTTTAATTTCATCGTTTGAAATTTCATTCTTTGTGCAGGCATGGACCCCGGAGACTTCTTTGCACACTACCAAGCTGCTCCCGAAGCTTCTGTCCCGAAGAAGGACAACAAAAGAGCTCATGGGGAAAGTAGCAAGACCCCTTCGAAGAAGGCCCGAACAGAAGATGCTCCCACCAACGCCCCCCTCCAAAGAGAACTTAACACATCCGCCTGCCCCCGAGCAGCAAACTCCCACGCCTGCCGATCCTCGGTCTTCCTCAAAGGCCGTAGACAAAGAGACCACGGACCACTTGTCCGAAGGCTCCCTGCCCAGCCACATAGTTGGCATGGCCAGGGAGAGATTATATCGGCTCTCCAAGAATAAGCGCTCCCAGGTCGCCATCACTGACACTGTCACGATGGACATTAACGAAATTATTAACAGAGGGCTGAACGAGATAGCCAGTGTAAGTCATCTTTCGCTGCTTTGTCATTTATGCTATATTTCCTTTCTTAACTCATTTTTTCTTCAGGGGTTTTTGTCCTTGACTGCTAGCTGGCGCCGAGCTGGGGCGATGGTTTCTCGAGAGAGGAACTTTGACTCCAGGCTTACCCAGGCTACGAAAGCGCTTGAGGATGAGAAGACCAAGCTGCTCGAGGAGAACAAGGAGCTGGTTAAGCTAAACGAGCAGCTATGCGAGGATCAATCCACTCTTACCCGAGAGCTTCAGGAGAGTGAAGCGGCCCTGAACAAAGCCATCGACGAGCGGCACAAATGGAAGGAGAACTGCAAACTCAACACCCAAGAGTGCAAGCAGCTCACACTCGATCTGACCGCCAGCAGGGATGAGGTAAAGAAGCTTGAGGAACGAGTGCGCGAGCTCGAGGAGGACAGAGTTAAAACTCTGAAAAAGTATAAGGAAGCAACCTTCCTTTGCTTCTATGACTTCTGGAAGCACAATCGGGAGGCAGACATTAGCTATCTCTCCGAGCAGTTGCAAGAAACGCTGATGACGCAATGCCTTGCTCGGCTGGAGGCAGAAGAGAAAGCCAAGGCCCAAACTCCTGCTGCTGCTGCTGTGGCTAAACCTCTGGCTGATCAAAACGCTCCTAATCCAGAAGATCCTCCTGCCCCCCAGCCAAATTAATATTTATTTTTTTTGTTTTTCGCTTTATGGCCCACTGGTCTTTTTGTAAAGACAATCTTTTTTATTTTATTGCTGCGAGGGTAGCTCTTTTGCTTATGCTTGAACAATTACATCCGAGCAGTACTGCTCGTGGTGTAAAGGTTTTTATTCCTTTTAATTCTATTTTTACATCCGAGCACTAATGCTCGCGGTGTAAACGTTTGCCTTTGATATTATAATCTTTTGTTATAATACATGTTCCATGACCGAACTTAGCATAGTACTTTGGTTCGATTTAACAAAATCATAAATTTTGAAAAATACGCTAAGTATCGTAGCATGCTTTCACTTATTTTGTTCATGTGTTTACATACCTTGTGGTATGCTTTGCTATCGATGTACCTTATATGCCCCCCAAGTGATCGAGGAGCTTTAGGTCCTTGGTCACTTGCCTTGACCATGACCTGTGTGAACATTACTGCTCGTTGCAAAATTTTAACACTTGTGATACAGCAAAACAACACACGTAATGAACAAATACTTGTAAAAATAAATTTACAATAGTTGGCAAGAATGACTGGCTGTGCACAGTCCCTTATAATCTCGTATTAAAAATGGACTAAACATGTCTTTACGAGTGATCTTAAAAAAAAGATCTTACATTTATAAGCGATTAGCCATACAACGTGGCTAACCCTTTTTGCAAAACTTGTAAAAAGTAGAATTTAATACAAGCCAGTCCTTTAAAAAGGACTGTTCACTGATAATACTTGCGCAGGTGTTCTCCATTCCAATAACATGGAACGAGATCTCCGTTTAGGCGTGCAAGTTTGTAGGTGCCCGGGTGAAGGACTTCTTCAATCTGGTAAGGTCCTTCCCAATTAGGTCCGAGTACTCCAACAGTGGGGTCGCGGGTATTCAGAAAACTCGTCATAGCACCAAGTCACCGACGTTGAATTTTCTTTCTCTTACTTTTGAGTTAAAGTACCGGGAGACCTTTTGCTGGTACACAGCAACTCGGAGTTGGGCTTTTTCCCGTATCTCGTCAATTGAGTCTAGGGACTCCATCATCAGTTGGCTATTCTGGTCCTGGTCGTATGTTATGCGTCGATGTGAGGGGGGATCTAACTCGACAGGTAACATAGCCTCATATCCGTAGGCTAAGGAAAATGGGGTATGACCTGTCGCTGTTCGGTGAGACGTTCTATACGACCAGAGGACTTCAGGTAGCTGTTCTGGCCATGCTCCTTTGGCATCTTCGAGCCTCTTCTTCAGGGTGTCCTTAAGGGTTTTATTCACGACCTCGACCTGCCCGTTTTCTTGGGGATGCGCAACTGAAGAAAAGCTTTTAATAACTCCGTGCCTTTCGCAGAAGTCGGTGAATAGGTCGCTGTCAAATTGGGTTCCGTTGTCTGAAACTATCTTTCGGGGCAAACCATACCGGCAAACAATGTTCTTAATGACAATGTCAAGAACTTTCTTGGTTGTTATGGTAGCGAGTGGTTCAGCTTCGGCCCATTTGGTGAAGTAATCAACTGCCACGACTGCGTACTTTACTTCGCCTTTTCCCGTTGGCAGGGATCCAATCAAATCTATCAACCATACCGCAAAAGGGCACGGACTCTGCATCTGTTTCAAGTCGTTTGGAGCAGCTCGTGGAATTTTGGAGAACCTTTGACATTTATCACATCTTCGTACAAATTCCATCGAATCCTCGTTCATAGTTGGCCAGAAATAACCTTGCCTTAGAATTTTCTTTGCCAAACTCTGCCCCCCAGCGTGATCCCCGTAGAAGCCTTCATGCACCTTTTTCATTAGTTCCTTAGCTTTTTCTGGTGTAACACACCTGAGTAGTGGCATGGAATACCCTCTTCGGTACATAACACCATCGACCAGTATGTGCCTAGCGGCCTGCCTTTGCAGAGTTTTGGCCTTGTTTCTATCTGATGGCAATACACCTTTTGTCAGATACTCCAAGTAAGGTGCCATCCACATATCCTCCATTCGAATTTCCATACTGGCTTCTATTTCTCGGATGCTTGGTTCGCTTAATCTTTCTACTGGCACAATGTTCAAAGTTTCAGCATCTTTCGCGCTCGCGAGTTTAGCTAAGGCATCTGCATTTGAATTATGATCCCGCGGTATTTGCTGGAGGGTGTACTTCTTGAATTGGGCTAGTAGGTCTTTTGTTTTATTCAAGTAGGCCACCATTTTTAGGCCTCGCGCTTGATATTCCCCTAGAACTTGGTTCACTACCAGCTGTGAATTGCTGTAAATATCAAGCGTCTTTATGCCCATGTCTTTGGCCATTCTCAATCCAGTGAGGAGTGCTTCGTATTTGGCTTCATTATTTGACGTAGTGAAGTTGAACCTAATGGCGCAGTGAAATCGATGTCCTTCTGGCGTTATCAATATCACTGCCGCTCCTGCGTGGGATTCGTTGGACGACCCATCCGTGAATAACTTCCACAATGGAGCTTTCTCTTGAGGCTCAGGCGCACTAGGCTGTTCGCACTGTCCGCTATTTGGGAGTTCGGTGAATTCTGCAATAAAATCAGCCAAGATTTTTCCTTTTACTGCTGCTCGCAGTGAATATGTGATATCGAACTGCCCTAGTTCGACTGCCCATTTTAATAAGCGCCCAGCCGCCTCTGGTTTTTGGAGGACTTGCCGAAGGGGCTGGTCGGTTAAACTGTGATGGGATGGGCTTGGAAGTAAGGGCGTAGCTTCCTTGAGGTCAGGATTAAGCAATATGCTAACCTTTCAATGGGTGGATATCTTAGTTCTGCTCCAATCAGCCTCTTGCTAACATAGTAGACCGCTTTTTGTACGCCTTCTTCCTCTCGTACTAGTACCGCACTAGCAGCAACTTCAATGATCGCCAGGTAAATGAATAAAGTTTCTCCTTCGATTGGCTTTGATAAAATGGGAGGTTGTGCCATATCCGCCTTATAGGCCTGAAAATCTTGTTCGCAGTCTCCTGTCCATTCAAACTTCTTATTGCCCCTAAGTAGATTGAAAAAAGGGACACATTTGTCCGTTGACTTCGAAATAAATCTACTCAGGGCTGCGATTCTCCCGGTTAGACTTTGTACATCTTTAATTCTCTCTGGCGATTTCATGTCGATCAAGGCTTTTATCTTGTCGGGGTTGGCCTCGATTCCTCTTGAATTTATGATGAACCCCAAAAACTTCCCTGATCCAACTCCGAAGGAACATTTGAGAGGATTTAGTTTCATCTAGTATTCGTTCAATACATCAAAACATTTTTGTAAATCCTTCACATGTCCTTATGCCTTTTTAGACTTTACCAGCATGTCGTCCACGTATACCTCCATGTTTACCCCGATCAGCTCTTTAAACATGTGGTTGACTAGCCGCTGGTAAGTTGCACCTGCGTTTTTCAGTCCGAAGGGCATTACTTTATAACAGTATAAACCCGTATCGGTCCGAAAGCTGGTGTGATCCTCATCTGGGGGATGCATGCTAATCTGATTGTAGCCCGAATATGCATCCATGAACGAGAGGATCTCGTGTCTTGCAGTGGCATCGACCATCTGGTCGATTCTTGGGAGTGGGAAGCAATCCTTTGGGCAGGCTTTATTGAGGTCTGTAAAATCCACGCGGGTTCGCCATTTGCCGTTAGGCTTGGGAACCAGCACTGGATTGGAGACCCACGATGGATAAAATGCCACCCTAATGAACCCATTCTCCTTTAATCTTTCGACTTCTTCTTTTAAGGCTCTCGACCGATCTTTATCGAGCAACCTTCTTTTTTGTTGCACGGGTGGAAAAGCCTTGTCTATATTCAGGGCATGGCTGATAACTGCAAGGTCTATCCCAGCCATGTCTTTATGTGACCAGGCGAAGACTTCCTGGTTTTTTCGCAAAAATTCCACCAGTGCATCCTCGTGGTTGGTTCTAGGTTTTTCCCGACCTTCACAACCCTGGTCGGGTCTTTCTCGTCGAGTTGGACCTCCTCCAGGTCCTCGACGGGTCCAACGTTCTCTTCAAAATCCCCAAAGTGAGGATCTAAATCTCTATCCTCACTTTGGGCAACACCCTATTTGGTGACCTCATCACCGGATTGGGCTTGTGTATCAATTGCCATCTACAACCTATCTGAGGTAGTGCTCTTTGGTGTTCCTTTCTTCGCCTTCGTGACTGAGGCGTTGTAGCACTCTTTGGCTTCCCTCTAGTTTCCCAACACGCGTCCTACCCCTGCGTCTGTCGGGAACTTCATGGCTAAGTGCCACACAGAGATGACAGCTCGTAGATCAACCAGTATAGACCTCCCAATGACGGCATTGTACGCCGAAGGACAATCGACTACTACAAAAGTAGCAAGTAATGTCCTGGTAGCAGGCGCTATACCTGTCGTCACTGGTAGTCTGATCGATCCAGCGGGGGTGAGTCCATCACCAGAGAAGCCGTATATTGTTTGGTTGCAAGGCTCCAGGTCCTTAACGGACAGTTTCATGCGTTCCAGCGAAGACTTATACAGGATATTCACTGAACTTCCTGTATCGACCAGCATCCTTTTCACCATCATGTTGGCCATTTGGATATCCACGACCAGCGAATCGGAATGTGGGAACCGGACATGTTGGGCATTGCTATCAGAGAAGGTTATTTCGCCCTCTTCTGACCGAGCCTTTTTTGGCGCACGGTCCTCCACAGTCATCATCTCGATGTCCTGGTTGTGGCGCAGAGTCCGAGCGTATCGTTCCCTGGCCTTGCTGCTATTTCCTGCGAGGTGCGGGCCTCCACAAATGGTTAACAGTGTGCTAGTCACGGGGGCAGGCTACAAAGGTGGCGAGCGTTGGCATGCGGGCGCTTGCTCGTTGCCACCTGGAGCTTCTCGTTGGGAATTTCCCGAGGCCCGTACGTATCTTCTTAAGTGTCCTTGTCTAATAAGGAACTCAATTTCATCATTCAGCTGGTTGCATTCGTTGGTATCATGTCTGTAGTCACTATAGCGACAGAACTTTGTAGTGTCTCTTTTCGAAATATCCTTTCGAATGGGGGCAGGCTTCTTATAAGGCACACTGGAACTCGTGGCCTGATAAATCTCTCCCCGAGACTCAACAAGGGCAGTGTAGTTAGTGAACCGAGGTTCATAACGGTTACCCTTGGCTCGTTTATTGTCGGAGGTGGAAGGCTCATTGTGTGACTGTGTTCCACCATTCTTGCCATTGTCGTCACCGTTCCCGTTGCCTTTGCCGTTAGGTTTAGACCCATTGGCGGCTTTGGCGGGCTCGGCAGCCTTCTAATCCTTACCTGAAGGATTTCCATCATCGGCAATGGCATCTTCGAGCTTGATGTAACGATCAGCCCAGTCCAAGAATTCCTGGGTAGTTCTAACCCCATCTTTGCGGAGGCTCTTCCAGGGGGGGGGGGGGGAGCGACGCCTAACCCCTGCGATTATGGCCATCATTTTTCCTTCGTCCCCCACTGTTTTCGCTCCAGCTTCTGCTCGCATAAAGCGCTGGATGTAGTCCTTCAGCGATTCTCCATCCTGCTGGCGAATTTCAACCAGCTAGTTTGCCTCGGTCGGATGCACATGACCTGCGTAGAATTGTCCGTAAAATTCCCTTACGAACATCTCCCAGGAAACTATGCTTGCAGGCGGGAACTTAAAAAACCACTCCTGTGCGGCGTCAGAAAGTGTTGTAGGGAAGATCCTGCACCGAGCATTTTCGGACACTTTCTGAATGTCCATTTGTATCTCAAACTTGTTAACGTGAGATACCGGGTTACCGTACCCATCAAAGTTCGGAAGCATAGGCCTTTTAAACTTGCTAGGAGTCTCTGCCATAGCTATCCTTTGGACGAAAGGAGTGCCTTTCCTCTTGTCGTGGTCGATATGAGATGTCCTTCCCCCAACAAGCTGTTGCACCGCCTGGTTGAGGGCATCTATCTGGGCTTGCACAGCGATAGGAATCGCTATGGCCTCTCTCGCTAGGGGGATGTTCTTGCCATTCCGCTCGCGGCGATCGTTGAGCACATCTCTCAAGTCCTCGTCTCTTCTCCGCTGCTCGCTAGATCTAAGCCGGTTGAAGACGTTATTCTGTCTGGATTGCCCACCAGTGTCCCGTTTGCCAGGTTGGTCATCCTGAGGTGGCTGATTCCTGTTTCCACCTCTTTCGTCGTTCCTCCGACCGACATTTCCTCTGCCGGAGTCGGCTTCATTATACCCATGGCCATCTCCGAATCTTGATTGGCTATGGTGGGATCGACTGTTCCCTCGATTTCCATCCCGGGCTTAAGCGTCTCGAGCGATAGAGGGTGGCTTGCGCTGGTTGTTGTGTCCCCGTGCATTATCATGCCGTGGGGGACCCCGGACCGCAGAGCCTAACTCTGAGTTCCTCCTGTTGCCAGGAGAATTCTGACCTCTGTTCGAAAGGTTCGGCTCGTCGCCCCTATGGCGTCTAGGACTACGAGGCTGATGCTCGGTCCTATTCTGCCTCTGATGCGGGGGATTGCCGCGACCAGCTTGGGATGGAGGCTGTGCCTTAGGGTCCTGTGGAACATCGTCATGAGGCACCTGAGGCTGCTCGGGCCTTTGCGGGCTCGAGGGTTGGATAGGCGGGCTAGGATTGGGACCCCTATGGGGTGGCCCATTCGCAGGTTGATCAAGCTGCGAGACAGGTGCGGCCTGATTCCTAGCCAATTTCAAGGCTGCCTCGAGGGCTGCCATGGCTTCACTCTGGCGACGGTCCATCTTCGCCTGCCTTTCACTTAATTTCGCGCGCTGCCGTTTAATCTCTTGCTGCTGCCGCGCCATGATTTCGGCAGCACTTTCCTGACTGGCCCTCAGATTGGCCAGCTCTTCATGCAACGCCCCCAGAGTACTCTTAAGCGTCACGTCATCCATTTCTTCCTCCTCAAAGTCCAAATGTGGCTCATCCTCAGCCACGCTTGCAGGAGGAGGAGGAGGAGGCGGGTTTGATGGTGCAGCGGCGACCGCCTGTCCAGTTTTCCTTGCAGTTTTCGCCATTGGTTTTCTCAACGGTGATATATCAAGCTCTCAATGAAAGCACCAGAATGTTGACCCTGATTTTGGGCAACTAACACAGAGTCAAAATACGCTTGATTTGATTGAATGCGTTGAAAAGAACGTAATAGCGAAAATAATAAGAACACGATATTTTATAGTGGTTCGGCCCCAGGATCTGGTAATAACCTACGTCCACTTAGATTGCTATTGATATGGGATTCAAAGTAGTGATCAAAGAACTAGGGTTCAATGAGTTTCACTCACCTCTCAAGAACAATACAATATGATTGATATGATCCCTCTAAACTCCAGCGATTTAGAAGTCAAAAAAAGAGAAAAAAGATCGGATCTGCTTCCGTGAGCCCTCTTCTACTATTTATAAGCTCAGGGAAGATTTACATTGATTTGTTACAGATATTATTTCCTAAATAATCGGATACTTAGGAAATCATGGGAGAGAATTTCGGATTCCATCATAACTGCCTAAGATTTCCTCCGCGTGTTACGTGCCTACGACCAGACTGGTCGTATGAAGAGACCGATCGCATAACTCCGAACATCTTCCTGGTCGATAGTCGAACACAGGTTTTGCCAGGTGTCAGCCATGTGCAATTAATTCCTGCCATGTCATTCACTTCTGATTTTTGGGATAACAATTTTGAATTAACTGATATTTATTTTGGGAATTAATATATTGTCTTAAAATTAATTAAACAAACAAATGAGAAAAATTAGGGAGGCTATATAGTGGCACCACTTTGGTATCACACTATCCCTGTGATTTGAATTTTGAATTTCAAATTTATTTGTTTATTTAATTATTAAATTTAAATTTGATTTAAATAAATAATTAAATTATGTTATAACTGATTGGTTTGAATTAATAAATTGAAAGATAAATAAAATTGTTTTATTTTATCTTTAAAAACCTAAAAATAAGTGTTTCTTTTAATCAATTGTTATCATACTCTCTCAGAAAAAAAAAAAAAAAAAAGTATCGATAGAATTTTCTAGGCCTGAAAATTCTAGACCTTTCTACAAGTCTTCTTTCATCTCTAAACTCTCTAGATCTCATGTGCTGAGAACATCTAGAGAGCCTAAACAATCAACCTGTGAATCATACGTGCCCACACATGTCCCCGTGTATTAGATGGACAACTTGGAAGGCTAGGGTGTGAGTCTTCATTGGATAGGAAGATCATTGATTATACTAAAAGACTAAAGGATCTTGATAGGCTGCAAGAGGTAATCTTTTTTTCCTTGTATGTGTTGATTTAATGTATAGATAAATGTATTGATCCTGGCTGGTATTAATGATTTTGTAAAATCTCTCATCTCTACCTTCCAATGCGTCCTTGATTTTATTCTATTTAATACCAACAAATACAAAATCACATAGTTTTTTTTTCGTATGTACAGTATGCCTCTCCCTCAAATGATACAATGAGTTTTATATTTATACAATTGAATGACTAAAAATGCACTTAAAATCATTGATTTTAGAATAAATTGCTTGAACCCGTTGTTTGAGGATTTATGCTCAACCATATATGTTTCGATCATTGATATATCGATAAGATATATTATTGTTGTGTAGATATCTGATCATTATTATTAACTATCATGGTCGATGTATTCGACCAATGTTAATGTTGCTGATATATTTTTTTGTTACCATGTGTCTATTGTAAGTGTCACATCATTATGCCATTATTTTAGGATGACGTGCATCATTTTCAAGAAAGTGTTGTAAATAACTTGGAGCATCAGTTTTTTAAAATATGATGTCATGAAAAAGGCATTGTAGTAATGAAAACTTTGGTGAGTAAAATAATATATTAAGGGTATGTATCTTTGTATTATATTCCATAATACAATAATGTTTAATTTTTATACAATACGGTGATATTATATAAATACAAATAAAAAGGTTATTCTTATTGTATAATTTTATTTCTCATATTGTATTATATCATTTCAATTTTCTCTCATATTGTCACATATTTTTTCTCACATCACTTTATCTATATACACTTATAGCGTTTTCTCTCCTCTCTCTCACACCATTCGTTCTCTTCACTTTCACTCATATCAATTTCTTTTTAAAAGTTTCTCTTATCATTTTATCTCTCATAAGTTTTGCTCACATTATTTCTCTAAATTATTCTTCTCTCACATCCTCTTGCATCACTTTTAAATAATTTGTTTTTTTTTATTTTGTAAAAGGTAAATATTAACATTTAACATCTTGATACGGTTCAAAACCAAACATAATATTATATAAAAATAATACAAGTCAATACAATATTATACGGTATAACACAATACATATCAAACATGATCACCTAAAAAATTATATATGTATTCAACATGTAAAAAAAAATATCATACTAAATGGGCAAAAAAGTACACTTCAGTAACAAAATATATCTTATTTTGTTTATAGCAAAAAATCAAATTTTGCTATTATTAATTTATAATATATATATAAATAATTGCTATAAGTGGTATACGATTTTTCATAGAATTATGAACTTTCCTAATATTAAAACAACAAAATGATTGTGTTAGTGTAAATCATTGTTTGTAAATTCTGATTGTCATTTAAATTTAACAGGTATGTTTTATATGGTTTCTTATTTATTAAGCCTTATTCTAATACATTTATATTAGATGATGGAGTCATTTGGTTACCTGAATTAATGTATTATGAAATAAAACTTCTAAAGAACAAGTGTAAATGGTAAGGTTAGTAGGCACCGATCTTTTTTGATGGAGAGAAGCAAGCAAAGAATATTTCTTTTTCTGTTTTAGTCATCAAACGATTCTTGTTCTTTCTCTTTTACTTTTACTTTTTCTTTTTCTTTTTCTTTTTTCTTTTTTCCTTCTCTTTATCTTTTCTTTGGCTATTAAACCAGAGATAATCTCTCTAATCAAACCCACCTCTTCTTCACCTTCTCATATGATCTCTTACTAGTTTGTTCCCAACCTCTCCCCCTGAACTCATTATTTTTCTTTTGGTAAGTTTATCTATTTTTCAATCTTTGATGTTGTGTTTTCCCTAGGTAAATATGAATAATTTTCCCTATAGTGAGGTTTTAACATGCTAGCTATTCGTTAATTGTATTTTATTTTCATTTTCTTTCCTAATACTACTTAATTTTCTATTAAGTCCTACATATGTCTCCCTACAAATAAGGTCAATTTATAATGCATGCAGAAGTTAAATATTTTTTATTATTGATTTCAACAATACTATAGCAGTCATTTTTTTAATCAAATGTTTAGTTTGTTGTTATCCTCTTATTTTGATTGAAAACAAATATATTTATATATATATATTATATATGTGAGTTTTCTATTTTTTTATTTTACCAAATATCTTAATTTCTTACGATGATATAGTACGTAATTTAAAAACCATCATGCTAAATTTTCATGAAAATTTTGCTCCAACAAAACAAGTTCTTTTTTATTTATTTATTATGTCTCAATGCGTGGTTGAACAAAATTGCAACAATATATTTGTGATTTTTCCCCTTAAAAAATCATCATATGTAAAGTTTGGTTGTTCTCATGAAGTGGCACAAATGTTAAGAATGAGTTGTGATAGCTGAGCGTACCTCACTCCAGAAAATGCACTATGCACATGAGCAATATATTTGCAATCTTTATAGTAATATATACGAATTCATGGATCGCTTTCGGCCTCACAAGCATCACAATAATATTCACTTGAATTATTATGTATTTTTTACGACATTTTAGTCATGAAAAGATGGTGAATTCAAAGGAGTATTATTGTGATGCAAGTGAGGCAAAAAGAGATTCATTCTAAGTATGTATTTATTATTATAATAGGTGCATATATATTGCGCTTGTACATTGTGTTGTGGCTGAGGTGCTCTCATCTATTTCGTTTCATTTTTAATTGTTTGTGTTTGTGCAATATTATATCATGATGAAGACACCACTACCAGGAGATCTTCTAGTGTTGAAAAAAGTGCAGTTGCGTGGGAATGGAACCAGAGCCAAAACAAGTGTATAGAGTTTGACATGTTTTGAAAATGAAAAATTATAGGTAGCATTGTAAATTTAAAAAAAATATTAACAATACCAAATTTTATAAAAATTACAAAAATACGGATAACAATTTGTAATAATTATATTATTGTTTGTTACAATTTTCTATTTAATCGGTAAATATTGTTTACAAAATTGCAATATAGAACAAGTGTATAGAGTTTACAAAATTGCCAAAACAAGTGTATAGAGTTTGGTATTGTTTTCTGTTTTCAAAATTGTGTTTTCAGAAATGAGAACATAAAATAGTTTTCAAAAAACAAAGAGGGTGTTTGGCACCTTAACTAAAAAACTGTTTTTTGTTTTTAAAAGCTAAAAACTGTTTTTTGAAAACAAGTGTCGGTGTTTGGCATTGTTTTCAGAAAACAATTTTTAAAAACAAAGTTACAAAAAACAGAAAATTTTGAGAACAAAGAAAAGTTGTTTTCTGTTGTTCTCAAATTTTCTCATTTCTTATTTTTCATCATTTTTTCTTTTAAATTATTTTATCTCATTATTTATTGCAAACTTTTAAAATATTTTTCTCTTTGTAAATATATTTGTTAATTTTTTATTTAAGATTTTAAAAAAATAAAACTAAAAAATTGTTTTTAGAAAATATTAACCAAACGCCTCTTGTTTTTTTAAAACTACAAAAACAGTTTTCTGTTATCATTTCTGAGAACACAATTTTGAAAACAAAAAACAGAAAACAATACCAAACAGGCCCTTTGTTTTTTAAAAATTGTTTTCTGAAAATAATGTCAAACACCCAAACTTGTTTTCAAAAAACAATTTTTAGCTTTTAAAAACAAAAATCTATTTTTTAGTTAAGGTGCCAAACACCGTTTTTTTTATCTTCATATTTGCAATTATGTCACTTCATTTTTTTGTAATTTTTATCCATATTCCATTTCTTATTTTTTTTTTAATCTTAGATATTTTTGTAAACTTCCCATTTGAAAATCCAAAAGATAGTGCACAACCCTTTCTTTAGTACATATATATGAGAAGAGTTACAACTATTACTATTCATGTACTTGTAGTCCTAAAGCATGATTTTACTTGAATCAAATTGTACACAAATACAATCTCAAAGAGTTTCCGAAATTTAATTTCATTGCCATTAGATATTGAATTGATGATGATTAAATGTTTTCAAACAATTATGGGAAATGTGAATTTCAAAACATATTGTAACTTGATGTATTCGAGAAAATGTTAGACAAAAATTGGTATTTGTCGAAAAAGGGTTTTAACATTCTAACACGTGATGTTATTTTTCAAAAGAAACTTGACATTTGTAGTACTTTCGAAATTTCTCGATAAACATCGATGCACTACGAGTAATCAAATTATCAATCGTTTATAATGATGTCGGTAAATGATCAAAACAATTAATAAAGGAATTGGTCAATGCAAGTTGGTAACTTTGTCGGACTTGAGTCATTTAAGAGAAGGACATGAGTCAAAGTCATTTAAGAGGAGGATTTGGGTCCCAATATGTATCCTAATCGGTAACTACTTCATAAAACCATTGATTATTCTTTTTTATTTCCTTCTTGTTTTGTTGTTGGGTTTTTTTTTTTTTTTAAAAATGTATGGTTTTCTTTTTCTCAACCTTATCTTATTTGAGATTTTTATTTTGTTATGTAATGTAAGCATATAATTTACATTAGTTTAAGTTTTTGGTTGTGAAATTAATTCTTTTTTTTTTTTTTAAGATTCTCTAATTCAATGTTTTTGGTTTATATATCAATTGTTACACCCCCATTTTAGTAGGATTTTTTATTGTTATTAATATAAGCCTTTGGTTACCACATGTTTTTTCCCTTTTCCAAAGTTACACATTTTATTAGTCCCGGTGAGTAATCAATAATCACCCACTTGTCAGTATTTTACAAAAATCAGGGACAAATGCAGCTCATTGTTAAGGAATCAAATCCAGTGTAGCTTTTTTTCTTGTGATTGTTTTATGTCCCAATCTCTATTTCACAAATAAAAATATGCCATCTCATTTAAAATTACAGCATATACTTAACAAATTTATTGTATTTTCACATCTGATTAGTTTTGGTCTTTTATATATTTTTCTTAATTATGTGAAGAAAAAAATAGAGCATATTTTCTTATGGGTAATGGCCAGTGGGGATGGATTATTTCTCTCCTTAGCAAGTTTAGTCGAGGTCTTTTTTAGTTGTTTGGTGGTAAATCTGACTGCTTTAGTGGGGATTTTTCTGGCTTTTATTGGATATTTTGGATTTTTTTTTAGTGTTATTTTTGTTTCAATTAGGCTAACATCATCTTATTTCAACTTCTTAGTCAACCGAAAGTTGATCAAGAAGTTAAAATAGGATGTTGACTATAGTACTCATTTTCATTTTTCTTTAATGTGTAATGTTGCATGTTTTGATTTTCTTTGTATCAAACTTAGTAATAATAACTATCGGTAATTTTTTGAATCAACTATCGTAGATAGTTTAATTTTTATGGCGATTATAAATTTAACTTGTTTGTTGCCAGTCTTGTTAGCTTTTATTGTTATTTGCTTACTATTTAGGACAATGATTTATCGTATATGTGGCTTATCAAAAAGCATTATACGTGACTATGACTTGGTTGGATGAAACCTTAGGTTAGTATCTAATTTATTTATTTATTTATTTTAAAAAAAACATGAGAGCCCCTTCAAATTCTATGTGTTATTTTCTCTTTGGAGTACTTGATGGGTGAAATAAAGGACATGAAGAAAGATTTGTTCAACATATGATTTGGGCACTTTGACCAAATCTTTTCAATATATAGATTTAATATAGTCCCCTGTTGGTGATCTTGACTTGATGTTTCTATTATTCTATGACCCGAGTTTTTATCTCATCCCCGACAATAGAATGATATGCAAGATTATTTATTTATCTTTCAAAAACAATGCAAAGCAAAGCATCCAAGAAGGAATTTCTTATATATGTATTATAAAAATTTCAAAAACATGGGCTAGTGGGTACAACCCAAAGTTAGTGCAACCCGAATTTTGTGCGTTGGTTGTAGGGTTGGCAATATGGGGCGGGTTTGCCCTGTATTAAACATGGGTCTGACTTAGCCCGTCCCGTATAATTATTTATATTTAAAAAAAATTAAAGCCTATAACGGAAACGAGTTTTTGATACTTGAATGTTTAAAGAGTAAAGTGACTTATTTTGTTGTTATTCATCCGCAAAACTAACTTCTTTTTTTTATGAGACAATTAGATTATAGAGAGAAATGAAGATTGACATTAGATGTTTTTTTTATCGGTTTTGTATTTTGTGAAGATTTTTTTTATTGGTTTTGTATTTTGTTTTGAGAGCAATTTTTTTAGAGTATAATGGTTATCTAATAACATAAGAAATTTTATTTTATTTCTACAAATAATAATAATAAAAAAAGCGGGTCAACAGGGCGAGCGAGTTGATCCGCTGCCTCATCAGGTTTGAACCGCCCCGTCCCATTTATTAAATGGGGTGGGTCAAACAGTGCGGGTTACTTTGCGGGGTGGGGCGAGTTTTGTTGCGGGGCGGTTGATTGCTAGGTGCAACCTCTTGAAAAATGTGGTGTATTTTTCTGTAAAATAAGAGAAAATGGCGGCTAAAATACCCAACGTTTTCAAAATGTTACACTTTTATACCTAATTTTTCTTTTTTGGCAGTAAATATACTCAATGTCTTCAAAATGTTACACTTTCATACCCAATTTTTTTTTGCGGTAAATATACCTAATGTTTTTAAAATGTTACACTTTTATACCTATTTTCTTAAAATTATTTTGAGAAAAAATAAAAAAGTGAAGGAAAAATATAGAATTTTAGTTCTTTTAAATTATTTTCACTCTCAAAATAATAAAAATAATAAGATTAGAAAAATTAATCAAAATAATTAAACTTATATTTTTCCTTTACTTTTTTTTTAAAAAAAATTATATTTTAAATTGATGAAAATATACAAGTTTTTTTTAATTATTTTTATTAATTTTAATAAAATATTTATTAATTTTTAATTTAAAATGGTTATTTTGAGAAAGAATAAGAAAGAGAAAATAATTTTAAATTTTAAAAATAATTAAAATTTTATATTTTTCCTTCACTTTTTTATTATTTATCAAAATAATAAAAAATAAGTATAAAAGTGCAACATTTTAAAAACATTAAGTATATTTACTGCCAAAAAAATTTGGGTATAAAAGTGCAACATTTTGAAGACATTGAGTATATTTACCGCAAAAAAAAATTATGTATAAAAATGCAACTTTTGAAAACATAGGTATTTTAGCAGTTATTTACTCGTAAAAAAATTATATTAATTTAACAAAGCTAATGTATTTTTTTACTCATAGTTATATTTTATTTATAATAATGTCATATATTAAGATTCAATATTATTAATGCAATATTGATGTATATGGAAGATTATTTATTTCAAGACAAAAATATTAAATTTTTTGTAATCTCTAAACAAAGTAAGAGCTTTATTTAATCAAGATTACCTATACGACCCAACTTCTATTTCAAACTAAATAACTAATTGAGTTGCTTAGTGTAGTGACTCGAAATCTAGAAGTGTCTTGTACAATACAAATCGTGTAAGATTGAGACACAAACAAAATATAAACTCTAACCATCTTTGTTAGAATATAGAAGTTTTAAATTTATCACTCAATAATTATTTGAAACTTATCTCAATCCTAAAGTAAGTTTTGACTTATCGAGTCCCGTCTATATAACATTACAGACTGAAATTCTTCATAACTTAGTCATATGATTTTAGGTGACTGGGAAGATGCTTTATAGATATGAAACGCATTCATTTCTTGAATGGGAGTAGACTAATTATTCATTTTAATGTTGATTCATAACTAACATAAATGTTCAATTTTTATTATGAACATATATCTTATGTAAATAGGATTTCATAATTATATTCTATAGAAATATATTTTTTAAATTGAATATTTTTTTTATATTTACAATTTTCAAAATTCTCTGCAAATTCTAGTATTTTGATGTATATATTAGGTGAACGTATCATTAAGAATTGAGTAATAACATGTGCACCTTTAAATATGTACCTAAGAATAATGTTATACTTACACATTATAGAAAGTGATGTCACCGTTTTTTAAGCTAATCACGTTTAATATTTGGGTGCACTTACCAGTGCTCTTAGGCCTCGTTTGAATGGTGCACCCAAAAGGAGTGCTGCCAGGAGGTTCTTGATTGCTGAAATAGAGGACATTAATAAATAAGGACAAATAATTGTTCAACATATATAAAGTAAGGTAGGACATCATTTGACATTTGGGTGCTTTGACCACATTTTGTAATCTTGACATTCATATGTGTCATATATCAACATTTTCTATCTAGTGTGTGTGATTTTTAATCACGCAACAATAAGCAATTTTAAAAATTGCACAAATGTCAAGCATATCATTAAAATACCATATGATGTGTCTTGTATATTAATTTTTCTAAAATGTCATTATTTGTTAAATCTTATATAAAAAAATAAAGTACCACAAATAAGTGTTAAAAAATCATCATATTCACAATTGTGCTAGTATAATTCTCATACAAAACTTAAAAGCATCTCTAAAACAATTGCAAAATAGTGTGATAGTATCATATTTTAGCATTTTAAAACTTGTATTATGCACAAACGAATTACAAACACCAATCAATTAATTACATTTGTAACATCATCACCCAATCTAAGTCCTCATTCCCTAACTTTCCTTCATTCAGAAATAAAATCCTAGTACAGACATCAGATTTAATTTTCCGAACTACAGAACAAACCATGGGCACCTGAAGATTCCAATAAGCATCATTCCTAGCTCTCCAAATGTGGTACACAGTAGCACTAAGAGCACAATAATACACTCTTCTTCTACACCCGGACTATCCACTTCGCCTAACCCAATTCAAAATCTCAGCCAGCTCATATCTATTAGATCCTATCCTTAACCAATTCAGAATATGATACAAACAATACTTACTAAACTGACATTCAAAGAATAAATGTCTATTGACTCTACAAACTGACCACAGATAACACAACTGGGATCCTGAGCAATACTATATCTTGAGAGTCTATCTCTAGTCGACAACCTAATCTTTAAAACCAACCAGGTCACAAACTTGTGTTTAGGAGTACCTAGCCTTTCCCAAATTGAAGAGAATTTCCATCTGGTCTCTGATTTTTCCTTCAGCGGCTTGTACACCTTAGCAATACTGTAGCTAGGCCAACTGGTTGCATTTTGCATGTACACATCCTGTAACTCATTCTTAATCTTGACCATTCTTTTCCAATACCAACTACTAGTGCTTGGAGCCTTATAACTCCACCAATCTTCCTCTTTTATGTATATATCATGCATCCACTTCACCCACAGGTTATCTTCCTTCTTAGCTATGGCCCAAATATATTTCCCTATAGCACAAGTGTTCCAAAGACCAATATCTTTAAAACCCAGCCATCCCTTCTGCTTAGATTTACTAATCTCAGCCCAGGAAACTCTCCCAGGACCATCCATACTATCTGTACTCTTCCAATAAAAAGCTCTACATATTTGGTTGATTATAGAGTAATCACTGTTCTGGGCATTATAACCATTTGAGACCAGTAGATATTGATTGAAAGCAAAACTGAGTTAATAAGTATACATCTCCCTGTGAAAGAAAGGTTCCTCGAGCTCCAACTCCTTATCCTTTTCACCATTTTATCTACCAGACACTCACAATCAGCTTTGGTAATCCTTTTGTTGCTAATTGTCATGCCTAAGTATTTAAAAGGAATACTGCTTCGAAGAAACCCTGTCATCCCAGTAAGCCGAGCCCAATCCTCTTCCTGCAACCCCACTCCATAAATGGCAAACTTCTTTTTATTTGCTTGTAATTCGGAGGTCTCAATAAACAACTGAAAACCTCTTAATAACAGATATATAGCCTTGAACTCACCTATGCTAAACAGTAGCAAATCATCCGTAAAACAAAGGTGAGTGAGTTTTAAACTATCACACCTTGGATGATACTTGAAATCTGGTTGCTGAGAAACTCTAACAAAAATTCTTGAAAGATACTCCATTCTTATGACAAACAATAATGGTGACATCGGATCCCCTTGTCTTAAAGCTCTCTTAGCATGAATATAACATGTTTGAGCCCCATTGATAATGAATGAAAATCTTTGCGTAGTAGCACAACTCATCACCAACTTAATAAACTTGAGAGGGAACTTAAGCGCAACCATCATTTCTTGTAAGAAACTCCAGTCCAAGGTGTCATAAGCTTTCTAAAGATTAATTTTTATTAGACAAGCCGATCTAGCACTCTTCGTTCCATACCCTCTCACCAGATCTTGACAAAGCATTATATTTTGAGCTATGTTCCTTCCTTGAACAAAGCCACTCTGATTTTCAAAGATAATAGAAGGAAGAATCTCTCTAAGCCTCAAACAGATAAGCTTTGTAGCAATTTTGTAAACCACATTGCAACAAGCAATTAGTCTGTACTCGCTGACATTCTTGGGACAACTGGACTTGGGTATAAGTGTTATAGTTGTATTAATTTCTTTAAGAATCTTTCCCGAGTGAAGAAACAATAGCACTACCTTAATTAAATCCTGACCTGTAATATCCCATGTTTGCTTGAAAAAAGCACTGTTGTACCCATCTAGACCTAGCGCCTTTTCATCAGGAATAAAAAAAAAGGGCTGCTTTAACATCCTCTTGAGTGTAATTTTTCATCAAAATCTCTGACTGCTGCTCTGTAACAACCTTCCCTGTTTGCACCACTGTGGCCAGAACTGATCTCCTGCCTGCTATTACAGAACCCAATAACTCTTCATAATAATCCTGAAAAGCCTGGTGAACTCCTTCCTGATTATCTATCCAATTGCCTTCCATATCCCAAATAGAAAAAATAGAATTCTGTATACGGCTACTTCTAATACTACTATAGAACATTTTTGTATTTTCTTCCCCATTCTTCAACCAATCCATTTTCACCTTCTGTTTCAAGAATTGAAGCATGCCCTTATGAGCTTGTTGATATTCTCTCCTTCTTATTATCTCCTCATTCATTAGCTGAAGATTACCAGGATCTGCTTGAATTTTTTCCTGAAGCTCTAGCATCATCTTATACTTCTTAGCATCCTAAACAAACACATCCCCTTTTCCCTCTTTATTAATCTTTGTTAGCACTACTCGAAGCCTCTTTAACTTTTTAACCAGACAAAACATTGGGGTCCCTTTGATATCCTCATTCCAGCTCTCAGCCACCTTCCTATGAAACCTAGTAAAGCTACTCCAGAAGTTAAAGTATCTGAATGGTTTCCTATTCTCCTGGACTGAACAGAAGTTCACCAAAAATGGACTATGATCAAAATCTCCTTCTGGGAAAAAAATAACCTCAACAGAAGTTTACTTATCTAACCATTTCTCATTAGCCAAAACTTTGTCAATTTTGGCATAAACTCGGTCTCTACCTTCTTGTTTATTATTCCAAGTAAAAAAGTACCCCGAATACTTCACATCTACTAACCTACAATGCTCCACACAAGTTTGAAATGGAACCATTTCAGATCCATTACCACGATAAGTCAATCTTTCAGATGGAGACAACACTGAATTAAAATCTCTCATTACCATCCAAGGACAACAAATCTCATGACCTAATGTCTTCAAATCAGCCCATAAGCTCTCCCTACCTTTCAGATCGTTAAAGGCATAAACTACAGTAACAACACATTGATCCCCATTTTTGACAGTAACCATGAAGTGCATCCATTGACTAGAGCTACCTCGAATATCAACATCAAAACTATTTGGATTCCAAGCCACAACAATTCTTCCATTAGGATGATGCATTGAATTGGTTGCGAAACACCATACCTGAAACATATTAAGGTATAAGGTCCCCATATTTGAAACCTTGACCCTTGTTTCTAGGAGGCTAACAAAACCTATTCTTTTATTGGAAATCATTCTCATGACCTCCCTTTGCTTACTGGTTTTGCTAAGCCCCCTCACGTTCTAGCCAAACAACCTATCCATCTATTAATGGAGGATCTCCCCCTCCACTAATATTAGACCTCATCTCCTGTAACACTTCCCCTACGTGAACTTCTGCCGCTAATAGCTGATCTAGTAGAGTAAATGAATTGCTCACATTCACTTCCTTTTCATTTGCAACCAGCACTTTCTTCCCTTTAATTTGGTGAAAACCATCTGCATCCTCCCCACTTGTGTGTTGACCCTGCTTTGTCTTCACAACATTCCTTTGAAGATCTGTCTTTGGAGGTATATTTTCCTTCGGTTGCCAGATTTTTTATGGCCCTCCTTGGGCCAATCTCTTCCTACAAGCTTCCTTAGTATGACCAATCCCGTGGCAATGCGAGCATATATCTGGTTTCCATTCATATTCACTTCAACATACACATATTCCCCCTTTTCATCTTCAAATTTGATTTGGAGAGGTAAATCTTTTGTAATGCTCACTTCAATAAGGACCCGAGCATACTGTAGTTTCTCCCTAGCTATTGTTGCTCTATCTTGTTTCACCATCTTCCCTATTGTGCCAACTATCTTTGTAACGACCCAAAATTACTAACAAGGCTTAAGGGCCTTGATTAGTTGTCGGGAGGGCATAATTGGAAGTTATGTGAATTAATGGTGAAAATGCATGATTATGTGATATGCATGATCTTATGATTATATGGATATGTGAAATGCATGTTTATGAGTATTAGATAAGCATGCGGGCCCTGTCTAGTCTGTAAGGGCATAATTGTAATTTTGGCCCGTTAGGGCATAAATATGATAAATTGTTGAGACCACATTATTATGTGGATATATTTATATTTGTAGCATTCGACCTGAGACGGTCCTAGGGAGCCGTTTAGCTAGAAAGTCACAACGGGGTTAAATACCTGACTCGGGAGGAGCTTAGGGGTATTTTGGGAATATTATAATGTGTTCGGGAATTATTGAGTAATGGTTAGTAGCTTGTTAATAATTTGACATGTCGGGATTAAATGTGGATTTTTAGTAATACTTGAGGATTTAGCGGGATTTATGTGAAATAACGGAATTGCCCTTGAGGTTGTATAAGACTTTTATTAAGGGAAAGGGAAAAATGGTAATTTGGTCTTAGGAGAGTATGACTTTCACTTAGGAATAAACTAAATGTTTTGGTTGGAAGTCTAGAGGAAACCAAAGGAACTAGAAGGAAGGAGAAGAAGAGTTATCTTCTTTGGGGTCAAGGAAGGGACTCAAGGGTAAAATAAGGGAGACTTTAGGCCAGAAATTCAAGGGTGCAAAGGTAAGTTTAACTCTCTTCCTTGTGGAAATTCTGCTGGTGATGTTAGGTTAGTAAGCTGAAATTGTGTTATTTGCTTGTGGGTTATTGGAGTGAAGACTCAGCTTGGAAATCAAAGGAAATTAGCTTGGAGTTGGATTTGAAAGTAGGTCAAGGTTGAATCTCTGTTTGAGGTAAGAATTTCATGCGTCTCTGAGGTTTATAATCTGATGTGGTTTAAGTTTTATAAAGTATGGTTTAAGTTTTTGTAAATTTTGAGCCACTAGGTGATTCTTGGGTTTGATTGTGTGATTGAGTTTGTTGCTGTGATTTCTGAGTTGCCATATTGTTTATCTGGGGTTTTAGGTTGATTTGGGACTTGGGTGTACCTTGGGGTTGATTTGGAAGAGTTTTGGCTCGGGAAAAATGTTGGGAAAAACCCAGTTTTCTGGGTTCGCGTAAGAGCGTCGCGACCCTGTTCTTCCGTGTCACGACACTAGGTTGAATTAGGAGATGGGGATCACTTTGGGCGCCGCGGCCCCCATAGGGATGTACCGTGGCGCTAGGCTAATTTCAGGAAAGGGGAAAATTGAGTTTTAGGGTTTTGGCTCAGGGGGCTCAAGGGACGCTTCCGCTACCTTGTGTGGGGAAACGGGAGGTCCCGAGAGCACGGGATTGGTTTCGAGAGATGATTATGAATTGGTTAGTAATGAGAGTGCTATGTATGTGTTGTGACTAGATTTTCGGCGAGGCTCGGGTTAGAGGACTGTGATCGGGAGTTCGGTGCTCAAGAAGCTCGGGACACAAGTAAGAAAACGACACCCGTTTATGTGGATAAGATGGGACTAAGTGTTCCCTATATTCGTATACACTGTTATATGATTTTGATTAACCATGTGAATATGTTGGGACTAAGGGCTCCCTATAATTGTATGAATGTCATGAGGTGGTGTTATGCCATGGGGACATGTGATAAACGACCTAAGAGTGCCGGAATCAATACTTGCACACATGGCGCGACTCAGGCACTAGTAGCTAAGGACAACTTAATAATCACTGAGCTCGGTTTAAGTGGGCCAGAGTCAGTGGGTTGAACACTGGGCTTGACCTAAGTGAGCCATAGATAGTGGATTAAATAGAGGGTGCGGCCTAAGGGCGTCGACCCTAGTTGTTGTTTTACATGTATACTGTTGTTAATTTGATGTATATGATATGTTGAATATCTGGAAACTAGATCATTGGTTATTGACTGATGTCCTTGATTAAGTGAGTGCTATGGCTTGTTGGTTAACTGATTAATGTCTTGTAAATCATTTGTCTATGCTCTGTGATCTATTTGATTATCGATATTGATTGTGCTATGATGCTATAGTTGTCTTGCTAGGCCTTGGCTCACAGGTGCTACGTAGTGCAGGTAAAGGCAAGGGTATGATGAGTTGACCATGGGTTGGAGAGCTATGGGGGCGAGGTGTACATTTTCAGCTGCTCGGCCGCCACGGTCGAGGGATTGTACAGGGACAGAAACCTAAAACGTGTATTTTGCCATTAGAGTGGCTTGATTATTTATAAGATTTGGAAATTCTGTAATTATGTTATTTAAACCCTGATTTGGGATCCCATGTGCCAAACATTTATTTTAATGAAAGTTATTCGTTTATAACCAAATTCTTTTAAACCTAACCTGTTTATGTCTCTAGATTCACAATTTTATTTAAATGACTTGATTAGCAAGTCTCACACTATTTCAAACACACAGTGTAACAGTCTTGGTTATCCAGGGCGTTACAATCTTTGACATTGTTCGTTCACCCCAGTATTTAAGCTCAAGATTACTCAAGTGAGCTCAAATTGGAACTGTCAAAACTGTTTCCCTAGTAAACTTTGAATCTGGATCCCATCTTTTCATAATGAGAGGTATCCGATCAAAGAACTGATGTCCTCCATCAAAATTCCATCTCTAGTTTCTACCGAGTTAAAGCTGATTAAAAACACCCCTTGAGCTGATAACCCTATCTTATCAATTCCTTTATCTCTCCAAATTCTTCGAAAAAAACCTTCCATCACCGAGATGGGTGGATTTGCTCCCAGTACATAACACACTATGGCTGAACTCCAATATTGAACTTCTTATTCTATGTCTTCTACCTCTATCTTGACACAATCAGACTCTACATTCAAAATTGGAGCAGAATTAGAAGTACCTAAATTCCCCTTCGTGACCGAGATGTCTCCTTTCATGACTCCCAACCAGTCAGTAAGTGTCTGCTTTACCACAGTTCTTCTTTCCAAATCTACATTCACCTTCTTTGTTCCTCTCCTTGGATTCTTGTTAGTTTTCATCAACATTTCCTCCTCTGCAATTTTCGATTGAGTCGCACCAGAATCAACCTCCTCCTCCAAATCAATGGCCTCCATCCCAAGGACTTCAGCCATGGATTTTACTTTCTTTACTAGATCTGTGGATGATGGGCCTCGTTTCTTCTTCCCAGGCGATTTCTTCTTCATTTTCGGTCTCCCCACCATGGCACCAGCTCAAGCTGAAGAGAGTATGTTTGGTAGGAAGGATGAGGAGAAGGAAAGATAGATTAACTAAAAATGATGAAGAGAAAGAGTGAAGGAGAGGAGAATGACAATCATTTAAACATGTTTGGTATAATAGGAAGGAAAAAAATAATCTTTTTACAATTTAAAATACATAAAATTATTAAAAAAAATGCATTTTAATATTTAAGAAATTTTTTATTCTTTTGTTCAACAATCCAGCCATATATGGAGGGATTATTTTTTGTGGGCCCTAGAGATTCACAATCCATAGTTATTTCCTTCATTTGGTCTCCTTCCTTCTTACCAAACAAAGATAGCCTAATGGAGTGGCAATTCGTATTATCGTGTCATGTTCGTGTTCGTGTCATAGAAGGCTAGTGTGTTTACATGGTCAACCCTAACTCAACCTGTTTATGTTTCTTGTCGAGAAATCTCGACCCAAACTCGACTCGTCATGTTCGCGTGTTGGCTCATCGTGTTCACATGTCGACTAGATTTATCCTACACTGCATGTTGATTGACATGATTAGTATCACATATTTAATTTATTTAATATTTTTTTTAATTATACTAATCTATTTGACTCATAAGAGTAATATACTATATAAAAATATATAAAGTTTCAAATAACAAAAAAGATGAATTAAATAATGTTGTCCGTATTTTCACCAGAGGACACGTGACATTCATTGGAGGAGTAATTAAGCTTCTCGAGTGCTAATGAGATTCCATACTTTGGCCTGGCCGGACGTAGATTTCTTGAAGTGAGGCCACACCCAGAGGTTTGTCCTTGAGGCGCAAATGTCTTAAGGCGAGGCCATGACCAGTGACCCATCCCCAAGGAATGGGTACTTAAAAGTGAGGCCACGCCCCGAGGTCTGTCCTCGGGGCACGAATGTCTCAAAGCGAGGCCACATCCGGTGACCCATCTTCATCGTATGGATGTCTCCAAGTGCGGCCATGCCCCGAGGACCATTCAAATGGTCATCGCTCTCTTCATTCGCCAATCTCCCAAGGCTAGGATTCGTGTCCTCGGACCTAGAGTTGTTGCCAGGTGTCAGTCGCCGCAACTATGGCCCATGTAATAACCCACTACGTCGGGCACATCTGCCGCACACTCATGGACAAATCCTACAAATATGTCAGGCATCTAACACTAAAACTATAACTCAAAGTCTATAAAAATGCGGAAAATTTAAAAACTTTGAACTTTAATAACACTTGGTTATTTACAAAGTCAAATTAAACTAAAGTTATACAATAATACAAGACTTTTGAAAATACTATTCATAAAAGTCATTGCTTCTAAGTCCGAAGTCCACAAGAGTCCAAGTATCAAGCCACACCTAAAAATGGGAAAACAACAAAATAATGAGCTAACGCCCAGTAAGTAAATCCCATGCAATGCATGTATGCTTATATACATATGTCGTGACCTGATAATGTATGACAGGATAACATAGCCATGAGTGTAACATACATAGGACAAACATATGAGTCTGTATTTCGTCATCATTAATTCTAACACAATAGAGTTATGCTCCAATAATCAATTATACATTTGACAAAGTAATCGCCACAAGTATTAGCTACTAAAAGAAAATAGCATAGGCTTATGCTCATCCGATATCACAGTACTACGCAAAATAAAATCCCTCAACTAGGGTTCAGCTATAACCTTTCACTAAGGTGTGGCAGTAAGTTTAGTAATTACAATGATACCACACCCTCAAGACCGCAATGGTCAAAACATTATTCTGTGCCAATGCTATAGTCTATGATAATCTCAGGAGCACCCATTTACATAAACCCTAACTGAGAACTTTTACCTTCTTACCCCACTAATAATAATTTTGTAATTATCATATGACTATCACCTCCCTTAACAACCCTTTTGTTATTCTATATAACATATTTTTTATAAAGGCTCGGGAATCAACACTCTAACCAACATACAAAATGTTAGCCTTTGCATACAAATCCTAAGGCCAGAGAAAGAGACGCCTAATTAGGTCACAAGGCTAACTGGACAACGATAAACTATGTGTACTCTTTAGCATGTTAAGACTTGTCACAAACTATGGTCAAACTCTTACAAGTCCTTCTTGACACAATTTCCTAAATTGGGTTTACTATTCACACCATTTGACTGATCATCTAAACTGAATATACACTACAACAAAAAGGGTCTTTAGGGGCGACCCAAAGTCGCCGCTAATAGTCATTAGCGGCAACATGTTACCGCTGACGTGTCGCTACTAATATTTTGACACTAAAGTTGATTATTAATGGCGACAAAACTGTCGCCCCTAATAAAAAGTATTAGTAGCGACATTTGTGCCCCTAATAAAATGAATGTCGCCCCTAATAATCGAAATCCCCAGATCATATTTCGCCCAGAATAATATAATATTAGCGACAACGTTGATATTATTAGGGGCAAATTTTGTCGCCCCTAATACTTTTATATAATTAAAAAAATAATAAAAATGATTATATTAAAATATTTTTTCTGGGTATTTTTGAATTCTTAGCAGCAACATGTGTTGCCGCTAATAATATTTTTAACAAGAAAATTTATCCAGTCTGATATTAGTGGCGATCAAGCTTTGTCGCCGCTAATATTGGTAGTCGCCGCTAATAATGTCACCGCTAAAGACTGTTTTTCTTGTAGTGATAGTTCGAGTATTTAATTCAAATCGTTCATGACTTGCACCAATTCTAATAATACAGTGGTCATTCAACTCATGGAGATAATAGCCAATAATATTATCAACCTGCAAGGTAGCTAACAATACACCAAAGTTAACCCTAGAAGTCAACTTGGGAGTCACCAAAATAATTGGGGATAATAGGTACCCCTAAACAAGCATGCCAGTAATGATGAGGAACTAAGCATCAACATTATCTATTCCAAACATACAATTCCACAAAGGGAGCATCGACTCCCAGTGCACAGATGTTATCACAGGTGTAAATATGCTCACACCGATTTACAAAGACTCCTAGTTAATATTGGGTTACTCGTCTAAGTCGAATTCTCGCAGACTTGAACCAGAACTAATAGTAATTGTCACAGACTTAAACTGGACCAGAAAATGGCTAAATGTAACTGACTTGAACCGGACAGATAATAATTGTCACAGACTTAAATCGGATTTAATAGTAATTGTCACAGACTTGAACTCGATCGATAATAATTGTCACAAACTTTAACAGGACCAGATAATAGCCAAATGTCATGGACTTGAACCGGATCGAATATAATTGTCACGGACTTGAACCGGACCGAATATAATTATCACGGACTTGAACCATACCGATAATAATTGTCACGGACTTGAACTGAACCAAATATAATTGTCACAGACTTGAACCGGACTGATATTAATTGTGATGGACTTGAACCAGACTGATAATAACTGTGACGGACTTGAACCGGACCGAATATAATTGTCACGAACTTGAACCGGACCAATAATAATTGTCACAGACTTGAACTATACTAATAATAATTGTGAGCGGGTCTGAGCGGGTTAGACTGCATCACAACAAGCCCCACTAGGTTATGGTATCTATGTAAATCTTCTATGATAAGTATATGCATGTGCATGTGTTCCTATTAGGAGTGTGCAGAATATATCCAATCCAATTACAACCGACCGTCGAAAATTGGATATCCAATTGCTATTGGATCGGATCGAATGTAATTTTCAAATATCCAAATTGGATCAGTCGGTTGTTGGATGGGGGCCCAACATCCAATAAAAACTGACCGAACTGAACCAATAATCATCCAATTACATATATGCTTCTAATTTAGATGAATTTGTGTTAAATGCTTCTAAATTATTAGAACTAAATAGTGTTTTCATTTAGATGAGTAATCTGTGTGTTTTATAATTGAAATATACATGAAAATTAGATTTAAAAAGACTCTAAATGATTGGATGGATCTGATCTGATCCAATAAATAACTAGGGGATGCATCCAATGGATAGAACCAATCCAATCCAATTATCCATTGGATTAGATCGGATCGGTTGACTCAATTCAATTGGATTGGATTGGTTGTAAAAACTCAACATCCAATGAATAATTGTATTGGATCATATGGGCTTAAATCTATTGGATGTGATTCAATGAACACCCCTAGTTCCTATACTAATGTATATAACACAACTATTTCATGTCTTGACCACAGAAGTCAAAAGGTTGACTTCCAGCAAAGCAATTCACAAAGTTCGCCCTAGTCATACCAACTGCACAACATCGCAGAGATGTGAACTCATTCATCAAAAAAATACCCATAGGTATAAAATCAAACCTTGCAAGCATAATCATAAATTTTGTCATTCTTAATTACATAGATAATGCAAGTACAAACACAATATCAATTATATTCTAAATTGCCTAAAAATGCACTTATAATTACCATATCAATCTTTCTCAATTTTTAAGACACCTTATATAACCAAGCAACATGTACACATCCATGGAGTCTGCGTCTTAATAATATCTAAGAGTACATAAATCATGCAGTTTATATGCAGCCATATAATCAAACACATGAGCAAGTAAATCACGTATGGTGAGATTTACTTACATCAGATCCTTATATATGATTGCTCAACAAGAGCTATCAACCAAGATTTTTCCCATAGTCTTTAATCTTATCAAAGGATCATAATTGAAATAATCACTAACTCACCAAATTACACTTTAAAAATCTAGTGCATACTAAGGGTGAAAAAATTAACAAAATGATAATATTAGTTAACATATAATAATGGCCCTGACTTCAAAGTCTAACCATTTAATAAACACAATCACAAAAACCCTTATTATTATTAGTATTGACCCAAGTTATACTAATATTCATATTGATAAAACAATAATACAATAGCTTACGTAAAATATCAAAGTGCTATAAGTATAGTTGATTTAAAATAAAGTCCTTAGTTATGGATAATTTCTCTAGGCCCATAACCTATTAACTTAATTCAAGTGGTTAGAACAAATAGCTTAATTCTCAAACTTCTAAGCCTTGAATTGATTTGTTTGGAACCATTAATTTATTCTTCAAAAATCCATAATGAATCAAAATATATTATTCCTTCATTTAGAAACTCTAACATTTATTATAAAAATTTGAGTATTCAATTAAGTTGTGATAATAATATCATTCATTGGTTTCCTTTATAGAAATTATTATCATTAAAATGATCCAAGACCATAAGTTTGAAAATACTGGAATTAAACAATTTAAAGTCCATTTGTTTCTTTCTTTCCAATCCACCCAAAATCGTGAGTTAACCATTTTCCTTTTTATAACAATTCCAATTTCATTATGAACATCACATTGTTTGATTCATAATAACACATTAATTTAACATAAGCAATTATTGATAACAATAATTATACTCAAAATAACGAATTTCCTTTTTAAAATCCCTTTATACAAGAAAAATCAATCTAGATGCTAATTTATGTTCAATTATGTAATTAGTCTTTAAAATTTGCCTCTCATGTTCTAAATGAATTCTATCATAGTGCTCGAGTCTTTAAACCATTAGCTTTTGAGAATTAACCGCCTACCAATTATAACTCTCAATTAACAAATATCTTTTTTGTAAAGATTATGACTTTGCTTTAAATTTTCGTCAGGGATTTCAAAAATCACAATTTACCCTTTGATAATGATTTTTATAAAAATTAACTCGACACGAGTTCATAAATTTCTAGAAAAATGGGCAGCATAATGATTGCAAATCAGACATTCCCAAATTTTAAAAACCTGCACACATGACATATAAACAGTCCCAGAGTAGTCCAATAAAATCACATTATGCTAATTAATGTTAGGAAAAATTAGATTGCCTCAATGGAAATAGGTAAGAATATTACAACTCTATGCAATAATATTACAAATAAATATTGATTGATTAAATAAAGTTACAACTCTATAACTGAAAATTACAAATAAACAAAGAAAAGGAAGAAGATGATGAAGAAGAGAATAGTGAGAATACAACTCTAAGCAAAAGATTATAAGTAAAATAAAGGTGTTTGCACAAAAGAAAAGATTACAACTCTTAAGCAAAATATACAAGTAAATAGAACAAGAGAATGAGAAGAAAAACAATAGAGTAGAATGAAGAACAGAAATACAAGTAAACTCTCACTTACACAACCTAAGTGAAGAGGGTTGGGGATCACCAACTTGAACAAGGTTTAAAACCTTTGTCCAAAAGCTTATTTCCCCCTAACTCAAGAACTAATGTGTAATGCCCCAAATTTCCTAATAAGGTCGAGGACCTTGATTAGGAGGCCGGGAGGGCCATAATTGCTTTATTATGCTATTTAATGATAATATGCATGTTTAGGTGTATTAAATATGCATGTGAACCCATTTGTGATTAATTGGGTGACTTTTATATTTTGGCCATTTCGGACATTTTTGGCATATATGTGAAATGGGCGTGGTGCTTTGTTATTATCTGGTCATGCCAGGGTTACCCAGCACAAGAAGATCCTGGGAGGTAAGCTAGTGGGAAAGTCACAACGGGATGTAAGCTTGACTTGGAGTAAGTCAAGGGGTATTTAGAGCATTACCGGGTTATTGGGTAATGGGAATTAACATTTGTTGATAAATTGGGAGTTAGTAAGACCAGGGGGAAATTCTGGAAGTTTTGACTATAATGTTCCTGGGGGTGTTTTCGGGACCCCGAGCATTAGGTTTTATTGGAGGCTACTTAAGCTTGAAGTAACCTTTTAAGGAAATAAAAAGAACGTTATGTACGTTCTCTCTCCCTAAAGTTCCCTTTTCGTTCCCGATTGCATTTTCGAAGATAACTTGAGTTCTAGGACTCGGAATCAAGTGAGGATCGAGGCATAGCAATCCTAAGGAGAATTAGAAGCTTGTTAGCCGGAGGATTTAGTTGGAAACAACTCAATCGGAGGTAATTCAAGTTTAAGTTTTAAGTTTTCAAAAGTTTTTAAGCTTGAATTAGACTTTGTGAATCGTTGAGTTTTTAGGTTGTTTGAACCTTGGGTTTTGGTGGTTTTAGACCATTGGGGAGTTTGGGAACTTTGATTTGATGATTTGGGAATGTTTAGACATGTTCTTGGGAGGTCTTAAAAGGTTAAAACAAAGGGAAAAATGGCTGCCCCGAAGTTGGGCCGCGGCCCTGTTCTTGGGCGCCGCGGCCCTTGCTCGATGAAGCAGGTGCCTTTTCTGTCTTGCTGGACGCCGCGGCCCTTGGGTTGGGAGCCGCGGTGCTTGCTTCTGGTGGTGCTGGGGGCCGCGGCTCAGGGTGCCAGGGCCGCGGCTCAGGCAGGCTTTTGAGCCCGTTTGGGTGTTTTGACCCCGGGAACATGGTTTTAGGCCTCGGGATCGTTCCTACTACCCGGATTAGTGAGGATTGTTGTCTTGGAGGCTAAGTTTTAGTTCAAGGGTTGGTTTTAGAACTTGAACTCATTGGATCACCATTTGTGGTTGTGACTAGGTTAACACTAGAGGCTTGGAGTCAGGATCGTGCTTGTGGCTCATTTGTTGGTAACCTGTGCTTGGACCAAAGGTAAGAAAACTGCACCCTGTGTATATGTGACATGCATGGCTAATATGGATGCATGTTGGTTGATTATTGAGTGTGACATGCATGGCTATTATGGATGCATGTTGGTTGATTATTGAGCATGACATGCATGGCTATTATGATGCACTTTGATTGGCTATTGAGTATGACATGCATGACTATGATTGATGCATGTTGGATGTTTAAATGTAAACATTGTTAGCATAATGAATGCTTGGCAAATCTTGCCCATTTGCATATGACTGTTGTTGAGGCATGCTGGATAATTTAGTGTGATGCATGTACTGCACGAGAAACATGTGATAGGGCATGCCATGAACGATGAATATGAGATTGGTCAGAGCGTGAGTCTCTGAGTTTGTGCATGATCATGACCGTGCTTGAAACTGTTTAGTAAGCATGCTGAATGCCCTATTCTTGGATAACTGGCATATGATACATATTGATAGCATTGCTTACTTGTGTATGGACTGAATACAGAATCGACAAAAGTGTTAGTATCAGCTGTGAGGCTGTGACTTACTTGTCAGGCTCGGCAGTGTTACTGGACACAGGTCAGGAAGCGCTGACTTACTTGTCAGAACGGCCTTAGCGTGAATCACGCAAGCCAACAGAGATTAGATCTAATCGATTACTAGCATTGAATGACTCAAGGAGCATTAATGCCTGACCGACCCTGAGGGTCGATGAACAAACAGAGCTTGAAGGCTAGTGGCTTACCTATCAGCCACTCTCTTGCTAGAAAACAGAGCTTGAAGGCCAGTGGCTTACCTATCAGCCACTCTCTTGCTAGAAAACAGAGCTTGGAGGCTAGTGGCTTACTTAACAGCCACTCTCCCGCTACAAAACAGAGCTTGGAGGCTGGTGGCTTACTTAACAGCCACTCTCCCGCTAGGATCATGTGATGTGCACCCATTGGTTTGAAAGCTTTATATTCAGTGTGGTTATAATGATAATCATTTGATAATATTTATGAAAAGCATTATGTTTTCTTGCTGGGCTTCGGCTCACGGGTGCTATGTGGTGCAGGTAAAGGCAAGAGGAAGCTAGACCATCCTTGAGTTGGAGGGCTTAGGTGATGACGTGTACATATGCAGCTGCTCGACCGCCACGGTCGAGGTTTAAAGTGGAACTAGGGTTGAACTCTGTTTTGCCGCTTAGAACGGCCTGTTGTAAATATTTTCTGTAATAAACTCTGAATTGTATTTTCGAGATCCCAATGTATATGTTAACCGTTCTAGTGAAACGTTATATCTTAACCAAAATGTTTAATCCCTAAACCGCTAATCATACTTAGATCACGATTTTGGCCAAATGACTCGATTAGCGAGTTTAGCACTATTTACAAGGCACACCGTAACGGTCCCAGGAGTTGGGGCGTTACATAAGGGATCTCTCTCAGATATTGGAAATGCTTTCTGAAATTATCAAGCCTCAAGGTGTTTCTAGCCAAGTGCTCTAATGGATAGAAATGTTGTGTCTTTCAAGTGAGATATAGGCTCCTATTTATAGAGTTTAGAGACACCCTTTGAATTTCAAATTCCACCAACCCCCATGGTTGTTACCAATGTTTAATTGGATTAATATGGAATTAAAAATGAGATTTGGGAGTTATTTGGGTTTTTTGAGCCGTTCAACAAAGATTGAAAAAACTGAAAAAATGGTCAGTTTTGGCCTGTGGCCGCGGCCACTACTCTCTGTCCCACTGGCCGCAGCCACCAACATTCAGTGGTCGCGGCCACTGACCATTTTCAGCACTTAAAAATGTGTTGTTTTTCCAAATGGTTCCAAACCCTCCCAAATGATTTTGTAACTCCCAAAACACATTATTTGGGGTTAAAATCACATCTCTAACAGCCATTTCACATATGGCTTTATGAAATTCATCTCAATATTGTGTAACACCAAATTTACACAATAAAGGGTAATATTTGGAAGTTACAAATTTGTAATACCAAATATGATACATTATTTGGATATATCTCATATATCTAAATATTATAACTCTCTATTAAATGTTACAATACATGACACTCTTTGTCACACTTATTTAATCTAAAACATTATATTATAATATAATATAATATTACATTATATTATATTATAAAATAATATAACATTCCCCCACTAGATTAAATAGTTATCTATTGTAACACTTATTTAATCAATCATTATATTTTAAAATATAACATATCCCCCACTTGATTAAATAAGAACTCTCTCGTATAGGATTCATTGCATTAGTGCGTAAAGCAAAGTGTTTTTCAACTTAGTGTAATTATCACAAAATTTGTCGAAAATTTGGTTGCGCTAGGCATTGAACCATCTTTTCATGATAACAAATCGGTGATAACACACACACCTTTGCAATGTTCACTTGAGACCTCTATGTCTCGCTTTGCACCGTTAATGGCCATGTGCACTTTCCATTCATGGACGTTCTTGAGAATACTCCCAATTCTCATGAGAGGCGGCACCACCCCTAGGTCCATATAGGTAGAATTCTTACATTATTTTGTTACAAAAGATACTTGTCTTCACAAGACTGAATTCTATTAAAAAATATTTCAGTTTTAACCCTCAACTTGGTAACACACAAGTACTCAATATCTCAGATGGGACTTGTTTTGAGTACAACTAATATTCACTTGATTGACTTGTTGTTACCTATTGAACCTAACACTAGTTGAATAACTAGTGTTAAGATAGGTTACCATCAATCGTGAATCTCTTTAGGGAGTATAAGTCCCATCCCTCGAGATGATGCAACCACTAAATCCCTCGTTAGTGGCTTAGTGAAAGGATCTGCCAGATTTTCACTTGTTCTCACATAGGATATTGAGATGACTCCTCTTTGAATCAATTCTCTTACATATCCATGTCTTAGACTAATATGTCTAAACTTCCCATTATACACTTCGTTGTATGCTCTAGCCAATGTCACTTGGCTATCACAATGTATCGATATAGCAGATACATTATGTATGAGATTTGAGAGTTATTTGGGTTTTTTGAGCCGTTCAACAAAGATTGAAAAAACTGAAAAAATGGTCAGTTTTGGCCTGTGGCCGCGACCACTACTCTTTGTCCCATTGGCCGCGGCCACCAACATTCAGTGGCCGTGGCCACTGACCATTTTCAGCACTTAAAAATGTGTTGTTTTTCCAAACGGTTCCAAACCCTCCCAAATGATTTTGTAACTCCCAAAACACATTATTGGGGTTAAAATCACATCTCTAACAGACATTTCACATATGGTTTTATGAAATTTATCTCAATATTGTGTAACACCAAATTTACACAATAAAGGGTAATATTTGGAAGTTACAAATTTGTAACACCAAATATGTTACATTATTTGGATATATCTCATATATCTAAATATTGTAACTCTCTATTATATGTTATAATATGTGATACTCTTTGTCACACTTATTTAATCTAAAACATTATATTATAATATAATATAATATTACAGTATATTATAAAACAATATAACAATTAACTCATAACATACTATCAACATACAAAATTGCATTTAATTTCCTAAATCTCAATTCATTTCTAAAACCCAAAACAATTAAAAATCAAGGTTAGAAATTATACCCAATGTTCGGGATAATGAAACGGGGTTGAGGGTGATGCTGGGAGATCAAGATGAGCCTCTATCACCCCCACACGGTTGCTGGCCTGGAGCTCACGCCTGAGCTCTGGTGGTAGTAGCAATGGCACCGCCTCAACAATGGTGGTTGGGTCCCGAAAATCACTGGGGTTTGAATTTGAGGTTGAGGGGAAAACAATAATGGTGGTGATGAGACTCATGGAGGATTAAGGCAGTCAAATTTTTCTCCGAAGTCTCGAAACTCCATGAACGCCGGCGAGTTTTGACCTCAACTCCAATGGACTTTTGGGTCAATTCCTTTGTGGGTTTTGAAGTCGATGGCGTAAGAAACACGATGGTGGTACTCACTCAACTCGGGGTGGCTCAAGATAACTAGAAAATGTTTAGGAAGCCTCATAATACACCCAGCCACCCGAACTTCGAAGGCCCAGTTGGGAACCTTAAGGGGCGCATGAGGCTTGGGGCTCGCAGGGCTGGGGGTTTCGGGGACCGGGGTACACGCATGGCCAACGCGTGTAGGTGGCAAAGGCGGCGCAAGGGAGAGGAAATAAAGAGAGAAAGTTGTATCGGGAGAGAGGGAAGAGAGAGAATCTGAGGGGGTGAGAGAAAGGACAGTTTGAAACAAGGGTTTCTAATTTCCCCATTTTTTTTCTTATTTTTCTTCCAATTAAATTATGAGTAAAACTTTATTTATTAAATCAATTTCTTATTTGCTTTATTAATTAAAATTTGATTTCTTTTTATCCAATTTTAAATTAAATTTCATTTTACATGTCTAATTAAATTAACAATCTTAACAATTTATATTTGGATCCAATATTATAAATTAAATTTTAAGTCATAATTATTTTAAATTCCTAGAATTTCCTTTTATTCAAATTAAAAATATTTGAGTATTTATTTTCATGAATAATACAATAATTAAGTGGTAAAAAATATTCTTTTATTTTAATTCTCATATATTAAAACATAAATCTTCAAATCTTGATACATCCCATTTATCAATTTAAAGATTTCTTATTATTTATTTTCCAATTAATAATAATACAATTTCACAAAAGTAAAACTCTTTAAATTCAATTTATTCTCCATTTTTAAATTTTAATGTCACTTATTAATTATTCCAGAGAATAATGCATAATTTGGGACATAAATCCATCTATTATCCCATTATATAATTAATTCAACACTGATTTTAATTTTAATAATTTTCCAATTAAATCGCATTTTTAAATAAATATTATTTTTCCCTTAAAATTCTTAGTGTAGAATTTGTGGGATGCTACAGCCCACCAAATCATCTGACAACTTTTGGTGAGCCTCGATTAGTGATGTCAAGTTCGTACCATTGACAATCGGCATTTCCCACAACCCCGCCTGACATGCGCGAACGTGCGTAGTATCCTGACATGGTCAGATACTTGTTCCCCATGATACGCAACCAGTCTGGTCGCATACTTTCATTTACTTCCTTTCGGATATGCAATATTGTAATATTTGCATTAATTATATTTTCTTTTATTACCATGATACGCAAGTCTTAATTATAATTAAGGCTCATCGATGCATGTAACCTTCTTGAACCTATAAATGAGACTCAAAGGACTCAAGGGAGGGGACCTTTTTTGGAACTTTTGATCTTGGTATCCTGAGAGAAGAATATATTGTGACTGTCACCGAAGTTGTAACCTTCCGAAGGCTTGTGAAACTCGTGAACCCTAGTTCATTGATCACAGTGTTGGGATTCAATATCAATAAGAACACCAAGTGGACATAGGTCATTACCATCCAATTAGGGCCAAACCACTATAAATCGTTTGTGCCGTTTGCTTTCCATTGAATTTCTCTTCTTGTTTTCATCTCATTTTCTATTGTTTATCTGACTCCGTGTCATTGACCAATTTGAGGGTCAACAAAAGGAAAATGATAATTTTGAGAGAAAAGCAAAGAAAATTGGCATTTTCCAAAGGCCCAATCCGCCTGCCACAAGGACCGAAGCCCAGCCCAGCCCCTTTCCCTCTCTGCCCAGATGCCAAGCCCACACCACCTCACAGCTTCACTCGGCCCACCTGCCTGCACCCAGGCCCAACCCGAAGCCATCCCGCCTGCTGCTCCAAGTTCACCTGGTCCCGCCTACCAGCTCCTCCACTAGGCCCACAAAGCCAGCCACCAAGCCCAACACGAAGCCTAGCAGCCAGCAGCCACCTGCCATTTTTCCTCTTGAGCCCATATTGTCTCTTTGTCCCCTTGTCCCTCAAATGCCATCTTTTTTACCCAATTTTTCTACAAATTTCACTACAAAATTCATTATGACACCCTAGAATTTACCCCTACTTGCCATATTATTATTAATTTAATTAATCTTATCAATTTAATTAATTTAAATTGATTATTTTAATAATCTTATTTTGGCTATAAATATGTAATTTCAAGATCATTTTTTGGTGTTTAATTTTTTGTTACCATCTTCTAGTCTACCAATTCTCTTTACCATTCTCTCCTCCATTTTAGTGTTTTTCAAGAGCATTTTTCAAGTATGTATTCTCTTTATTTTTTTAATTTCTATTCTAGTTATGAGTTTCTAATATTTTTAAGATTATTAAGGTGATGATGAAACAATATGTAACTAGATAGTATTTATTTTGTATGTTGATTTCCCATTTCTGCAACAAAGTTTATGGATTTTTCTTCTTCAAATATCTTCTTTCATCTTAAATATCATGTATTTTTTATTGTTAGCATATATTTACACTTTGTCCCTCATTAGTGCAAAATCATAATATTCTTTGATTAAGGTGTGCCATTAAATTGTGTACACTAAATGCCTAAAACAAAAATATTATGTTTTGCCTTATAAATAATATTCATTGTGTTGACCCTCGATTTGGCCAACGACACGGAGTCAAATATACGACAGAAATGAGACGACAATTAAGAGTTTAATCTAATGGTAAAGAAGAAAACACCAACGATTTATAGTGGTTCGGCCCCAAAGAATGGTAATGACCTACGTCCACTTAGTGCTATTATTAATATTGAATCTCAATGCCGTGATCAAAGAACTAGGGTTCTTCAGTTTCACAAACCTTGGGAGAATTACAATAAAACGATGGATAATCACACTATAGCTCCCTCTCTCTCAATACTCAGGAAAAAGATTCAGAGATCAAAAAGTCCCTTCCTGGAGCTATTTCATGTATATTTATAGGCTCAAGGAGGGTTACATGGGCCAATGGGCCTTAACTCTCCTTAATAACCGCGTATCAAGGTAATAAAGAGGAAATATTCAATGAAATTATTATAGGATTATGATCGTTAAAGGAAATAAACTGAATCATACGACCAGCCTGGTCGTATCTAATAGCTAAGTTTTGATGAAGCATCGAGGAGCTGGTCGACATACGAACAACACCCCTTCTTAATGATGCTGACACGTGTTACCCTCGTGTACAAAATTCCTGCCACGTCATCCGTAGCCATTTTGGGTAAACATTTGCCCCCAAGTTTATTTTACTGCGACCAGCATAAAGTAAACTTAGGAAACTGACTCTTTGGTTACCCCACCAAATCTATCAGAGTCGCCCGTGCTTTCTTGAAAAAAGTGATCAATCATGTCCAATCAAGTCTTTTCAGTTTCCCAAAAATTTGTCTAACGGCTATTACACTTCCCAATACTTTGAAAAAAGTAATTCTTGATTACTTCTATTATCGTGTCGTAGTCACTATAATTAATACCCCAAATCCACATTTTCACTTTTTACTTTTCACTCGCCATCTCCTTTTCAAGAAGTCCAAAGAACTTCGACCTTCAAAGCCCAGAAATCCCAGGAACTTTCATAGCTGATCCAAGGAACTTCCATCCGGACACTCAAAGCTTTCGTGTTCAAACTTCACCTTTCATCTAAGTTTCACGAACCCCTTAGACGTCTGACTTTCCATGCAAAATTGTTTTGTATTTGAGTTCTTGGTTGTTCTTGACCGAAATTGTCTTGGGGTAAACAGGCATGTTGATCGATGCTTGATAGGGTAGTGAAATAACGTTTCATAGGAGTTAGAAGTCAGTTTGATAGTCGAGATTGTAGATTTAGGGGTGTAAAATCGAAGTAAAATTTTGATTTTTAAGCTAGTTGAAAAACTGGGTTTTTCCCAACCTTTCGGAGTCGAAAAAACTTTTTCTGAAAAACTTTTTACTTCCGCTTTTTAATCTGTTTCTCAAACTGCTCGTATAAAACTTAGTGTTTTTGCTAAAATGTTGCTGGCCGTATAAAAGTTTAACTTTTATACGCGAGCAACGTTATGCCAACTCTCAACACATATTTTTAGGCTTTACGTTCTCATCTTCCCCTTTCTCTGTTCGCAGCTTTTCATGCAAGATCCGTGGGGAGGTGAGAGACCCATAGACGATGACTTGCTAACTCAATTGCTCGAGGACGAGGAGCAACCATCGTTACTAATACTTGAAATTACCTTTTCTCGCGCCACTTCAATCACTCCTTCGACCCTCCTCCAAAATATGGGTCGAGCAAACACTAAAGCCCAGAAAAAGAAACCTTCCAATCCTTAAAATCAGCCTGCTCCTCGGGCTGAAATTCCCTCGACCAGTGGTCGAGAAAGAAATATCCCCGACCCTAGCATCCAAACCCACACTCAACTTCGAAACGCCATTCAACCAGATGTTGAATGGTATGTCGCCCCTTCTAGCCGAGTAACAATTAGGATGATTGCGAATTATATTAAAAAATATGGACTTCCCGGGGTAACCCTAGTCCAACCCACCAAAGAACAATGGGTGAATTTACATGGAGGCGCCTTCAGCGCCTGGTCGAGGTATCACATCGAGGTAGGAGCTATCCTGCCTCTTCATCCCTTCTTCCAAGGAGTGGCCAACTATTTCGGGGTCGCTCCTTTTCAAATAACCCCTAATGGATATAGAATGGTCTGGGCACTCTATATCCTTTATAGGCATAAGAAATGGCCTGTCCCCACACCACACGAGGTCAACTATCTGTTCGACCTAAAATCCAACCCCAACCAGGAAAACACGGGGTTCTTCCACTTCTGTCACCAGGAAACGTCCCGTACTTTCCTAAGTGACACAACTTTTATTTCCAATGTGGGGAGGTACCACCTTGAGTACTTCTTGACTACGGACATGGTTGCCAACAATCTGGCCTTCACCCAAATAGGTAATACTTTAACACCCCTGGTCGTTTATTTTTTTCTTTAATTTTTTCCTACACTTTCCTTAGATTTTTAGCGTCTTTCAGGCCCATGGTTGCGACCAGACCCTACTCCAGAAATGGAGGTCCGATCAGCCCTCTTGGCTGGTATGACTGACGTGGCGAAGAGCATCAAGTATCTGGTCACAGAGGCTAACCTTAGGCTGGTCGGGCTTTTGGCACCTCACCAAGATGTGAGGGAGTCAACAGCGGGAAGTGCCACTGGCGAGGAGATTCCCGAGCAGCACCTAGACATGTCGCAACCTCAAAGGCGGAGGACGGCTGGAGTGACAATTAGGGAACCCTCCAGCATCCTGCGAGCTGCCGCTCCCCCCGCCCCACTGGGAAAAGGAAAAAGGAAAGTCATCGAACCTCCCTCTCCCATCGACGAATCTTCAGATGAGAATTTTACTGATCTCTCGCTCTTAGATAGTTTGCCAATTCCCTGTCACTTATTTGACTAGGATGGCAACTTTAAGTATACTCCAAACTTAAGTTCAGATTTCTTCCAGGCAGTAAGTAGTTCAGTAAGTAATGTAGCGACCAGTAGTTGTAGCATAGATACTTTACTTATAATACTTTCATTTTTAGTTCCGTCTATATATCTTGTCTCACTGCTCGTATTGTTTCTTTTTATGCAGATATGTCATCTGAAGACGTGTTCGAGCATTACAAGGCTGCCGCTGCTTCTTCAGGCAAGAAGAAGGACAACAAGAGGACTCGGGGGGAGAGCAGTAAAACCGCCTCAAAGAAGGCTCGAACTGAGGACCCTACAACCACTATTCCTTTGAAGGAGAACACGCCACCACCATCGCCACTCAAGCAGCCAGCCTCAACGCCACCGGTCGACCAGGACGCTACTCCTCCAACACCTGTCGACCAACACCCCCCACCTTAGGACCCTACCATCCGAACACATCGTACTCAGCCCTCTCAGCTGGAAGGCTCCCTGTCCAACTCTGTGGTCATCTCAACCAGGGAGAGGATATACAAGCTCTCCAAACATAAACACAGTCAAGAGGCCATTGACTGCACTATTTCCATGGAGACCGACCAAATACTCAACTGGGGGCTGAATGAGATAGTTAGCATAAGTTACTTCCTGATGCTGAATAATTTGCTTTTGATTTCCTGCCATCGCCTTACTCTTTTCATCTGATTGCATGGATTGTTGACTATGACTGCTGGCTGGCGTCGTGCGGGTGCAATGGTGTCCCAAACCAAAAATTTTGACACCAGGCTTGCTAAGGCTAAGAAAGAGCTTGAAGAGAAAAATGCTGACCTACTCGAGAAGAACAATGAGCTAACCAAGCAGAACAGCGAGTTGCTTGAGAAAAGGATGGAGCTATCTAAGCAGAATGAAAAACTGCTCGAGCAAAAAGCCACTTTGACTGAGGAGCTGCTGGAGAGTCGGGACGCTCTGAAGAAATCTGATGATGATAAAGAAAAATTTAGGGAAAGCGCCAAACTTAACTATCAACAATCCAAACAGCTCGAGCTTGATTTGATCACAAGCAGGCAGAAGACGGAGGAGCTGGAAAAGCGCGTGAAGGAGCTTGAGGATCTTGAAGCCAAGAACTTGGAGAAGTACAAGGAAGCCACCCATCTTTGCTTCTACGAGTTTTGGAAGCACAAACGGAAGGCTAACTTCAGCTACCTGTCAAATCGCCTGAGGCAGACTCTAATGTCTCAGTGTGCCATTCGCCTAGAGGAAGAACAAAGGGCGAAAGTTCCTGCTTCCCCAGAGATCTCCTTGGCAACAGGGATAGATGGTGCAGATAATGAAGCTGGCGCAGCTGTCGACCAGGACACTACTCAAGACCCTCTAGCCTCTTAGTCTTTTTCCTTTCTATCTTTTAACCTTTTGACTACACGACCTGCGGGTCGTGATGTAAAGACATTTTAATTTTCTAGTTAAAATTTTATTGCTGCACGGGCAGCTTTTACTTTTAATTGAACAATTACATCCGAGCAGTAACTGCTCGCGGTGTAATAGGTTTCCTTAAGATATTATAATATTTGCATTTTATTATAACATCTGTTCGAATGACCAAACTTAGCATAGTACTTTGGATTGATTTAACAAAATACAAAATCTTGAAAAATACTCTAAGTACCTCAGCATGCTTTCACTTATTTTGCTCACGTGTTTACATATCTTTCGATATGCTTTGCTTACTAGATGCCTTATATGCCCCCCAAGTGATTGAGGAGCTTTAGGTCCTTAGTCACTTGCCTTGACCAGAACCTATTCGAACATTACTACTCGGAGCAAAATAAGTAAAATGATAATACACCAAAACAACACACGTAATAAGCAAATACTTGTAATAAATACAATACTTGGCAAGAATGACTGGCTGCGCACAGTCCCTTATATTTCTCGTAATAAATGGACAAAGCATGTCTGTACGAGTGATCAATAACATCTTACACTTATAAGCGATTAGTCACATAAAATGACCAACCCTTTTTCATAACTTGTAAAAAGTAAAATTTATACAAGCCAATTCTTTAAGAAGAATTGTTTATTAATAGTACTTGCGCAGGTGTTCTCCATTCCAATAGTGAGGAATGAGATCTCCATTTAAGCGAGCAAGTTTGTAGGTGCCTGGATGGAGGACTTCTTCTATCTGGTATAGTCCTTCCCAACTAAGTCCGAGTACTCCAGCAGCCTGGTCACGGGTATTTAGGAAAACCCTTCGAAGTACTAAATCTCCGACGTTGAATTTTCTTTCACGTACTTTAGAGTTAAAGTACCGGGCGAATTTTTGCTGGTACGCAGCTACTCAAAGTTGGGCTTGTTCACGTTTCTCATCGATCAAGTCCAGTGATTCCATCAATAGTTGGCTGTTAGAGCCTTGATCGTACGTTATTCTGCGATGTGAAGGTGGATCTAACTCAACATGCAACATAACCTCATACCCATAAGCCAGAGAGAATGGAGTATGGCCTGTTGCTGTTCGGTGGGAGGTTCTGTACGACCAAAGGACTTCAGGCAATTGCTCTGGCCATGCGCCCTTAGCTTCTTCCAGTCTTTTCTTCAGGGTATCCTTTAGCGTTTTATTGACTGCTTCGACTTGTCCATGTGTTTGGGGATGAGCAACTGAAGAAAAGCTCTTGATAATCCCATGCCATTCGCAAAAGTCCGTGAATAAATCACTATCAAACTGTGTGTCGTTATCTCAGACGATTTTCCTTGGAAATCCATAGCGACAAGCGATGTTTTTTACCACAAAATCCAGCACTTTCTTGGTCGTTATGGTTGCGAGTGGCTCAGCTTCGGCCCATTTAGTGAAATAATCGACGGCAACCACAGTATACTTGATGCCGCCCTTTCTTGTGGGTAAGGATCCGATTAAGTCTATACCCCATACTGTAAACGGCCACGAACTTTGCATCTGTTTTAGTTCATTAGGGGCTGCTCGCGGGATTTTTGAGAATCTCTGGCACTTGTCACACCTCCGTACGAATTCCATCGAGTCTTCATTCATTGTTGGCCAGAAATACCCTTGCCTCAGGATCTTTTTCGACAAACTTTGCCCCCCAGCGTGGTCTCTGCAGAAGCCTTCGTGTACCTCTTTCATCAATTCTTTGGCCTTCTCTTTTGAAATACACCTAAGGAGTGGCATTGAGTATCCCCTTCGGTACAAGATTCCATCGACTAGGATATACCTAGCAGCCTATCGCTGAAGGGTCCTAGCTTTGTTTCTGTCCGTTGGTAACACGCCTTGCGTCAGATACTCTACGTATGGTGCCATCCATGTATCTGCCATCTGGATCACCAGGGTGGTCTCCTCTGCTCGGATTCTTAGCACAGATAGCCGTTCAACTAGCACTATGTTCAGAGTATCAGCATCCTTCGCACTTGCTAATTTGGCCAAAGCATCAGCATTTGAATTCTGGTCGCGAGGTACCTGCTGAAGGGTGTACTTGTCAAACTGCGCCAATAGATCCTTTGTTTTGTTTAAGTAAGCAACCATCTTTAAACCTCGTGCCTGGTACTCTCCCATGACTTGATTCACCACCAGCTGAGAGTCACTGTAGACGTCAAGTACCTTTATATTCATGTCCCTAGCTAATCGTAACCTAGCGAGCAATGCTTCATACTCAGCCTCGTTGTTGGAAGCAATGAAGTCAAACCTGATTGCACATTGAAATTGATGCCCTTCCGGCGTAATCAGGATCACCCCCGCGCCTGCATGATGCTCATTAGATGAGTCATCTGTAAACAACTTCCATGGGGGAGGTTATTTTTGAGATTCAAGCTCATCAGGCTCTTCGGTCTGCTCGCTATCTGTAAGTTTAGTGAACTCTGCAATGAAGTCAGCCAGGGCTTGCCCTTTTATCACTGCTCGCGATAAGTAAGAGATATCCAACTGCCCAAGTTCGACTGCCCATTTCAACAATCTTCTCACAGCCTCTGGGTTTTGCAGAACTTGCCGTAGAGGCTGGTTAGTCAAAACCGTGATTGGGTGAGCTTGAAAGTAAGGTCGTAGCTTCCTCGAGGCCAAAATTAAGCAATAGGCTAACTTTTCAATGGGTGGGTACCGCTGCTCCGCTCCAATTAGCCTTTTGCTCACATAATAAATGGCCTTCTGTACGCCTTCTTCCTCTCTTACTAAAACAGAACTAGCAGCATACTCTGTAATCGCCAAGTAGACAAACAAAGTTTCTTCATCGGCCAGCTTTGATAGGATGGGTGGTTGCGCCATGTGAGTCTTTAATGCTTGGAAAGCCTGCTCGCACTCCTCCATCCACTCAAATTTTTTGCTGCCTCTAAGTAGATTAAAAAATGGAACGCACTTATCCGTTGATTTCGAAATAAATCTACTGAGAGCGACAATTCTTCCGGTCAAACTTTGAACATCTTTAATCTTTGCTGGCGATTTCATATCGATCAGGGCTTTGATTTTCTCAGGATTAGCTTCAATTCCTCTCGAGTTAACTATAAATCCCAAGAACTTCCCTGATCCTACTCTGAAGGAGCATTTGAGGAGATTCAGCTTCATCTGATATTTGTTCAAGGCATTGAAGCACTCCTGCAAATCCTCTATATTCCATTCTGCCTTCTTTGACTTTACTAGCATGTCATCGATGTAGACCTCCATGTTTGTCCCGATCAGCTCCTTAAACATGTGGTTGACTAGTCGCTGGTAAGTCGCACCAGCGTTTTTCAAATTGAAGGGCATCACTTTGTAATTGGTTCCCATCACTATCCTGACAGCTATCTTGTCAATCAGATTCTCCCTTCCTGACAAAACAAGGAGCCATAGAACTGTCCGGGGTTCTTCTACTTGATTACCGAGAATTTTTCCTTACTAAACTCCACCAATGGAAGCACTGCCATCTAAAACTCTGGCACTCATGCTCTGCAACTCATTTCACAGATCTTCAAATAACATGGCCCTCTCTGCTACCCAAATATAGATGACGAGTTCTTACATCGGAGCGGCCCAAACGCTCTGGACTATTCCAGAGTTTAATCCTTAAATGGGTCATCATCATTTCCAACTACATCCACCTGTATCAATTTTCCCAAAATGAGTTACCCAACTCACAAAACTCATTCACATACACTGTTGTTACCTTATCATTCCAAATCAAGCTTATAAGCCTACCAGTCCCTGCAACTCAAACCATGTCTTTATAACCTCTGTTATCAATTCACCATCTGAGTTCTTTCCAACCCATCATGCCAATGTCTCGATCCGAGTACCATTTCCAAGCATTCTTCTGCCATAAATACTTAACACAACCCCTTAGTCATGACCCCTCATCTCCATATAACCAAGGATGGAATTAACTTTGCCCATCCGCGGGCCAATTCTTAGGCAATCCAAACTTTCCTCAAAACCAGAGGATAACACCTTTTAGGCCTTCCATAAAATACCCTTATCTGTCTATAATCTCACAATAAAACAACACTGATAGCCTCACTGTCAAAGCATACAAAACAGCTCTTCTCCCAGAGAAGTCTGCTGCTCTGCCATTTAGTCCCAACTATTAAAATCCACATCTTACTCACATACTAGCGAACATCTGCTGCGGCTTTCAAGGCAGATGGAGGTTTCCAACTCCAACTGTCATCTGCAATCCCCCCTAAAAAACAACGCCAAGTCCACTCAACCATTCTAGGTGCAAGCAATTTGAGTTCATCCGCCACTGCTGGCTAAACTCTTCAGCCTTGAGGTTCACACTCCGAACCAATCCACAGCTTGGTCCAAATAACCACAGTTATCATGCACACATAAAGCATATTAAGCACAGATCCACAATACTATACATTTAGCTACCGAATTCTTATTACAACTAAGTATACTCACACTTTATCATGCTACCTACAAGCCAATAAACAGATATGACATATGAATTCAATTCAAGCAGTTAACCACATACACTTAGTATGCAAACCATTATCCATGTATTCATTCACATGCAATAGCAATGCTAATCAGCACGATTCAATCTCATCATGCAACAGTCAAGGGCCAGGCCCTATCAGTATCTCATGCTCCCTATTAATCAAGCAGATATCAACATTCATATTCCATTCTATTCATCTAAGCATATAACCATATACACAATTACCAAACCCTGAGTCGAGCTTGTCTTTCGCGGCGAATGTACATGTCAACCAGTCTTCATGAACCCTTAAACCTAAGACGCTCTGATACCAAGTTGTAACGCCCTGGATAGCCAAGACCGTTACACTGTGTGTTTACAAATGTGCGAGACTTGCTAATCAAGTCGTTTAGTTGGAAACGTGTTATAATAACTAAAGGTGTACTAGGGTTAAAAGATTTCGGTCTCAAAAGTTTCATTTCTTATAATCAAACATTTTTACATGGGATCCCAAAAGTAGTAAAGTTAAAAGACAGTTTACAAAATTCAGAACAAAAGTACAACTACTAGCCACTCTAATGGCAAAATAGACATTTAGGTTCTCCTCGTCCTGTATCACTCCTCGGCCGTGGCGGCCGATCAACTGACTATGTACAATTAGCCCCAAAAGCTCTCCAACTCAGAACTGGTCCACTTTTCTCTTGCCTTTACCTGCACCACGTAGCACCCGTGAGCTGAGGCCCAGCAAGAAAACACAATAACAGAGCATAATCATCAAATAAACAACCAGATAACTCATATAGTATACTCATATACTCAACATTCCAGATATTCACATTAATCAAGTATTCAACATACTAAGTACATCATTTCTTATCAATAATCAAATCACATATGATAATCAGGGTTAATGCCCTTAGGCCGCACCCTCTGTTTATCCCATTGACTCCATCCCGCTTAAACCAAGCTCAGTGAATATTAAGCTGTCCTCATCTACCAGTGGACGAGCCGCGCCCTGTGCGCAAATATTGATTATGGCACTCTTAGGTTGTTTATCACATGTCCCATGGCATAATACCATCTATAACATTATACAGATATAGGGAGCACTTAGTCCCAACACAATTGCATAACCGGGTGCAGTTTTCTTACCTTTAGATTTCGATAGCTTTGCTCAAGTCTATCCTCAAGCACGATCCCATCTGAGCCCTAGCGTACACCTAGTCACTGCCACAGATCAGAATCATCACCAAACCTCAAACCCAAAACCAAGCCTTGGGACCAATCCCGAGCCCTCGGGAAGCCCTAATTCCACCAAACGGGGTGGTGGAATCAAACCCCGAGCCCCCGGGCAAAAACCCTAAGAAATAACCCAAAAACCCCTTTCTAGGAACACGGTAGCACTACAGCGCTATAAAGAGGGAGCTATAGCGCTACAAACAGAACCAAAAGCGCCAGGAAACCCAAGCCTAGCATTGTAGCGCCCAAAGGCTAGCGCTACAGCGTTAGTCACAGACCAGCAACACCCTGTTTTTTCTTCCTTCGATTCTCCTCGAACCAAAACCCCTTGGAACCCTTCCAAACCTTAACTACACACCAAATTGAGTCCACCATCACCTATATCTCACCCCACACAACCCAATAACACAAGACCCAACCACATGCATCATCAAACTAAGAAAACAAACATTGAACTCGAGAACTCAAGAATTCAACCAGAAACTCAGAAACTTAGAACTTCAAAGCCATAATTTGTTACCTTCTGTGGAGAATTTCGACCTTAGGTTATCCTCCACACTTCCTTAGCTTTCCCTCCTCAAAACCTCAACCTTAATTCCCTAGAATTCCCATCCAAACTCAATTCAGAAATCCATTTCAACACAAAACCAGAAACTGAACAACCTTGAAGCTTACCTTAATTGGATGACTATTTCCTATTGAATCCTCAAGTTTAATCAAGGTCCCAGGTGTGAAGCCTTAGCCTAGAGCCTCCTCAAAATTTTAGCTTCAATCTCCAGAAGAAATGGTGAAGAAAACCCAAACCGCATAGGGGAAAAAGACCTTGTTTTTCCTTTCTTTCTTCTTGCCTTCTTCCCTTTTCTTTTTCCTTCTTTCTTTTTTTTTTTTTTTTTGTCTCTTTTGTTTTCCTTTAGCTTCTCAGATATTCTACACATTCCACTAAGGCTAAAAAGTAGAGTATAACCTATCCCTTAGTAAGCCAAATGACCACATTGCCCTCCCAATAATAACTAAACCTTTAAATCACTCAAAGGGCATTTTGGTCATTACTCCCAATTCCCGCTAATTCCTCAAGTGTCTTTAATATTTATCACTTACTTCCCAATACCTAACTAATCACCAATTATATTCCTAGATATCAAAATAGACTCCAATATATTCTCTAAATTCCCATAAATGCCCCCAGGCTTGCCCCGAGCCGGGTATAAATCCCCGCCATGACTTTTTTGCTGAACCGCTCACTAGGATCGCCTCGAGTCACAGATTACAAATATATCCACATAATAATGTGGTCTCAACCATTTATCACAATTATATACAATTATGCCCTCAACGGGCCAAAATTACGAATATGCCCTTCTAACCTAGTCAGGGCCTACATGCATACTAATACACATAGTCATGCATCCCAGATATTCAAATAATCATACAACATGCTTTTAATCATTAAATCACATATAATCCAGTTATGCCCTCTCGGCACACTAATCAAGGCCCTTAAGCCTTATTAGTAAATTTGGGTCGTTACAGTAAAGTAAAGCCCTTTATCAGTCTGAAAGCTAGTGTGATCCTCATCAGGAGGATGCATACTAATCTAATTATACCCGGAGTATGCATCCATGAATAATAGAATCTCGAGTCCTACAGTGGCATCGACCAGTTGGTCGATTCTTGGGAGTGGGAAACAATCTTTGGGGCAGGCTTTATTATGGTCTGTGAAATCCACGCATGTTCGCCATTTTCCATTCGGCTTGGGTACTAGTACAGGATTAGAGACCCATGATGGATAAAACGCCACCCTGATGAACCCATTCTCCTTCAGCGTCTCGACTTCTTCTTTTAATGCCTCTGATCTATCTTTGTCGAGCAGCCTTCTTTTCTGTTGCACTAGTGGAAAACTCTTGTCGATGTTCAGGACATGGCTGATGACTGCAGGGTCTATTCCAACCATGTCTTTGTGCGACCAGGCGAAAAATTCCTGGTTCTTTCTCAAAAACTCCACCAGTGCTTGTTTTGTTGTTGTCTCTAAGTTTTTGCCGACTTTCACAACCCTGGTCGGATTTTCTTCATCGAGCTGGACCTCTTCAAGGTCCTCGATGGGTCCTATTTCCTCCTCAAAATCCCCAAAGCGAGGATCCAAGTCTCTATCCTCACTTTGGGAAACGCCCTATTTGGTAACATTATCACCTGACTGGGACCGAGCATCAATTGCCATTTGCAACTCTTTTTCAGAAACATCTCCTGATACACCTTTCTTTCCCTTGGTTATCGAGGCATTGTAGCACTCCCTTGCTTCCCGCTGATTTCCCAATACACATCCTACCCCTGCGTCTGTTGGGAATTTCATGGCAAGGTGCCATATTAAAGTGACGGCCCGTAGGTCGACCAGAATTGGTCTCCCAATTACAGTATTGTATGCCGAAGGACAATCAACTACTATGAAAGTAGTGAGTAATGTCCTGTTAGCAGGTGCAGTACCTGCTGTATCTGGAAGCCTAATCGACCCAATCGGGGCGAGCCCTTTGCTGGAAAAACCATTGATGGTTTGGTTGCATGGCTCCAGGTCCTTGACGGACAGCTTCATTCTCTCTAGTGAAGACTTGTATAGGATGTTGACCGAACTTCCTGTGTCGACCAACACCCTCTTCACCATCATGTTGGCAATTTGTACGTCTATGACCAACAGATCGGAGTGTGGGAATCGTATGTGATGGGCATCATCTTCAGAGAAGGTTATCAACTCCTCCTCTATTCGAGCCTTTTTTGGTGCTCGATCCTCCACACTCATCATCTCGATGTCCTGGTCATGGCGTAGGGGTCGAGCGTATCGTTCCCTTGCCTTCCCACTATCCCCTGCAAGATGTGGGCCTCCGTAGATGGTGAGTAAAGTGCCTGCCACAGGAGTTGGCTGTAGGGGCGGCGAGCAATGGCGTGCAAGCGCCTACTCATTGCCATCCTGAGCCTCTCACGGAGACCCTCCTACGGCTCGCACATATCTCCTTATATGTCCCTGCCTAATCAGGAACTCAATCTTGTCTTCCAACTGGTTACATTCATTGGTGTCGTGCCCGTAGTCATTGTGAAAACGACAGAACTTCATCGTATCTCTCTTGGGGATATCTTTCCTTATAGGTACAGGTCATTTGTAAGGCACGCTTGAGCTAGTCGCCTGGTAGACTTCTGCTCGTCTTTCGACAAGGGTCGTGTAGTTGGTGAATCTCGGCTCGTATCGACTGACTTTGGGGCATTTATTTTTAGAAGTTAAGGGTTCATTGTTCGCCCATTTTCCACCATTCCTACCATTGCCATTCCCATTGCCCTTGCCGTGGCCACTGTCATTCCCTTGCTGCAGCCTGGGGGACAGAGGCCAGTGGCCACGGCCACTGACAATCCTGGTCGCGGCAAGTGAGGCTGACAGCCAACTTGGTTTTTCAGTTTTTTCCAAATTGAACGGTTCTAACATCCCAAATAACTCCCAAATCTCAATTTTAATTTTATAAACATCCAATGAAACATTGGTAACAGCCATGGGGATTGGTGGAATTTGAAATTCAAAGGGTATCTCAAACTCTATAAATAGAAGCATAATGCTCACTTGTAAGGCACGTCATTTTCCATCCACAAAGCACTTGGCTGGAAAATACACCATAGAGGCTTGATAGTTCCAGAGAGTTATTTCCTAGAGAGATCCCTTAGTGCATAGAGGATAGGGGGAAATAAGCTTTTGGACAAAGGTTTTGAACCTTGTTCAAGTTGGTGATCCCCACTTCTCTACACTTTGGTTGTGTGAGAGTTTGTTCTTTTTATTGGTTTTATTTTCATTCTTTTGATCTTGTTGATCTTATTTACTTGTATTTTGAGAAATTGAGTTGTAATATTTCTTTAATCAATATTATCTTGTCTATTGTATTTTTGCATAGAGTTGTATTTTGGCTTTTCCATATTTTCATTGAGAATAAAAATATATTTTTCCTAAACAATCAAAAGCTTATTTTCCTTTTCAATGGAAGGAGAAACCATAGAGATCTTGTGAGGATCCAACTTTGAAAAGATGGTAAGATAAGGTAATGTTCTTCTTTTATTTTCTTAGAAAGATCTAATGGTTTTCATATAGTGATAGGAATGAGAAGAGGAAAATTTTATAAATGAGGTTCATTGTCTTCTAATCTACTTTGTTTTTTCAAATATAATGGTTAGATTAGAAGATAATTTAACATCTTGAGTGTTTGTTATATGTGATTAATATGTAAATAATCTAGTAGATTATTGGGTAATATGCTAGCATGTTATAGAATTGTCTTATTATGTGATAATGATCAATTATTAGAATGACAATTTTATGAGTTTTATATGAAATGCATAAATATATTGATTTTGTGAATCAATAAAAATATGAAATCATATGTGTATGTGAATTTATGTGAAATATGTGAAATTATATTGAAATATAATTATGCAAACATTTGTGAGATATTAATAGGTTTTATCCTATATTATTGTTAGTATGTGATTTGTGAATAATAGAATTATTTGATAATTAAAATTTTTCTCATTTAAAAGAAGAGCATCTCATTTTATGAGATAAGAAAATATGAACCTAAGGGGGTTACATCTTTTAATGGTTGTGTCTTGCCATTGCAAGAAAAATGGATCAAGGTGGATTAAAAAATTGTGGGACAACATATTGACTCAATAGACTTATAGTCTAGAGTGTGGTCAAATGAAATATATTTGAGAATTATTTAGTGACAATAATTCTTAAATATTCAATGAGTAGACATTTCAAAATTGGAGAAGCAATTTTGAATCTTTACACTAATGGTGAATAAAAGAGAACTTTATTCATTTTGGTTAAAGATGGTGATATATTTAAATTAATCTCAATGAGGAGATAATTTTAAACACAAACATAAGAAATCAAAGTGTTTAAATAAATCAATGAGGGTTTATTTTGTTTGATTGAAAGTGTTTAAAAAATTGACATTTCATTTTGATTTTGATGAGAAAATCCATGGATGTCAAATTGATGTTTTCAAAAGAATCTCAAAGAGACTCTTAAGAAATATACAAAATTTGTTTAAGTTATTTTGAGATTATTTAGACAACTAAAAATGAAAATTTGTGTCTATTTGTTTGAGAAATTATCACATTACATTTGTGTTCACATTTTATTTTGTGAAATGCATAAAAGAAAGAAACTAAGTAAAAGTTGCTTTGAAAGAAATGTGTCTTGCTTTAGCAAGTAAATAAATCAAGATAAACATTGAGGTTTTTATCTTGATCTATCATGTGGCTTAGAGGACTCCTGATGAACTTTGAGAATTATAAGTCTAGATTTATCTTGGAGGATAAAGGACTTAATAGAAATGAAGAGATTTCTATTTTAAAGTGATTATCACTATGTGACAAATGTGGGGGTGATTCTCTAAAAGTTAATCAATTTATTTTGTTGATAATAATTGATTAATTTGGCCATCCTATAAAATAGGTGATTTGGAATTCCACATTCTAAATAACATTGGCTATATGTGTATAGAATGAACAAATCTAGACATGTTTGGTGTCTAAAGTTATTGTTTGTAATATTTTGATTCAAGAAGGAATCAATTTAAAACATAAATGAGAATTTTAGAAACAAAGGGGTTTCTAGAATTAATATTCAAATGTTCATCTTGGATATTAAACTATAAAATAGTGGGGGTGTTGACTATGGTCAAAATCACTATTTTAAAATAGTAACTATTTTAATCACACTATAGCTAGCAACAAAGTTTGAATAAAATAATGAGAGTGTCTAAGTATGTATACATGAGAAAAATTATTCAAATGGAATCATTTCTACATCTCAAGGGATGGAACTTAGACTCCCTAAAGAGATTCACGATTGATGGTAACCTATCTTAATACTAGTGACCAAACTAGTATTATGTTCAAATAGGCAATAACAAGTCAATCAAGTGAATAGTAGTAGTACTCAAATTTTGTTCCATCTGAGACATGAGTACTAGAGTATTACCAAAATGAGAGTTAAAACCGAAAGGTTTTTTAATAGAACGTATTCTTGAAAAGACAAGTATTTTAGGGTAACAAAACATTGTAAGAGTTCTACCTACATAAACCTAGGGGTGGTGCCGCCCCTCATGAGAATTGGGAGTCATTCTCAAGAAAGTCTATGAATGGAATGTGCACATGGCCATTAACGGTGCAAAAGCGAGACATTGAAGTCTCAAGTGAACATAGCGAAGGTGTGTGTGTTATCACCGATTTGTTATCAAGGGATATTGGTTCAATGCTTCGGCAACCAAAATCTCAAAAATCTTTGTGATAATTACACCAAGGTAAAATTCAAGTTGAAAGACATTTTACTTTATGCATCAATGCAAAGGTTTCTATAGAGAGTGATTATTTAATCAAGTGGGGGAATATTATATTTTATATAATGTTTGATTAAATAAGTGTTACAATAGATAACTATTCAATCTAGTGGGGGAATGTTATATTATTTATAATATAATGTTTTAGATTAAATAAATGTGACAAAGAGTATCACATATTGTAACATATAATAGAGAGTTACAATATTTAGATATATGTGAATATCCAAATATGCAACATATATGGTATTACAAATTCAGTTACAAATTTGTAACTCCCAAATATTACCTAATAATGTGTAGATTTGTATGTTACACATTTGTGATTGGATTTCATAAAGTCATAATGAAATATGGTTGTTGGAGACATGTTTTTAACTCCCAATAGGTGTTTGGAGGTTACAAAATCATGTGGGAAAGGATTTGGGACGTTTTGGAAAATGACATTTTTTGTGCTGAAAACAGGTTGTGGCCGCGGCCTGGGGGACAGAGGCCAGTAGCCGCGGCCACTAACAATCCTGGCCGCAACCAGTGAGGCTGACAACCAACTTGGTTTTTCAGTTTTTTCCAAATTGAACAGTTCTAACATCTCAAATAACTCCCAAATCTCAATTTTAATTCCATAAACATCCAATTAAACATTGGTAACAGCCATGGGGGTTGGTGGAATTTGAAATTCAAAGGGTATCTCAAACTCTATAAATAGGAGCCTAATGCACACTTGTAAGACACACCATTTTCCATCCACAAAGCACTTGGCTGGAAAATACACCATAAAGGCCTGATAGTTCGAGAGAGCTATTTCCTAAAGAGATCCCTTAGTGCTTAGATAATAGAGGGAAATAAGCTTTTGAACAAAGGTTTTGAACCTTGTTCAAGTTGGTGATCCCCACTACTCTACACTTTGGTTGTGTGAGAGTTTGTTCTTTTTATTGGTTTTATTTTCATTATTTTGTTCTTGTTGATCTTATTTACAATATTTCTTTAATCAATATTATCTTGTCTATTGTATTTTTGCATAGAGTTGTATTTTGGTTTTTCCATATTTCCATTGAGTATAAAAATATATTCTCCAACAAAGTTCATATACGATTCGTGCGCTTGTGAGTTATAAATATTTAAAACATACCCATTTTGGGTCCATCAAGTTTTTGGCACCGTTGTTAGGGAGTTGCAAGAAAAGAAACAAACTTTTTCTCAAGGTTAGTGAATTATTCTACTAGTTATTTTAATTTTTACACTAAAAAAACTATATATACAAAAATATAAAAATATATATTTATATAAATACTAAAAAAATTATAAAAAGAAAATTTGGGACGGTTCTACCACCCATAAAAAAAACTTACTTATATATTTATATTTATTGCTTTTTTTTTAGTTGATGGCACTTGTGCCTCTTTTCTATCTTTTTAATTTTTATAGTTGATGGCACTTGTGCCTCCTAAATTTGTTGTAATTTTCTTTATTTATCTTGTTATTACATTTTTGTGCAATTTACTAGTTGATGGAAATTTTGCCTCCTAGCTAGTTGATGGCAATTTTGCCTCCTAGTCGTTTACCTTATGTTTTAGTTGATGACACTTGTGCCTCCTAATTTTACCTTATTGTTATGGTTGATGACAAGCTATGCCTCCCTACTCTTGCCTAATTTTTGATAGCCTTATTTAATTTTACCTTTTTTTTCTTTGTCTATTATCATACTATTGTGTAATTGTGAAAAAAATACACGAAAAAAAAAACCTAAGTCTTATCCTTTCACCATAAGCAATTTTTACTTAAAGGAAAGTTGAACAAAATTCTCAATCGGCCTCTACTAATTAACCTCGGGGAGTTGTTAGTAGTGTGCGAGTAAGTGGAATCAAATAGGCATGGGGACAAGTAAACCATAAAAATTATATTGTTGTGAAATCTCTAAAAATTCTAAGTATGCTATGTGGTTGCGGTTTTAACTGATCTTCCACATCAGAAAATTATTTGTTTGAGATTATATTTGTTGCCTTGTTTGTGAAAATTGTATGCATCACTGGGAGCGTAACTCTAAAAATCGATTAGTAAAAAGACGTTTATCTTTGTTTGAAATTGAAAGTGTTAGTAAAAATTTGAGCATCATGGAACCAATTGCTAATATTAATATAAATCATGTTGATGAAAATGTTGTGCCCGAAAAAACCTTGCTTCAATATTTTTGTAATGACCAACCTAATTCTAAGACTTTGGACCTTTAAAACTACTATACATAGACACTATTCTTAAGAAAACATACCTACGAAACATTCATAACTTTATAAAAGAAACTATAAAGGAAATGTTGCAATACATAAATTCGGGGTATGGGATCCCATTGTTTTAAAAATAAAACATAACTTTAGCTTAATTAAAATTTGTTACAAAACCAAGTGCGGAAAATACATAGAAAACATAATTAAAAAGACTGAAAACAACGTCGTCCTCGATCGTTCACGAAGTCCACCGAATCCATTCTTCCTCAATACACAACCCCAAGCTTCCATGAATCCTTCTACCGCCATAACAATTTTCATGCAAACATAAAAATGAAGGAATGAGCCTAATGCCCAGCAAGGAAAATCTACTAGAAACATAAAACATACGCATAAGCTATATCATATACATATTCTATAAACATATGTCATATACTACTACAATGGCCATTATACTACTTGGGGCTTGTAAACTAAACAAGTCATATGCCTAATAGATTGGTGGGGCTTGAACTACTACTGCTACTACTACTACTACTACTACTACTACTACTACTACTACTACTATACTACTACTACTACTACTACTACTACTACTACTACTATCTAATTAGCTAAGTAAAGTTCTGGGACTCTACAATTCTCCCCAACTACAAAGAATTTCATCCCCGAAATTTACTTCCCAAACAATTCCAGAGACCGGCTTGCATGCCCTCCTCCAACTCCCACGTTGCCTCCCGTTCAGAACTATTACTCCATAGGACTTTGACTAACAGAATACTCTTGGACCGTAACTGCTTCATCTCCCTATCTAGGATGCTAACCGGTCGTTCCTCGTAACTGAAGTCTTTCTAGAGTGCTATTGTATCATACTTGAGGACGTGAGATGGGTTTGACACATACTTGTGTAGCATTGAAATGTGGAACACATTGTGGCTATCTGCTAAAGCTGGCAGTAGGGCTAATCTATATGCAACTGCTCCCAATTTGTCCAATATCTCAAAAGGACCTATAAAATGGGGGCTAAGCTTGACTTTCTTCTCAAACTGCTTCACACCTTTCATAGGAGATATCTTTAGGAAGACTTGATCTCCGACCTTGAATTCCACATCGCGCCGCTTGGCATCCGCATAACTTTTCTGACGGCTTTGAGCAGCGAGCATACGCTTTCTAATTAGCGCTACTGCTTCCTAAGCTTTTCTAACAACTTCTAGACCAAGAGCTGCCTTTCTCCGACCTCGTCCCAATGTAACAGCGATCGACACCTTCTTCCATAAAGCAACTCATAAGGTTTATCCCAATCGTTGACTGGAAGCTATTGTTGTAGGAGAACTTTATCAGTGGTAAGTACTTATTCCACGATCCTTCGAAATCAAGTACACAGGCACGCAACATATGTTCTAAAATCTGTATGGTGCGCTCAAACTGACCGTCTTTCTGAGGATGAAATGTTGTACTAATACTTAAATTAGTACCCATGGCTTGCTATAAGCTTCCCCAAAATCTCGATGTAAACACCAATCCTCTATCGGACACTATTGTCTTTGGGATCCCATATACTATTTCTTGGACATAGATGTCTGCATATTAATCTGTTGTATATGAAGTCTTAACAGGTAGGAAATGAGCTAACTTGGTTAGTCTATCTATTACTACCCAAGATGAATCATGTTGTTTACTTGTTCGTGGAAAATGCGTCACGAAATCCATGGCTATATCGTCCCATTTCCATTCTAGTATGCTAAGTGGTTGCAATAAGCCTGCAGGCCGCTGATGTTCTATTTTCACTTGCTGGCATACTAAGCATTTAGACACAAATTCCATTGTATCCTTCTTCATCCCTGGCAACCAATATATTGCCTTGATGTCATGAGTCATCTTGGTCGACCCTAGGTGAACTGAGTATGGGGTACTGTGCACTTCTTCTAAAATTGTCATCTTAATCCTTTGATCATTTGGCACGCATGCCCAATCCTTATATCTCAATAACCCTTGACCTGATATTGAGAAATCTGTGGCCTTCCCTTCTCTAACTGCATCCATATGTGCTATTAATGTGTCATCATTCCCTTGCCCAATCCGTATTTCTTTTAGTAGATTTGACTGGATGGACAAGTTAGCCAGCTTACCGGTGACTACTTCTATTCTGACACTGATCAACTCCTACTGTAGTGACTTTTCTATTCTGGCTAGTGCTGCTAGACTTCCATAACTCTTTCTACTTAGCGCATCAGCAACTACGTGTGCCTTCCCCGGGTGGTATAGGATTTCACAGTCGTAATCCTTCACTAGCTCTAACCACCTGCGCTGCCTCATGTTGAGCTCCTTCTGAGTGAAGAAGTGCTTTAAGCTTTTGTGGTCCGTATAAATCTCACATCGTTCCCCGTAAAGATAATGGCGTCAGATTTTTAACGAAAATACTACCGCTGCCAACTCCATATCGTGAGTTGGATAGCGTTGCTCGTACTCCTTCAGCTGCCTTGAGGCGTAGGCTATCACCTTGTCATTCTGCATCAGCACACAACCCAATCCTTGCTTTGACGCATCGCAGTAGACTATAAACTTGTCATTGGGTGTCGGTACACAGAGTACTGGTGCTAAGCACAACTTATCTTTCAGCAACTGGAAGCTCTCTTCACACTTATCAGTCCAGTTGAACCTCTGCTGCTTCCAGGTCAGGTTGGTGAGCGGAGTGGCTATCTTAGAAAAGCCCTCTACAAACCTTCGATAATATCCTGCTAATCCCTGAAATCTTCTTACCTCTGATGCGTTCTTTGGTCTTTGCCAATCCTTCACAGCCTCTACCTTAGATGGGTCTACTGCAACTCCGTCCTTGGATACAATGTGCCTGAGGAATGCTACTTGCAAAAGCCAAAACTCGCATTTCTTGAACTTGGCGTAAAGTTGATGCTCTTTTATTCTTAACAAGATCAACCTTCAATGTTTCTCGTGCTCGACTTCATCCTTTGAGTATACTAAGATGTCGTCGATAAACACTAAGACGAATTTATCCAAGTAGTCCTTAAAGACCTTATTCATTAAATCCATAAACACGGCTGGAGCGTTGGTAAGATCGAAAGACATAACTAAGAACTCGTAATACCCATAACGAGTTCTAAAAGTTGTCTTGAGAATATAATCTTCCCGCACCTTGAGCTGATGGTACCTGGACCGTAAATCAATCTTTGAGAATACAGTCGCTCCTCGGAGTTGATCAAATAAGTCGTCAATCTGGGATAACGATTAATAATTCTTAATCGTCACTTTATTCAGCTCGAGGTAATCTATGCACATCCGCATGCTTCCGTCATTTTTCTTCACAAATAGAACCGGTGCTCCCCATGGCGAATGGCTCGGTCTAATGAAACCCAAATGTAGGAGTTCTTGTAGCTGCATCTTTAACTCCTTGAGTTCGATAGGTTCCATTCAGTATGGTGCCTTGGAGATAGGCTCGATGCCCGGTACTAATTCGATTGTGAATTCAATTTCCCGAGTCGGCGGCAACCCTGGCAAGTCGTCAGGAAATACTTTTGGGAATTCTGTTACAATGCGGACGTCTTCAACCTTAAGTTGTGTTTCCTTTACCACATCTGTGATGCTGGCTAAGAATTCTTGACATCTTTTTTCTATCATTCTCTGGGCTTTGAGAGAAGATATAAGTAGTGTGTGTAGTCCTGAAACTTGTCCCATGAAGCACAGTCTCTGGCCGTCAGAAGTTTCGAACGTCACTTTCTTGCGTTTGCAGTCGATGGTTGCGCCATGCCTTGCTAGCCATTCCATTCCTAGTATCACGTCGAAGTCTTTGATCTCTAGTTCTATCAAGTCTCCTTCTAGTTCTACGTCCTCAATCTTGATTGGTATGCCTCGTACTATCCGTGATGATAGAACTACTTTTCCCCAAGGCAACTCTGTTACAAACCTAGTTCTAAATCTTTCACAAGGTTTGTTTAGTTTTTCTATCATTCCTAACGAGATATACGAATGAGTGGCTCCCGAATCAAATAATACAGAACATATATTATTGAGGATAGAAACTTGACCGGTGACCACATTATTGCTAGCATCAGCTTCTCCTTGGGTTAAGGCAAACACCCTTGCAGGAACCATCTTGTCTTCCTTTTTCCCCTCTGGCTTGAGCTGGGGATAGTCTCTCTTCCGGTGTCCTTCTGACCATAGCTGTAACATCCCTTGGTGTTTGCCCGTCATTCACCAGGATGTTTCTTCTTGCACTTAGCACATTGCGGGTATTCTACATAACCCGGCCTATTACTTCCATTATTCGTCTGTGCCCTTTTATCGCTATCAGACTGCTTATTGTCAAGATGCCTTCTTTTCTGACCGTTATTGTTGTTGGACTGATTACTTTTGTTGTTGTGGTTGTTCCGACCATTCTGAGGTTGACTTGGCTGTTTAGGCTCAGGTTTACTGGCCTCCTCTTTACTAACATTTGCCTGAAGCCTTTTGACTTCTATTGTCGTTTCTAAAACATCAGCATAGGTAGTATTTCCTGGGTTTGCTAGCTTAACCCCTAGCTCAATCTTCGGTCAAAGTCCTCTAACGAACTTGGTCACCCTCAGAAATTTAGTTGGAACCATTTCCGGTGCAAACTTAGCTAATCGATCGAACTGTCGAGCATATTCTGCCACTGATAAACTCCATTGCTTCAGACCAGTGAACTCCTTAACTCTTGAAGCGATGACTGCCGAATTGTAGTACTTTTTGTGGAACAGCTACACAAATCTGGTCCAAGTCATGGTGGCAACATCGTGAGTCTGCTGAACTAAGTCCCACCATATTCTAGCATCTTTCTTGAGCAAAGATGAAACACATGATAAGCGGTCCGCGTTGGCGAGATTCATGTGCGTCGGGATTGACTCCACATTTCTGAGCCATTCTTTCGCCTCGAAGGGGTCTGCTGTCCCTTCAAAGTTCGAAGCGTGTTGCTTACGAAACCGCTCATAAATTGGCTCCATGTGCTGAGCTGGGTATGGCGCATAGTTTGCCGCTGGCCATCCCCTATATGGACCAACTTGATGGGGTGCTTGAGCCATTTGCTGAGGCTGTGGCGGAGGCTAAGTCTGAGGCTGAGCCTGTTGTCATTGTTGCTGCAGTAATTCCTCAACTTGCTATCGCAGTCTGGAAATTTCCGCAGTGTTGTCAACCGGCGGCGGCGGCGCATTTCGGTTGGCAGTAGCACGCACTCCCCTTCTGCAAACTGGAGGGGCTTCATTGCTCTCAGGAGCAGCATTGGAGACATTAGAATTGTTGCGAGCAGACCTTTGGAGTGACATCTTCAGCAGAGTTCAAACATTTGAAAAAAACATGTTAGAACTTTACCCTAATAGGCTCTAAGGCAAAAACTTAATCTAAACAAATATAACTCAGACTTATAAATTATGATTTCTTATGAAAGTTATATAAGCCTTCTTTATTATTAGAGTGGGTTTCTATAATTAGAAAAATGAGCCATCTTTATTATTTTCTAAGTCTATTTCTAATCATCCTATATGACTTAATTCTCAGGCTCGAAATTCGTCGTTGTTCCAAAGTTAACCATATTGAGGGAGGGTTGGGATCAGTAAAATCGTTCCCACTACTATGGCCCCCTAACTCACAATATAGAGAACCCGGTTCATTGATTTGTATCCACCCTCACTGAACTTAGTCATTATTCATTAAATTTATTATTTATTATGATTGCAAAAGAAAATCAAACTCATACATGTCATCAAAATAACATGGATATTTATTTGGAAAAAAAAGTTTTCACTATTTACAATCACAAATGCAAATAAATAAAATAAACAAGGAAACTAATCTATTCTAAAATTCGGGATCTTCTAGATCTGATCCTTCATCTAACATATCATCATCTATCTCTTCATAGTCATCATTCTTGAGCCTCAAAATGCCCTCGAGGAAGATTCGTAAAAATTCTATGTTTTTGCTCATTGGTGAATTGAAATTCCATTTTAGAAGTGAACCTAAGTATGAGAAAAATAATATCTCATAGCTACCAGTAACTCATCTTCATCATCTATCGTCTCCCATAAATCTTCTAAAGTTGCAATTATAGTAGGATAATCTTTAAAGATTCTAATTACTAAAACATATTGCTCTGCAGCTCTCATTATGATTTGCTTAGATTTTTGGAGGTGACCTATCTCCCTGTAGAATAAGAGTAGTCTTTGAGTGACTCTTTCTAGCACTCCTACGGTGTTTCTTGGTTTTCTAATTCTTTTTAAGGCCTTAATGGCTCGGATATCCTCATAAGTTAATGCTCCTTTCATTGTTAACTGAAAACATAAAGGCTGAAATCGTTAGCTATACATATAAACATAATAACTATAACTTAAACACTTACTTGGCAGTTAGATTTGGAGCTTGAGCGTGTGTATCAAGGAGAACTTCATGTGAATGAACTGTTGCTCTGATACCAACTGTAA